>NC_142341.1:1276785-1908928 GCF_054954075.1 Amborella trichopoda | reverse complement strand
ATTATATGAGCACATTTCTCTCTATATATACTCGCTCTTTGCATAATTATTTGTCTTTCTCTCGAATGTGGCCATCTAGGTGGGCTTCTAGAAACCCAGGTGGCCAAAATAAATGGGGTACTTTCAGAATATTTTATAATCATGCATATACATCATTATCAAGGTGCAGCAAGTGAGAAGAGAGAGAGAGAGAGAGAGAGAGAGAGAGAGAGAGAGAGAGAGAGTTTCTACAATCTTCATGGCAGTTATGGTTTTTGTTACTGTTTTTCTCTCTTAATCCTGCTGTTAACATCCTGCTCTAGCTTGTGCAAGTGAGAAAAAAGAGGAGAGAGGAAGGAGAGGGAGATGAGAGGCTTTCTTCAACGTTAATGGCAGTTCGTGATTTCTATTCGTGATACTACTTCTCTCTCTTGAACCATGCCTTATATTTCTTCTTCTTCTTATTTTTGTTCTTGTTACATTTTTTTTTTTTTTTTTAACTTCCTTTTAGAGGGGCTTGCATACCTTTTTTCATGACTTTAATAGATTTTTTTAAAGAGTGCTGTCTTTCATTTTTATTTTTATTTTTTTTGGGCGCCTAGGGAGATGGCTCCCAAGGGCACCCAACTGGGCCTGTTTGGTTATGTGGGCTGCCTAGACCACCTGGCTGCATGCAAGATTTCTTTTTGGTGTTCTTAATCTGATTTTGAGGTGCACTGGAGTCTTTATACGGTTGCAGGTTCATTTGTCCTATGGAGTTGGACACTGAATACATTATTGAAGGTGTAAAGGTGACAATGCTCGAAGCCAATCATTGTCCTGGTGCAGCTCTGATTCATTTTCGTCTTAAAGATGGTCGGTGCTATCTACACACCGGTGATTTCAGAGCATGTAGAGAGATGCAGAGTCATCCACTTCTGATGGCTCAAATGGTCAATGTTCTCTACCTGGATACAACATATTGTAATCCAAAGTACAGGTATTAGTTTCTAGGGAACATATAGCATAATCCTATGGAATATGAAAAACCATAATCCACTGGGGTCATCACAGTTGATGAAATGGTGGTTGGTGATGGAGAGAGGAACCTCATGTCCTGTTCTGGTGGGACTCACTCTTTTTCCTTTGTCATTTATCATTTTATTTTACATTGAAGATCCAAATTGATGGTTTTCTTTTTGCAGTCCATTGGGTTATGGTATATTGTCCCAAGTTTGTCTATCAGTATTTGGTGCTTATGTAATGTGATTCCATTTAATGTGATTGTTGTTTGATTCAGTTTTTATCATTGGACATGATTTCTTGTTTCAGATTCCCATTGAAGGAGGACGTTGTGAATTTTGTGGTGAGGATTACTAAAAGTAGTGTTGCAAAGCAGCCAAAGACCCTCATTGTTGTTGGGGCATACAGCATTGGCAAGGAGCATGTATATCTTGCAATTTCTGAGGCATTAGGAGTATGGAATTATAAAGCCTTGCAAGGATATTCATAGCATTTCTTTGCTCTTTTTCTATCTCTTTTCCATGCCCTTATAGTTGTATCTTTTGTACAAGATGGCTTTATGTAAAAAATATTTAGTCTTGCACAGCTCATTAGGAATTTGGCAAGGGACAAGCACACTATCTATCCTTGGTAAAATTTGTCACTATCACAATGTTCAGTTCAAAAGACACCCCAATATGGCTGTTTTTTCAGTTGGTGACACCTAAAATTACAGGAACTTGGTCATGTATGCTTAGTATGTTTAATACAGACATCAGTTTTACTTGAAACAACAACTTATGAGATTTCTCTCGGTATACTGTTCTTTCTTCAATGTAAGTTACCACAATCCCTAAGCGAATCATGTATTTCATTGTCCCCCATCCTTGGGGATATAGTAGAATCAATAAGCTACATGTGATACAAGATAACTTATTTTAGAGAATCAATATGCTATAATACAATGTGGTACAAGATAACTTATATTAATACAGCATTGTGTTATATGATATTATGATGAGTGTGTACAATACATGAAATATTCTGTTCCCTGGGTGGAAGTCTTGTGGTTTTAGGTGCTACTAGCCTTCTGTGCCTCAAGTTGGTGCCTAAAATATTATCCTCTAACCTTTTCCCAATTACCGAGTTCAACTTTAGTGGGCTTTACCTATAAGCATTGTGGTGGTCCCTGCAGGTTCAGATTTATGTGGATTCTTCCAGAAAACGGATTCTGCAGTCCTATGGTTGGTCTGGACTCGATAAAAGGCTTTGCTCTGATGGAAAGAGTACACCATTGCATGTTCTGCCCATTTCATCCTTGCACCCTGAGGTTCATTATTTTGGGTTTATTTATTCTTCCTATGCAGAGACCAGAGAGTAACTGATTCAGTATCCTCCTTATTAATTGTGGTAACTCCTTTGTTTTTTTCCTGGTCTTTTCCAGAGGTTGAAGAAGTATTTAGAGGCCTACAGACATCAGTATTTGTCGGTGTTAGCATTTAGACCAACAGGTATTTTCATACATGATTGCTATCACCAGTTTAACTTTTTTGTAATAATTTACATCCACTATGAACTGTGATTTTATCTATAGAAAAGATCCTGATTTGTTTGTGGTTTCACTTCCTTCAGGCTGGACATTCTCGGAGAAGATTGGGAGTCAGTTGGATTTAATCAAACCCAATAGCAAGGGAAACATTACGATCTACGGTGAGATATTTTGACTTTGGTTACTTTGATCTTTATTAAAATGCTCTTCTATGCACATTGACATCGATCAGGTCCTGATATGCTGCTGGCTACAGGCAGTGCGTTCATTTCCTGGTACGCACACTACCATGAGTAAATATTAAAAATTCTTGAGCCATTTAGAGGCAGTATGGAATTACAGTTGGCCTGCATATGCTTAGTGTAGCAACATTACCATCCCAAATCCAAATGCGCTAGTTCTGGATAAGTTTTCATGCCTAGCAGGTCATAAGCACTTAGAAATTTTTTCAAGGATATAATTTAGATACAAATAAATTTATAACCGGTCATGCATTAGTTAAGAAACAAAACAAGGTGAACCTTTAATTGGTATCGTTAAAAGTACATGCAACGTGAAATCGTCACTAATTAGAAAGTTGGATTGGAAAATAAAACCCTTCCCAAACTTCAAGTCCATCCTACTGAACTATATCCGTTCTTACTTGCTAATTTTAAAGCCAAGGACCACACAAGTGGGAGGCTTTCTTCAACCCTCTGCTGACATAACAAATCATTTGGGATATATAGATTTGTGCAGCAAGAGAGGATAGGATCTCCCATTTAGTATCAAGTGTCAACAAACAGCTCATAGCCAGAGCATTGATGGTTTTGACTGATTTTATAAAGCCTGCTTTCAATCACCAACTCCTCAGTTATGATTATGAATGAAATGAGTCTATCGAAGAGACTAGGATCTACAATGCCCTTCACCATCAGTGTTACATGATCACTAGTGTTTAGTATGTTGGCTAAAATAGTTGATATGACTAGACTTATCAGTATATTTAGTACTTTTGTAGGTAAAATATTAACTAACCTGAAGATGAGCAGTAGAATGAATGGGGTTGGCTCAACGTGACCTGAATTCAATCAAGTTCCCCCATGCTCATCTCTTGAAATTTTTTTAGCAGTTTACATCATTTATAACAAGTAGTGTCCCAAGGTGTTAACACATGTCGAGGTATCAACTCGTTTTGACATGCAACACAAGGCCAAGGGCCATGTATTGCGGTAACACTGTTCACCATTCAATGAACAAACATGAGAAAATTTGCTGAAAGGTGGTCTCATTTATTATATCTTCTTTCACAGGTGTTCCATACAGTGAGCATTCTAGCTTTACGGAACTCAGGGATTTTGTTCAGGTTTGGGTTAACCCCTATCTTTCTGCTACTTTTGGTCTTTGCCTGCTAATTAATATCATCGTCCTTGACTTTTAGCATGAAATAAGGAAACAAAAATGTTTTCATCTTCATTTCCTTTCTAATCAGTTCCTTCGGCCTGAAAAGATCATACCAACTGTCAATGTTGGAAAAGCTGCTGCTCGTGACCAGATGCACTCACATTTTCGGGAATGGCTGAAAGCTTAACAATCGAGAGGTGTTAACAGTCGTGACTATCTCTCTACCAATGGTGGCTCTCATTGCCTTCTTCAATAAACTTCCTCTTTTCATGTATGGAACTTTAGACCTTGAATTTTGATAATTTATTAGACGAGCTGATTGGGCCCTGCAAAACTGTGAGCAAATGATTTTGACCTTTATCTTGTTGGGGAAAAAGGTCATACGACATTCTGCCGGCAATTTTTCAAAGATTCAAGATACGCGTAGCACACCACAACATGCAAGGGGAAGAGAAAAGAAGATTTTGTAAGTCGTAAGATGTCATCTTTATAGAGCCTTTGAGATGAAAGGAATGCATGATGATCTTGAACTCAATGGGTTTGTTCTCATTCTTTACAAATAGTGAGTCAGTTCCAGGTTTGGTGAGTCACATGGAAAGCAGCGAGCCGGAATCATGAAGAGTCCAGATTCCATGCCTACATACCCCAAAGCGGTATGCAAACATCTCTTCAAAATAAGAATCTGTTTTGTATTGTATACTTTTCTCATTAGTAATCTGTGATTTGTACTAAAGTGGAGATAGCTAGCAGAATTGGTGCTCTGTCTCTTCATAACTAGTTGTAGTCTCAAAATGTAAATTATAAAGTCTCTGTGGTTCAGAGTTTATTGTATCAGGGGTGTGCCTATCCATGGATGATTTTTCCATTTCAAGGTGTCAGGACAATCCTTCTGTATTTTTTTCCACTTTTAAGATTGGATAAGAAAGCATTAAACTATGTTTATTTCTTCTTTTCCTGGAAATTTCAAGTAAAAAAATAGTTGAAAGCATGACCAAAATACGCAAATGTTTTGCTTACTACAATTGATGACAGTATGTTTAGAAGTGTTGCCATGCAATCCCAATGGATATTTTCAGAATGGTATCTCGTGAATCTATTAATGGATATATTATATTTGCAGATCATTATATTGTGAAAATTGACATGAAAGGAACAATTTCTGCAATACCGATCATAGTTAATTATCAACAAACGCAATCTTCTGCCTACTAAATAGTTTTGCAATGGCAAGCATATACTTTCTAAATATTTTAGCGATCACAACATGCACCAAGGAACCAGCAGGAAATTAAAATTGCAAAAGTTTTAAGACAATTTGTAAAAGAGTGGACTACTTATTGAAAATAACATATAACTATTTGTAATTGGGATATATTATATGAAATAATTGTGTTGCATGAAAATGTGCCAATGAAAGTCTATGTTAGGCCATGGGGTTGCTATATTAACGTGTAAATTGCATCATCATCATTGTCAAAGATTTTCTCAACTAATTGGGGTTGGCTAACATGTAAACTGCATATATAAGATATATAAATAATAGTAAGTCACCATGTAAACATATATTTCACAAAGATAAGGGAAATAAAAACATAGAGTCGAAATTCGAGGTTGCCAAGATAAACAAAAGATTGCTGTCCTGACAATCTGAGTCTTTGTGATTTGATTTGTTTTGGTTTGTTTTATTCTATTATTCTTTCAATTTTAATTTTTGGTTAGTATTTACCACTAAGCACGTGTTTGCCTACATTTGGTGCAATTTGACGTGCACCATATATAATTTTATAATTCGAAATATTTAAACAAATAGAGAGGGATGAGACAAATATATATTTGTACTTTAGGGAGGAAATAGAGTTGGGCAAGAGGAGGGGAAGGGAAGGAATTGGGCTTGGGCTTGGGCTTGTGCTTGTGCTCGAGCAGTTAGCAGTAGATGTTTGCTACATGTCAAGTTTGATTCCTATTGCTGAACTAACTAAAAAAAGAGATTCCTACTGCTGAACTAACTAAAAAAAGAGATTCTTAGTGCTGAACTAACTAAAAAAAGAGGAGGGAAAGGGATAGTTATGGAACTGAAGAAATTAGTCTTATATTTGGTTGGAAGAGAGTAGGAGAATGAGGAAATCTATAGAAGTGTCTTTTGCATATTTCCACTGGAGCACTTACTTGTATATGGGTAAAAGAGTTCCTTGGGAGGATTTTTTCAACTTGGAATTTTGGGATATACTTTAAAATCACCCAAGTATTTTGTAGTTCTTAAACCCTTATGACTGACCATTCAAGAATTGGATAGTCTCTAATCAATCTTAGAATGGTATTCTATCAGGCAGGTCTAGAGTGCATATAAATTTTTTTTTCTTTTTTTCTTTTTGAAGTTGGTCTTTAAGTTGCAGAGGTTACATCCCAAAATTTAGGCTCCTAAAAGTACTCCTATATAGGGTTTTATCCAAGTGGGAAAATGGCCACAGGAGCATATAAGCTTCTGGAAATATTAGAGTAGAAGGGAATTGTTCTCGTGTATATTATTATTGAACATTCTGTTTCTTAGGGATTTGAACCTGTTTGACTTGAAGAAAAAGATGAACAACTCATATAATCAAGACTAATTTAACTATGCAAATTCGGAATAGTGGTAATAGTTTGTGCCTCTGCTCTCGCTAATCTGCCAAGTCTGAGTATACCCGGCTGAGTCCTGAAACACTGCTCTCGACTAATTTTATTTGCCTTGAACAAATAATGGACTATGAATGTTATGATTCTCGGTTTGCAGGGGAAATCATCCAATTTGATATCAATACACCTTTGCCCAAGAACTAGTAATTTGTTATGGGAAAATCTAATACAAATGGAAGGCAAATGTAACTGCTTTAAAGCAAGTTTGTGAGGTCTTCCAAGCCATCGCAGGTGTTTTGGTTTCCTTTCCAGAGTAAGAGGTAGCATTTGGAGCAACATCATTACCCATAAGTGTTTAAAAATTTAGATCTGTTGAGCGGATTGTTCACCAGAAATCTGGTGTCAAATCGTTAGATTGATAATCTAGATTGGGTCTGAGTTTGCCCGAATCAGCGATTTAAAAAATATGTAAACCATAAAATAAATGAAAAATAGGGGTTTATAGGGTGAGTATTGTAGAGAGAACCTAAAAAGATATTAGATAATTTAAAAAATAGAAAAAATATATAAGGTCAGGTTTTTAAGGGGGAATCAGGCCAAGACCATATCATCCTGTAACTGAATCGGTCCCTATAGGTTCTCATCCAAATCATCAATCCAGATCAAAATACGTAGGGTTTTAAAACACTGTTACCCACCCACCCCATTACGAAAGTTGTCGCTCGTAACTTTTTGTGGACTCGAGAGCTTATATGCGACTGCAATACCTTTTGTAGACCTAGTGATTTATTTATTTATTTATTTGAACGGTAACATACGACTTATCCTTAATTCATATGTAAAACACAAGATGTTCAAGCAAAGACACAAGATTATAAAAATGAAGTAACCAACAGAGAGAGAGTATGGACTCCTCATTTGACAAGAACATCGACATCTTCATTCGCCTCTCTATAACAATGTCGGACTGTTGTCATAGAGGTTGACAAAATATCCCAAATTTGATGAAAAATAGTCTTTAATCTCCAAGGAATAAGGGCCTTTCTCTTACTCCAGGCAATGACATTTGTTGAGTCTCCTTCGATAATCTTGCCCCCTTCCAAAGTGCATAGCAATTTCAAACCTTTTAATAAACATTGTGCTTCTGCCTAGTTTGCTGTTGTGATACCACAAGGACTCGAGTAAGAAAATATAATGTGACCCAAATTATTTCTGATGAGTCCACCATAACCAGCTGGCCCTAGATTGTCAAGTGAACTTTCATCAAAATTAAGTTTGACGGAATTCACTGGTGGTGGTATCCAAATAATCTCACTACAATTGTTGGTGGTAACACCCATAATAGCCACTGCCAAGGGATTGCTAATGATAAGACTTTTAGGAATAAATCCACTATCCTTATGTGCAAGAAGCAATCAGCTGCAATTGCCAAAATATTCGATTTCAATGTAGACAGATCTGTACTTATACTATCAAATACTCTTCTATTTCTTTCCTTCCACACATTCCAAATAAGGCTAACCCAAATAGATATCAAAGAATAATTCTCATTTTTTAAATATCGGGTGTGATCCATTGGTCAAGAAGAGCTTTGACATTTTAAGGTAATGACAGATTGAGGCATTGCCGAGCCCAATCCCAAAGATATGTCACAAAAGGGCATGAGAAGAAAAGATGTTGCGAAGTTTCATCACTGTTTTTGCATAAGATACATATATTGGTGATAATAAACCCTTTCTTTCTCAAGTTGTCAACAGTTGCTAATTTATCTTGACACAGGATCTATAAGAATAGTTGCACTTTAAGAGACACATGCAATGTCTTAATCTTAAATAAACCACTCTCCAACAATAAAAAAATATCTGATTGTAGGTTGACTTAACTGAAAAATCTCTTGACGGGGTAAGATCCCAAATTAAGCTATCATCTATATTTGGAGTCCAATATATGTCATTTAATAATCCCAACAATGTCTGATACTCTTCAATGAATTTGTCTGTACCTACAAGGAATGGATCAAATAATATTAGTATAAACACCCCAGTAGCCTCATTGACAGATGCTAACGGGTTTAAAGCTTTTGAGAATACCTCAGGGAAAAGGTTCCTCAACAGGTTATCTCCAATTCATTTATCAAACTAAAATAGTGGATTATCCGTTCCCCACTATTTTTCGAAATTACCGTAGATACACAGATTTCTCATAATCAATACATCTCCAAACATGAGACAAATTTGTCTTGTTTCTTGGACTTTTAATGAGGCCAAAGTTCAAATCAATTTCATATGTATCTCTCAGAACAAGCACTCAGAAAGACTCAAGCTGTGTATGGATCCTCCACCACCATTTTGTAGACCTAGTGATATATTTAAGGCTACAAACACACGGTTCTAAAATGTGAGGTTGGGATTTAGTTATGGGAAAAGTTTATATAGAGCCCAGGCTCTAAGCAATCAAAATAGAGCCTAGGATCTAAACAATCAAATTAGAGCTTACTTCAAAATTTTCATTAGAAGAACTTGTTTTGATGCCCAAATATCATCAAATTAATCATCTCGACATCAAGATGCATGGACATGAGAAAAAAATGGATTTCAAGTTTTGAAAATAGTGCATCTTGTAACGTATGTTTGCACTGTCAATTTTCAGGAGTTTCATATTTTTATAGATCTGCTCAATCTACATAATTTTTTAAGCTTTAAATTTTATAACTAAATATAAAAAATATAATTTAAAGCTCTCACAAAACTTTTTAGTATTGAAACTATATTTCTCAATACTATTTGAAGGTGGGCTCTAATTTGATTGTTTAGAGCCTCGCTCTAGATAAACGGCACCCGTTAGTTATTGGAGTTCCATGCTAGTTTGGGCAAAAGAGGGCACAGGTTATTCTAAGACGCTGATTGTCTGTGTACAGATAAGACGCCAGTTGTAAGGTACATGGTTACCACTTTGTCAACGTTGATGGGGTTCAACATATTTGACAGCCATGCAAATCTCTACTAACTATAAATAAAACCACATTTTGTGTTTCTAGATTTGGTGGGAGAGCAATCTTTTGCAAATCTCCACTAAGTATAAATAAAACCACATTTTGTGTGCCATATTTCTAGATTTGGTGAGAGAGCAATCTTGTGAGATTCGTTTCAAAGTCTTTTTGACTTTGGATATTTTGTAAATTTAATATAAATAAATTAGATAATTTTATATAAAAATTATTAAAAAAATAAAAATAAAAATTTTAAAAAATAAAAAATATTTATATATAGATATTTTTTTGCTTCGACCAAATTGGCTCGAAGCTAACCACGGCAGCACCAAACTTTACTTCGCTTCGATCTAAGTCTAAAATCCGAAAGATTAAGCTCTGGCCGAATCAAAGTGAAATTGGCAAGAGAGAAGGGGGAATACTTGGATGTATTTTTTGAGAGAGGCCTGGATAATGGGAGTTCTTTTATTTTTCCAGAGTCCCATGTGTTGAGAGAGAGAGAGAGAGAGAGAGTGCATTTAAAAGAGAAGAGAAGAGAGGGGGTGGGGGCACGGAGAGAGAGAAAAAGAGAGCATTTAAAAGAGAAGAGAATGGAGGGGATGATGAATAAGAGAGAGAGAGAGAGAGAGAGAGAGAGAGTGCATTTAAAAGAGAGAAAGAGAGAGAGAGTGCATTTAAAAGAGAGATGAGAGAGAGAGAGAGAGTGAGGTATTTAATGAGAGCATGGACCCATTGGATACTGAAATATTCGACTTTAATAAAGCTAACTAAAATGAAAATTACTATTTCACCCTCAGATTTGCAAGTCCCTACTCTTCCACTTTTGGGGGCATTTTAGACCGCTAGCAAAATTCGTTGGAGGATCTTTCAATGCTTTTTCTTCCTAAATTCGCATGCCAGTCAAAAAAGACCACTGCGAAAAGTGGTCATTTGTACTACATCGCTGTCCCATTCTGTACTTTTACCTTATCTACCCTTTTCCTTTTAATACTATTCTCATCCGTTAGCAAAATTATTTGTACCATAAATAATAGGAAGGATACGGTTTTTATGCGGCCAGTCGGCATAGTGCAGACTTGACCATAAATATATTTTTTAAATATAATTTAAATTTAATTTTTAAAAAATATATAATTTTTAATATGAAAATCATGAGTATGAAAAAATAAATAAATTTGAAAACCAAAAATAATAATTATATTAAAAAATATTTGGAGCGTTAGTTATACTTTTTTTTTATTTTTTATGAATCACTTATTTACATTCATCGTTAAGATTCTTTATATCTCTAGACCACATATTTTAAAAATGCGTTCAAGCACGCATGAAACAATTTTTTTAATGAAAAGTTATATAACGAGAGCACTTATTTCTAATAAAACGGGTCACAATAATCATTGACCATTATATTTGAAATTGGTCGGTTGAATACATGTTATTGTTAGGGCATAAAGTTCAAAATAAAAATTTTTGAATGTTGTAACATACTTTCACCTAATGTATTTTGCATCTAATGGCTAAAAGTGATTATGATTTTTTTGTATTAAAAATAAATGGTCTCATAGTATGAAATCTAATGGTTAAAAGTGATCATGATTTTCTTGTACTAAAAACAAATAACCTCATAATATACAACGTTATAAATAATAAAGAGGTGGACTGTTACAAACCCTCATTTATTGGAGTTTTCTCCCTTCTAGATATATGTGTATAGGAGCTTTTTCCAAAATATTTGTATTTTGCATTCATATTCATTTTCTTCTCCATTATTTCCTTCTCTAATTTTCTCTTTTATTTTAACGGTTTTCTATTGTTATCCCCCCACCCCTTTGTTTTTTTTCTTTCTTTGCAAAGGAAAATAAGTAAATATGCAATTTTGAGAAATTATCATAATATTCCTCAAAGTTTTAAAAATTACTAATACATCTAAGTCTTACTTAATTTGCACTTATACCCATTTTCCCTAATTTTTAATTAATTCCCATTTTGCTCTTATACATACTTGTTGATCATCTACTCATTCGTTGAAACCCGCCACAGACCACATACCCATTAGCAGGTCCATGGCAAATGTGAGTTTTAAGACCCTCAGTGGTGGCGTAGGCATTGCTACAAGTGCCTTACACACCATAACGGACCTAGTAGGTCTACGACAGGTTCACCATAGAGCAACAACAAATGAATCTGTGGTGGTTGGGACGTCACAAATGAATCAAGTATGTAACAAAGACAAAATGAGTATTAATAAAAATAAAAAAATAATCTTATAAGACTTTTTTTTACCCATGTGTGTAGAACTCCAAAGAATTATTATTAAATTTAGTATAAATTAATAGAAAAATCAAATTCTACATCTATAATAATTTTTTTTGTCAATTTTAATGGTGATTTTTGGGACCTATAAACATGGTTGGGAGATGGTCTCAAAAAATTACCATTAAATTTGATACAGATTTTTAAAAACATTATTACATGATATAAGACTTGATATTTTAAAAAAATTACATCAAACCTAATAATAATATTTTTTGAAATCCTATACACATCGTAATAGAGGGTCTTCCAAGGTCATTTCCCATCACAATTTCCCTATAATTTTCGTTTTTCTTTTAGGCCCTGATGGTTACAACATAAACAAAACTGTGGTTCTGTTACGTTACGACCGTCTTTTAGAACCAGAGAGAATTGGACCCCTTCATTGTAAGGAAAGTATCTTCATGTGTCTCAATCTTAGAATCCCAAAAAGGGCAAAAAAAAATAGAGAATTGATGGGCTTTCATGAAATGACGTCCCTGTTTTGTCTATTCAGTCATTGTCTCCTCCTGTCGGGGCACAACTGTTTTTTTTTTTTTTTTTTGTCCCTTGCAAAATTACTATGATGTCCTTGTCTGCCAAAATATGACAGAAACACCCTTGTGATTTTCTCTAGTTACCCAGAACTATCCTCTTGAGATGAGGCACCATGTTAAGAGGTTGAGACACGTCGCGTAAGGATGGCAATAGGTCGTCGGGTCACGTCCGGGTCCAGACCCAAAACGGATACCGGACAGAAACTTGAGAAAATGATATGAGACCTAGACCAAGAGCTGAATTTACCAGATCAGGGCCCCCAAAAATTTGGTGCGGGTCCCGAACTTGGACCGACACAAAAATTATAATATTTATGAATGGGCGCAGTTTGTAAAGAGCTAGGCTCTAAACAATCAAATTAGAGCCTAACTTCAAATAGTATCGAGAAATGTGGTTTCAATGTTAGAAATCTTTATGATAGCCTTAAAATATATTTCATCTTTATTTATAAAGTGTAAAGCTTAAAAAATAGTGTAGATCGACCGATCCATGAAAATATTGAAAATTGACAACTCAAAAATGTGTTACAAAATACACTATTTTAAAAATTTGAAATCCATAATTTTTTTCATGTCTATACATCTTGATGTTGAGAGGGGACCAATTTGAGGATATTTAGGCATCAAACACAACATCTTTTAGTGAAATTTTTGATGTAGGCTCTTATTTGATTGTTTAGAGCCTTGGCTATATAGAAATTTTGCCCTTTATGTATTTAACTAGGGAAAAGGTTTATATGAAGTTACAACCTTAAAATTTGTAGAATTAAAGATGCATCTAAAAAATCCATCGGACAAGGTTGTTTTAATGTTGAAAACCTTCTAATTGATCATTTTGACATCAAGATGTATGAATATAAAAAAGAAAAAGATTTTGAGTCCCAAAAATAGTGCATCTTCCAACATATTATCTAGACCATCTATTTTTAAAATTTTCATATAATTATAGATCTACTTGATTTTAACCATTTTTTGAGTTAAAATTTTTATAATTAAAGATGAAATAAGATTTTAAGATAATCCTAATAATTTTTTACATCAAAATTACATGTTATAATAAAATTTGGAGATGCGCCTTGATTTGATTGTTTAAGATTGCAACTACATAGAAACCACACCCTTTAACCAATATTTAAATATATTTTATAAGTTGGGACCCAAAAAATACTACTGGACCTGGACCGGATCGGCAGACAAATCGGCAAGCGTTGTCAGCATTGGATTGGACCGATGACTGGTTCAATTGATCAAACTATGAACTGGAGCTTTGGCTTGTCTGGTTTAGAGAAAAATTTGAGTTTCGTAAAGAGATTGGTTAAAATTAGTAGTTGATGCTGGTGGAATCAGGGAAACAAGATGGGGATGATTTTCTTTTTGAATGTTTTCTATGTTTAAATTATTCTCCCTATTTTTTATTATCTTCTTTTTTAAAATTTGGTCAAACTAGTTCAATTAGTGCTTGAATCAGTTTTTACTGGATTAAATCCCTATCTGATTTAATGGCCAGTCCAATTATGATAACAATTTGGCTATCACTCCTAGCCAGCGTTTTAAAAATCGCCGAGTCGAACCGGACTCGCCCGGTTCGACTCGGAATTCACGAAAAAGGTACCGGATCGGTTCAAAAACCGGGAATCGTCCGGTTCTAGAGAGAACCGGACGATTCCGCACAGTGACTCGCCGATTCATTGTGCGGAATCGACGAGTCCGTGAAGAACACGGGTTGCACAGTGTTCTTCACGGATTTTTTCAAATTTGTCTTTTTTTTATCATTTTTTTTGTTTTTTTCGGCATGTGATCTGTTTTGCAGGCTGTAAACAGCTTTATTCAGCTTTTTCAAGGATTAAATGGTGGAAAAATTGGTTGTTTTTGGATCAAGAAAAATTCGAGGTTTAGGGTTTCCGCCATTTCTGAAATTTCATGCCAAATAGGGCATGAATCTTTCAAAATTTGTAGGCATATTGATCTTAAAGCTGTGAATCAAAAGCTTTTGTTACTAATTTGTGATAATCGTTGAGAAAAACAGAGTTTTTTGGAGATTGAAGGCTTCGGTTCACAAAAACAGGTAAGAACTTTGGGTTTTTTTTTTTTCCGCCATTTGATTTATTTCACGGCATATTTTGAACAAAATGAGTTCAATAATTAGGGTTTTTAATCTTTATTGTGTCTAGTATGATTTAAAATTTTTCATTTTACGTAATCTGGTCAATTACAGCAAGAAATTTGATATGAACAGTGAGATGTCTGCGGAACCAAATTCTGCTGTTTTTTTTTTTTTTTTCCGCCTTTTGATTTTGTTTTCGTGATATATTTGAAATAATGTGTTAAAAATTTAGGTTTTTGATTCCTTATATTGTTGTTTATCAGAAAATATAGTCAATTGGATGTAATTTATTCACTTGGAGGTGAATTTTTGAGTTAAAATCGCTTATGTAAAACGACTCTGTGAAGAACAATTTTTTTTTTTTTTTTTTTTGTGTAGCCCATGATAGAATTTTTTGTAATCTATGATCGAATTTTTTGTAATCCATGATCAAAATGTTTGTTTTTTTTTCTTGTAATCCATGATCGAATTTTATTTTTTATTTTTTATTTTTGTAACCCATGATAGAATTTTTTGTAATCCATGATCGAATGTTTTGTAATCCATGATCGAAATGTTTGTTTTTTTTTGTAATCCATGATCGAATTTTTTGTTTTTTGTTTTTTATGTAACCCATGATAGAGTTTTTTGTAATCTATGATTGAATTTTTTGTTATCCATGATGTAATTGTTTTTTTCTTTTTTTGTAATCCACGATCGAATTTTTTGTTTTTTTTTGTTTTCTTTTTTTTGTAATGCATGATCGAATTTTATGTAATCCATGAACGAATTTTTTGTAATCCATGATAGAATTTTCTGTAATCCATGATCGACTTTTTTGTAATCCATGATCGAATTTTATGTAATCCATGATCGAATTTTTTGTAATCCATGATAGAATTTTCTGTAATCCATGATCGACTTTTTTGTAATCCATGATCGAAATGTTTGTTTTTTTTACTTGTAATCCATGATAGAATTTTTTGTGTTTTTTTTTTTTTTGTAACCCATGATTGAATTTTTTGTAATCCATGATCGAATTGTTTTTTTCTGTTCTTGTAATCCACGATAGAATTTTATGTTTTTTTATGTTTTTTTTTTTTTTTTTGTAATCCATGATCGAATTTTATGTAATCCATGATCGAATTTTTTGTAATCCATGATCGAATTTTTAGAAAATTTATGATTTTTTTTTTTTAATCCATGATCGAACTTTTTGAAAATTTGTTAATTTTTTTTTTTAATCCATGATCGAATTTTTTGAAAATTTGCTGTACTTTTTTTTATTTATTTCTTTTTATCCATGATCGAATTTTTTGAAAAATGATGATTTTTCGAAAAGATGTGAAAATCGTGATAAAGTTTTGATTATCATGATGTATTAAACATTTAAACCCAATTTTTAATTTTTATTGTTTGAGTTTGCTGTAATTTTTTTTTTTTTTTTTTCAAGATCGAATTTTTTGAAAATTGATGATTTTCTGAAAAGATGTGAAAATCGTGACAAGGTTTTAATTATCATGAGGTATTAAACCATATTTTAAATTTTTATTGTTAAAGTTTTTGTTGAAAAAATTGTATGTTGATGGATTATTTATGCAAAAAAATGCATGTTATTATATTTTCAATACAAAACTGTATTTTTTTTATCTGTTGTTCATGGATTTTTTAGTTGGAATGACTGATGTTAGCCGGCTCTTTGAAGAATTGTTTTTATTATTAATTTTTTAATGCAAAAAATGTATGTTCTTGATAATTGAGTTGTAGCCATGTTTGGAGCTTGCATTTTGTATTATTCTAAATGTTTGTAATTGATATGCATGAAAATATTATTGTCAAAAAAGGTATTTTGTAATAACAAATAACAACGAATATGACTACATGAACTACCGCAACATATTATCACTACATATGGTGATTATTTTTCTTTTTGAACTGTCAGGTTAATTTAAACTTTTTACATCTTAAAACAGTTGAATCATGTCAAGATCTACAGAAGACCCTGCATGGCAACATGGGGTCCGACTTGATCCCAACAAGAAAGACAAAATTATTTGTAATTACTGTCAAAGATTGATAAGTAGTGGGGTACATAGGTTCAAGCAACACTTGGCAGGGGTTAAGGGAGAAGTTTCTGCATGCACTAGTGTCCCTAGTAATGTAAAAAAACAGATGGTGGCAATTCTTAATGCTAGCAAAGGTAAAAAAATTGCCAAACATAGGATGAATGAGGAGATAGCTAGTTTATATACACCATCAAGCAGGAATGATACAGAAGAGCAATATAATTATGACCTAGAAGAGCAATATAATAATGAACTGGACATGGCCACAAGATTGAGTTTACATGAACAATATCAGAGGGAATGTGGGTTTAGAATGCCTAGTGGGTCTAGCTCAGACATGCATGGTGGGCCTAGCTCCGATATGCATGGTGGGCCTAGTTCAGATATGCATGGCGGGTCCAGCTCGAGCATGTATGGCGGGCCCAACTCAAATATGTATGGAGGGGTTGGTGGCAATATGTATCAAGAAGAATCAGTTGTTGAAGAAATTGTTTCTAAGTTACCTAGGAGTGCCAGTATTGCAGGTCATGGTCGTAAAGACCCATTTCTCTCAAAGCCTAAGTCACAACAGATGACCCTAAAAGGCATGGTTAAAGGTACAAGAAACATGTTAGGGAGATATGTTGGTAAATGGTTCTACGATAAAGGGATTCCCTTTGATGCAGCCAATAGCCCATATTTTCCACCTATGGTTAGTGCAATCCAGAGAGCCGGGCCCGGGGTAAAACCCCCGACGGCATATGAGCTCAGTGGGCCAATATTAGACGAAGAGGTAGAGGAAGTTAAAAAGTGGATTGAAGAATATAAACAGAGTTGGCCAAGGACAGGAATTACTCTCATGAGTGATGGTTGGTTGAATAAAGTTAGCAAAAAGGAGTTTTTAAACTTCTTGGCCTATTCCCCAAAAGGTACAACTTTTTTGTCTAGCAAAGACGTATCAGGGACGAAGAAGGATGCAAACTTCTACGTACGACTATATGATCAGATAGTGAAGGAGGTGGGGGATAAGCATGTAGTCCAGTTTATTACGGACAATGCGCGCGCATGTGTTTCTGCGGGCAGCAAGTTGATGGATAAGAGGAAGCATCTAGTATGGACCCCGTGTGCTGCACACAGCATCGATCTTATGTTAGAGGAAATCAGTGAGATCAAAATTGTGAAGGAGACTCTAGATGAAGCAAGGTTGGTGTCGAGATTTATATACAACCACTCGAAAATATTATTTCTATTTAGAGAACACTCTAAGAAAAAAGAGATAATCAGGCCTGCCATAACCCGCTTTGTGACCGATTACTTAGCTGTGGACTCCATTCGACAATCTGAAGGTGCATTAAAGAGATTGTTTACTTGTGAAGAGTGGTTAAATGACCGCCTCTCGAAGTCCAGTACCGGTATAAAAGTGGACAACATAATCTCAAATAGGCTGTTCTGGTCTCGATGTTCCAGTGTTGTAGAGGCCACTGCCCCTTTGGTCACGGTGTTAAGAATGGTGCATGCTGATAAGAAAGCTACCATGGGTATCCTTTATGAAGGTATTGAGAGGGTGAAATCAGCTATTGGGGAGAAGTGTAATTTTGCTAGCAAAATGATCGAGATTATAGAAAAGAGGTGGAACACCAAATTCGGACGTCCAATTCATTATGCTGGTAAATATATATTTATATCATTACAATGATTCAGTTTAAATCATTTTTTTATGAAATTGTAAATGACATTTTTCTACCTATATATTTTTTAGGTTACTACTTCAACCCAAAGTTTTTCTATTTGACACCTGAACAACCCCACAAGATTATGGAAGGGGTCAGATACATTATTGCAAGGTTGGAGAGAAGCCATCGAAACCAAGTAGCAGCAATACAAGAGGTATTATTTAATGTTTGGGTAAGAACTTCATTGAGTTGTTATATTTGTGAGGAATAATGCACTAAAACGTAATATATTTGTTTTAGCTTGCTATGTATAGGGATGCTATAGGATCCTTCGGAACTAGACTTGCCAGAAATTCTCGAACTATGATGGATCCAGGTTATCCCCTCGCTAATATTTTGTTTATTCATATATTTAATCTTATGAATTGTTCTTGCCCTTACAATGCTTTTTACATTTTAATCCAGCTGAATGGTGGGAGATATATGGTACTGATGCATCTCACCTAAAGATGATAGCAATCAAGGTGCTCTCCCAGACATGTTCTGCTACTGGCTGTGAGCGCAACTGGAGTACGTTCGAATGGTTGCACACTACTAGGAGGAATCGACTCGCTTCTGAGAAGCTTCATAAACTAGTCTACGTTCATTATAATTTAAACCTTAGAGAGCGACAAATAAGAAGGAAGCTTGAAGACTATGGGCCGATAGACTTAGACACAATATTTGTTACAGACACAGCAGACCGATGGGTAGTAGAAGAGGAGGAGCCAGTGTTGCACAAGAGAGCGTTCCTTGAGGCTATCGGTGATGAAGATATTGAAGAAAGTGATGAGCGGCATGAAAGAGGAAGCAGCCAGCCAATGTATCCACAATATGTCGGTGATATTGCACCTAATGAGGGAGAGTGGGAAGGGGGTCTAAGAGAAAATGAGAGAGATGATGATTCTGAGGCTACCCTATCCCAGCCATATTATTCACATATCGAGTCCCAACAACAACAGTGTAGGGATGAGCACGACAGTGCAGGTGAGCATGAAGGATGGACAAGCTTCGGGGATTTTGGATTGGGAACACAACAAAACACTAACTCTCAGGGATTTGAAAATAGTCAGACGCCCGCTAATATCGATGATTCGTTTTTAGATCGAATTAATGAATTGTCAAACGAATTCAATCAATAGCACCAGCGTGACCAAGAAGAACAACAACGTCGTCTATCATTTTATTTTTAGATCGTATGTTACTAATTTTATGCTTTATTGTAGTCCATATATGTTGATATACTTATTCCATGATAATTCTATGTTTATCCTTTTGTGTGATGTAAATTAAATGTTGAATGGCGGTTCATGCAGGGGAAGAACATATCAATATTCGCATATTCATTCAAAAACATGAAAATTCTTAATGGAGTACCCTCATTTTTTATTGAATTCCTAAAAAACAATATTTATAATGAATTTTAATAATTTTTTAGGATTTTTTTGAAGCTTTATTCTGACCGATTCACCCGATTCCGATCAGGATCGCCGATTCGTCGATCCGGATCGCCGATTCACCGATCCGGATCGGTTTTTGGAAAGCCCGATCCGAGTCACCGATCTGGTTTTTAAACCATTGCTCCTAACCATGGGCGGCAATGAGCTCATCATATTACTGCAAAAAGTTTTAAAAAAATATTATCAAACTTTGAGGACACTCTCACAACCCAATTTCACACGTGACATTTTGGGGTTATTGTGACCTTCTTGCAAGATAGGCAAATGTTTTTGGAGTATACCTTCCCCCTGTTGTGTGCGCTACATGGATGATATTTACAATATACATTTTCAATGACAAATAATGGATATTCACAAAACGATCTCCGCCCTTCATTATCTAAAATGGATAGTGGATGTCCTTATGGTTACCATAGTCGCAGTACAACATTGGTGTATGTACTTTGTTGAATATGGCATCATTATCTTCTTCCCTAAGGAAATCTTTAAGAAAACAATATACAAAAAGAATACTTGCTTCTGGTACAAAGATATAGTGATAGTGAGTATGTTATTGACTAAATTCAAAATTCAAATAAAAATTTGTTGAACTTTGTATTGCAACTCAATCCAATTTGAAATCAGTGTGACCTCCTTGTAACAAGGATAAATGGTCTCATAGTGTTCCATCCCAATTTTAATGAAGAATGTAAATTTGATCATAGAAACATTATGGTTGTTGTCAGCCTCGGATCAATTATATGAACGATGATGGAGATAGTTGATCAGTTGGTCCCAACCCACCCATCAACTTATTGGACAACGATACCACTACTTATGATATACCCCTTGCTTCTCTAATGGGGAAAGCATTTTATTTGAGCATGGTTTTATAAATTTGCACTTTGAATTGCACCAATGACGTTAAAAGACTTGACAATTGACCATCTTGACCCTGACAGTCATCTAAAAAATATATTTCTAAGCTTTAAAAATAATTTACGTTATATGGTAATTTTTTGATTATCTATTCAAGTACTCACAATTCCATTAAATCTACACCATATTTAGTATTTCAAATTTTTTAGCCAAGGAATGAATAAGATATGCGTGTGGCCGCAACAAGGGTTTCTAGCTTTTGAAATTTTGGATGAATGGGCTCAAGGCTATATGATTAGGGTGGTGAGGTGCCATAACATGATATCTTGACTTCTATTTTTACCATGGTAAGAGACCTTTTTACTTGTTGAACTACTTAACTTCTAAGGTTTTAGTGTAGCTTTACCAAATCTCTTGAACCTGCATACCCTACCTTAATTCCTTTTTAATAATAAGATGCATTTCTTAACATACGTTATGAAAATTTAAAACAAAATTATGGGCAATAACAAAAATGCACATATCCGGCCAACAAGTTGACCTAAAAGGAGTCCTCATCCAAGACATCAAGCTTAAATTTGAGTGGTTGGCAGATAACATTAGCAAGATTGCGTCTCAAGCACGCTTCTTACATTTGAACAATGATAAAAAAAAAGAAAAAAGAAAAAAAAAAGAGGCCTTCCAAAAATGCACCCTCAAGACTTTCCTTATCCATTGCCTACAATTAATTATGGCCGGCAAACTATTGGCTTAGGTCTGGCCCAACCCTAACCCCAAAGAGCCCTGGTCCACAAGGTTGGACCAAGCCAAGCTAGGCCAGGCTCGGGGGCCAATCCAACTAAAACAAATGAAAGACAAAAAAAAAAAAAAAAGAAAACTAGGCCAGGCCGAAACATGCCAAACGTTTCGTGGCCCTAGTCCTAGCTCGGCTTGGCCCTAGGATGGGCCACGGTCCCATTGCCACCCCTACAAACAATCTGAGCCACATAGGAGGTTCATGTACAAAGCCACGGACCCGGAACCCCCCTTTGCCCCCGGGGGTCTATTTCACTAAATCCCAGGGTCATAATTGTCCAGGGGCAAATCGGTTCTCTCAAAAAGTTGACGAAGGGTATTATAGTCATTTCTGAAATCCTAGGTCTCAAGGTACGGGAGCAACCTTTCTTTATCAGAGCCATGTCCAGCTTTAGTTACTTCTTTTAGCTTTTTCTTTTTGCCTTTCCTTTTTTTTTTTTTTTTTTTTTTGTTCAAAATTTTAATTCATGCTACGAGGGACTGTAAATTCGGGGCTAAAAAAAAGAAAATGGGAAGAAAAACCAGGAGGTCAGCTTTCAATTTTCATGGCTATCAAGAAAGCCAGAATAGAAAACCCTATATCAAGGCCGAGTTTTCTGCAACTTTGTTACCCATAATTCTTTGCCTTAACCTGCTTTAGCGCCGGGGCCTTTCGAAGTTGCAGGAGCTTTCCCTTTTCCAGGGTTTGCTCCTTGGATTCCCCATTTTTAGGCACATTCTCTCTCCGAGGGTTTTCGCTCCATGGTTTTATGCTAAGGATTTCTAAGAGCTGGTTTTTGATGGATATGGGGCTTGGTTTTTGAGATCTCTTGGGGTTGGTTTGAAGGAAGTGGTGACGGGTTTTGTGGGCTTATCTCTCTGAAGAAGGAGCTTTTTTGTGGATGCGTGCGGTCTAGGGCACATTTGGTCACATAGGGCTTGTGCTCTCTGGTCTTAAGGGGGTTTTTGCTCTTAGTATATGAGATTCATTGCATTTAAATTTAACTGAATTGGCGTTATCCCTTCATTTTGAGGCCACATTGCTCTTTGAATGTTTATACGTTCGTTATTTCTAGGTTTTGTTTTGGAGGAAATGAGACCTCGTATTGCGATTTCGAGGGTTTAAGTCCCCGACGTTTTGGTCAGTGCTGAGCCATATATCAAATGGAGATGCACATTTTGGTTGCCATTGCTTGTTGAAATCAGAGTTTTCATGGATCTGGTTATGGGTTTCTGAAATTTATTGCGTTTAAATTTGGAGATTTGTTAAGTGGTTGTGTGCAAAGTTCTGAGCTGAGATGTATGTTGCTCCTCCCCCCAAGCTCTCCGAATCGAATCGGAGGATCATTCATAACAATGGGCTTTCAAAACGAGTATACCAAGTCTGGAAAGGAAGCAATGTAAGATTTCATCTTGCATTGTTGATTTAGTCCCACGTTTAATGACTTATCCAAGTACCATGCTTGCTCTTGATGGACTTAACTGGTCAAATCTGCCATTTTAGTTTCCAATTTTGCTTCCATTTTTTGTTTTCAATTGGTTTCGTCAGGTAAGTATGGCATGTTTGGGTTCCGTGGTCATTAATCTTACATTTTTCCTGGCGTAGCAGTGTCTGAAGATTTATCTGTTAGTTAGGTTGCATCAATGTTTTATTTGGAATTTCCCATTAGATTTCCTGGATGTCAATGAAAAATTGTTTTCCTGTAAATTTTTTTTGGGATCTTTACAATGCTACATGTTAATAGATCTCGGTCTTTTGATCAGTTCTTCTAATGTCATTGATTGAGATTATATGGTCTGAACTCTGAACTGACTCATCTGTGTACATAGTCTTTGAAGTGATATATTTTTTCCTGCTCTTTGTTGATGTATTCATATTATCAAGGGGTTAAATACTATGAGACCATTTATCTTTGTTTCAAAGAGGTTACAATTGCTATTAGCCTATGTATGTCAAATTGGATGGCCTAGGGTGTGTCCCAAAGATTGAGATTTTTATTTTAAACTTTAAGTCTTGTCAACGACACACTCACGACCACCCAATTAGAAATCTGATGGATAGCAGTCATTGTGACTTTTTTGTATTAAAAGCAAACGGTCTATTTGTAATTTTCTATACTTTTCCTATTATCAAATCCATATATATTGGGATTTTTAACTAAAGAATATTAACACTCAACAGAGTGAAATACTGCATCCATCTATCTTGGTATATGTAACTACTAACTAAAGAATATTAGCAGAGTGAAATCAGTATTTCTTTCTGGAAATTCACATACCTTATTCCTATTAGCCACCCAAAAGGCATAAGCATTTAAAGGTAGAGCTAGCAGCTACTTCTATTAAAAAAATTGTGCTTTTTTAAAACTGCTATTTGTCTTCGTTGCAGCCAGTATTATATTTTGTGCGGAGACTAATGTTGCTTGAGCTCAGAGATATCATGTTCAATTGCTTGGTTATTTTCCGTGATCAATGCGGTGAAAAGAAGTTATTAATTCATGGATAGTTGATGTGGTCTTTCATAGTGTATATGATTTCAAGGAGTCTTAGTAGAGCCAAATACATTTTTATGTCTCTTTTGGAATGGATTCTAGTTTTGGCTAGGCATTGTAACGAAATGCTTTCTCGGTACATCGTATGAAAACCAGATTTTAGTTATTCAAGATTTCTCCATCTAAATCCCATACCCTTCTCTAGGTTTCCACTCTGTTCTAATACATGGTGAAGCTCTTTGATGTGCTCTTCCTCTATTGATGTTGTACAGAAGTCAATACACTCTGTTGAAGAAACATACTTTCACATGTCCTTGATCCACTCTTTGTAGCTTGAAGTCAAATATGTTGTATCCATCATTGCTAAGAGAAAGGGAATAAGGAATCTTGGTGCCTCAAGCCTCTTGATTTTTTCAAATATCATTTCATCTAACCTGTCTTAAATCATGTAGAAATCACATGCACAAACTCTTCCTTGTTGAATCTCATGCTCATGAAGATAGATGTAGAGATTCTAAATGTCGTATGCCATGTCTTTTTTTAATTATAAGGAAATTTATTTTGACATGTCTTGATGAAATTTCAGAACATAATGTAGGTTTCCATTTCTACTGTAATTCCGTGGCCTTCCATGCATGAAATGCTTTTTGATGAAACTGCAAGGGATGTGATGCAATGGGTTTTTTTTTTTGTTTTGCTATTTTTAGATTTTATGTGTAGGGCTATTTTTGTCATTTCTTCCTTGTAGAAACTTAAGGGGCAAAATAGGAAGTTTTCTATAGTAGTTAGTTAGAATATATTTTGTTAAAGTTGTCGATAAGGGAATCCTAGTGTTAAGGGATTTAGTTGACTTAGAGATTTTCTTAAGAAGAGATTAACGTGACATTGGGAAAGGGGAGATTTACTAAAATTAGGAGAGGGAAAAACTTGGGGTAAAGATAGAGAGAACGTGGGGAGAGAGAGAGTATTTTTGGAGTTTTATTTTATTCTCCTTTTTCTAGTTTGTATTTAAAAAGGAAAAGAAATCCCTATTATGCAAGATGGTGAATTGAGTAAAGAATTTTGGTCTTGTGAAAAGATCTATAAGGTGGACTTCCTTGCAGACCCTGAGAGGGTCTAATCTCTCAAGCATCTTATTTTTTATTTTTATGTATCTTTATTTATTTATTTATTAATTTTCTCCTTGTATTAGTTGGTATCGGATCCTACCATATGGAGCATTTAGATAAATTTTATCAAATAATTGAGCGATTTGGATCAACAATTTGAGAGACACATAGAAGATATTGGTAGACTCATCATCATCATAGCCTTTTCCCAACTATTTGGGGTCGGCTCATTGTTCCAAAAGGCGGACAGCCTAGCATCTAGGTGGTCCCCTAGGCGGTTCAAAGGGCCTGGGCCCCCTGGGTGGCTTCTTAAGCTCTTGGGTACCAAGCCGTGGGTGGCTACTTAAGAGCTTGGGTACCCGCCTAGGCAGGCGACCAGTGCCCAGGGCCTGCGCCCTGCTTAGGGGTGGAAATGCCCCTTGTTGAGGGATATTTTTGGGTTCTTTTAGAGTAAGAGGGGAAAACAGTGGGTTTAGGTTCATTTCAAACCTAAATCCCATTAGAGCCCATTTTAGAGAGCAGCGTTTCAAAAAGCGCTAGGCGAGTACCCAGGCGACTGTGAGGGACCCGGCCGCCCAGCGCCTAGGCGGGCGCTCAAAAACCGGGGCGGCCCAGTTGAAAGAAAAAAGATAGAATTTTGATACAAATGAGGAGAATTTTGATGTTCTCTATCTATATTCCATATTTAATGTTTCCATAAATGAGGAATTGAGGAGAAGTCGAGAAGAAAATTTTGATAATCCATAAGACCATAATTCATATTTTCATACAATGCTAAAACAAGAAAACCATACATGCATACACTAATAGTCTGATACACACAAAAGTTAGATAGTAGAAAACTAGACACTAAAAAGTAAAAACTAAAAATAAAAAAGAAAATACACAGAAACTTAGAAAATATACAGTCTGGGACACATATTCAACAGACAACACCAAGAGTCAAGCACTCAAGCGTCTTCAACTCTTCATTCTTCAGTCATCATCTTCATCAAAAGGAGTAGGGTAAGCCTCATCATGTGCATCAGATTCGAGGCCATCATCATCAAAGTCATCTTCCTCTTCATCATAATGTTCGTCTTCCTTTGTTTATTCTGAATCTGCCTCTTTCTTCTCCTCTTCTTTTACCTCCCTCTTACTATGTGCAGATGAGGCCCTAGGAGTCTTGGCTTCTTTACCATTTTCTATCTTTTTGTGCTTCTCTGAATTCAAATATTGTATAATCTCCTCCCCGGTAGCTTCAAAAACATTTTTGCACTGGGCAACATCCCCCTTAATACCGGCAAGGTGTTTTTTGAACCGGTAAATACCCCCATTAATATCCTTTCCACAATAATTACATTTAATACGATGTTTGTCATTTGGATTCGAGTTATAACCATACTTCCAACCCGGATCACCACTTCTAGAAGAACCTGGAGAAGATTTTTCTTAGAACAAGGTTCATTTTCCTCCTTTTCTGGTTCTTCTAAATTCAGAAATTGTCTAATATCATCTCGAATAGCTTTAGGAACCTTTTTACAAGAAGCAATATTCCCTTTAATACCGGCAATGTATTTCTTGAATCAGTTAATATCCCCATTGGTATCTTTTTCACAAAAATTACACCTTATACAATTTTTAACGTTTGGTTTCGGGTTATGACCATACTTCCAACTCGTATCACATCTTCTAGCAGAACTAAAAATAGATCTATTCAATTGACAAGGATTTTGTTTCTGTTTTTGTTTTACAGAACTTTTATATTGCTTAATCTTCTCTCTGATAGCTTCAGGAACATTTTTACAAGGGGCAACATCCCCCTTAATACTGGTAAGATGTTTCTTAAACTGGTTTATGCCCCATTTTGTATTTTTTTCACAATAATTGCATCTTGTAATTTTTGTCATTTGAATTCGGGTTATATCCATATTTCCAACCGGGATCTCCACTTCGACTAGATCCTGATGAAGACATCTCAAAATAAAACAAACAATCTAAAAAATAAAGTTTTGCAGTTACTTTGATTGCTCGAACTCCAAATTTCGACCTCTATGGTGTTTTCTAGTACTAAATATTCAAAGCACCCTCTAATAGGATTAAAAAACTCCAAAACTAAATCTAATCTACTTAGGTGATGTTTGGATTTATTTTTCGTAACTTTGAAAAACACTTCGATCCAATGAAAATCACCAAATATACTTTTTTTGAGGTTTTCCTCTATCTAAAATGGGTTTTTGTAGGTTTAGGTTTCGAATGAACCTAAATCCCACCTTTAAAAGCTTTTATTTTTTTAAAAGTTCAATAGAACCATAAAAAAAAAATCATTTTCGCCCCTGGGTGGGGCGCATGCGCTTGGCGGCTGCTGTATCACCTAGGCGGTCGTTGAGGGACCCACCGTTTAGGCTTAGGTGCATCTAGGTGGCCGCCTAGGCGTTGGGAAGTCCACCTTTTGAACCACTGTTAGAGAGAGAAAAACCTTAAAAAAACTAGATTTTTGTGATTTCCATGTGATTTCTCTAGATTTTAGGGGTTCTTTCTACTGGGCCGCCTAAGTTCTGGTGTCGGTCTTGATGCCCCTGGCCGCCTAGTTACCGCTGGCATTTTTTAGAATATTGGGTCGGCTACAGGAATCCCGGTCCGCCATTCTGCTCTATTAAGGACAATACCCTCAGTGAAGATAACGTAGATTTAGGATCCATAGAAAGTTTTGGCAAAATTTTACATTAACTGCCTACATAACACAATCCACCTCCTTTACCCTGGCTAGGAACAGGTTATGAGAAAATTTAAGGTCCTCACCATTTTAGACCAACAAGATCTACAAGAGGAACAAGAACATGAAGAGGTATATCTCAACGCAAAAGACGATGTCAATATTCCAAAAGCACAAGAAATTTCGAAAATCAATTATAAAGAAGAAAATATGTGTGATGTTTGTATGTGAAATCCAATCTTGTGAGCCTGAAGGAAAAATCATGATTCAGTTTAGTATTATGGACTTCGGTATCTCAGAGTTAGACTAAAAATTGTGCTGGATCAATTGGTTATTTGAAGAATAAAAAGTACCTAGAAGAATGTTGGGAATGCATCAACTTTTGAGAAGGTTTCTAAAAGATTTGAGTTCAACAAGCTCGAGGTTGAACTTCTTCAACACCGGGAGAATGATGCAGTGGGAATTTTTTATTTTTTATTTTCCTCTTTTTAGATTTTGTGTAGTGTTATTTTTATCTTTTCTTCTTTGTAGAGATTTAAGTGGCTAAATAGGAAGTTTTCTATGGGAGTTATTCCGAATATATTTTGTTAAAGGTTGTACATAAGGGAATCCTAGTGTTAAGGGATTTAGTTGACTTAGAGATTTTCTTAGGAAGAGATTATCGTGAGACTGGGAATAGGGAGATTTACTAAGATCTGGAAAGGGAAAAATGTGGGGCAAAGAGAGAGAATGTGGGGAGAGAGAGAAGACAGAAGAGAGAGAGAGAGTATTTTCAGAATTTTATTTTATTTTCCTTTTTTCTAGTTTGTATTTAGAAGGGAAAGATATCATTATCATGGAAGATGGTGAATTGAGTAAAGAGTTTGGGTCTTGTGAAAAGATCTCTGGGGTTGACTCTCTTGCAGACCCAGAGATGGTATAATCTCGCAAGCCTCTTTATTTTTTTTATTTATTTATTTATTATTCTCCATGTGTCAGAATGGAATTACCTTTTTTTCCAATGGACAATACTAAATTCTTATATAGACATTACAAAATTATCAAACCCGAGGTTGAGTGGTCAAATGATCAAATGTTCACATTTCCTAAATTCGTAGATTTGCTTGGGATAATAATTAGGAAAACTTATCAAATTACATTTCAGGTTGGACTATTTAATATCTTCCCTATATTTTTTTATTTTTTAATCTAATTTCAAGTAGCCCATCAAATGACACATCAAAATAGGTTTGATAAACTCCACCTTGGGTAAAATGTTAAATAATTCAACTTTTAGGTGTATTTTGATAAATTTCCTAATAAGCGTTAAGTTCTTGCATGATCCCCTACGAAGCAACTTACCAAATGGCTCATTTGTATAAATGGATAGTTCCCGAAACTTTCCTAGAAATTTATTAGAGGCGCTTATATTGTGAGTCCTTCTCTATGAAAGACAAAGCCTTGTCTTGGGGAACAGGGCCGATGGGAAGCAAAACCGAAGTGTTTAGGCCAGTTCTTAGGGCCTCTTCTGCCTTGGAGAACAACCATTAGACTAAAATTGAATTTTGGTTATTTTCCTCCATTTTGCAACGTTTCTTTAGGGTAAAATGTCAATTTTGGTTATTTTCCTCCATTTAAAGGTTATGTCATCCTCATCCCTAACCTAGAGATAGGGTGCTATTAAATATGTGAATCCCCTGCATGTTGGTAATTGATAGTTTTACTTTTAGCCTCTGATATCTTTTCCTCTTATTCTTAGTGGATTTACATTGTGCTGAAAATTGTGATCGCAACTGATGGCCTTTTTTTCTAGTATTGATAATTCAAATTTGAAGGTTATCATTGATGTATAATGGTGATTAGATTGAACACAATGGTTTTATAATGTTCCATGCAATACATTCTCACAGTGCATCTTGGATTTGTGCTGAGTAACTACTCTGTTTTATTTTGTAATAAAGTAACTGCTCAGAAAAAAAGGAAGTCTGTTTCTTATAATGGAAACCTTAAGTTATTTCCTGTAAGATTGTGTCTAACATAAAAGGTACTTTGCTCATGCAAAAAATAGAATCTATTCAAGAAAATCAAAATAACAGAAATTTAAAAGAATTCTGCTCTAATTGTTAAAGTTGCATTATTTCTTCAGTCGTCGTGTTGATTGATTCAATGATTTCAGTGCTTTCACCCTTGTACACTGAAGATTATATAAGCTAGATTGATGTTATTATTTATTTTCATGGGTTACATATGAAAGCATTTTGCCTCAGGTTTTTTTGATATGTGATAAATTTGACTTTTTCTTTGTATGAAAAAAAATTGCAGAGGTTCTTCCTTGGAGGCCGACTTATATTTGGTCCAGATGTGAGGTCACTGGCAATGACAATATTTCTTATTACGGTGCCAGTTCTTATGTTCAGTGTATTCGTTTCTCAAAAACTTGTCTACGAGTTTCCACACCATCTTGGGAATCTCATTGTAGCTATTGCTATTATCTTCACTATATACGTGGGTATCCCAATTTGGCCGTCCTTTTAATTTCTATTGAGATCTATGCTTATATGGTTAGCCGACCCGAATTAATTGGGATAAGGCTTGGATGATGATGATGATTCTATTACTATATGGTTATGTTTCTCAGTCAGAAAATATTGTTGAGCAGTGTACTTGACTATTTTGTTGCAAGTTGTTTTTTCTGGACTCACTTTCATTGAAATTGGCACATCTAATCTCTTGACTTTCTTGTTCCTCTTGGCCCATGCTTTTTGATATTCTTGAGCAGCTGAGCCGAAAAGAAAAAAGAAAAGAAAGAAAATGACGGTTCTTTAAATAGATTTCCCTCCTATGTGCCTTTAATTTTCTAATTACTGCTTAATCATAGAAGTTGTCTTGGCGAAATTCACCTGTGTTGTTATTGGTTAGTTAACTTGGTTTAACTAGTGCCAAGCCTTGTATTTCATTCTTTTAAATTGAATTTCTTGTAGGTTCTCATTCTTCTTTTCCTGACTTCTGGAAGAGACCCTGGTATAATTCCGCGTAATGCACATCCTCCTGAACCTGAAGATGATGGTGATGGTTCAAATTTGAGCGTCGATTGGGCAGGCTCCCAAGGTAGCATGCCCAGTTTGCCTCCCACTAAGGATGTGCTTGTTAATGGGGTTGTTGTCAAGGTCAAGTATTGTCAAACATGCATGCTATATCGGCCACCACGATGCTCCCATTGTTCAATTTGCAACAATTGCGTGGAGCGTTTTGACCATCATTGCCCCTGGGTTGGACAATGTATTGGGCAGGTATGTTCTCTTGGTTGGTTATCCAGCAAATGTGCTTGTCTTTTTTTAACTCTATTATGAAGGCATACTATAATCTAATGGACAATGTAAATGATTTTATAATAGGGTCATCAATCTGTTTGGCAACCTTGAAATCCATTGCGATGAAATGGGTTTCCAGGAAATGCTCCATCTCCGTTGTTGGTGATGACAAGAGGAACATGCCATTGGGAGCATCATAGCATGTCGTGGTGGCCCCTTCCTTCCCCCCCTCCCCCAAAAAAAAGAAATGAACAAAAAAACACACACACACTGAAAACCCATCCATCTCTACTTACAAATGACGAGGAATTCAGTGGATGATGGTTTCCCATGGTCCATTGGATCTCTACACTTCTTTCCCTTACTCAACCCTTAACAATCTTGGCCTTGATAGGCCAAATGGCATAGGTTGGAGTATTGCAATCTGCAATTTATATCTGCTTTCTTCAATCCCTTATATTTTATCAACATCATTAAGTTCACAATATGTTTTTGGCAAATTTAAGTCAGTGTTATATATATTTCTCATGTTTATATGTTAATTTGCGCATAGAAATCTGGTTTACAGTTGTAACAGAATCTACTCATGATTGTCATCTCATCAGACTGAGACCTAGAATTATAGTTGTAGTATCCACTGGGCCTTATCCCCCCCCCCCCCTCTATCCCTCTCTTTCTCTCTTTCTTGCTTGCTCTCTCTCACATATGCAAGCATGGAGACGCCTATCCTGAACTAGTATGTGAGACCTGTTAAGGTACTTATCTTTCTCTGTTAATGCAGCGGAACTACAGATTCTTCTTCATGTTTGTGTCCTCAACAACTCTTCTGTGCATCTATGTATTTGCATTTTGCTGGGTAAACATCAGGAAGACAATGCAAGCATACGACTGCAGTCTCTGGAGGGCTTTTCTGAAGTCACCTGTGTCGGGCATCCTCATCGTATATACTTTTGTAGCAGTTTGGTTTGTGGGAGGGCTCACAACTTTTCATCTTTATTTGGTTTGCAGCAATCAGGTTGGCCTCCACTGCAACTCTCTCTCGCTCTCTCTCATCACATGTCACATTCACACACATGCATGAACACACTATCGATGGTCATATTAATGGGTGCAAAGCTTGTTTTTAAGTGCTTTTCTATTGAATTCTGAGTCCATTTTCCATCTACTTCTTTGAAAATGAAGCACTTTTTTGTTTTTTTTCCTGTCGACAACTCTGGCCTTTGCCTGTACAGACAACTTATGAGAACTTTCGCTATCGCTACGATGGGAAAATGAACCCCTACAATAGAGGGTGGTTTCAAAACATTCGAGAGATCTTCTTCTCAAGAATCCCTCGTTCTAAAAACAAATTTCGTGCAAAGGTGAAGGAAGACTCTTCTGCCTTCACCACCTCTCTCTCTATGGGGGCGCCCAACCTTAGCCCTGAGATTGCAAAATCAAGCTTTGATGTAGAGATGGGTGGGGGCAAGAGGCACACGGTTGATGCTGAAGAGTTTGCAGATATTCAAAGCCAGATGGAGAGTGTCGGTAGCCATCTAGAGAGGTGCGGGACCCACCCCAGTCGCACTAGCTGGGGACAAAAAGGTAACTGGGAGATAACACCTGATATTCATGCTTTGGCTGCTGAGTTTGGTGGAGAGGATAGATTCACTGATAGAGATAAGAATCAAGGAGGCCATTAAAGACAGTTATTTGCTTCTCTTAAAAACCAGTTCGCCAGGTTTTTGGCCGGGAAGTTTTTACATTGCTCTCTCTCTCTCTCCTTTGGAGGGAAGAGGGTGGTGGGTGAGAGGGCAAAATGTGTTCCATCTGATAAAGGTTTGGGGAGGGTAAGGTTTGTATACTAAAATTGTTGCTTGGATTTGCAGTGAAATTGTAAATTGTAGGAAGAACAAAATGTAATGGTGGCCTCCTAGGTGTGAATGTAGATTCTTCTTTTGCTTGGAGAAGGTAACTGAGTATTTTTTATGCTTTGGAGAAGACTGAAAAGGAAACAGGGGCTCAGCACCCTTCATGAAAATTTGTGGGGGTTAGTTTTATTTTGATTATTTTCAAATGAACAATACAGAAGTTTTCTCAGTGTAGCATTTTCTAAGAATGTCATTTTTATGATTTAGAATAGGGTGTGGTTTCTACAGATCGCGATTTTACAAATAGGTAAAGCCGAAGCTTGAAACCCTAGGAAAATTAGTTCTGGCGTTGGAAACTCTTGAGATGGCATGTAAACCACTTTCCAATGCTGTATGTGGACTATGAAACTCTACAAGTGGACTAGATCAGGTGGATCTGCGAATATTTAAAATGTATGGTCCAGAAAAAAGGTTAGACAAACTACTTTTAGGGTTTCAAATCTATCCTTTTTCAAAATTGTTGATCTATTGAGGCGTTGATCGATTTGTAGGTTTTCTAGCATTGGAATTATATTTTGTCATATTTTGAATTTCAGCTTTATAGAGCTGCTGCTCTGCAAACCACTTTAAACAGTTGTCATTCCAAGCAATGTTCTATAATCCATTGAGTAACTCTACATCATGGACCATGGTGGAGGTACCATGGTGGAGGTGTGACCAACCAAACTGCTATAACTTTGTTTTTTTAGATAATTTAGGGGGGAAGATATGCCGCTACCTGTTTTATCAAACAGTATAGTAGTATAGTATTTTTTTTAAGGTGTTAATAGAGTGGTGTTAGTGGAAATGGAAACTACAACATGGTGATTAGGGTGTGGGGGTGTTACCATCAAGACCCCAATCCTTTTCCTATAAAATTACCAAACTACCATCGCACTGATGTACTTTTATTGAATAGAAACTCAAATGAATTATTTAGTATTTTATGAAATGGGAGACGGATCTTGTGTGATATAACCTTTACACTAGTAACTTTGTATCTCTATATATCATAGTTAGCAAATCCTCGATTAATCGTTGATTTTTTGAAAAATGTTAAAAACGGCAATTTTTTGAAATGTTCGTCAAAAAACGTGTTTTTTTCATAACAACGTTAAAAACGATTTTTTTTGGAGAATGAATAAAATGGGTTAAAAAAACGTTCATTTTCTTGCTGATTTCACATAAAAAAAAATCCAAAAAAATAAAAACAGCCATGTTTCTCTCTCTAGAACCACAAGCTTTTGAACCATGCAACTTATAGAGAAAACCCTCATTTAACCACAATCTTTTTCCTGATTTTACAGAGAAAAACCCAAAAGAATGACAAGGGCATTGTTTCTCTCTAGAACCTTTGTGAAAAAATGACTTTATTTTTTAACCTTTGGGAGAGGTACTTATGTGGCCGATTGATTCATGGAGCGCCAATGGATGCATATTATTTTCTTCTGAATTTTGATCCAAAGAATATAATAATTATAAAAAGAACGTTCATGAAGAGCAGGACGCTTAAATGTTCTAAAGATCTATTTCCATGGGAGGGATGGGAAAAACGGTGTTGTTCTTATAATTGTAAACACTGAGCTTTGATTGGCAGTTTAATGCCCTGTAATATTTGTTTGCATTCATCAAATGCTACTAGCCCTTTTGGGTCTAAATGGTTTATCAAGCCCCTGTCAAACGAAAGAAAAAATGGTCTTATTTTAACAAGAAAAATTATATATTACAAAAGAAAAAAAATCATCTTTTCTTTTTGTCTCTCTAAAATCAGCTCCACCATCTCTTCTTGCCTTTTCAAATCTTGCCCTAGCCTAAAAGCTACCCAAATCACTACAAGCAGAGCATTGATTAGGGTTTCTTTCTCTCTCTAAAATCTCTAAAATCAGGTCCGCCATCTCTTCTTGCCTTTCCAAATCCTGTCCGAGCTCAGGATTTCTTTTTCTCTATAAAATAGTGATCCCAAAATTTGTCCCATCCTGATTAAGGTTTCTTTCTAGCCCTCGATACAGAGCAACGAAGATCAATGGTTTCTTTGCCCGAGCCCTCTTTTAAGCTTCTATAATACGTTGTATGAGAGGGCGGGAGCTTTTTATATTACCCATTTCACATAAATGAGGACAACAAAAATTATATACTCGAAGGATCACAATGTACTTGTACACAAAAATATTATTGGAATTATTGTTAAGCCACCGTCCTATTTTATGGTAGAAAACTATAATACAAATTATACATATATTTATTTGATTTTTTTACTCCGAATTTTTTAACCTAGTTTGATGTATTGATGATATCTTTACATGAAATATTTTTGCCGATCTGTTTTTTTTATCCGATTTTTTCATTTCACTTTTTAAAATAAAAACGATTTTTTTTCGATTTTAAAATAAGCCGATTTATTGAAAGTCCCCGACTTGCTAACCATGCTGTATATATCTCTTTATATACGTGAAGACTTCATATACAGGCACTCTTTCTCCACTAAAAGGTCTATTTAAATTTTGTATTTCTCATCTTTTACGTATTACTTTCTTTTCCATTCTCAGAAGTATAATTTTGTCTACTTAGACTTTCCCTTTTGAAATACAATCGATAGGGGCGTTGGTCTTATAACGACCATTGCTTCCGTTATGGTTCAAAATGATAAGGCCAAGTTATTGAGTTCTTACTAACAAATCCCATAACGCAAGTCAAATACAAAAATTTGCACCAAATACATGGCATAGGGTTGGCAACGGCAGGGCCTGGGCCAAGCTTGGCCTTGCTCTTGGCCCCTTTGGGTGGCATAGGTCCATTCCAGCTTAGCCCACCCAGGCTAAAGGCCGCCCAGCTGCCCTAGCCTGTCGAAACAAATGAAGAAACAAATAAAAGAAAAAAGAAGAAGAAAGAGGGCTGGACTGGGCTGTACTAGGTCGGCTCTGTAGTGGCCTGGTCTGAACCCAATCCGCCCCTCAAACCACAATTTGTGGCCTAGAATTGACTTCTAGGGCTGGGTCGACCAACCTACTGCTAGCCCTAGTTCCACTGTCTCCTTTTTGCCTCAATTTACTTCCGTGCAAAAATACCGTTGGTGGCATTTTGCATTCTTTCTAAAAATGAATCCTGACACTTTTGATGCTTGTACTAAAGATCACAATCAGTTCTAGTCCATTAGCGTCCTTAACCTATCCAGCTAAGCTTAAGTTTGTTCTATCTACTAAGGTGCCAACTTTTTTTTCGGTTTTTTTTTTAACATTCTTTTGAATGTTTACGACGGGTAGGAATAAAACTTTAGATGTCATGTTGTGACAAGCACCAAAGAAAAACAAAATTCTTATGTTTTTTATAGGGTGCCTAGCAAAAATTTGGGCCAAATTTCGTGCCGAGTTATATCTTCATAAATTTCCCACAAAAACTGAAAATTGATATCCTACTTGAATTAAGTTACTTTACAAACAACATAATTTTCTCACAAAATGCAACTTTAAGTATCCTACAATATTAGCAAAAAAATATTTTAAAAACTCCATAAAATTTCCTTCTTCAATCTGCACATAGCCTTGATAAGAGCATCCATGCCTACCCATAAAAAACTAAGGCTTGAGGGCCGGGGCTACCACGGCCCAAAGGCTGGGCTACCACGGCCCTAGGGCTGGGCTACCACGGCCCAAGGGCTGGGCCTAGGCCATCACAAGGCTGGGCCGGCCAGGCCTTTTTTGTCCTTATTTTTTCATTTTTAAATAATTAAGTGGAGTAGGCCCAACCCAGCCTGGACCGGGCTAATCCCCCTCGGCCCTATTTGGCTTTGGTGGAGCTCAAGTTGTTCCTAGAGGTACCTGGTCAGGGCTGGCCCTACATGTTGCCAAATCTTGTATGCACACCAAAATCTCTCTAAATTTATTGTAAAACCTAACCATTAATTTTCCATAATATTCGAATAAATTTATTATAAAAATATAATATTAATCTTAACTTTATCTTCTTGAACAACCTAAATACCACAACTGTCTTTGCTGGCAAAATACCTGTTTGGAAAGTGGTGCAATAGCGGTTAAGTGTCCTTCAAACACAAAGAATCAGCATACTCGGCACCAAAGATGCCGACTGTATCAGCCCGCATGGTGCAACGCTTAGTTTGCGCATCGAAACAGGGCCTACCTTCACATTGATTTCCATTTCTTTTTTTTAAAGTGTTAATGGTGGGAATGGAGTATAAGACGTTGCGATTGACTTGGTCCCTGCGGGGTTAGGAGGTGGAAGCCTCGAGAAATTTTTTGGATATATTCGTATATGGGATTTGATATATCTGAGACTTATATCTATCCGTACAAAGGTATTTTAGTAATTTGTACCATCGATATGGGACTCGATACATATTATTGCGATTAGGGGTTTATCCAAGACTAAGGGAAAAACGCAAATCACAGATAAAACAGAGAGGCGTGAGGAAGAGAATGATGGTAACCCTATTCTCTATTGCCAGTAAGGAAGCTCTCATCTCTTTGTAATTAGATAAAACAGAGAGGCGTGAAGAAGAAAACGATTGTAACCCTATTCTCTATTGCCAGTAAAGAAGCTCTCATTTCCCGTTGACGTAGGGACGTTGTCGAACCACGTATATCTTTGCGTTGTGGTTGGTTGTTTATTTCTTTTGTGTTTGTTTCTTCTTTTTTCTTTTCGTGGATTGCTTTTCGTTTCTACAGACATCAGGCACATGTCCTCCAACCAATGATGCCCTGACCCCTGTTCTCCACACTGATTTGATTTCCATTTCTCTATGTTCAAGATGTTGCTCTCTGATTACCTAAAAACTAACTCTTTATTTTTTTAAACATTAACCATTTCTCGATTTGTGTGTCATCTTTGTACAGGGCCATGCTAATCTTCTCAATTTTATCGGATGTCTCCAAAGAAACAAAAATAAAAAAAATTCTCTCTCACGCACGCACACACACACACAAAGACACTCACATGCACATACACACTAATTGCTCTACAGTTAAGGCACCTTTTTCTTTCTCTAATTTACATTCCTCTATGGTTAAAATTCCCTCCCTCTAACACGGACCCACACTGATATCCATTTCTTTGTGTTTAAGATCTTTCTCTCTCTCTCTCTCTAACTTCTCTGTGGTTAAGGCATACATAAACACACATTCTCTCTTGCTAATTTCCATTTCTCTGTGGTTAAGACACTAAGTCTCTTTCTAACGTACTGTCAAACCGGAAAATTTGAAGAAAGTGGTATCCCCCACCCGTGCATATTAACGTAGTCCCCTTCAATGCAAAATGTATGATGCCATTCTAATTTTGAATGGATGACCTTAGCCTGCAGTGGATCGAATAACTAGCAATGCAAACCCCTTTTTTTTTTATCTTTTCTTATTGAGTGGTTTAACGGAGAAAAGTTTTCTACATAGTAGAAATGAAACTCAAGACGTTCACGTTGTGGCACCCCACCACCTTGATTACCTAACCTCAAACCTAATCCTAATGTAAATCCTTTTGTGTAGTCAAGCTTATTATTCTAGAGAAAGAGTAATCACGAGAGAGAAAGAGGGGGAGAGAGCATTGTTCGCAAACTCGGTCGGTCTAACCGGAACCGGCACTGGTTGATTCGGTTTTGACAAGTTTTGGTGGTCCGGCAAAGTATGTTAAAAAAAATATATGAAATCCCCAAAAATAAGGGATTTGTTTGTAATGTGTGTGTGTGTGTGTGTGTGTTTTTTTTTTTAATCATTTTGGCAAAGATTGGAAAGCGTTTTGGCTGCAAATATTTATTTTTATATTTTTCCATCTTTTTTGAAAAATTTCAAAAATACCCGTGAGCACAAATCAATTTTTTAAAGCATGTGATTTCTATAAGGTTAGCAACCTTATACATTCCAATTAAAGTGCACCTTCAAATTTTATCATAATATGTAATGTTGGCATAAAAAAGTTTTAGGATTATTTAAAAATCTATTTTCATATCTAATTATAAAGTTTTAAACTTAAAAAATGGTTAAAATCTAGTAGATCTATAAACATATGAAAATGTTGAAAATTAACGGTCTAGATAATGTGTTGCAAGATGCATTATTTTTGGGACTCAAAATTTTTTTTTTTTTTTTTTTTCATATTTATATATCTCGATGTCAAGATGATCAATTATACGGTTTTTCAACATTAAAACGATATTTTCCGATGGATTTTTGAGGTGCATCCATAATTCTACATTTTAAAGTTGCAACCTTATATAAACTTTTTTTTTTTTTAAATCTATTTTTTTTCACTGCTTTTCAACTTCAATTGAATGTGCTTCATTTAATAATATTCTAAATATATTTTTCATATTTTTTAACACTTTTTAGATCGGCCGAGACCTGCCCAATTAAACTGGTTGAACCAACTGATTTACCGGTTACTCGGACCTAGCCCTTAGCCGGATTCCGACGTTGGTTCAATTTTTCAAAACACGGGAAGAGAGTCAACATTAAAGAGGGAGAGAGGGCTTACTGTCTTTCACCTGTTCGAAGAGAAAACCATCTTCGAACTCTCCTTCTAAGGCCTCACAGTCCCTTAAATTCCCAATGGCAAGGCCTCATCAAAGCCACCTCGAAGCCTTTGAAGGAGAGTTCACAGAAAGCCATCTCCATTCCCATCATAAAACTAATTTTCCCTTACAAAACTGTTCTCTATTTATATGCCAAGGGATTTACATGGTCCCGCAGGACCATACACAACTTTTCCAGACAATAAAGCCAAAGGTCGACAAATGAAGCTCTCAAGGGGCAGCTGCTCCCATGAGACGCTGCAAACCTCACTTGGAATCTTACGGCCTTGATTCAATCGCCATCCACTAGATGCATCTTGGCCGTCCATCTGGACCACCATCCATCGATTGTGTAGTTTCTATCAAAGCCTTCGACATTGGCATTGCTTTTCACATCTCACTTCTCGTAGAGAGGAGTCGAAAATGACATCACATGCTAGCACATCAATAAATTTGGCATTTAGAGAGAGGGAAAGTGCTAATATATCAATTTAATTTGGCATGTTTAGAGCAGTGTTGTCGAATTCGTTTAGCTTTGGTAGAGAAACCTTCAAATTTTAGGCTTGATCGAAGCGAAGTGAAGCCTGGAGCTGCTGTTTCGGTCAGATTCGGCTAAAGCTTCAGTTCAAGCTTCGGCCTTTTCGGTCCAAGTAAAAAAATATCTATATAAAAGTATTTTTTTTGAAATTTTTATTTTAATTTTTTTTTTATTTTTATGTATACATGCTGCCGCTTCGATCAGATTCGGGCCATTTTGCTTCGGGCAAATTCGGCTTCGGTAAGATTCGGACCGTTTTGCATCGGGCAGATTCAGCCGAAGCTTCGGCCTCTTCGGACCAAACAAAGAAATATCTACATAAAAGTATTTTTTTTATTTTTTATTTTTATTTTTTTATATATTTTTATACATAAATATCTAATTCATTATATTAAATTAAAAAATCCAAAAACTTCTCTTTAATTGCTTCATTTTTTTCATCAAACCAAAAAAAATAACCCTGAAATGAGTCTGATAACATTGGTTTAGAGAAAAAAATTATTAATATATCGATTTAATTTGACATGTTTAGAGAGGACATATAGTAAAACAATTTATTTTGGTATGTTTAGAGAGGGAATATTTTATATCAATTCATTTTGGCACTTTTAGAGAGAGATTGTCTACATCTTCTTGGAAATGTTAGAAAACAAGATTTTTGCATAAAATTTGACTATAGCATCACAGCAACCAAACAAAATTATTAAACACTATGCAATATAACAAAAAGTAAGTCTAGACCGACTATGGTTGAATATTGTGGAAGAAATGTACAAGAACCTAATTGTATTTAAATATTTTTTAAGGGTGACAAAATGGACAAGCAATTTTCATGTTTTTAATTTTGCCATCATAAAATAATATTAGCCTTTTTACTTATCAAAATAAGTGTGCTTGTAAGCTTTTTAGGCAAATTTGTCCTAGAGTACAAAGAAACAGAGGATTGAACACTAGTTTGCCTAAAGTGGTACACAAAGTATAGCAAGATGTAAAGCATTAGAGTTGCCTTTGTCATAGAGAAAGAGTGCAAACAAAAAGATAAGCGGGTTCGAAAAATAAGATATTACTGTATGTAAAATTGTGTATTCAAAAAATAAGTTTGAGTCTGATGGACAAAGAAAGTTCCATGCAAGGAGATATACTGCCCTGCATTTACATATATAATAATTCATATATCATACCAATAGTAAAGCATAAAAAAATCAAAAGAGGAATCCAAAATTTGTTACTTCGTGAATCAGTATTTTATTCATCAAAAACTTATTGTAGTCCATATCAAGGTTGCATCCTAACGACACGAAAAAAACAAAAAACTAATAGCTAATTATTAATGCAAACTGTGGCACCGATTTTGCATGACTACTGAATATGGTCCTAATGTATTCATCTAAAATCATATGATCACACCACTCATATACTCAATAGATCCATATTTTTTTAAGGCTGGTTAGTTAGATATTTTCTTGATGTCAAGTTTAGTAGGCCTATCTATATTGTCTTTATAAATTTCCACGTCCCAATATCTGCATGGACTTGATGTATAAGCATCTTGCCTCTTCGTGAGCAATATTAAATTGCTATAAAAAAATACTTACTAGAAAATATTTGAGACAAGGGGAGTGTTGTTCTTTGTAGGCAAGAGTATTACAAACTTTAAAGACTATCAAATGTAAGTATGGGCATCCAAAAGTTGTAAAACTCGAGTTACTTCATCAACAAAATTAAGATAGAATATGATTCATACAATCAATAGCACAAAAAAACGTAAACTAAAAATATCTTAAACGGCAAAATGAGAAGAGAAGAGGGGAATTTTGGAGAAAAGGTAAGAGGAAGATTCACTGGTCCATGACTTAAGAGAGGGAGAAATCAAGACTTGGAGAGGGGAGAAACTTTAGCAGCAATTGTACTTGAATTAAAAACCCTTGATAAGAAAAAAAAAATTCAATTTTTATTATAGGGATTGTTTATAACTAGATTATTTATCTTTTGTACATGGAGGTCATAATTATTCACACTCATTACATGTCAAATTAGATCGCTGAGGGTGAGTCACGAAGTTCGATAATTTTTTTTTTTGAATTATGTGTTTATTCAATGATGCTCTTACGACAATCTATTATGAAATTGAGATTGTATACAATGAGACCATTTATCTTTGGTATAAAGAGTTCACAATTACTTATAACCATATGATGTGAATCTAATAGCTTGGGTGTATCACAATGTTCGAAAAATTTTCTTTTGAACTTTGAGCTTAGTCAATGAAATAAATGCATCCACCCAATTTCACATCAAATGGTTAAGATTAATTGTAACCACCTTGTACAACGGTAAATGGTTTTATTATATATTTTTCCTTTGAAATTTAAGAGACAAAAATGATTGTGACCTCCATGTATAATAAAATAAATGGTATCTTTTTAGACTGTTGTTTTATTATAAAATATCTTTTAATTGTAAGATATTCTTATTTTTAAAACAAAATAATATTAATTAATAAATGATATTTCTAAACAAAAAAAACACCAGGATCAAAAATGATGTGTGTCCAAACCAGCGTTTAAAAAATCGCCTAGTCAAACCGGACTCGCCCGGTTCGACTCGGAATTCACGAAAATGGTACCGGATCGGTTCAAAAACCGGGAATCGTCCGGTTCTAGAGAGAACCGGACGATTCCGCACAGTGACTCGCCGATTCACTGTGCGGAATCGGCGAGTCCGTGAAGAACACGGGTTGCAGAGTGTTCTTCACGGATTTTTTCAAATTTGTCATTTTTTGATCATTTTTTTTGTTTTTTTCGGCATGTGATCTGTTTTGCAGGTTGTAAACAGCTTTATTCAGTTTTTTCAAGGATTAAATGGTGGAAAAATTGGTTGTTTTTGGATCAAGAAAAATTCGGGGTTTAGGGTTTCCGCCATTTCTGAACTTTCATGCCAAATAGGGCATGAATCTTTCAAAATTTGTAGGCATATTGATCTTAAAGCTGTGAATCAAAAGCTTTTGTTACTAATTTGTGATAATCGTTGAGAAAAACAGAGTTTTATGGAGATTGAAGGCTTCGGTTCACAAAAACAGGCAAGAACTTTGGGTTTTTTTTTTTTTCCGCCATTTGATTTATTTCACGGCATATTTTGAACAAAACGAGTTCAATAATTAGGGTTTTTAATCTTTATTGTGTCTAGTATGATTTAAAATTTTCAATTTTACGTAATCTGATCAATTACAGCAAGAAATTTGATATGAACAGTGAGATGTCTGCGGAACCAAATTCCGCTGTTTTTTTTTTTTTTTTTCCGCCTTTTGATTTTGTTTTCATGATATATTTGAAATAATGTGTTAAAAATTTAGGTTTTTGATTCCTTATATTGTTGTTTATCAGAAAATATAGTCAATTGGATGTAATTTATTCACTTGGCGGTGAATTTTTGAGTTAAAATTGCTTATGTAAAACGACTCTGTGAAGAACAAATTTTTTTTTTTTTTTTTGTAGCCCATGATAGAATTTTTTGTAATCTATGATCGAATTTTTTGTAATCCATGATCAAAATGTTTGTTTTTTTTTCTTGTAATCCATGATCGAATTTTATTTTTTATTTTTTATTTTTGTAACCCATGATAGAATTTTTTGTAATCCATGATCGAATGTTTTGTAATCCATGATCGAAATGTTTGTTTTTTTTTTGTAATCCATGATCGAATTTTTTGTTTTTTGTTTTTTATGTAACCCATGATAGAGTTTTTTGTAATCTATGATTGAATTTTTTGTTATCCATGATGTAATTGTTTTTTTCTTTTTTTGTAATCCACGATCGAAATTTTTGTTTTTTTTTGTTTTTTTTTTTTGTAATGCATGATCGAATTTTATGTAATCCATGAACGAATTTTTTGTAATCCATGATAGAATTTTCTGTAATCCATGATCGACTTTTTTGTAATCCATGATCGAATTTTATGTAATCCATGATCGAATTTTTTGTAATCCATGATAGAATTTTCTGTAATCCATGATCGACTTTTTTGTAATCCATGATCGAAATGTTTGTTTTTTTTACTTGTAATCCATGATCGAATTTTTTGTGTTTTTTTTTTTTTTGTAACCCATGATTGAATTTTTTGTAATCCATGATCGAATTGTTTTTTTCTGTTCTTGTAATCCACGATCGAATTTTTTGTTTTTTTATGTTTTTTTTTTTTTTTTGTAATCCATGATCGAATTTTATGTAATCCATGATCAAATTTTATGTAATCCATGAGCGAATTTTTTGTAATCCATGATCGAATTTTTCGTAATCCATGATCGAATTTTTAGAAAATTTATGATTTTTTTTTTTTAATCCATGATCGAACTTTTTGAAAATTTGTTAATTTTTTTTTTTAATCTATGATCGAATTTTTTGAAAATTTGCTGTACTTTTTTTTTTTATTTCTTTGTATCCATGATCGAATTTTTTGAAAAATGATGATTTTTCGAAAAGATGTGAAAATCGTGATAAAGTTTTGATTATCATGATGTATTAAACATTTAAACCCAATTTTTAATTTTTATTGTTTGAGTTTGCTGTAATTTTTTTTTTTTTTTTTCAAGATCGAATTTTTTGAAAATTGATGATTTTCCGAAAAGATGTGAAAATCGTGACAAGGTTTTAATTATCATGAGGTATTAAACCATATTTTAAATTTTTATTGTTAAAGTTTTTGTTGAAAAAATTGTATGTTGATGGATTATTTATGCAAAAAAATGTATGTTATTATATTTTCAATACAAAACTGTATTTTTTTTATCTGTTGTTCATGGATTTTTTAGTTGGAAATTTGGAATGACTGATGTTAGCCGGCTCTTTGAAGAATTGTTTTTATTATTAATTTTTTAATGCAAAAAATGTATGTTTTTGATAATTGAGTTGTAGCCATGTTTGGAGCTGGCATTTTGTATTATTCTAAATGTTTGTAATTGATATGTACGAAAATATTATTGTCCTTTTGCAATAACAAATAACAACGAATATGACTACATGAACTACCGCAACATATTATCACTACATATGGTGATTATTTTTCTTTTTGAACTGTCAGGTTAATTTAAACTTTTTACATCTTAATTTAGATCATATATTACTAATTTTATGCTTTATTGTAGTCCATGTATGTTGATATACTTATTCCATGATAATTCTATGTTTATCCTTTTGTGTGATGTAAATTAAATGTTGAATAGCGGTTCATGCAGGGGAAGAACATATCAATATTCGCATATTCATTCAAAAACATGAAAATTCTTAATGGAGTACCCTCATTTTTTATTGAATTCCTAAAAAAAAATATTTATAATGAATTTTAATAATTTTTTCGAATTTTTTTGAAGCTTTATTATGACCGATTCACCCGATTCGGATCCGGATCGCCGATTCACCGATCCGGATAGCCGATTCACCGATCCGAATTGGTTTTAAAAAGCTCGATCCGGGTCACCGATCCGGTTTTTAAACCATTGGTCCAAACAAATGGACACTTCATTGGACACTCTACAAGAATGTCAAATGCATTTATAGAATTATCGACTGTCTGTATCCTTCAAGGGTCGACACGTGGTCCATTTCCCTTGAACACTTGTGTCCTCATTTTATAGTGCGGATTCCACCCCACGTTTTGGATGTAATGAAAGAATTTGCCTCCTAACGCCTTGCAACTCGCCAACTTCGATTTTATGATCCTCAACAAGATAAGTATCGCTCGAGTAAAAAGGACAGAAGTGACACTTCGTAATCCTTCTAGGAAATTATTTGGTAGTCCCACGGCCACAACATTAAGTTAGGAGCGTTTATTTGGCTCCAAAACAAAGCATTCCTATATGGGTGCAGTTGTTGGCATACGGATGCCTCCGTAGCTGTAGAGGTAAGGTGCACCTTCAAATTTTATCATGGTATATAATTTTAGAGAAATGACCTTGCGAGATCTTCACACAATCATGTGTGTAGGATATTAAATGATCATCATTAAATTTGACAGAGATCTCTAGAAAAATCAAATCCCATACCCATGTGATAACTTTTCTAAAAATTTGTGCCAAATTTAATGGTGATCCTTGGAGGTCCTACACACATGGGTGTGAGAGGGTCTCATAAGATCGTTACTCGTAATTTTGATATAAAATGTTCTTAGGATTATCTCAAAATCTATTTTGATATCTAATTAAAAAATTTTAAATTTCAAAAATGGTTAAAATCAAGTAGATCTATAAAAATATAAAAATCTTGAAAATGGATGGTGTAGATAATATGTTGTAAAATGCACCATTTCTGAGACTTAAAATCTTTTTATTTTTCATGGTCATACATCTCGATGTCGAGATGATCAATCAAAAGATTTTTCAACATTAAAACTACCTTTTTCGATGGGTTTTTGAGGTGCATCTGTAGTTCTACATTATAAGATTGCATCCTTATATAAACATTTTCCTTCTTATATATCTAACATCAATTAGAAAAAATTAAAATTTGATTTTGAGCTCAAAGAATATTTCATAGGTTACCGTATGGATATGTATCGTGTATTGATATACATGGAGATATGTATCGTGTATTGATATACATCATTGTGGATATCAATAGGTATATGTATTTGTATGGGTATATATTTTGATTGTCTAGTTAGTAATTATCAATAACTGTTGTATCTATCTAGAACTGTTATTTGCGTATATTTATATGTATCTTGTATATTTTTTATCAATTAATTTATCAATTAATAAAGAGAGAGTTCTCTACAGTATTATGAAATTCTAACATAGTATCAGAGTCATAGACCTTGTGAGACCCTCACACAATCATGTGTGTAGGATATTAAATGATCATCATTAAATTTGGCAGAGATCTCTAGAAAAATCAAATCCCATACCCATGTGATAACTTTTCTAAAAATTTGTGCCAAATTTAAAAGAGATCCTTTGAGGTCCTACACACATGGGTGTGAGAGGATCTCTTATGATCGTTACTCGTAATTTTGATATAAAATGTTCTTAGGATTATCTCAAAATCTATTTTGAAATCTAATTAAAAAATTTTAAATTTCAAAAATGGTTAAAATCAAGTAGATCTATAAACATATAAAAATCTTGAAAATGGATGGTGTAGATAATATGTTGTAAAATGCACTGTTTCTGAGACTTAAAATCTTTTTATTTTCCATGGTCATACATCTCGATGTCGAGATGATCAATCAAAGGGTTTTTCAACATTAAAACTACCTTTTTCGATGGGTTTTTGAGGTGCATCTGTAGTTCTACATTATAAGATTGCATCCTTATATAAACATTTTCCTTCTTATATATCTAACATCAAATAGAAAAAATTAAAATTTGATTTTGAGCTCAAAGAATATTTCATAGGTTACCGTATGGATATGTATCGTGTATTGATATACATCATTGTGGAGATATGTATTGTGTATTGATATACATCATTGTGGAGATATGTACCGTGTATTGATATACATCATTGTGGATATCAATACGTATATGTATTTGTATGGGTATATATCTTGATTGTCTAGTTAGTAATTATCAATAACTGTTGTATCTATCTAGAACTGTTATTTGCATATATTTATATGTATCTTGTATATTTTTTATCAATTAATAAAGAGAGAGTTCTCTACAGTATTATGAAATTCTAACATAGTATCAGAGTCATAGACCTTGTGAGACCCTCACACAATCATGTGTGTAGGATATTAAATGATTACCATTAAATTTGACAGAGATCTCTAGAAAAATCAAATCCCATACCCATATGATAACTTTTCTAAAAATTTGTGCCAAATTTAATGGTGATACTTTGAGATTCTACACACATGGGTGTGAGAAGGTCTCATAGGATCGTTAGTCGTAATTTTGATATAAAATGTTCTTAGGATTATCTCAAAATCTATTTTGATATCTAATTAAAAAATTTTAAATTTCAAAAATGGTTAAAATCAAGTAGATCTATAAACATATAAAAATCTTGAAAATGGACGGTGTAGATAATATGTTGTAAAATGCACTATTTTTTAGACTTAAAAATCTTTTTATTTTTCATGGTCATATATCTCGATGTCGAGATGATCAATCAAAAGGTTTTTCAACAGTAAAACTACCTTTTCCGACCGATTTTTGAGGTGCATCTGTAGTTCTATATTATAGGGTTGCATCCTTATATAAACATTTTCCTTCTTATATATCTAACATCAATTAGAAAAAATTAAAATTTGATTTTGAGCTCAAAGAATGTTTCATAGGTTACCGTATGGATATGTATCGTGCATTGATATACATCATTGTGGAGATATGTATCGTGTATTGATATACATCATTGTGGATATCAATACGTATATGTATTTGTATGGGTATATATCTTGATTGTCTAGTTAGTAATTATCGATAACTGTTGTATCTATCTAGAACTGTTATTTGCGTATATTTATATGTATCTTGTATATTTTTTATCAATTAATTTATCAATTAATAAAGATAGAGTTCTCTATAGTATTATGAAATTCTAACATTGTATCAGAGTCATAGACCTTGTGAGACCCTCACACAATCATGTGTGTAGGATATTAAATGATTACCATTAAATTTGACAGAGATCTCTAGAAAAATCAAATCCCATACCCATGTGATAACTTTTCTAAAAATTTGTGCCAAATTTAATGGTGATCAATTAATAAAGAGAGAGTTCTCTACTGTATTATGAAATTCTAACATTGTATCAGAGTCATAGACCTTGTGAGACCCTCACACAATCATGTGTGTAGGATCTTAAATGATCACCATTAAATTTGGCACAGATCTCTAGAAAAATCAAATCTCATACCCATGTGATAACTTTTCTAAAAATTTGTGCCAAATTTAATGGTGATCCTTGGAGGTCCTACACACATGGGTGTGAGAGGGTCTCATAGGATCGTTACTCGTAATTTTGATATAAAATGTTCATAGGATTATCTCAAAATCTATTTTGATATCTAATTAAAAAATTTTAAATTTCAAAAATGGTTAAAATCAAGTAGATCTATAAACATATAAAAATCTTGAAAATGGATGATGTAGATAATATGTTGTAAAATGCACTATTTTTTAGATTTAAAAATATTTTTATTTTTCATGGTCATACATCTCGATGTCGAGATGATCAATCAAAGGGTTTTTCAACATTAAAACTACCTTTTCCGACCGATTTTTGAGGTGCATCTGTAGTTCTATATTATAGGGTTGCATCCTTATATAAACATTTTCCTTCTTATATATCTAACATCAATTAGAAAAAATTAAAATTTGATTTTGAGCTCAAAGAATGTTTCATAGGTTACCGTATGGATATGTATCGTGCATTGATATACATCATTGTGGAGATATGTATCGTGTATTGATATACATCATTGTGGATATCAATACATATATGTATTTGTATGGGTATATATCTTGATTGTCTAGTTAGTAATTATCGATAACTGTTGTATCTATCTAGAACTGTTATTTGCGTATATTTATATGTGTCTTGTATATTTTTTATCAATTAATTTATCAATTAATAAAGAGAGAGCTCTCTACAGTAATATGAAATTCTAACATTGTATTAGAGTCATAGACCTTGTGAGACCCTTACACAATCATGTGTGTTGGATCTTAAATGATCACCATTAAATTTGGCAGAGATCTCTAGAAAAATCAAATCTCATACCCATGTGATAACTTTTCTAGAAATTTGTGCCAAATTTAATGGTGATCCTTGGAGGTCCTACACACATGGGTGTGAGAGGGTCTCATAGGATCGTTACTCGTAATTTTGATATAAAATGTTCGTAGGATTATCTCAAAATCTATTTTGATATCTAATTAAAAAATTTTAAATTTCAAAAATGGTTAAAATCAAGTAGATCTATAAACATATAAAAGTCTTGAAAATGGATGATGTAGATAATATGTTGTAAAATGCACTATTTTTTAGATTTAAAAATATTTTTATTTTTCATGGTCATACATCTCGATGTCGAGATGATCAATCAAAGGGTTTTTCAACATTAAAACTGCCTTTTCCGACCGATTTTTGAGGTGCATCTGTAGTTCTATGTTATAGGGTTGCATCCTTATATAAACATTTTCCTTCTTATATATCTAACATCAATTAGAAAAAATTAAAATTTGATTTTGAGCTCAAAGAATGTTTCATAGGTTACCGTATGGATATGTATCGTGCATTGATATACATCATTGTTGAGATATGTATCGTGTATTGATATACATCATTGTGGATATCAATACGTATATGTATTTGTATGGGTATATATCTTGATTGTCTAGTTAGTAATTATCGATAACTGTTGTATCTATCTAGAACTGTTATTTGCGTATATTTATATGTGTCTTGTATATTTTTTATCAATTAATAAAGAGAGAGCTCTCTACAGTATTATGAAATTCTAACATTGTATCAGAGTCATAGACCTTGTGAGACCCTCACACAATCATGTGTGTAGGATCTTAAATGATCACCATTAAATTTGGCACAGATCTCTAGAAAAATCAAATCTCATACCCATGTGATAACTTTTCTAGAAATTTGTGCCAAATTTAATGGTGATCCTTGGAGGTCCTACACACATGGGTGTGAGAGGGTCTCATAGGATCGTTACTCGTAATTTTGATATAAAATATTCGTAGGATTATCTCAAAATCTATTTTGATATCTAATTAAAAAATTTTAAATTTCAAAAATGGTTAAAATCAAGTAGATCTATAAACATATAAAAATCTTGAAAATGGATGATGTAGATAATATGTTGTAAAATGCACTATTTTTTAGATTTAAAAATATTTTTATTTTTCATGGTCATACATCTCGATGTCGAGATGATCAATCAAAGGGTTTTTCAACATTAAAACTACCTTTTCCGACGAAATTTTGAGGTGCATTTGTAGTTCTATATTATAGGGTTGCATCCTTATATAAACATTTTCCTTCTTATATATCTAACATCAATTAGAAAAAATTAAAATTTGATTTTGAGCTCAAAGAATGTTTCATAGGTTACCGTTTGGATATGTATCGTGCATTGATATACATCATTGTGGAGATATTTATCGTGTATTGATATACATCATTGTGGATATCAATACGTATATGTATTTGTATGGGTATATATCTTGATTGTCTAGTTAGTAATTATCATTAACTGTTGTATCTATCTAGAACTGTTATTTACGTATTTTTACATGTATCTATTATATTTTTTATCAATTAATTTATCAATTAATAAAGAGAGAGTTTTCTACAGTGTTATGAAATTCTAACATAGTATCAGAATCCTAGATTCCTTAACCTCATATTTGAACTCAAGGTTGCCGAAGCCTTTTTGCCCAGCGGCATATCCTCGTCGATGCCTCAGATTCATGTCCTGCCTATCTGCATCGACGCCTCATAACGTTCATGAAATTTCATGCTGTTTTCTCCTCAACTTTAGATATAAGCCCTACCGCCGTTGAGTTGTTTAAGTTATTTCAATTCATTGCCTCATCAAACTGAAACCCCAACCCGTGTAAAAAAAAAAAAAGGGTTTGGTAGTCGAGCTCCGACAACCTTACGAAATAACTCTAGACTCTGAACTCTAGACCAGGCACTTGCTTCATGAAGTATGCGCTCTGACGTTGTTCGTGCAAGTCTTCACTGAATTTGTTCCAACTGTCGGTCCTCAACTTTATGTTTACGTTATGGAAAAATCTTAGGCAGCCACCATAGCATCCTGCTTGGAACTCCATGCTTTAGTGCACGATCATCGCATCCATTTGAACCAACTCTGCCTTCATGCTTTGCTTTGCAAAGGCTTTTTTTGCAAATTTGAACCCATCTCTTTTTCAGCCACTTTATACCTCCGCTTGACGTTGCCTACCTCTCTCTAATTTTTTTTTGGGTTGCATTAAAATTGTGCTTTGCCTTGCTATCAAATTCAAATTATGCTTTGCCTCCGTCAAACCTTGACGTCCCTTGCAAACCTTATTCAAAACCCTCTTTTTTGAAATAATACCCAGGGAGTTGTGGATCGGTAGGTATTTTTTTCTTGACAAAACACACTTTGCTATTTTATCTCTCTTGATTGCCTATCCGTCCCATCTGGAAAATGAGCTACTCCCTCTCTATTGATCGCCTATTTACCCCATCTGGAAAATGGTCCTTCCGCCACTATGCATGTTTTGCCTCTGAATCCAGTATGCATGTTTTGCCCCTAGATCTTGAAATCTTATCAACCATTCTGAACTGATATGTTTATTGTTTTCCCTCTGGATCTTGAAATCTTATCAGCCACTCTGAATTGATCTTTTTTTATAATCAAGTTTTTTGTTACTCAATTCTGTCTGGTGATCGAGGTTTCCGTTACTCAATCCTGTGTGCTCGTCGATTTCTTTGTTACTCCATCCTATGTTCCGAAGGTCTGCCGTATGATGATCGAGTTCTTTGTTACTCGATCATATTTTTCAAAGGTCTATCATCTAATGATTGAGTTATTTGTTACACAATCCTATGTTATGAAGATCTGTTGGTCTGTGAGCTACTGAATCTGTTGGCTCTTCCAAGCGTCATTTTGTCTTTCTCGGTTGTCTCGATTATGTTTTTCTTCTCAAGTGAAGATCTATATATTTTTTTTCTGTTCTTGAGGCCGTCTGTTGTTCCTGTATTCCTAAGGCCATCTGTTCTCGAGGATTGTTGACATGCTTTCTATGCTTGTTGTTCACGCATGTTTAAGCAATATGTGCTTGTTGTTATTGTTCAAGCAATAAGTGCTTGTTGCTCAACCAATTTCAGAATGGAGACCATTGCTTCTATTGGTCACTCCATGAAGGCCTGAACATCCAACTCATTCGTTTATGCAACTTATTATTCAAATTCCAGCTACTTTGTGTCAAAGCATCTTGAGTTTGGGGGGAGTGTTAGCGTATGATATGTATCGTGTATTGATATACATCATTATGGATCTAAGTACGGATAAGCATCTTGAGTTTGGGGCATCATTATGGATATCAGTACGGATATGTATATGTATGGGTATATATCTTGATATGATTAGGTGTCTAGTTAGTAATAATCAATAATTGTCCTATCTATCCAGAACTGTTATTAGCCGTATATTTATACGGGTCTTGGAAATTATTTATCAATTAATAAATTTTATTTACTTTATCAATTAATAAATAGAGAGTTCTCTAAAAAATTCTAAAATTCTAACACCATATTGTAGGGTTCTCAGGAACCCCTCCCTTGTGGAACTAATACTCTTATATATTGGGATCCCAAGATCGTGTACATAGTTGGCTAAATACGAAATAAATGAAGATAACTATAAATCAAGTACAAGAAATAAAATTGGCTTTTGATAGGGATCTTTCGTGAGAAGTAGGTCTTGCTCTTGGCGCTGTTAACGAAGCTACCGAAGCCGCGAATGAGAGATATGTATCTCTTTGAACAACAACAAAAGACCTCACAGTTTTCCCTTCTAAACCCGCTCTCCCGACCGATAACACAATCAAGCATTCTCATTTTTTCCACAAAAACAGGAAAGAGCATATTGAAAGCAACCAAGAGAGAATTTTCCACAACAACAGGAAAAAGCATATTGAAAACAACCAAGAGATTTTCTCTCTATAGAAGTGGAAACTTAACCAACCTAAAATCCTATGTGAATACCGCCTCTCTCTTAGAGACCCATCTCTTTTTTGAAGATTCATTCCTATGACTGGGTGACCCTCAAAAGGTTAAGTATTATGTCTTTCTTGACTCTCTTTTATGAGATATGGCTTGGCCTTTTTTTTTTGCTCCCCAAGGAAGTCTTGTTTTTCTTTTTCCACAATACCTCAATTTTTTGAATAAAATATAGGTGTGACGATTTTAATGATCACCAAACTTAACACATGTAAGTTCCTACCCAAACTTTGTACTCAAAGTCATGTACGTTCCTACTAAAACTTTGTACTCAAACTCAATATGATGGACAATTAGATTGAAGAACACCAGATCTTTTGTTTATTGTCTTAATAAGAAAATTCTTGCAATGTGAATCAAATATATGTTGACAAGTTGAAGTCATAGTACCTCTTCTAACTAAGTGTTTTCCCAAGGGATCAAATGATTATAGACCCACGGGACCACCTAATATGCCCCCCCTCCTTTGATAACAGTAACAAACTTGACACTGAGAGAAAGTATGCTATTTCATAGACAAAAACATAAGAGTAAAATAGCCATTACTTTCTTCTCAGTGCTGATAGACAAAAAGGAAGAGACACGTTTGAGATTTATGATGTTTTGAGATATGTTTGATGCTCTATGATAAACCTCTTGGAATATGTTTATTCTAGGCTTAGCCACTATACCCTAAAAACGCTCAACTTGTCTAGAAGCACAATATTACTCCAAGATACCACTGCAAAAAACTCACTCTCTCTCTCTATATATATATATATATATATATATATTAGAGATGTACATGCAATGAAGCAGTGTCACATGATTCATCTGAGGTACACCAGGACTCAGGGTAATTTGGCCTTGCCCTTTGGTTGAGGCCGAGTTACCCTAAGATGTGTGTACAACTAGTGTATATAAAGAAATTTTCAAAAACAAAATCTAAAAATTGTCAAAAATATAGATATGTACTATTAATTTTTTTATGTATGATTTGGATGCTTTTGGCATATATTATTAAGTGTTTTTTTTTTGCTATAAATCCTTTTTTTTTTTTTTTTCTTGAAGTGTCTTGAACTATAAATCGATGTTTGACATCTATTTTTCTAAACTTTTTTTAATACATTTGAAAATTTAAAGATTGCTTTTGGTTTTATTTTACTTTTACCCTTCGTCTTATCAACTTCGATTTTGTTCAGTGCAATGGTGATGGCCTCACCATTCAAAAGAAGTAATTAGGATACAAGGTGTAAAATTGTCTAGAGAATTTAATTCGAAGTTGGTGGTTGAGGGTGATTCAATGAACGTAATAAAATGGATTACGCAGCAGATGGAGAGTCTTTGGTTCTTTAATGGATTAATAAGGGAGTTATTAGATTGTTGCTCTGAGATGAAGTGCTTATTTGTACATGGATAACGAGAAAGAAATTGAAATTCAGAAAGAAATTGAAATTCAGAAGTAGATTTTCTTCCAAAAATGGGGTCTAATGCTCAAGTGTAAACAATTTTGTAGAAAGGGTCTCGTGCTATTTTTCTTGTTTGTTTTGATTATTGTATTGATATAGGGTGTGGTTTCTATAAGGTTCCTCCAACCTAAAACAATCCAATTAAGTCGCATGTTTAAATTTTATCATAACATATTATTTTGGAGTAAAGAATTATTAAGATTATCTCAAAATCTATTTTCATATCTAATTATACAATTTTAAACTCAAAAAATGGTTAAAATCAAGTAGATCTATAAACATATGAAAATCTTGAAAATGAACAGTCTAGATAATGTGTTACAAGATGCACTATTTCTAAGACTCAAAGTTTTTTTATTTTTTCTTTTTATAATCATATATCTCACATGTCGAGATGATCAGTTAGAAGGTTTTTCAACATTAAAACGACCTTTTTTGATGGATTTTTGAAATGCATCTTTAATTCAACATTTTAAGATTGCAAATCTTATATAAACCATAAACTTTTTCCATTGTGGTTATAAGATGTATTGGCCATTGGCGAAATGTAATTTGTGTAAATTGTAATTGAATCAATAGAAAAGTCTTATTTTAAAAAAAAGAGAAAAAGAAATTCTCTCTCTCTCTCACACGTGTTTTGGATCGTCACTTGACTCTTGAATGTGGAATAGGGTTAGGGTCAAGTACGATTCGTCACCACTTTATTCCCACAATCTTTCAACCAATTATCCCTCTTTATCTTCTTTATTTATTCATCAATCTACATTTTAGAGAGAGAGACAGTACCAATGAGAGAGAATACTAGATTTCAACACATAATCAGAGAGAGAGAGTGCATATGAGAGATGTCAACATAGAATCAATTGTTCTTGATATCTTTGCTTTAGTGGTTGGCAGCAGGCAATAACTGCGTGGAGAGAGAGAAAGGAGAGAGTTGGGATGAGATGGTGCCTATATAAACCCCTGTAATCAATGAAATAAGACATAATAAGAAGATGAAGTGTGATCAAAACTGAGGTGTTATCTCTTCACCTCCCTCAAAGGCTTCCCAATTTTTGAAGGAATTTATCAAGGTTCAAAGTCCTTTGAAATTGGGGACCGATGGGGGAGACCCAGAGATTGCACTTCAAAAAGACTAAAAGAAATTCGTGGGTTTTGTTTATTTTGTTACAGGTATCATTCTCTTACCTTGTTCATGAGTTTGATGCAGTTCTTCTTCATTTTTTATATTTTTTTGTTTTTTTATTTGTATATATTTATATTTATATTTGCATATGAGGACTGGCAGATATGTTGCCTCTCACATTTTCACCCTTTAGAAATGTAGCATGCAGAAATAGTGCCTCTACCATACTTCCATTCTTTAAAATGAGAGGTTATGGAATAGGAAATCCTCTCTCTCAGACACACAAATACACACCCACCACATTTGTGCATGTAAGGAAGCATCACTCATCACGGGCTACTCTCTCGTAGTTGGGTATGTAACAAAGTATCTCTCATCTTTGTCTACTCTCTCTCTCTCTCACTCAGTGTGCACAAACTCAGCTGGTCCAACTTGGAACCGGCCGGTTAAAACAAGAACTAGGCACTGACCGATCCGGTTTTGGCTGTCCTAACTGGGTATTTTTTAAAAAAAATTCAAAAAAAATGTATATAAAATCCTAAACAATAAGTAACTTGTTTATAATGTGTTTTTAAATTATTATTTTTATTATTATTTTGGCAAAGATTGCAAAGTGCTTTGGCTATGAATACTTAATTTTATATTTTTACCATATTTTTAAAAATTTTAAAAATACCTCTAGGCACAAATCGAAAAATCCATTTGTTTCCTTATGTTTCAACTTTATTTAGATGTGTTTTCTTTAATCAAGCTTTAAATATGCATTTCATAATTTTTGGATTTGTTCTATATTTTTTTAATAATTTTTGGACCGGCCAGGAGGACAGTTAAACCGTCAAGTTTACCGGTTAATGAGACCTAACCTTTGGCCTGTTTCTGAGCCCAGTTCGATTTTTCCAACATTAATCTCTATGTATGGACACCCACATGCCCATAATATAATTCATATGTATATTTCTGAGAAAATTATGATTGAGGTTAGTAAGCCATCCAGTTATCAAACAAAAGAGCAAAAGAAAAGTAAAAAATCAATAAAACCCTAAAAATCCCATATGGTCTTTCTATGGAAGCTTGATATTGACCTACATGATGAAAACCAGACATTTTTGTCAAAACTCCCAACCATTTATGAGTTGGGGGGACCCTTTCCTATTTTTTGCCGAAGCTCTTTTGAAAGCACAGGCAAAAACAGGTGAAATAAAAGGACATTACTTTTATTTGTTGGTTCTATGTTTCCCACTCCAGCATCTCCCGTTGCCCATGTGAAGAGCACTCCATACCATCTCCATGGACCCTCCCACCTAAGAAATACACAGTCATTCTCTCTCCTGCTCTGTTAGCAGCATCTTCTCTCTCTAATCCCCTCACCATTGTCTCCCCTTCCAAAAATTCACCAGGCGGTTTAATGCTCCTCTCTCCATGAATCTTCTCTAGCTCGTTTGGAAACCCATTTGGGCTCCCCATGTACAAACCACTTGTCGAATCGGGGAAGCCTCCGAGAAAGATGGGTGGGGCAATTGTGTTACTGCTAACCTTGGCTCCCATTTGTGCAGCTTTTTGCAATAAAGCAGTAGCGGACATGAATGCATTTGAATCATTGAAAACTTTGGGTATTATTCCACTGATGATAAGAAACCCTCGCATTATACCGTAAAATGAAGAATCCGGCCTATTGGGTATGTGAATGAGATTATGTGGCATGTTATTATTCATAGGATTAGTTATATCTTGATTGATGAATCCGGCCGGTTGGTATGTGAATGAGATTATGTGGCATGTTATTATTCGTGGGATTAGTTATATCTTATTGATGAATGATGAATCCATGGTTTGTTGAGCTCTGGTGCTTCGCTTCGTAGTTGAGCTAGGCCCTGCTGCAACTTGTTCTCTTCTGCCAAATAATCACAGAATGCTCCGTGAGTTATGAAGCTGTCTCTCCTGAAAGAGCAAGAAAATCAAATAAATTGAAGAACGATTTTGTTAGACAAATTTTGTGGGGGCTTTATTACCATTTGAAGAACTTTTAATAAATTACCAGTACTACCCACGGTGGCTTGTTTTTTTTTTTTTTTAATTGCCCTTCTGTCTGGCAATAAAATGCTTAGATGGGTTAATATTGGAGGTTTACGTATCTCTTTAGATGTTTTTAGCAGTGTTCCCTTACTTGTCTCGGCTAATGTAGTAAAATATTCCCAAAAAAGTTAAAAAAACTAGTAAAAATATGGGATTGTATACGATGAGATCATTTACCTTTTACACAAGTAGTCACAATTCTTAACAACCATTTGATTTGAAATTTGATAGCTTGGATGTGTCACAAAGTTCGAAAAAATTTCTTTTGAAGTTTGAGCTTGGTCAATGGAATAATTGCAGCCACCCAACTTTACATTCAATAGTCAAAATTATTGCGACTACCTTGTATAAAAAATAAATGGTCTCATTCTATACTTTTCCTAAAATATTTGGAGTTAATGAAAATTTTTAGAAGGCCAAAGAAGATGAAAGCAATAAAGTCTGGACTACTGAAATTTTGATTGATACCTTGAATATTTTAATTTTTTAAAAATATGAAAGATCCCAAATTATCCTAAAAACTATCAAAATCATCTAAAAGTTTATTTCTAAGCACTATATTAGTTATTTATCTTTTTTAGATTTTTAACTTTTTTACAAAAATTTCTTTAAGGGGTTATTATTTGTTTTCTTGTCCAACTACCCCCCTCCCCAAAACCCAAAAAAAAGAGAAAAGAATGTCTCATTTTAGATTTTATTTTGGAAAAATATAGAGCTACTAAGATGTCACTTATTTTCTTTTGCCTTATATTTGAGTTTATTTTGGAATATAGATATTTAGTAAATCAGGGTTACGTTTGCTGTTAGGGTGAAAAAATCAGGGTGTGCTGATAGCTATGGTTTTGCATAGATTTGCATGGTTATTGAGATAGAAATGTATTGAATAGGCTATTTATTTTTAGTGGAAGGAGGACACGGTTAGATGGGAAATTTGAGTGATAGAAATGTATTGAATAGGCTATTTATTTTTAGTGGAAGGAGGACACGGTTAGATGGGAAATTTGGGTGATTGGGGATGTGCTATAATCCTGGGTATAAAATTTGTTGATTATTATGGCATATTTTAATTTGTCATATTTTAAATCCACTAACTAAGACTTAATGTGATCTTATGCCAAAAGTGAACTCTTATACAAACCCATTGAGATGGTTTTAAATAGATATATCAGAGAGAGAAGAAAGCACATCCTATGCTCGTGCTTGAACCTATTGTACACTTAATCCCTAAAGCGAACGAGAGCTACTTGGAGGATTTTCTTGCTAAGATGTTTTGCATTGGAAAGGTTTCTATACTTTCTCTGTAGCATAGAAGAACTATCCTCCCCATACCATCCAGCCATTCAATTTTGATCAAGAGAGACACTCACCGTTTGATCTTAGATCTGACGTCTCAAAGTATTTTATTTTTAGTTTTTTATACAAATTGTATGAATATGAAATTTAGTACGTGTCATCTTCTCATTGGGGCGTACCTATAAAAAATATTAAAAAAAAATTTTTGATAAAATATAGTGACCAAATACCTCTTGAAACTTTCAAAGGTATTTTGATCATTTTATTTTATTGAAAATATATTTTTAATATTTTTCGTTAGTGCGAGTTTAATAGAGGATTGGACATCCAAAATTTGGTATCAAAATAGTTTACAGAAAAAAATTAAAAATAAAATACTGTAGAGACGTGACATTGTGATTGAGACAATCTTAACCCTCCATTTAGAATGGATGGTTGGATCAAGGAAGTATATAAGTTTTATGCTATAGAGAAACCATAAAAATCTTACCGTTTTGTATCTACCCAAGAATCACACATTGATTATTTTTGAAAAAATAAGGATTTTGTGCTTATCAACACTCTGGTCTGAAAATCTAAAAGTTTCGATAGTCTTTGTTCAATCATGGGGTATAATTTTCTTTAGGCACATAAAATGTAAAATTTGATTATTAATTTTTTAGAGATTAGTCGCTAGGTTGAAGAGATATATACCCAAAATTTACAGCCCAAACAAAAAGTACTCGGTACTTTTAGTTTGCCCGTGAAGGAAAATATAATACGATTATGTGGAAACACGAAATTTTTTGGCTTTGATTATTGGGATATTTGATTTTTGGTATGTTTGACACTTGGAGGTGAATTGAGCTTAGGACATAGCATTGTAAATCATCAAGCGCTAACCAATTAAGCCCAGGGCTCTTTTCTCTCCATCTCTTCCTTCCCCATCTATTGTACGGATCTTTAGTGCTCGTTAATTTGATTATTTGCATGCTCTATCATTTCTTATTCAAATTAACAGCATATGAAGAATGCTCTTGTTAGGAGTGGCACCCCGGCAACCCGAACCTTGTCCTGGTCCTGGTCTTGATCCATGTGTGAGACCCAGCTTGTTGGGTCTGGAACAAATGACTTGGACTCGACCCAGGTCACGTCTAGGTTTGTCTCCGGGTAGGGGTCCACCTGGTATGTACCGTATAATACATAAAACAAAATTTTCATTTCTATATTTAATTCTAAACCTAGGTCTACGTCCAGATACTTGAAACCGATCCGGGTTTGTGTCAGGTCCGAGTCGGAGTCGATCCCAACCCAACGGGACCCATTGCCTCCCCTAGCTTTAATATTTTTTATGATATTATGGCCTCTGTCAAAAACTAGTTATTTTCCTGTAAATGTTAAATGTCATGGTAGACATTAGACACGTTATTGGATTACTTCATTGAATATTTACATGAAATCCTTATCTGTTAATACAAGTAACACTACATTACTTTTATGATAAAAATTATATAAGATTGCAACATTAAAAAATAGAATTAAGGTGCACCTAAAGATTCATCGGAAAAGGGCTATTTTGAAGTTGAAAATCCCTCTAATTGATCATCTCGATTTTGAGATGTATTAATAGGAAAAGAAAAAGAAGTTAAACTAGTTTTGGAGATTATCTAGACCATTCATTTTTAAGATTTTTATGTTTTCGTATATCTATTTGATTTGAATCATTTTTCGAGTCAAACTTTATAATTAGAGATGAAAATAGAATCTCAGAACATTTTAAGACTTTTTTACACCAAAATTATATCTTATGATAAATTCTGATACTTTGATTGTTTAAAATTGCAACCGTATACAAACCACGCCCTTACTTTAGACAGATAGAATCTATATAACTAAATTGTGTCAAATGAACGTCAATTCAAGTCGAACAAATACGTGCACACTCTATTCCTTTGATATTTCCAACAAATATAAATTTTCTTGTTTCACTATCTTTTTAATTATGGGAAAGTATTTTGTAGGGCCAGCTTTATAAAGCCCCTACCAATAGAAAATATGGTTCGGATACAGGAATATTTGTAAATAGATAATGATAATTATGGATTTGGAAAAAAAGAAAAAAGATTATAGGTCATAAAAATGGACTATGTTGTAAGATGTTTTTTGGATCATATATTTTAAATATTTACATATCCATCATATCTGCATCACTTTTGGAGCTTCAACTTCTATGCAAATCAAGGGGATGAAAATAAATTTTCAAGCCCCTATAAGAGTTCTTGAGGCTAGCATTTTTCAACATGGTTTTGAGATGTTTTATAATGTGGCTTTACCGAGGCTACACCATTTACTTGCATGTGCCCCCAAAAGAAATTGGAATCGTAATTTACTAACAAGGAAAGAAAGATGATTCAAAACAACTCAATTCTTTTGTAAGATGAAAACATTCTTAAAATAAGGATACATAAATAGAAACTAGTAATCAAACAGAAGCCTCATGATCATCTTCTTTTAAAATGAACACCATTGTAATTGAGATCAGACGAGACTGTCAATCTGAGTGTTCGAACCACCGACCAGTGTCTTGATTTATTTCGTCCAAAGTAAAAACTGAGTTTGGTTAAATGATGTTGGTCAGTCTGACCAGCTAGTTTCAACAGCATAAACAAAAAAGGCAACGTTTTCCTTAATAAATTGCATATTTAAACTATCATTTACTTTTCTACATGTTTTTAAAATGATCCAGTTTCTATTTGACTAATCCTACATATGTAGAAATGTGGGCCTCTTAATAAATCTATTTTGAGATGGATTTGAAGACTTTAAAGGATATATACTCTCTAACATGGAGATCATGAATGTGAAAAAATAAATAAATTTGCTAGAAATAATAATTCTTGTAAGAAAACATTTGGACCGAAAGTTTCCATTGTTTTTAGATGATATACCTACTTGCATTCATTTTTAAGATGGATGCTTTACACTTTCTAGACTGTATATATAGAAATGCGGTTCAGCCCGCATGAAATAAATTTATTTTTTTTAAATTCGGTCAAACCAATTCATTTGAAAAGTTGATTAATATTGACTGGATTAGACCTCTCACCGATTCGATAACTGGTTTGATCGTGACAACACTAGTGGACACCTCTAAGAATTCCCTCAATTATTTGATTCTCAGTATTTCAAAATCCCTCACGGGTTGGAATAACACTAGCACCATATTAGCAATTAAGTATTTAGGTGTCTCCACATATGCTCCACTAGGAGTCAATCTTTGATGGCTTTTAGTTTCATGAGTGTGTAGCATATTGTACATATTCCCTTTAAAAAATATGAAAATTTGAAATCTACTTTCTAGTAATCAAATGTTACAAGAAAAAGAGGAATTGGATTTTGAGTTTCTAAAGCTCTAAGATCTTACTATCGATTCAATTTTTGGGCATTATTTCTTCAGTTACCGACAGAGTGCATACAAAAATTTTCTCTTTTAGGTTGGTTGCTAGGACGAGGATGTTACATCCAAAATTTTGCGTCCTAAAAGTACTCGTACAAAGGGTTTTATTGAGGGAATAAATGGACAATATGCTCCAGCAGGAGCATAGAATCTCTTCATCGCATACATTCTCTCCGGTTGGAAAGGCGAGTATCAAAAACCTTAAAAAGCTAATTGCAAAGCCTCGTAAATATTTTAAGGGTGAGGTTTGAATGAGGTGTTTTATACTGTTGAAGTAAGATATACGTCACAACTATGTTGAACAAAGAAGTTTCGGTGGATAGTGTAAATACCATTGTTGCCCTCAATTATGAAATTCAAAATTGTAAAAATAGAGGAGATCAAGCAAATTTTTAAGTATTTTAAACAACTAGAAATGGACAATCCATATAATGTGTTTATACTGTTGAAGTAAGATATACGTCACAACTATGTTGAACAAAGAAGTTTCGGTGGATAGTGTAAATACCATTGTTGCCCTCAATTATGAAATTCCAAATTGTAAAAATAGTGGAGATCAAGCAAATTTTTAAGTATTTTAAACAACTAGAAATGGACAATCCATATAATGTGTTAGAAGATGAACTATTTTTAGAACGAAAATTATCTCTTTTTTTTTTTTCTTATTCATGAATCTCGACGTTGAAATGATCCATTTAAGGGTTTTTCAGCAAAAACATGTGGCTTTTTAGGTGCACCTTACTTGTATAATATATATAATTTTTTTCTATATTTTAATCGAATCAATGGAAAGTAATACTTTCGGTCAAAAAAAAAAAGTATATATATAACGAATCAATGGAAAAGTAATACTTTCGGGCAAAAAAAAAAAAGTATATATATATATATATATAGGATACGATGGTTAGCATAGGGAATTAATTCTCTCTTTCTGTCACACACGTGTTTTGGATCTTCACTTGACTCTTGAATGTGGAATATGGTTAGGGTCAAGTAAGATTCCTCACCATTTTATTCCCACACTTTGTCAACCAATTATCCCTCTTTATCTTTTTTATTTGTTCATCGCTCTACATTTTAGAGAGAGAGTAATTCCTTGGTGATGCTCCCTTATGTGCATAACTAGAAAGAGAAAGAGAGAGTACATAAACTAGAGAGAGAAAGAGAGAGTACATATGAGAGAGAGAAGCTATGAGATAAAGAATGTCAACACAAAATCAAATAGGAAAAATTACAAAAAAAACTCAAGACCACACATTGTATGCAATTTACCGCCTACTTAATTTTTTTTCTAACTTTTTTTTTTTTTTGTTCAAAACAAACTTTCTATGCAAATATCCCCAAAAGAAAAAGTTTATTTTTATTAGACGGAAATACCCTTCTTGTACACAAAAATCATTTTGGCCAGATTTGAAGTTAACTTTTAGACCGAGTAGCACATTGCCGGAACGTACCATTGCATTGTCAAACAGCCCTTTACAGTAACTTACGTGCGGGACCACACCCAGAGAGAACTGCCAAACCCAGAGACAACTACCAAACCGAAACTGAGGACGGCCGGACAGCTCTTAGGCAACTACCGGACCGAAACTGAGAATAACATTAATTAGTTCATCTTTAGTAGTAAACTGATTTATTTTATATTCGTATTTCAAATGCCACGCAGCTTTTTAAACAGATTAGAGAGACTACAAGTGGGCTTTCCTTGGCAAGCAAACAATGGGGAGAGTAGATTCCTCTTAGGCAAATTGGGAGTATTATCTCAGACGGACTATGCAAGGGCAGAAAAGAATTACCTGCTCATCGAGAAGATGTGTGTGGCGCTAATTTTTGCAGTACAAAAGATTCGTCACTATTTGCTTGGGCACGAAGTCAAGCTCATATCAAAAGCAGATCCTATCAAATTTTTTATGACGTGGTTGCAGGTCTGGAAGCGGAAGTCTGAGAAATATTTGGCAGACTCAGGTGTTCCATACACTATCATAAGGTCAGAAGATTTATTTTACTTTCTTGATAAACATAAAATATCATGTACGCATGTCAGCAGAAGACACGGAAAGATGTTGAGAACGACGTTGGCTCAGTTAGCCGGATTCTTAACGGTGGCAGTACGTATTGAGGGTTTATCCATGCACCACGGTTGCTCCCGACAGCAGTCCTCCAGCTTGGGAAACGGCTAGGGCAATGGCAACTATCGTTCCAACAGTAGGGGGCAATCAGCAAAAAGGGGTGATCAAAGCGGTCGTAACCATGACTGATACTAAGAAAGCCGCCCCTCAGACCTTAGACCTCTCTAAAAGGGTAGTCTCGACCAAGGCTCGGTGCCTCAGACTGCCGTACCGCCGGACCGCTTTAAGAAAACTAACGGACCGAAACTGAGTACTGTCGGACCGCCGTACCGCCGGACCGCTTTAAGACAACTAACGGACCGAAACTGAGTACTGTCGGACCGCATTTTACATAATGCCAAAACCCTAGAATCTAATAACATCTACTGCTGGACCGCCCTTTGCAATAGACCGCCTTTGCAATTGTTCGGACTGCCTTTTACAAAATGTTTTACTCCTAGACTACACCTACACAGTGTCGGAGCCCTATTTGGTTGGGGATAGAGGAGAGAGGAGTAGGTAAGGTAAAAAGTAAGAGAGTGTAGTTTAGATATAATTTATTTTTCTATTGGGTTCGGGGTATTTGCATAAAAAGTATATTTTGAGGAAAAAAGTGAGAGAAAAAATTAGATTGAGTGTAAGTTGCATAGAAAATGCAGTATTGGAGGTTTTCAAATTTTCCCAATCAATTATTCTTTAGCTTTGCTTTAGTGGTTGGCAGCAGGTAATTACTAAGTAGAGAGAAGGATATGAGAGAGTTGGGATGAGATAACGCCTATATAAACCGGTGTAACCGATGAAATAAGATATGATAAAGTGTGATCAAAACTGAGGTGTTATCTCTTCATCTCCCTCAAAGGCCTCCCTATTTTAGAAGGAATTTATCATGGTCTAAAATCCTTTGAAGTGGGGGGCCAATGGGGGCGATACTAGATATCGCACTTCACAAAAACTAAAAGAAATTGGTGGGTTTTGTTTCTTTTGTTACAGGTAACATTCTCTTGCCTTAACTTGTAATATTTAGATTGTAATAAGTTTTTTAATATCAAATTCAAATATGATGGTTCTAAGGAAAATATAGAAACCTGTATTTTTTTTAGGCACAATATTTCCTTTTATGTATATAAAGTCGTTTATTGCAGATGTTACTTTCTGTAGTAGTTTTTTTTAGTAGTATACAGCTTTATAACCCTCTAAATTAGAGCTATTGTATACATCTTCGATAAGCTCAATAATCAAGGCTCGATATTGTAAAATCCTGCAAAATAAGAAATAAAAAATAAAAATCAGGGCTTGATTTGGGGCCTGGTATTTTGGATCAACCACTTGAAGAGAGAAACATAATTGAGATGTGTTCTATAACTGCTTTTGCCCATTTTAGAGCAGCTGTGCTCTTCTTTCTCGATGTTTCGAGGTCTTGTGGTTATAGCGCAGCAGGTTGCTTTGGATGACGAGACCTGCGATGAGCCCAATATCAGGATGAACAAATTTAGGAGGTCCAATCTTAGGGTTCGTCTCGGGGATGTGGTGCCTTTGTGTGTATGCCAAGCGTGTCCATATTCTACTAATTGAGGATATTTATTTGATGCTCATCTCAAATCTTCTTTTTTTGGAGGCATATCGTCCAGTAAGGAAAGGAGATCTTTCCTTTGTTAGGGGTGGTATGAGGAGTGTTGAATTCAAAGTAATTGATACCGACCCTGTAGAGTCTTTTGTGGTTTCTAGATACTGAGATATTTTGTGAAGGAGAGCCTGTAAAAAATAAATAAAAATAAAAAATTATTTCAGAAAACGGATACCTCAGATTAGGGAATTGGTTGAACTTCATCTGAGTTATCTACCACTTCTGCTTCTCTCTTGATCGATTTTCATGTGATTTCATCCTTGTACATAAGGTCGTAACAATTCTCAATAATCAGCAATATCTGACGAATCTAGTCACGCAAAATACCGACTAGTTTTTCTTCTTTTTCCGCAAAGTATTTCAGATCTGGGTTGCTTTTCCTTGCGAGAGTATGATGCAGATGTCAGGTTCGGTATTTTTCTGACTCTCCATGATCACCGTTTCGTTTTCCTGATTTTCCGTTCGAAACCTCTCCACTTTATTTCTTTAATCCATCAGTCAATATTCATCTTTCTCATGGTTTTATTTCCCTAATTCAACAATCTTTTGAAGATAGTTAAAAAATCCATTACATTTTATTTGTTTGTGTTCTATCAGATGTGAGTCGAATCTAAAACCCGTCTCTAAATCCACTTCTGAAAATGGCCTTTAAAAATGGCTAACCTGCACAATCTGCAAACCAGCCATCGATTCGAGTTTTGATTCTCTGATCTGTCTATCTGCCAAGTCATGTTTCGATTCTCTTATCTATCTCTCTATTGAATTGTGTTTCGACTCTCGGATCTGTTTTGGATCTTACTATTCTCAGCTCTGAATCTAAGGTCCAACTGTGCATGTTAATCCACCGCTTATTTCTGTTGGCTCTTCCAAGTGCCTCTTATTTGATGATCAAATTTCTCGATCCTGGTTGATGATCAAGTTTTTCATTACTTGTTTCGTGATTGAGTTTTCAGTTACTCAATCCTATTGGATGATGGAGTTTTCAGTAAATCCATCATGTGTGATGATTGAGTTTTTTCGTTACTTGATCATTTCTGTTTCGGTACTATGCACGACTATTTTTTTCGAGGCATCGGTTTATGAGGATTGCTAATTTGCAGTTGTGCCTACCTTTAGTTGTCCAAACTCAAGTTGTTTTCTCTTAATGCATCTTGAATTTGAGGAGTGTAAAAAATATAAAAACCAGCACTTATTTTTAGGGACAATATTTTCATCTTCATGTTGAAGAGTTTGAAGCACGAGAGTTTGGTAAGTATTGTATTTTTATTTTTTTGTTGTTTACCTGTCATAGAATAAAAGGATTGCAGATATTTTGCCTCTCAGAATTTCACTCTTTAGAAATGCATGATGCAGAAATTATGCCTCTACCGTACTTTCGTTCTTTAGAATGAGAGATTGGAATAAGAAATCTTGTCTTTCTCTCACACATAAACACACACCCACGACATTTGTGCATGTAAAGAAGCATTACTCATCACGGGCTACTCTCTCTCGTAGTTGGGTAGGCAACAAAGCGTATCTCTTCTTTGTCTTCTCTCTCGCTCAGTATTCGTAAACTCGGCCGGTCAAACTAGAAAGGGGCACTGACTTATTCAATTTTGGTGGTTTGGTTGGGTATTGAAAAAAACAAAAAATTTTAAAAAATATATAAAATCCAAAAAATTAAGGGATTTGTTTTTTTATGTTTTTTTTAATATTTTTTATCATTTTGAAAAAAATTGGAAAGTATTTTGGCCATAAATACTTATTTTTATATTTTTTCATATTTAAAAAAAAATTAAAAATATTTTTAAACATAAATCGATTTTTTGAGATCTATTTTTTCATTGCTTTTCAATTTTATTTGGATGTGCTTTGTTTAATGATTCTTTAAATATATTTTTTTTTATTTTTTAATACTTTTTTGACCATCCAGGACATGCCCCAATTAGGTCAGTAGAACCGGCGGGTTTACTGGTTACTCCCACTAGGCCCCTCGGCCTGTTTCTAAAGACAGGTTTGATCTTTCAAAGATCGTTATCTCTCTCACATACACACCCACAGACAAACCCACATGCACAAAATATAATTCATATGTATATCCCCAACAAAACAATGATTGCAGTCGGTAAACCATCCAGTTATCAAACAAAAGAGCAAAAGAAAAGTTCATAATCAACAAAACCCTAGAAATCCTAGATGGGTCTTTCCATGGAAGCTTGATCTTGACCTACATGATGAAAACCAGGCATTTTGCCAAGGCTTGTTTGTTGGTTTTGTGTTTCCCACTCCAGCATCTCCCGTTGGCCATGTGAAGAGTACCCCATACCATCTCCATCAACCCCCACACCAAAGAAATCCACAGTCATTCTCTCTCCTACTCTCTTAACAGCCTCTTCTCTCTCTAACCCCGTCATCTTTGTCTCCCCTTCCAAAAATTGACTGGGTTGTTTAATGCTCTTCTCTCCATGAATCATAAAAGGAGAATCAGGTAAGTTGATCTTCTCTAGTTCCTTTGGAAACCCATTTTCGCTCCCCATATACAAACCACTTGTCGAATCGGGGAAGCGTCTGAGAAAGACCGACGATGAAATTGTGTTACTGCTAACCTTGGTTCCCATTTGTGCAGCTGTTTGCAATAAAGCAGTTGCAGACATGAATGCAGTTGAATCATTGGAAACTTGGGTATTATTCGGCCCACTTAGAAGTGAACAGACCCACCGATAATAAGAAACCTTAGCGGCCGGAAATTATGCCGGAAAATGAAGAATCCGGCACATTGGGTACCTGTGTGAGATTATGGGGCATGTTATTTTTATGGGATTAGTTGTGTCGTGATTGAATGATGTGAGATGGGGTTGTTGAACTCTGGTGCTTGGCCTTGTAGTTGAGTCAAGCCCTGGTGCAACTTCTTGTTCTGTTCTGCCAAGGCATCACAGAATGCTCAGTGAGTTATGAAGCTGTCTCTCCTCTAAGAGCGAGAAAACCAAATAAGTTGATAGGCTTTGGGGAAGAAGGGTAAAATGGACAAATTGACAGATTTGGGAGGCTTACTCATAGCTTTCTATTTAACTTTAGATTTTGCATCCGTCAATATTTGGGCAAGCTATCTGTATTTTTCCAGGGTAGTTATACACCTCCCTGTGCGATTGGTTGAGATGATCCAAATACAATGTCATGCCTCTACATTGTTTTATTTTTAAGTGTTTTTATAAAAAACTTTTTATCACCAAATTTTAGGTGTCCACTTCTTTCTTAAACTCGCACTTGCAAAAAAAAAAAAAAAATATACACGTAGCACAATATTACCTATAAAAAAAATAACCAAAATATTATCGATAAAAAATGAAAGTTCAGGGGTATTTTGGTTATTTTTTATCGATAATATTTGTTTTACATTTTTTTTTATGTGCACCACATTGAAATGATGTCAAGTACGAAATTTTATATTCATGAAATTTATATGATAAAAACTAAAAATAAAATACTCTGAGACATCGGATCTAGATCAATCAGTCAATAACTTATTTGATCTAAATTAGATTGCTAGATGGGGGGGAGTATAGGACTTCAATACAATTGGGGAAGTATAGAAACCTTTTCCCAATATTGGAGGTTTACATAAGCATTGTTCCATGACTCTTCTCGGCCAAAGGAGTTGGCCCTCGACCAATGTAAAATAAATAAAAAAAGGTAAAATATTTCTAAAAAACTAGGAAAAATAATTGGAGTTAATAGAAATTTTTAGAACGCTAAAGAAAATGAAAACAATAAAATATGAACTACTGAAACTTTTGATTTATCCCTTGAATATTTCAGAATTTGATTTTTTTTATATTTAATTTTTTTTAATAGATCTGATAGAGAAGAATGCACATCCTATGCTCGTGCTGGAACATATTGTGCACTTAATCCCTAAGGCGAACGAGAGCTACTTCGAGGATTTTCTCAATAAGATACTTTGCATCCACCCAGGAATCACAAGCTGATTATTTACAGAAAATAAACCAAAAAATTGATTTTGAAATCTTCAACATTTAGATCTGAAAATCTAAAAATTTCGACGATCTTTGGTGGGTACTATTTTCGGTGGGTATTATTTTCTTTAGGCACATAAAATGCATGGTTTGATTTTATTTTATTTTAGTTTTTCTTTCCGAGATTAGTAGTTAGGTTGAAGAGGTTATATTTCGAAAATTTAAAGCCCAAAAAGTACCTGTATATTTAGTTTACCGGTGAAAGAACAGATAGCATGCTCTCCCGGAAACATGAAATTTTTGGCTATGACTTTTGGGATATTTGTGAGGCTTGGAGGTGGAACTCTCCAGTCTCTCTCCATTTCTTCCTTCCCTGCTTATTGTGCCCATCTTTAGTGCTTGTTAATTTGATTATTTGCATGCTCTACCATTTCTAATTCAATAACAACATATTAAGAATGCTCCAGTTAGGGGGTGGCATCCCTTTGACCCGAACCATGTCCTGGTCCGGGTCCACGTGTGGGACCCAACTTGCTGGGCCTGGGTATAATTGACTTGGTCTCGACCAGGGGGTCAGGGTCCAGTTAGGGGTTGACCCGATCCCGGTATATACTATATATTACATAAAATAAAATTTTTATTTTGTCCAGGTCCAAATACTTGGGTCCATGTAAAACTTAGTCAGGTGGGGTCCAAGTCACCCAACTGGACCCGTTGCCACCCCTAGCTCTAGTATTTTTTATGATATTATGGCCTAAATCAGAAACTAGTTATTTTCATGCAAATGTTAAATGGCAAAGTAGACACGTGATTAGATTACTACAATACATATTTACATGAAATCCTATCAGTTGGTACAAGTAACACTACATTAAGGAAAAGCGTTCATACAAGCCTTAAAAAATAGAATTAAGGTGCACTTAAAAAAGGAAAAAGTTTATATAGAGCCAAGGCTCTAAACAATCAAATTAGAGCCTGTATCAAAAATTTCAATAAAAGATGTTGTTTTGATTCCCAAATATCCTCAAATTGATCATCTCGTCATCAAGATGCATGGACATGAGAAAAAAATGGATTTCAAGTTTTGAAAATAGTGTATTTTGTAGTGCATTTTTTGACTGTCAAATTTCAACATTTTCAAGGTTTCATAGATTTATCCGATTTACACTATTTTTTAAGCTTTAAACTTTATAAATAAAGATGAAAATATATTTTAAGGCTATCGCTTAGATTTGCAGCATTGAAACCACATTTCTTGACACTATTTGAAGGTTAGCTCAAATTTGATTGTTTAGAGCCTCGGCCCTATACAAACCTCACCCCCTTAAAAAATCATCATAAAAGGCAGTTTTGACGTTGGAAAACCCTCTAATTGATCATCATAATATCGAGATGTCTGAATATGGAAAAATAATAATTTTGAACCACTTTGGAGATTATCTGGACTATTCATTTTCAAGATTTTCATGTGTTTGTAGATCTATTTGATTTGAACCAGTTTTGGAGTTCAAATTTTATAATTAGAGAAAATTGATTATCAAACCATCCTAAGAATTTTTAACACCAATAATGCATTCTAATAATCATTTACATATCTACCACATTGTATCACTTTTAGAGCTTCACCTTGAACTAATCTTTTGGGCATACCTTTGTCCTTTTCAATCTTTCCACTTGAACTAATCTTTTCGAACTTATATATATAACCAAGGGATGAAAACAAATTTTCAAGCCACGCCATTTACTTGCAAGTTCTTGAGGCTAGCATATTTCAACAGGGTTTTGAGATTTTTTATGACGTGGCTTTACCAAGGCTACGCCATTTACTTGCAAGTGCCCCAAAAAGAAAGTGGAAGAGTAATTCACTAACATGGACAGAAATATGATTCAAAACAACTCAATTCTTTTTTAAGAGGAAAACATTCTTAAAAGAAGGATACATAAATAGAAAATAGTTATCAAATAGAACCCTCATGATCATCCTCTTTTAAAGTGAACACCATGGCAATTGAGACCAGGACTGTCGATCTGACCGTTCACACTATCGATTGGTGCTTGGTCAATTTCATCTAGAGTAAAAATTGAGTTTGGTTAAAAACCGCTTAAAACCATTTTTTGAATGATTTTAATCGGTTTAACCAGTTAGTTTTGACGAGTTCGATTGTTCAAACAAAGTACGTAATTTTTTTCATAATACATTACATATTTTAAAGTATAATTTATTTCTTATATATTTTTAAAACTCGGTCAAGCTGATTAGATTGAAAATTTAATCGATATTGACTGGACTAGATCCCTCACTGATTAAATGGCTAATCTGATTTTAATAACACTAGTAAACACTTCTAAAAATCCCCTCTGCTCGATATGAGAAGACGAAGAAGTTTCTTGAGGTCCATTACACTACTAGGAGTCAATCATTTGATTCTGAGCATTTCAAAGTCCCCCATGTGCCAATCTTTAATGCCTATTAGTTTCATGAGTGCGCGTAGCATATTGTACATATTCTCTTCCGAAAAAAGTGAAATTTTGAAATCTACTTTCTAGTAACCAAATGTCTAAAGAAAAAGAAGAATTGGATTTTAAGTTTCTAAGTCTCTAGACAAGTTGGATGGTCTCCATTCAATTTTTGGGCATTATTTATTCAGGTACCGACAGTGTGCTTACAAAAATTTTCTCTTTGAGCTTGGTTGCTAGGACTAGGACCTTACATCCAAAATTTTAAGTCCTAAAAGTACTCGTATAAAAGTTTTTAGCTAAGGAATAAATGGACAATATGATCCAGCAAGAGCATAAATTCTCTCCCGTGCTAAAGACCAGCAACATGAAATAGTACGGAAATATGTTCAGTATTAGGAATTTTTGTGAAACGTAAAAAATTATTTTTATATTTAATTATAAAATTTAAAGCTAAAAAAAGAGTGTAGATCATACATATCCATAAACACAGATAAATCTTGAAAACTAATGGTTGAGAAAACACATTACAAAATACACTATTTTCAAGACTTAAAATCCTTTTTTCTTTTCTTTTTTTCATGTCCATCGAGCTTCAGGTGGAGATGATCGATCTGAGGATTTTTGAGCATCCAACCAACCACTTCTAGTGAGCTTTTGAGGTTCACCTTATTGTTTAGAGCTTCACCCTTATATTAACTTTTTTCCATAATATGATTGAATGAATAGAAAAGCGTTACTTTTTGTCCAAAATATATATCGAGAGAGAGAGAGGATAGGGTGGTTCACATAGGGAATTAATTCTCTCTCACACACACATGGTTTGGATTTTCAGTGGACTCTTGAATGTGGAGTAGGGTTAGGGTCAAGTAAGATTCCTCACCACTTTATTCCCACACTTTGTCAACCAATTATCCTTCTTTATCTTCTTTATTTATTCATCACTCTACATTTTAGAAAGAGAGAGAGAGAGAGGGGTACCTCAGTGATGCTCCCCTTACATGCACAAGTAGAGAGAGAAGCTATGAAAGATATGGAATGCTAGATTTCAACACAATCAAAGAGAGAGAGGGAGAGTAGCTATGAGAGATAAATAATAGTAGATGTCATCACAGAATCATTTATTCTTGATAACTTTGCTTTAGTGGTTGGCAGCAAGCAATAACTGGAAAGTTGGGGTGAGATGGTGCCTATATAAACCCCTGTTATCAATGAAATAAGACATAACTAGAAGATGAAGTGTGATCAAAACTGCGGTGTTATCTCTTCATCTCCCTCAAAGGCCTCCCCATTTTTGAAGGAATTTATCAGGGCCTAAAATCCTTTGAAATTGGGGGGCCCGACGGGGAGGTACAGAGATTGCACTTCACAAAAGCTAAAAGAAATTGGTGGGTTTTGTTTCTTTGGTTACAGGTAACATTCTCTTTCCTTGTTCATGAGTTTGATGCATTAGAGTCCTTTTCTTTGACGTTTATTTTCGGCTGAGGTCAACCCATCTTAGAATAAAGGGATTGCAGATATGTTGCCTCTCACATTTTCAATCTTTAGATATGTAGAATGCAGAAACAGTGCCTCTACCATACTTTTATTCTTTAGAATGAGAGGTTATGGAAATAGGATCTCCTCTCTCTCTCACACACACCCACCCACATTTGTGCATTTAAGGAAGCATCACTCATCACGAGCTATTCTCTCTCTTAATTGGGTATGATCTCTCTCTCTCTATCTCGATGTTTGCAACTCGGAACCGGTGGTAAAACTGGAACCGAAAACTGACTGATCTGGTTTTTGCTCGTTTTGGTGGTCTGGCTAGGTTTTTTAAAAAAATATAAACTCCCAAAAATTAAGAAATTAGTTTGTAATGAGTTTTTTAAATTTTTTATCATATCAGCAAAGATTGAAAAGTGTTTTGGCTATGAATATTCTTATTAACATTTTCCACTGTTTTTTTAAAAATACTCCTGGGGCAAATTGATTTTTCTAACTCCATTTTTTTCAATTTCATTTGGATGGGCTTCTTTTCATATTTGTTACATTTTTCTGTTTTTTAATACTTTTCAGACTGGTTGGGACCTGCCCGATTAGACCGACTGAACAGGCTGATTTACTAGTTACAAGGACCCGGCCCTTAGCCGGTTTCCGAGGCTGATTCGATTTTTCGGAACACTGCTCTCTCTCTCTCATGCACATGCCCACACACCCAAACCCACATGCACATAATATAATTCATACGTATATTCCCAACAAAACAATGATTGAAGTAAGGAAACCATCCAATTATCAAACAAAAGAGCAAAAGAAAAGCAACTAATCAACAAAACCCTAGAAATCCCATATGGGTCTTTCCATGGAAGCTTGATCTTGACCTACATGATGAAAACCAGGCATTTTGTCAAAACTTCTTTGTTGGTTTTGTGTTTCCCACTCCAGCATCTCCTGTTGGCCATGTGAAGAGTACCCCATACCATCTCCATGGACCCCCACACCTAAGAAATCCACAGTCATTCTCTCTCCTGCTCTCTTAGCAGCCTCTTCTCTCTGTAACCCCCTCATCATACCCTCCCCTTCCAAAAATTCACCAGGTGGTTTAATGCTCTTCTCTCCATGAATCATCAAAGGAGAATCAGGTAAGCTGATCTTCTCTAGCTCCTTTGGAAACCCATTTTGGCTCCCCATATACAAACCACTTGTCGAATCGGGGAAGCCTCTGAGAAAGATGGGCGGAGCAATTGCGTTACTGCTAACCTTGGCTCCCATTTGTGCGGCTTTTTGCAATAGAGCAGTTGCAGACATGAATGCATTTGAATCATTGGAAACTCGAGTATTATTTAACCCACTTGAAGCGAACAGACCCACGGACGATAAGAAACCCTGGCCGGAAATTATGTCGGAAAATGAAGAATCCGGAATGTTGGGTACCTGTGTGAGAGTGTGGGGCATGTTATTATTCAAGGGATTAGTTATGTCCTGATTGATGAGTGATAAATCCATGGGGCTGTTGAACTCTGGTGCTTGGCCTTGTAGTTGAGATGAACCCTGGTGCAACTTGTTGTTCTCTTCTGCCAAGGCATCACAGAATGCTCTGTGAGTTATGAAGCTGTCTCTCCTGTAAGCGCGAGAACGTCAAATAAGTTCAAAGGCTCTGGGGAAGAAGGGTAAAATGGTCAAATTTATGGATTTTGGGAAGTTTGCTCGTAGCTGTCTATTTAATTTTAGATTTTGCATGGGGTCAATATTGGAGGTTTACCTATCTCTCTACTTGTTTTCTTGCGGCCAAGGTATTTGGGCCTTGGCCTATGTAAAATAAATTAGAAAAAGTGAAATATTTCTAAAAAACAATAAAAACTAAGAAAAATATTTGGAATTAATAGAAATTTTTAAGAGGCTAAAGAAGTTAGAAAACAAAAGTCTCAACTACTACCGAAAGTTTTGATTTAGAAAAAGTACAAAATGAGACCATTTAGTTATGGTGGAAGGTGGTCACAATTGATCTTTACCATTGGATGTGAAATTGGGTGGCTGCATTTATTCCTTTGACCAAGTTCAAACTTCAAAAAAAAATTTCTCGAATTTTATTACACACCCAACCTATCAAATTTCACATCGAATGGTTGTAAATAATTGTGACACCTTACAACAAAAGTAAAATGGTCTCATTGTACTATATTTGGTTATGTCAAAGGTTGGGTGGTCACAATTACTTAGTATATCATGATTATGTTTGTTTTTTGGGTGAAAATATCAGGGTTATATTGATAGCTAGGGTTTTGTACAGATATGTAAGATTATTGAGATAGAAATGTATACACTAAAAATATTTATTTTTAATAGAAGGATGTGGCACAAAGTTCAAAATAATTTTTTTTAATATTGTGACACATTTTAATTTGTAATATCTTATATCCAATAACTATGGGAAAAAGTTTATATAGAGCCGAGGCTCTTAACAATCAAATTCGAGCCTACCTCAAAAATTTCCCTAGAAGAGATTGTTTTGATGCCCAAATATCCTCTAATTCATCATCTCGATATCAAGATGCATGGACATGAGAAAAAAATAGATTTCAAGTTTTGAAAATAGTGTATTTTGTAACACACTTTTGGACCGTCAATTTTCAAGATTTTCAAGTCTTCATAGATCTATCGATCTACACTATTTTTGCAGCTTTAAACTTTATGAATAAAGATAAAAATATATTTTAAGGCTATCAAATAGATTCCAGTATTGAAACTACATTTCTCGACAGTATTTGAAGGTAGGCTCTAATTCGATTGTTTAGAGCCTAGGCTTTATACAAACCGCACCCATAGGAGGGATTGTACAAGTTAACTGTGTAGTATACAGTGAGAAGAATGGACATCCTATGCTCGTGCTGGAACATATTGTACGCTTAATCCCTAAGGCGAATGAGAGCCACTTGGAGGTGTTTCTCAATAAGATATTTTGTATCTACCCAAGAATCGCGAGCTGATTATTATAAAAAAAAAAAAAAAAAAATAGATTTTTGAGTTTTTCAACACTTAGATTTGAAAATCTAAAAATTTTGATGATCTTTGTTCAATCGTGAGGTGTTATTTTCTTTAGGCACATAAAATGTATGATTTTTTTTTTTTACTTTCTTTTAGATGAGTCGCTAGAGGCTATATTCCCAAAAATTAAAAGCCTAAAAAGTACTTATGTATTTAGTTTACAGGTGAAGGAACAGATAGCATGCTCCCATAGAAACACCAAAATTTTGGCTCTGATTCTTCTGATATTTGCTAGAGTTGGAGGTGGAGCTTTCCAGCTTCTCTCCATTTCTTCCTTTCCTACCTATTGTGCAGATCTTTAGTGCTTGTTAATTTGATTATTGCATGCTCTAGCATTTTTTATTCAATAACAAGATATTTTTTTATTTTATTTTTTTACGATACTTCAATAACAAGACATTAAGAATGCTCTAGTGAGGGGTAGCATCCCGGCAGCCCGAACTGTGTCTTGGTCCGGATCCGGGTCCATGTATGGAACCCAGCTTGTTGTGTCTAGGTATAAATGACTTGGATTTGACCCAGGTCAGGTCTAGGTCTAAGTCAGGGGTAGGCGTTGACCCGGTATACATTGTGTAATATAAAACAAATTTTTTATTTTTATTTTTAATTTCTAGACCTAGGCTACGCCATTTACTTGCAAGTGCCCCAAAAGAAAAGTGGAATAGCAATTAACTAGAATGCACAGAAAGATGATTGAAAACAACTCAATTCTTTTTTAACAGGAAAACATTCTTAACAAAAGGATACATAAATAGAAAATACTTCTCAAATAGAAAGTTTCGTGATCATCTTCTTTTAAAGTAGACACCATGGTAATTGAGACCAGATCAAACTGTCGGTCTGACTATTCAGATCACCCACAAATACCTTGGTCTATCTCGTCCAGAGTAAACAATGATTTTGGTTAAATATCGGTTAAAATCAATATTTGATTAATTCTGATCGGTTTAACCAACCACTTTTGATTGATTCAGTGGAAACAAAGTAGGCAACTTTTTTTCTAATATATTGCATATTTTAAACTATTATTTATTTTTTTACATATTTTAAAAATTCAATCAAACCGATTCGATTGACAAACTAACCGATATAGATTGGTTTATTCGGTAGCTGGTCCGATCGTGATAGCACTAGTAGACATCTCCTCTCCTCGATATAAGAAGAGGAAGAAGTTTCTTTCGAATGAGGTCATCTCACTACTAAGAGTCAATGATTTGATTTTCAACATTTCAAAATTTTCCATGAGTAGGGATAACACAAAGCACCATATTAGTCATTAAGTATTTAGTTGTATCCACCTATGCTCTATTAGGAGGCAATCTTTAATGGCTTTTAGTTTCCTGAGTGCACGTAGCATGTATATACTCCCTTGGGAAAAATGTGAAATTTGGAAATCTACTTTCTAATAACCAAATGTTTAAAGAAAAAGAGGAATTGGATTTTGAGTTTCTAAACCTCTAGATCTATCCTCAAGTTAGACGGTCTCCATTCAATTTTTAGGCTTTATTTCTTGAGGTACAGACAAAGTACATACAAAAATTTCTCTTTGAGGTTGGTTGCTAGGATAAGGATGTTACATCCAAAATTTTGGGTCCTAAAAAAAATGGTATAAAGGGTTTTGTGAAGGAATAAATGAACAATATGCTCCAGCAGGAGCATAGAATCTCTTGGCTTATTGCTTACATTCTCTCCGGTGTGAACGGCCAGCATCGAATCCTCAAAAAGCAATTTGCAAAGCCTTCAATATTTTAGTGTTAGTATTGTGCCAAAATCACTAATAATGAGCTGATGTTCCATTCTCTTCACAAAGGGGGATTTCCTACTTAACATTACATAGAAAGACAATCTTTTTAATATAAGTCATCTACTCATCTTGTTCCAAACCTTGGTTCTCACAGCAAAAGGCTCCCATAAAAAGATACAGTGTTATATATAAAGTTGAAGAAATAATGTCATTATCATCGGACTGGAACCGGTGAAAGTTTTGGTGCCACCAAAAACTTGATTCGGTTGAATTAGAACAAGTTAAAATTGGTCCATTGGGACAGCCAAAACTAATCAAATATCGATTTTTATATGTTTTCAACCGACTTAAATTTTTAATTTGGATTAAACTGGCTAAAGTACACCAACATGTCCGTTCTAAACCGGATAAGTACACTTTATATGAGATGAAATTACATGGAGATGCAGGAAAAAGTCTTATCACAGTTACTCTTATAGGATCATTCGGAAACGACCGACAACTCTTCATAACGAGTTTCTATTCTAACGGTGAATTATTAGTGATAACAGGTGCCGCCATACTCAAGCAACTCATGTGCGAAGTATGACCAACTAATGAATAGAACATACCTAGAGAAGATGGTCCCACAGTCGCACGTGTACTCCTTGGTCCCACAAACCTTAGAGTGGGCCTTCCAATCAGATTGCACCGCGTATTTTTTCGAACACTTGTCGCATTTCCACTTCTTCTCTCCATGCTTCCTACTAAAATGCTTTTTAATGCCTGTGAGATCACCAAGAGCTCTACTAGGATCGTGGTGCAGGCACGTGATTTCGGGGCACACGTACACTTTGTTCCTGGCCTCTGTTGTTGCCCTCTGCTTGAGCTTCCATGGAAGGTTGTGACCTCTTCTGTGGAGCTGAAGGTTTTGATCTCTTTGGAAACCCTTGTTGCAGACCTCACACACAAACCTGTTTGTGGCCATTAGGGTCCTTGGTGACAAGGCGATCACCTCAGCGGTGGGGTCTGCAAACATGTCGTGTTGTTATAAGCGGATTAGTTTGCAAAGGCAAATACATAAAATAATTAAGGGTATTTTGGTAATTCTGATGGCGCAGTATGAAAACCTTTTTATTATAGAGATTGTATGCTATGCTCATTTTTTAGGGGAAATATGCATCAAACATGCCTATGAGGATCTCCATCATCTATTAAGAACTTGCTTAAGGAATGGATGGTGGAGATCCTAGGTTTGTATGTGTACGTTGCTCAAAATAATGGCACACCCTCCTATTCGATATGTTTTAGATCTTAGCGGTTTCTACAACTCTTTTGACTTATGTAATGCACGATTATTTGTTGGATTTATTTTAAGGGAAAGTATACAACAAGATCGTTCACCTTTAATACAAGAGGGTAAAATCATCCTTTATCTTCAGATGCTAAATTAGTTGGATGGAGGGTAATCATTTGATTGTGCTTCAAATCCCAAATACTTTTTTCTGATCTATGAAGCGAAAGCACTCACTAACATCCGACAAATAGAGGTGGTTATGACTTTTTTGTATCAAAGATAAATAATTTTATAATTAATAATTCTTTGTAGCTAAATACCTTACATATATGCCAGCCCATAATGTGAAATTCTAAAATTAACACATATTCCAATGGTAAATAGTAGGAAAATGAAATCACATCGAATTGAATTGCTTTCTCTTACGTAGGACACAAACGCTCACCCTTTATAACCTCACATCTCTCGATCACGGTTTATCTCTCTCTCTCTCTTCCGGAGCCCATGTCACCAGGGCTAACTTAGGCAAGTTCCAAGTTGGATCAGCGATTTTTTAACATACAAAATAGGATTTTAGGAGCTAAGTGAGCGCGATTTCCAAGTTTTAATCCCAAAAATGAAAGGCTTCCAACCTGAGTGTGCGTGCGTGTGCGCGTGCATGGGCGTGAGGAGTAAGATTTGGGCCCTATTTGTTATGGGCGTGAGGAGTAAGATTTGGGGCCTATTTGTTAAGGGGTTGAAGATCAACGCACTACGTCTCAAGTTCAAATCCTAATGCTAATAGAGAGAGAGAGTGTGTGTTGTCTCACAAATCCAACGAAGACTGACAAACATAATAAAAAAGGGGTAGGACTAATTCAAAAGGAGAAAAATAAAGTTGAAGGGGTTAACAAGATGAAAAAAAGGGCATCATGTATACTTGCCTGGATTCCCAGGAGGATTCCTCTTTTTCTTTCCCACACTGTTACTATTGCCATCACTGTTAGAGAGCAGAGCGTTGAGCTCTCCACCACCGTTGCTAGAGCAATAGCTCCCCTCCCCACCACTTCCATTCGACATAACTCTCTCTCTCTCTCTGTCTCTCTAAAATCCAAGAGAGCACCTCTCTCTCTCTAAAAACCAACAGAGAACCTCTCTCTCTCTTTAAAGACCAACAGAGCACCTCTCTCTAAAATCCAAGAGAGCACCTCTCTCTCTCTCTAAAAACCAAGAGAGAACCTCTCTCTCTCTTTAAAGACCAACAGAGCACCTCTCTCTCTCACACAATATTTTGACTCTAATGTTGGGGACATAGGAGCAAGCTCATATAATCCCAGGGCAACAGAGTATGGAACGCAGACAAAAACCAAGTAAAAATTCCATCCCGACTTATGTAAAACACTGCATATACCCTATCAATACCGTATTCTATATTACATTCCACACCAAATACTAGCTAAACCCAGAAAGCTAAAGAGTTTAGGTAAAAGAATTTGGGAGGTAGACATCAAAGTGTTCGAATGTTTGTCATCTTCCTGGTCGTCCCTCTTTCTCTACATTTTTTTTTAATGTCTCTCTCTACATTTCTCTCTCTCATCAAAGTATTCTACTGCTTGTCATCTTCCTGGTCGTCCCTCTCTCTCTACATTTTTTTAAATTTCTCTCTCTACATTTCTCTCTCTCTCTGACTGGTTGAGTTTATTATAATATATAGTAACAGGTCTTGCAGAATTAACAGTTTAAGGCAAATTACCAGAAGGGAACCTGATGATATCTATGTTTAAAAAAAATAATTACTACCATGAATCACTTTCAGAGAAATTTAATAGAATGGATTTTCAGAGCATACCTTTAAATTTTGGATAAAAATAAAATAAAAACTTTTAACGATGATCCCTAAGAAAGGAACGAATTTGATGAGATGGGAGATTTCTTCCTAGGGGAAACGACAAGTTACAAAATGACTGCCCAAGTAGTGACAACCATTTCGAAACAAAAGGTGAAGACCAAAATGAGATCCATGGAGAGAGAGAAAGAGAGAGGATCAATTCTGCAGGCATGAGTGAGAGAGAGATGACCCCTTTTGCAGGCAAGAGAGAGAGAGAGAGATGATCCCCTGTGCAGGCCAATATTCAATCTTGGCGCCTAGTCATTATCTAACCCCACGGCGAGATTGTATAGAATTATTTTATGGTAGTGGTTTGTATAAAGTTGCAACCTTGAATAATCAAATTAAGGCGCACCTCCAAATTTTATCATAAGATTTAATTTCGATGTCAGAAATTCATAGGATGGCATGAGAATCTATTTTCATCTTTATTTATAAATTTTAAACTCCAAAACAGTTCAAATCAAGTAGATCTATAAACACATGAAAATTTAAAAATTGACAATCAAAATAATGAGTCAAAAGATGTACTCTTTTTGGGACTCGAAATCTTTTTTTTTTTTTTTTCATATTCATATATCTCGATGTCGAGATGATCAATTAAAGGGTTTTTCAACATCAAAATAGCTTTTTCCGGAGGTGCACCTTAATTCTACATTTTAAGGTTGCAACCTTGTATAAATTTTTTCCTGTTTTATTGTTCTCATGAATGAACTCCTAGGAAAATAAATAGCACATATGCAACTGCAAATGGACACAAAATAATTAAATCTATTTCCCCCCAAATGTGCGTGAAATAATAAAAAAATTGGAATAAATCCCTGAATCGATTGACTTCATTGTGAGGGGAATAAATGAGTGAATTTCAATAACAAAAGAACATACAACAATAAGTTGCTGCTTACAAGAAAAGTGAACTGCAAACCTCTATCCACCTATGTGCATGCGTGTGAGATGTCATCTCTAATGTTTGAATCCAAGCTACGCCACGCAACACATGCATGGGCTTTTTTAGATCGATAGATACGTAGATGAGTTAATGGTGATTATGCAAGATAAGCTGAGCTGTTAATGGTGATTATGCATGGGCGCACACACACTCTTAGGCTAGGCTATCTTGGCCTGGGCTACTGCGTTTGCCCCAAATACTACTTTCTTTCCCAAACAAGCAAAGCAAGATCAACATTTTAAAATTGTTCTGTTTATCTCCACAAGGCTGTTAGTAACACACACACTTCTCCGTGAACATATAACCATTAATCTTGATTTTACCAGAAATGTTCTTGGAGACCATGTAAACACATCCTACAAAATTCACGTTAAAACCGGCGGTGGCAAGCACCAAAACACACAGGCCTCACTTGAATGAAAAGATGAGATGAACAATCCTATGGCTCAGGCTACATCCTCAAAACTACTAGAGACTGCCACTCAGGAAAATTAATTCTTCTCTTACAACTACCCTAAGAAAGTTCCAACAAATACAATACCAAACTCAAACCTGAAGTCCAATACTCCAAAGGCCAAACTACCACTAGTGTTGTTCTCCATCAATTCAAAAACCAAACATTTCACCCATATAAAAAACCCCAAACACTAAACCTGTCCTCCTTCAAATGCGAAGGACCCAAACGCACCACCTCCATTGATAATGTTCACTTCATGTTTGGATAACATTTACTTTTATCTGGAATGAATATCTTGTCTAAAGCTAATTCACTCTCGATAATATTATTTTATTGGCTGTTAGGCAGGTATTTTTTATTATGCACAATATTATTTAGTTATGCAACTTTTTCGGTGATTTCCAGCTACGTTTAGATATTTCTAGCCAAAAACATGTGATTTTCAATAATTACTTTCAATGAAATAAAAACAGGTTTCCAAGAAGATAAACTTATGTAAAACCGACTTTTAAGTTTATCTCAGATAACTTTATGATAGACCCCGCCAAACAACATATAATTCATTATCAAGAACAATTTTATCAAAACGGAGAATTATCATTGATAACAAATACATCGAAACGCGCCCTAACTATTATCCTATGCGACAATGTACCTTAGCATCATTTTGTCTCCAGTCCTCCACGAAATCCCATTTCAAAACCTTCGCAACTTCCATCGAAAGAAGACAATGCTCCTCTGCTTCTCCTTCACCTCAACTCCAGCCTCACTGCCTTTCTTTTCATAAGAATCAGCCATGAAAAGAGCTAAAAACCTTGAAAAGCCTGATTTCAATCTTAAGCTCTCTTATCACCATCACTGTCCCAGCACGAGTCTCAGAGATTGGGAAGAGTCTCTAATTTAAGTATAATGGAGATTGCAGATTTAATAGAGGTTTTGCACCAAAGATTTGTCATAAGCAAGATGCCTATAATGATCTTTATGATGGCTAGACTTGGAACAAGCATGGTACATTGCTATCAAACAAGGTTGGAGAGTTTTTCTGGATAGCCAAATTTTTTTGTAGAAGCTACTTTTGGTGATCCGGATTTTAGAACTTTATCCGAAAACTTAATGCTAGTACACTGCTATCAAACAAGGTTGGAGAGTTTTCCTGGATTGAGATAATATTGGATTGAGTTATACCCTAAAGTATTAGGATACTATGGGGTTATCAAACAGGTCAAGCTGTGTTTTATAACCCCGTGATAACCTTTAATTTCAGGATATTACTAACTCAATTTTATCTTGATCCTGAGTGTTTCCAGCCCTGGTAGATAGCAAAAAGAACTAGCCTCTAGAATTCGAATAAGGGTCAGCCTAAGTTTTACGCAGTCAGGAAAAAAACTGACTTGTGAGGTTAGCTTTTTTACATCTTGCAAACTATTGGGATTTAGTTTTCCAACCCTCCCTCCTGTTCTTTGTCACGAAAATTGTCGGGATTTAGTTTTCTAACCCTCCCTCCCTTATTTCCCTTCTTCGGTCCCTCCCTCCCACTCTATCCATTATTTCCTTTCTTCTGCTCATCTTCTCCTCCTATGTTTCTCTTTCCCTCTCTATTTATGGACACATCATCGCTTAATATCCAGGTGAGCAAATCTGTATACCATGGGAGCAAAACCTTACATCTACTTCTCTCTGTATATATCCAAACTTGAGAGGTTTCATACCCCTTTCTTTCTCCACTCTCCCCCACATAGCATCAGCAACACAGAAAATTACAATTTGCACTGGGTATACAGGGGAGAGTGGTAAGTGCAATCCACAAGGTGAATGCTCCAAAGCCAAAAAATAGAAAAAGCGAAACTAAAGCAAGAATCAAAAAGCCTTCTTCGTGAAGGTTATGTATTCAGCAAAAGCAACCCACGAAAAGACGCCGATCCAAACTAAAGAAAAAATCAACATTGTCATAAATATATTATAATCACAAAAAAAAGCAAACTAAATGAAAACCACTCATGAAATATAGAGCAAACCAACAGAAAAAAATAAATAAATAAATTAGCAAGCTAAAAAAACAGCATATAATCATAATGTAAAGCCAAACTTCAAAAATAAATACATGAAAATGATATATATATATATATATATATAAAAACACAATACTCACAATAAATACGAAACCCTAAACATGAACAATTAAATTTACCAACCTTGCAAAAAACCAATAGAAGTAGGCTTGAATCGATCACTTTCAGTTGTCAAAGGTTCTATTTTGCAACCTCTTTACTCCCTAAAAAAGAGGTGCCGTAGCTTGGGTAGCCAGTGCAAGAGCACAGGTTCGAGTCCTAAGAGCGGCCATGGCTTGGGTAGCTAGTGCAAGAGCACAGGTTCGAGTCCTAAGAGCAGCCACTTTGTGCATAAAAGCCAAAGGTTAGGACTTGGTTAGGACTGTTTCCATCTCACCCCTCCCAAGAACCTGCGTACGCAGAAGCATCACCTAGGACTGTTTCCATTTCACCCCTCCCACTGTTTCCAACTCACCCCTCCCAGGAACCTGCGTAGGCAGAAGCATCACTGGGTTACAGCCCTTTTTAATCCCTAAAAAGTTTCCATTGGAATGCCTTTCGATTCCTCAAGAAATCAAAAACTACAAAATTCGGTTGCAATCCTTAAAACATTTCATTTTTTAACCAAAAAAGTGTTTTTTGTTTTTGACAAAGTAGGGTTGTTTAGGGTTTTAGGGGGCCAAAATGACCCCTAAATGCAATTTCCCCCCTTTTCAAAGGGGAAAAGGGCATATTTGCCCATTTGGCGAGACCCATTTTCTGACCTTACTAAAAGGGCCATGGGCGACTAGTCGGATGCCCAAGGCCACCATTCCACACTGGGCAGAATAGTCCCAATGTGGCGGTGAGGCAAGCTCTATCTCTCTATTGCATGTCTTGTGCTCGATAAGGTCCCCCAGTTCCTCAAGTGCACCTCGAGGTTCCATTTAGTTGCCTTACATGCGCCCCCTCCATGGCACCTTTCGCTCATCCATTCCACCCGTCCCGACGCAATGGCGCCCTATCTCATTATCATCTACCGCCCCTTTCCCCTCGATATAGGGGGCTATTCACGCATGAAGAACGTTGTATGCTCGAATTGGTTTTCCGGTGTACTATGTAGGAGTAAATTATTGCAGGACCAGTCACCCGGGTAAACCATCCCTCTTCCCAGAAGAATTGTGTTATGCCATAAGCCACCCCCCCCCGGATCCCTATAGAGCAAAAGAGTTGTTCACCTGTTCCAGCCCTAGGCCTTGGTTCTAGTCTCGTCTCACATGCCAGCAATTCTTCTAGAAAGAATGACTCTGGCCAGGTTTCGTGTAGCTACTATAGCTCCTCTCGCCTTTCTAGCCTGCCTTGTGTTGTAAGGAAATGGCAAAGCCGTTTTGAGGCTGGTAGGCGAGAACTGCACTAGACTCTGTTCATTCAATCTGAATCTTGTTGCATGAATGCACAGTAAAAAGGGGAATGTCCTCACCCTTCCCCTCTCATAGAAGCTTTCACCCGCACTAGCACTAGTATGGGGCGCAACTCGAAAGCCCAAAAACAAACAAGCCAAAGATAGATGGGACATGCTGAATGTAAGGAAACCCCATCATGGGAAATCCATTTTCTTGTGTTTCTCAGAGTTGGTAACCTTTGTAGTGCATCAGAATTGTTTGGTCCAGCTCCCATCAGGTCTGCTTTCTAATTTTGGCAGCCAAACGGTCAAAAATACAAAATCTATAAAATTTTGATATACAGGTAAACAATCAAATAAACACAAAAAACACATTTAAGGAAAATATGTAATGCAGATAGATGGAAAGCCAAGCTTTTATCCAGCTTTTCAGGTCCTTAGCTTCAACTTCCTTTAACTTCTTTTTAAAATTTGTTTCAAAAGAAGCAACTTCACATAATGTGATAGCAACTTTTACTATGTCTGCGTGCAACTATAAAGAAAGCAACAAACTATCGCGTACTATATTAGTCGTGCATTCATGTAAACACAACTTATGCCTAAATGAAAAGGCTTGTAGATTATTAGTATGACATGTAAGTAAAATGTCATGTTAAGCTTAGGAACTGCATGGCTGCCATGGCTTGAGACAAAGACATTTAGATGAATTCTAGTTGATTTGACTTCAATCCATCCTTTGAAAGCTAAGGACTGGTATCAATGACATGACTTCAAACAAATTTTAATTAAGACTGGACTCACTAGGCCAAAACATCGATTTGACTGCATTGCTCAAAATAGATCACCAGCCAATCCTGAGAGATGTTACAGGTGGATGGGATGGCAAACAACTACTAGCCCCTAAAGAGTCTGGAATATGTCTAGTCAACGATCAGGTAAGCTGCCTGCTTTTAGGTATAATCACAATGAAAACAAGAACTCTTCAGCCAAAATTTAAGGGACAAGCCAAGATGAGCACTCTAGCTCATCTTGGTTCCATTTGGGTAGCTTGTCTCAACTTTAATATCCCTGGCAAGAATTGATAACTAGATTTAACCATTCAATGTTTGGTTGAATCAGGTAAAAAGAAAGGTTGGTTAATAGAAATTTTTAAAAGGTATCCAATTTAGACCGACTCACCAGGATAAGGCCAAAGAAAAATCAGTGTCTTGGTGAGCTTTGAAAAACACGACTGCATTAGGGCCACATGGCACAACCCTCACATTGATTGATGAGCAAACATGTTCATATACGGGTTCAGTCTGCCTTAGAAAAACTGGCAAGACTCAGAAACCCGACAAGTTGTTTCACTGATAATTATGGATTATTCTAAGAATTAAAGAAAAACAATAAAATCTGAAGGGAACAGAAGGTTAGTATTATTTAAACTCGTACTTCATGTAAATTTCCCTATTAACTAATTGGCCACAGCTCATCCTCCACTGCAGTGAGGACTGACAAGTGCTCACACCGCATTGCTACGTATGTAATATGGACAAACATGCCCATGGTTTACTGTGTGTGTCAACACACCAAGGATGGATATGAGACCACTGCCTAACACTTTAGAAACCCAAGGACCTTTTACATTTCTTCTTCAAATCTCACAATCGAAGTATGCCACCTAAACTAAGCACCTCCCCCTTTCTTTAACTGGTCTATGAACGTGTTGTGTCTGAAAGGCCAAGTTTAAATTGGTATTTCTAACAATGGTATTCGCGTGCTGACACACGTACCTGCATCTATATAAATAGATTGCTACCATAATTTCTTGCTAAAAGTGTAAGCTAGTCAATATTGAGGACCGAGGAATCTTTATGACGGATCAGCCTCTAACAACCAACCACAAACATTGAAAAGAAACCCAAATATGAGTTAATACCGAACAAATTCTTAAATAAATAGCACATCATCAAATATAAACTTAAGTACAATGAGGAGCATTATTGTCGTGATAGAGTCTCTGGACATGTGCCAAGGGCATGTCCTTATTGACCACTAAACAGTGATTCTACTCTTTCTTTTTCCCACTTGTGTGGGAACATTTCCACTACAGATTTGTCTCATCCTTTTTGAAGCCTGTGTGTAGTAAATAATGCCCAATAGCAGCTATTTGATAAAAGCCAAGGAAAAATTGCTTTTCCAGTATGTTGGAACTATACTAGGATTAATAGTGCCCTAGAGTGATCACCCAAACTTGCCCTAAATCTTTAACTTTTTTCTTTTTATTTCAATTATCAACTTTTGTTTCATTGCTCATATAAAATTGTAGAAAATGTTTGCATGTCATTGAAAGGTATTAAAAAATAAAACATCGTCATCATCAACATAGCCTTTTCCCAATTAATTGGGATCGGCTACAAGAATCCCGGTCCACCATCCTGCTCTATTAAAAATAAAACATAAATATTTTAAATACTTAACAGCCCTAACTCTTGAATTTCTAACACTTTGTTCCTCTCTTACTATGGTGTTCTTTTTCCATAATGGATTTACACCATCACCACTCTTCACTTTGACCTAGCAAATTTTCTATTACTTCATTCACTGCATATTCCATTAAAGATTGCTAACATGAAACATGTCCAAAATGGGGCCCAAAGTCCACAAACTAATGAGAGCATCTAGAAATTTAGGAAGTGACCAGACAATAGCAAAGCGATTTAGGAATAATCAACAGTTCTTCCAGCAAACTTGCAATACATGAGTGTTATAACATACTCTCCATAAACAATTCTTCCAATGTATATATTTAGTGATGTGACGCCTGAATTAAGCAAGGGAAATTGAAGTCTCAAGTTAGTGTCTGTCTCTCATAGAAATCAAGCCGAACTACTCATAGAAATCAAGCCTAACTACATAGATAACTAAGACAACCCAAACTCATTTCCTATCCCACCTTGAGAAATTCAATCAATCCCAATAATCTCAATAACTCATCTACTCCTCCTTTCCTCAAGTACCACATAAACGAATCCTAAACACAACAAAGAAAAATCAGAAATTTTTCAAGGCTATATTATGGAGATAGTAGCCCATAAGCCTTTTATTCCCATTCCTAAACGGACAAACTCCCCAGGCACAAAGGGGCAAAAGGCATTGGGATTCAATCATTGAGAGGGTTGCAAGAGGAAAGAAGATTGGCACCATGAGTAGGGTTGCTTCTGTCTTTGCTGGGAGAGCAACTCTAGCAGCACGACCTTGTCCTCCATCCCCATTTACTACATGCTTATATTGAGGGACAGACCCACGTCAACTGCTTGGAGAACTAGAATACCTTTAAAGACAATGCTGATGGCAAGGTTATAATGAGAGGACAAGAACATAGTCAAGTGCGAAGGGATCTGCCATCCAAAGAGATTCGAACGTTGAGGATTACATGGCTGGGCCATACCAATCTAGGTTTACAATGGAGATTCTTTCTGGAATGAACTCACTTCGGCCAGAGGTGGTTGTGGGTAAATACAGTAAAGAAGGAGATGGGTGGAAAATTCGAAGCCATAGTAACTTCACAGTCTCAGGAAAGGTTATTCAAAAATGTTGTGCAGCGGCCCGGTGGGGTCTGGGCATTAGGCGAGCACCCTAGCCACAATATATGCACATATGTGCACTCCAAATGCGCATATATATATATATATATATATATATATGAGACCAAGTATATATGCAAATAAATATCCAAAAGCACAACTAAGCTGTTATTTTACAACTGTAATAAAATTGCATTCACTCACTAATGTAAGATTAAACTAAGTTAACTAATTCCAAATCACCCAAAAATTCGTCTTATAACCTCTCGTTATAGTTCACAAAGAATCCTATAAAAAAAAGGTGAGGTTACGGATGATTTCATAAACTTCTCAAATTTTGTCGATCTTAAACAAAATTGACAAATCTTTTTTTTTTTTGTTTTAGTGAAAAATAACCTTAAAACCACATGGGGTTAGAAATCCCATGCTTCGTGTCCCACCCCCCACCAAAAAAAAAAAAATTCCTTTTTTTTTATAAAGGAAACAAAAAAGTGATGGAAATGAACCCTTGCTCGAAGGCAACATCCACCCTTGGACAAGGGGTAAGTGCGGGGCTATGCACCTATCCAGGCTGCCTGGGTGCCACCCAAGAACAGGATGCCCAGCATGGCCCACCTCGGCACAGGTGGGGTGCATTGGCCCCCTAGGCAGGGCAGGGCAGCTACCTAGGCTCTAGGCAGGCTACTTTATGCAACAGTGACCTCAAGATTGTAGAAGGGATATTGTCTGTTACTTCTTTTTAGAATGCCATCGGACACAATATTGGGACTAAAGATAGGAATTATTCTACTTAGATATTTTGTGTGGGGATAAACATTTACAAGGGCACTTCTCCAAGCTCATGCATGTTGACCCCACATCGTTGGCTGTCAAGGACCAATATGAGAGGCAACGATGCAAGACTCTTAGGTCCCCGGTTTTCACAGGCCATGCAAATGCCCTGAGGCAAATGATTTTTTTTTCCCTCGTTCTCTTGGCCATGCTTGATACCAGTATCTACCGACTGGGGGCAAGTCGACTTGGACTTGACCAAGTCACTTAGGCATAGCAAACTACTGAGCACATAACATGCCCCAACGTGGGAGTTATCAATAATTGATTTAGTCTTTTACCAAATCAATTATAATTGATTTAAAATTAATTTTGTAGATATTTTTATATTTTTTAAATTAATTATTTTTCTATGTTTCTCATTTTCTCTGGGAAAATGATATTTAACTAGTTTTTTATTTTCCATCTTTTCTCATCTTTTATTTATTTTTTATGTTGTTCGTCATTTTCCCCCCTGATTTTGACCATTTTCATGATTTTTCCCATTTTTTATTTGTATTTTTTTGCTCTTTATGAGGCTTGACATGGGCTTGTCCACTTGCCTGAGTCACTCAGCTCACCGAAGGCCCATTCTGCAGCCGAGCCACATTTTCAAACATTGCTTGATACAGTGTACATGCCCAGGCAGGGATCAGATAGGCTTATATGGAGATTTTCAAACATTTTCAAACTTTACTCTCTTCAATTTGGATTGGGCACCTGACCTAGGGAGCTAGTGTGGGCACACCTGCCCCTCTGCAAGTACAATGTTTTGGCTGGGTAGTGTACGTGATAAGCCCTTGATTGCTAACCATTTGCAAATAGGGAATTCCAATTCCAAATATCTGCTTGGTGTGCTGTAATGATGAAGAGTTAGTCTATAACGTTCTTGTTTGTTGCCCTTGTACTCCTCACATCATAAAGCCTCAGCCCGAGGTCAACCTATCCACAATTGACAACCAAGATCCACACAAGATAGAGAGGTGGTCCTTTTGATGATAAGGGTAGAGTTCCTTAGTTGCTCTCCCTTTGGCCATCTTTTAGGGTCGTTGGAAGGACAGGAACAACATTATCTTTGCGGGGAAGTATCCAACATTTCTTGGGGGCTGGCTTATAAAGAGCTTCTTGGATTTTTGGACTTTATCTAGTTCAAGAGTGGTGTAGAGTGCCAAACTTCATACCCCAAGCTGATGGAACCATTCCACTTGGATCCTTCCCCAACAGGACACCTAAAACTCAACTTTGATGGGAGTTCTGTTGGCGCATGTCCACTGTTGGTGGTGTCACTTGATGTTACTTGGGACATATTCGAGTGATGCTAACACAGCTGAAGCAAAGAATTTGCTTGCAGGATTTCGGACATTCCTTCAATCCTTTCTAGGCCCACTAAAGGTGAAAGAAGGCTCAATAAATGTCATAAGATGGACTAAAGGGAATGGAGTTTTGCTGGATACAATGGAAGAGATCCTTCATAATTCATGCCATGAAATCATTACATTTAAACGTGTACCGAGGGGTGCTAATGACATTGCTACTTCCCTTGCTCAATCTGGGTACCATAGACCAGACTACCAGACCCCTTCACTAGGCTGCGTAGTCCCCCCTATTATTCATTGCATCAGTTCCCTGCTCACCCCTTCTTCCCCTCTCTCTCAGGACTTATGATGATTTTTAAGGTAATTGAATATATTGAAGGTATAACATGATTGTATCCCCCATGCAAAAAATAAGGACAGATTATATAAACACAAACAAACTGTCCAACATTGAGATCCAGGTTATGTTCAGGTTAATACAAAATTTTGGGCTGTCACCCCATCCTTAGCTAATTAAACATCTGCTGTGGCATATACCTCACCCCACATGTCCTATACTCACATTTAAAGAGCTCATAAGTTGATCAATGATGTGTTCTAACCTCAAGGGACAGGGAGAGGCCATGAAGCCCAGGAAATGACATCATGTGATTCCCCTTCCACAACGAGCGAGTGACCCCAGCCATGGTAGAAGACTTTGCTACTTTCTAATGGGGCCATAGCTTCATTAGAAATGGGGCCATGGTGGAATCTGCCATTCCAATTGAACCTGAGTAAGAGGCCAGGATTCAAATGAGCTATCTCTGTTCTTAACCTTTGAAACAATAGAAGCTTACCATTGAAAACAAAAAATAAAATATACTCTTGATTTCAGACTCATTTTCTCGTTTTCCTAGCAGGGGCATCAGATACCCCATTCTATCCCAAGAAACATTTTATGACCTCAAGTTCAATCCTGACAAGCCATGCATTTGAAAATTAACAATATGTCGAGCATAAAACAAACTTGTTGAGAAAATGTCTCATCCAATGATTCCTCCATAGAAGTCAGATACTAGAACCATTTCAGGTCTAACAATATCAAGTAATACAACATATAACCCATCCTGATAAGTTATTTTGACTCTTTCGACCAGTAATACAACATATAACCCATCCATAACTCAGTAAGTCGCCTGAGTCATCCAGACTCAGCAGGCTGCCTTATACGGAACCAAAGCCATAGGAACCAATCAAGTCTCAGTGTTTCCAAGTATTTCACTGTTAATTTTTAAGAACTCTACCAAGTCTCTGACAGACTCATCCAAGTCTAGTTGCCAGAGTCGGGCTCCAGACCCTAGTGAATCCTGACCGTAGTCCTTTATTCAACACATTGCCTTCAATAATTCAGCCTTGACAATCAATTACAGAAAGCCATTTCACCTCTCTCTCTCTCTCTCTCTCTCTCTCTCTCTCTCTCTCTCTCTCTCTCTCTCTCTCTCTCTCTCTCTCTCTCTCTCTCTCTCTCTCTCTCTCTCTCTCTCTCTCTCTCTCTCTCTCTCTCTCTCTCTCTCCATGACATTACAACGAAAGAAAAGTTGCGAGTTTGAATGTCGGGCCAACACTGTACAGAAAACCAGTTCAAATAAACCTCCATTGTTTCCCTATTTAATGAACAAAATACCTCCAAATATACAACAGAATAGTAAGAATAACCACAGAGATACACCCACAAAAAGATCCCCAAAATAGAAGGAAGAAAAAACTTAGCTTTTCGATGAAGAACCTCGGCGCCAAAAAAAAACTAGAACTTCAAGCCTGGGTCCCCGATAGAGACTTCATCTGAACATGGTTGGAATCAGTAGTAGTGGGCAAAGCTTCATAAGGCCCGAGTCTTCGAACCCCAACAAACTTCATCAAGACTGCATAGGCCAAAACCACAACCACCAAAACGAAAATCACGTGAAAAAGGAAAACCAGATCAAGCAAAGCCATGGCTCGAAACCTTGACTCCTCGAGATCACACCTCGTTGATCCCTCCACACCAGTCGCCACATCGAGAAGTTGATGGCAACCCTCCGGTATAAAGGCCTCGGCATAGAGAGAGAGACCAGTTTGCAAAACCCACAACCCTTGCAAGCAAATCGAAGCCCCTAGGGCAAGATCCGCAACGAAAAACCTAGGGTTAAAGGCAAGGATGAGAGAGAAAACAGCTGAAGCAGCAGAGATTCGAGCACTGATGGCATCGCACTTGCCCTCGATCCCTAGAGTGAGAGACGAGGAAGAGATAGAAACAGTGTAGTGGAGAGAGAAAGCAACCGAAGCTATCAAACAGAATACATCATTTGGTAAAGGGAAGAGAGTGGTGGTCTCAGAGAGGAGGATGGCTAGAGAGAGAAAGAGGAAGATGAAGAGGACGGCCGCAATTTGGAGAGAGGAGAAATGGTAAACGGAGGAGGAGCCTTTGACGAGGGGATCGGGAGCGGAGGAGAGAAGGAGCTGGTGGAGGAGAGAGAAAGAGAGAGAGAAGATTAAGAGATAGAGGGGGAGGTGTTTGAGAGAGGAAAGAGAAAATGGGAAGGGGTGGTAGAGGCGAGCGGCGTAGTCTCGAGGAGAGCGGAGGTAGCTCTTGGTAGAGGAGAGGACCTGGTAGAGGCCAAGGGAGAAGAGAAGGAAAGAAGAGAGAAGGTGGATTAGGAGAACGGCCATGGCTGGGCTAGAGAGAGAAAGTGGTAGAGAGAGAGTCAGCGACTGCAATTAAGGAAGACTTCGTAATTTTGAAAAGGTCGGCACCTCGAACTTATTCAAGGCTCGCGCCTGCGTCCCGCTCTTTTTTGTTAGAATTTTAGAGCCTAGTCCAAACAAATTTATTTATTTTTTTTTGTACTCCTGCGGGAGACCATTTACTTTTTATACAAATAGGTGATAATCGTACACTAAGATTTGAAATGCGGTGGTTGAGGGCGTATGATTGTTTAGGCACACAGTCGAAAACAAATTTCTCAAATGTTGAGAGAGACTTTTATTTATTAAAAAAAAATTGTAACCTTTTTGTAAAAAAATATAAAAGGTCTTACAGTATACAATCTCTATTTTTATATCTGAACTTTGGGATTCATTTTAGAATGAATTTTTCTTTTGGGATTATGTGATTCAATTAGGAAAAAATAAAACAAGTTCTTAATTATTCCTTTGAAATTTTAGCATTTACATTAAAACAATTTATGAGAAAGTATAAGATGAGACCGTTAAACTTTTGACACTATGAGATCACACTTGTGCCTAACCATCAAATTTGAAATCAAATGGCTATGGATATATTATGCACAATGCTCAATCAATTTATCTCAAACATTGTATAGCGTTATTAATGTTCAAATTTCAAATTTAATGGTTATAAATGATTGTCACCTTTTTGTACCAAAATAGATAGTCTCGTAATACACATATCCATAATTTATTCCTCTAAAATTAATCACATGATTAATAAACGAGTATTTAGGATAATACACTTTGAGACCATTTACTTCTGGTACAATGAGTCACAATCATATTTAACCATTAGATGTGATATCCAATAGATTGAAGTATACAATACATGAACAACTTTATTTTGGACATTTTGCCAATCAATAGCACATTTTCAACTACCCAATTTCACATTCAATGGTCAATAATAATTGTGACCTCCTTGTATAAAGAATAAAATGTCTCATTGTATACAATGCCTTTTTAAAAATAATAAATAGATTTGGAGAGTTCAATAATTTAAATTTTGCTATTCAATATTTGGATGACCTTTTCCTCTGAAATTTTGGGATTTACTTTATAATAAAAATTTTCCCTCTAAACTATGTGATTCACTTTAGAATTAGCAGATGATTACCTACTAAAATTTACAAATAGATTTGAGTTCTTAATTATTCCTATTAAAATTTGGGATTCACTTCATAATAATTTTTTGCTCTGAAATTTTGTTACTCACTTTAGAAACAGCAAACGTGTATTTTTCAAAAATAATAAACAAATTTGAGTTATAAATTACATGGATCTGGCTATCCAAATTTCGGATGATCTCTGCTCAATTTTTAAGAGGCTTAGTATGAGGAAATTACCCTTCAATTATTTAGAGCCCTAAAGGTACTCAAACTTAAAAGAGTAAACGCAAAGTGTGAAGCATAAAAATGCAGGCAAAGAGCATTTAAAAGCAGCATGAGACACAAAATGAGCTAAACTTAACCTTGGCCGTTGAACTAACAATCTTGTGCATGGTGTTCATGTGGGTTTGACATTTTCATGGCTTTGTGATAGAATTTGCTTACACTAATACAAATTGTTTCCCAAAAATTACGTTGGGCCATTTGAAGCATGTGAGAGAAAGATAGTGTGTGTTGAAATCGAACCGGTCTCAAAAACCGGCCCACCGGCCAAGGGAAAAGTTTGAGTAACCAATAAACCGGCCTAACCGAACAGATCCTGGCTGGCCCTAAACGTGTTAAAAAAAAAAGTAATTTATGTATGGACCTTAAAATTTTAGGCAAAATACAAAATGTTGTGATTTAGGCAAAAATTACAAAGAAAGTCGGTCAACCTACATTTTTATTTTTTTTCAAAATTAACCCTAATTCAAATAGAATTTTGATTATTATTTTTTCAGTTTTTTCATTAGTAAGTCAGTGCCCTAAGCTTTAATGCACTTCCCTACTAATAAAAAAAAAGTAAAAATAAAAAAAATCAAAATCAAAATTCGGGTTGACTTAGGGGCAATTTTAGAAAAAAATAAAAAAGGTTGACCTAGTTTCCTTGCAATTTCCACATATAAATGGTGCATTTTGTATTTTACCAAAACTTTTAAGGTCTATACTTAAATCACTCTTAAAAAATAAAAAAACACAAAAATATAAAAAAAATATTTAAATCATGATTAAACAAAGCACATCCAAATGAAATTGAAAAGTAGTAAAAAATACATTTTAAAAAAATCAATTTGTGCCCAAGAGCACTTTCAAAAAATTTCAAAGAAATGAGAAAATATAAAAGAAAAATTATTTGGTGCTCGTGGGACCGCATTTCTACAATATGCGGTCCAGAGCATCCATCTTAAAGATGGATGCAAATAGGTGTTCCATCTAATAACAAGTGTAACTATAAGTCCAAATATTTCCTTAATATAATTATTATTTATAGTTTTCAAAAAAAAAATTCATATTCATGATCTCCATGTTAAAGACTATATATTCTCTAAAAATTAAGATCAAATTATATCTAAAAAATATATTTACTGCCAAGCCTGCATTTCTACAATATGCGGGGTGGCCGCATAGAAACTGTGTCCAATATAAAACGTATTCATAGCCAAAACGTATTTCAATCTTTGTCAAAATGATAAAAATTTAAAATTTTTTAAAAAAATTAAAACTAAAAAACATATTACAAATGAATCTTTATTTTTTGAAATTTTATATTATTTTTTTAAAAAATTAAAATACCCAACCAAACCATCAAAACTGGCCAAAATAAAATCGACGAGGTCCCGGTACATCCGTAACCATTCAATTGCACATCTATTGGATAATAATTGTTGTGACCGTTTTGCATAAAAAGTAAGGAAAATAGTTTGACAGGCCTGCAGCCTATCAAAAGAAGTAAAGCCTCACATCAAAACTCATCTAAAATTGCAATTTAAGTGCTGAAAAACCTTTAAGTTGATCACCTCAGCTTGAACATTATTGTTGTGAAAAAAATTAAAATTTCAAGTTTTAAAAATAATATGTTGCAACAAATCATCTAGACCATCCATTTCATCTAAAAAATAAGTATTAACATATCCACAATATTTATATTATTTTTTTAGTTTCAAATTTTATTGTGGATATTGAGAATTGATTTTAGAGTCATCATAAAGAATTTTTAAGACGAAGATTTGATGTTGAGACTTTATTTTGTTTTCATAGAACCTAGGCCCTATGGAAACCTCATTCAAAAAGTAAAAGGTGCGCTTTTATAGAGCCAATGCTCTAAACCGTCAAAGTAAAGAGCACATTCAAATAAGGGAAAAGTTTATTTAGGGCCGAGGCTCTAAACAATCATATTTGAGCCTACATCAAAAATTTCACTAGAAGAGGTTGATTTGATGCCCAAATATCATCAAATTGTTCATCTCGACATCAAGATACATGGACATGAGAAAAAAATGGATTTCAGGTTTTGAAAATAGCGTGTTTTGTAACACATTTTTTGACCGTCAATTTTCAAGATTTTCAAGTTTTCACATATATGTCAATCTATACTATTTTTGAAGCCTTAAATTTTATAAATAAATATGAAAATATATTTTAAGGTTATCACAAATATTTCCGATATTGAAACCACATTTCTCAATACTATTTGAAGGTAAGCTCTAATTTGATTGTTTTGAGCCGAAGCTCTATACAAACCGCACCCTTCAAATAATGTCGATAAATGTGGTTTTAATTATAGAAATTTAAAGCTTCAAAAAAAATGTAGATCTAGATGATATATGAAAACTTGAAAAACTCGAATATTGATGGTCCAAAATGGGTTACAAGATGCACTATTTCCAAAACTTGAAATCCATTTTTTTCTCTTGTCCATGTATCTCAATGTCGAGCTTTGAAGATATTTGGGTATCAAAATGACCTCTTCTAGTGAAATTTTTTAGATTGGTTCAAATTTGATTGTTTATAAATGTCTAACATTATCTTCAAATTTTAAAATATTTAACTGTAATTGTGTAAGTTTATAAAGTTTAGAGACAAAATCACACTACTATCATGTCTTTAATACATCCACACATACAAAAACCCATGCAACCAATAATCTACCACCGTCCAACTGCCATGATCAAACGTCAAAAGCATTGAACACTAGAAATGGCCAATAACAATGTTCATGCTAAGGACTTTTTAACATTAGAAATTATATTTTGAATTATACAAATGTCGACTTAAGGTTTTGTTGTTTGAAAATCTTGTGGACTCTCACAAAGAGACGGGTTTCGCTTGTGCTTGAGAAAATTACAAAGGGCCCAAAAATAAATCTATATAGAAATTGATATATGGGTCAAGGGACTCGTTCCTACATTTGCGTCCCCGATGCATAAACTACAGTCTCAAATATGGATACAACTGGATGGTCCTTTTTTTCAAAAAAAAAAAAAAAAGAAGTTAAAATCAATAGTCTAAATATTTTATTCATAAAATTATCATTTTTAGTTTTTTAAATTTATTCATTTCATCTCCATAATAGAGATTATATATTTATTAAAATTAGATCAAAATCTATCTCACTAATAGATTTTAAGAGGGGACTCATATCTACATATGAGTCCTAGGACTCATAGAAATGGTGTTCATCAAATAGAAAGGACTACTTTCATATCAAACTTGAGCATATTTTGTCTTTTACAATCAAATTCACATGGAGTCTCCCAGTCCAATCTAAGAATCGGTCACTCTATTATGGTTTTGTGTATATATAGAAAAACGGTCGAGTTTAGGAATAAACTGCCGGCTTCGCACAATAAAACGGTGATTTTGTATAGTAAAACAATTATCCAAACCGTTGATTCACCGATCCGGACCGATTGTGGCTAGTTCATTGTTTTCTCAAGTGTTTTTTTGGCGGTTCACTATTTTTTCTGCACGACAAACGACGATCCAGACCGCCGATTCACTGATCCCGATCAAGATTTTGGGTACCTAATCCGGGTCACTAATCCGTGTTTTAAATCACTGGATAAAAGGATTCAACTACAGAAAAATTTCAAACTTCTGCAAGTCATAAACAACTTCCAACGAAGGAACAAGCTAATGAATTGATTTACCCCTTTGAAGAGAAGGCTTTGGAGTTTCTAAAGTTAATGTTTTCAATAATTTGAAAAATAAGATTATCGATTTTTGAAACCTAGACCAAGATTGAGTTGGGTTCCTCTGCCAATGGGTAGTTACAAGATTAATTTTGATGGTTCTTCTTTTGGAAACCCAGGTAATGCGGGTTCTGGAGGATTTGTATAAACAATCAAGGTACAATTCTTTTTTTGTTATTTTGGTATGTGCGGTTTAACAACTGCTAATCCTGCCTAACTGGTGGGATTGTTACAAGGGTTAACGATTTGGATGGAGAGATGAATGGAGGGATCTTTGATAATTGAAAGGGATTCTTTTAATGTGTGTAACTGGTGTTATGTTATCTCTAAACCTCTTAGGCAATTAAGATCTCTATGGTTGAAGGATATAGATTCACTATCTGGTGGTTACTTTCCAACATGCTTAAGGGAAAGCAAACGGGGTTGCAGATGACTTAGCAATAAGTGTTTTTTAATTCTTCAGTTATTTCTTCTGTTTTGTTGTAATTGATGTATCGCTTTCCTATTTCTTTTAATAAAAAATAAGTACTCTTGTCAAAATAAAATAAAATAATAAATAGCACCAAATGCAATAATATATCAGTTTTGATTGAATAAATTGGCAACCTCATAGCTTTCACTTTTAATGGTTGGACATACATAACCATCAAGAAAGAGGCATGAAAAATTAAGAAAATTAATGAAGACTTTTTCAGGAATTTGGGGCACAACATTCATAATATGCATACAAAATAATATGTATTAATAACAAAGATGTTATTAAAAAAGGACTATAGAAGTCCATACCTACTAAATCAGGAAAGGAAATAAGTTAACACCTAAACACAAAACCATCCAAACCGCTCTAAGTTATAACGCAATAATGGAACGCTACCAATTGAGTGTATTAACGGAGTTGAAATTGCAGGCAACAAGGTTTTAAAAAATGGTGATTTGGATTGGAACCAACTGATTCAGATCAGGTATCAAAGGGGCCAGGTCGGTTCATGCAAAATATCAAGAACTAACCAATTCCCTCTATCAACTGACCTGCGACAACCCAGAACTGGCCCATGTTATATTTTTATTTTACATTTATAATTGTTTACGTCAAGATGGTCAATGTAAATCTTTTGCGGTCGAAATTGCGTTTTTTGAGATCCGGGGTGCAACTTTATAAATCGAGTCTTTATAGAAGACTTTTCTATTCTCTAAGTAACCGGCTGGGTTCCTCTCTCTCAAATGGCAACACAATTTTATCCATCTAAAATGTAAGTTCCCAAATAAATTGTGTTTCTTTCAGTTTTGGAACACATCTCAAAGAGTTAAAAGAGTTTAAGGGCCTCTAATTCTCATATCTATTGCGGAGATATGTAGAAAATAAACACTTTTCAGTGCACTCCTAAGGTCGCTATCATTGAAGACAGACGTGCATTTGTTGAGGGGTGCGGTTTGTATAAAGCTGAGGCTCTAAACTTTATAATTTTAATATTAGAAAGTTTTATGATAGCCTTAAATTATGTTTTCATCTTTAGTTATAAAATTTAAAGATTAAAAAATAATATAGATCAAGCCGATCTATGAAAACTTAAAAATCTTGAAAATTGACGGTCTAAAAATACGTTACAAGATGTATTATTTCTAAAACTTAAAATCTGTTTTTTTCTCATGTCTATACATCTTGATATCGAGATGATCAGTTTGATGATATTTGATCATCAAAACAACCTCTTCTAATAAAAATTTTGAGGTAGCCTCTAATTTGATTGTGTTAGAGTCTAGGCTGTATATAAACTTTTCCCTTTGTTGAGAGTCTTATCAGTTTGTTCATGTATTCAACCCTAAAATCATCAATCTCAAAGATCTTATTTTCAATATCAAAATAGATGGAATAATTATCGTAACCCAAAAAGTGTCACTATAATTCTTTAAAAAGTGTCACTAGAATTCTTTAAGTAAATGCCGCAATTTCCTAAGGCCATGGCTCCAATCTCACCAAAAATTATAGTTTTGGTATAAAAAAGCATCAAATTGATAATCTCAACCTCAATATGGACATGGTTTCTATGCGGCTAGCCCGCATATTATAGAAATGCGGGCTTGGCAATAAATACATATTTTAAATAGAATTTGGTCTTAATTTTTAGAGAATATATAATCTTTGAGATGGAGATCATGAATATGGTTTTTTTTTTTGAAAAGTAGAAATAATAATTATATTAAAAAAACCAGTTGGACCATTAGTTACACTTGTTTTTAGATGGACCACCTATTTGCATCCACCTTTAAGATGGATGCTTTATCCCTCTGGATTGCATATTGTAGAAATGCGATCCAACCCGCATGAAACAATTTTCCATTAAATATTTGAAAAATATTGTATCATATTGCGAACCTTTACTATCAAATGCCCACAAATCAATACTATTTTTTTTAGAGTTTCAAATTTCATAATCGCAAAAGAATAAAGATAGATTTTGATGGCTCCCCCTCGGGAATTACATTTTTCTACAAGGTTTTAAAGTGGGATAAAGTTTCCATAAGGCCTAAGCTTTATGAAAATAAAATAAAGCATCATCGCAAATCCTCATTCGGAAAGCACTTTTGGTAACAAAAATCTCCATAATAGCCCTAAAATCAATTTTCAACACCGACAAATATAAATTGAAACTCAAAATCTCCATAATGGCCCTAAAATCCGCATGAAACAATTTTTCATTAAATATTTGAAAAATATTGTATCATATTGCTGACCTTTACTATCAAATGTCCACAAATCAATACTATGTTTTTAGAGTTTCAAATTTCATAATCGCAAAAGAACAAATATAGATTTTGATGGCTCCCCCTTGAGAATTACATTTTTCTACACGGTTTTAAAGTGGGATGAAGTTTCTATAAGGCCTAAGCTTTATGAAAATAAAATAAAGCATCACCTCAAATCCTCATTTGGAAAGCACTTTTGGTAACGAAAATCTCCATAATGGCCATAAAATCAATTTTCAGTACCGACAAATATAAATTAAAACTAAAAAAATGTACATATCTTACGGATCTTTGAACACTTATTTTTTTTTTGACAAGACTGTAATAATGGAGTCATTACAACCATAACAGCCGAGAAATTGCAAAAAGAAAACCAACATTAGAACAAAGAAAGGGAAACCCTTAACGAGGGAAGGGATATCCCCGTCTTAGCATGGTCATCTGCCAAAGTATTAGCCTCTCTCTATATATGGTTGAAGGTAATGTTGCTGCCAGGAGATAATTCTTTAATGTACAACCAAATAGATCTCATACGCCAATGTATAATAGATAAGTAGTTACACCAGTTCATCGCATTCTTAGAATCCCCTTCCACAAATAGGGAGTCCACCAGGCTCATCTCCTTCCATAGCTTGATACCTTGTAGGACTGTTGTCATTTTAGCATAGTTCGCATTAGCATCGTCACACGGTCTTGCAAACATAAAGCTAAATTCCCATTTGAGTCCCTGCATACTCCACCCACCCCAGCCCTATCTGGATTTCCCATAGAAGAGCCATCAACATTCAATTTAAAGCAACCACTCAAAGGAGGCTGCCAGCTGCTTCTTGGCCTCACCTTAATAAATCTTAACGAGATTAGCTGATCAAGATTCTCATCTACATCCTTCTTTAGTAATTCTAAACCAATTCCATGTATTGAGTAGGATCTTATTCTTTAAAGTTGTCAAATCTATTGTCACACCTTCAAAGGTCCTCTTATTTCTTTCAAGCCATACTTCCCATAAGAATGAATCACGAAAAATATTCCAATGAATTCCCCCAACCCTTGGAACTCCAACAATTTTCAATTGATTCACAATATGCCAAATGGATGAAGGGGGATTCAAAGAAAACCCAACTTTTTGCAAAGCCCAATACTAAAGTGCAGAAGTAATCAGACAAAGTAAAAACAAGTGATCATGTGTTTCCTCATTATTTTTACCAAAAAGGCAAACATTAACAATGACCTTACCTTTTTTTAGCAAATTGTACCTTGTTAAGCATTTACTTTGCGCCAAAATCCAAACAAAAACCTGCACTTTATGAGAGATTTTCCAACTCCATATATCTTTTAAAAAAGGCCTGATTCCATCTTACACAATCATGGAACAAAATATCATAAGCTGACCTTACCGAGAAGGCACCATCAGATTCCAACTCCTATATGGCAGCATCCTCTTCAAAACTTGAGATAAAAAAATTCCCCAAGACACTTTGCAATTCCAAATACTGATCTTTAAACACTTATTTTTAAGATGAAATAGACAGCCTAGATAATTTATTACGATATACCATTTTTTTAGAGTTTGAAATCTTAATTTTGTTCACAACCATCATGTTTAAATCAAGATGATCAATGTAAAAGGCTTAAATTGCAATTTTGAGTTATGAGGTGAGGCGTTACTTATTGGGAAAGTATAGAATGAGACCATATATCTTTGGTACAATGTGAGACATTAATTTTGACCATTAAATGTGAAATTGGGTGGTTGCCATTATTCCATTGACTAAGCTCAAACTTCAAAAGGAATTTTTTCAAACTTTGTGATACATCCAAGCTATCAAACTTTACATCAGATGGTTGTAAGTAATTGTGACCGCCTTATATCAAAAGTAAATAGTCTCATTGTATACGATCCCTTACTTATTTTTTCAGGATAAGCCATTTTTCTTTAAAGTGTGGCCTTGCCTTTTCTTTTAAAGAAAAAATTTATATAAGGTTGCAACTTAAAATATAGGAGCACAAAGGCACCTCAAAAATTCATCGGTAAATATTGTTTTAATGTTGAAAAACCTTTTAATTGATCATCTCGACATCGAGATGTATGTCTATGTAAAAAAAAAAAAAAAAGATTTTGAGCCTCCAAAAAAATGGTGCATCTTACAACACATCATCTAGACCGTCCGTTTTCAAGATTTTTATATGTTTATAGATCTACTTGATTTTAATCATTTTTAAAATTTAAAATTTTATAATTAGATTTGATAATATATTTTGACATAATTTTAAGAATATTTTACATCAAAATTATATATCATGAAGGAATTTGAAGCCGCGCCTTAAATGGAACCACCACACCCTTCTCTTAAACCGAGGTCCTACCCTATCAACATATTTTTTATTTTAAGGAAACAAAAAAACAGTTGCAACCAAATAATAATGGCACGTGTGAAGGCATAAAACGCCACCTAAAAATGGATTAAATGGGTAAAATAATTAGTTGTCACGTGCAAACACAATTACGCACTTTTGGGTATTTCGCGAGAATTCGATTGTCATTCGAGTTTAATTGCGTCACCTATGCACTAGTTTGATGACGTGTCGTGAATTCATTGGTGAAATCGATAGGCCCCGAAACGCTATTGGCTGCCGGTACGTCGATCTCGCGGGCCTACTTTTCTTACCCCCGTTTCTCCCCCTACAAAAACCCTAGATCGAAGTGCTCCCTCTCTTCACCAAAAAAGGAGATTCAGGCTTCTCTCTCGTCGCTTGCTTCGTTTTTCTGGTATTTTACGGCCTCTCTCTCTCTCTTGTTCAGCCATTTTTCACTTATTTTCACTCCAATTTTGTTTTTTTCTTATTAATTCTCTGTCTCAGGTCTGGGATTGCATTTCTCTCTTATTTTAGTACTGAAATATTTTTTTACCGACTCCTGCTTCAAAGTTAGGCATTTTGGTTCACTTTTCTTTATTTCCACTCTTTTTTTTCTTAATTTTCTGTGTCATTGATTCATGTTTTTCTCATTTGCTATTGATATCCTTTTATCCGATCTCTTGCTTCATTTTTAGGAGTTTTTCACTATTTTTCTTATTTTTCCTTTTTTTCGTATTTTTCTATCTTTTATTGTATTTCTCTTTCCATGACTGCTGATATCCTTCAATCCGATCTATTATTTCATTCTCTTTAGGTATTCTCCTTCAATTTTTTCAAAATTTTTTTTAACTGTGTTCATTCTTTCATTTTACTCCATCTAATTTTTTACTCATTCCAGTCTCTCTTTCTCTCTCTCTCTCTCCTCATTTTTATCTTTATATTTTTTAAGGAATTAATTTTTATGATCTAGTTTTGCTCCGGAGATTCCATTGATCTCTGAATCATTGTAAATTTTGTGTTTTTTGTATATATTCAGTTATTTTGCTTAACTGTGATCTTTTGCATCTCTGGATCCGTTGCTGGGTCTAGGGTTTGCGGTTTTGTAGTGATCAAAGAGTGGATTTGAGGGTTATGATCTTAATTTTTTTTTTCTGTTACTAGGGTTTCTGATTTGTCCTGATGGAAGGAAACCGGATTTCCCTTCTGCTGTTGTTAATTGGCCTCATTTCTACACTCTCTACTTCGATGCCGGTAAGACTTTGATCTCTTTCTTTGGCTTTCCTGCGGCAATTTTTTTTTCTTACTGAACTATTGTGATCATAAAATTCTTCTCCTTGTGATAAAGCCTTTGTTTGGCTGTGAACTAACTTTAATTTTGGTTTTGACATGTATCAGACTTTCTACGAGTCATTTGATGAATCATTTGACGGACGGTGGATTGTATCAGAGAAAGATGACTATCAAGGTGAGATTTTTGTTTAAATTTTGGTTATTTTCCCTTACTGGATCCTGGCTACTTGTATTTCACTGGCTGCATCCATCGGGATGACTACCAATGGATTGTGGTTCCTTTGTTTTATTTTTGTTCCTTTTTTTTATAAACTATTGTAGTGGCATTTCTTTCTGTTTGGTCGTGAGATCTACTAAAGTAATGTATTTATTATATATGCTGCCACTGGAATACTGGTTATGTGGCAATTAGCATTCTTTTATGGGTTTCGGGTACAATGGGCACAAAATCTGGAATTACATTATTACTGTTTTTTGAGCAAATTCCTTGTAGATCAGCAAATTCCTTATAGATCATTCAGTATCATTGTGTACTTGTTACATATGCCAATAATCATGGAAGTTCTAGTTCCAGCTCACCAATTTTAGAAAAGTGTGGCTGAAAATTCAGTTTGGACTCTGGAAAAAACCATATGAATTATTAGAGAAAAGCCAAGTGATGATGTTGGGTAAATTCATGGATCAGCTGTTTTCCTTTGGTTAACAATAAATGACTTTTATGGGTTTTGGGTATAATGGTACAAAATGCGAAAATATATTATTACTGTTTTTTGAGAAAATTCCTTATTGATCAGAAAATTCCTTATAGTTCACTTAGTATCATTGTGTGATAGTTATATATGCTAATCATCATGAAGTACTACTTCAAACTGACCTGGTTTTGAAAAGTGTGGCTGAAACTTCTGTTTGGACAAAGTTTTAAAGAAAAGCAAAGTGATGTCGAGGCATAAATTCATGGGTCGGCTGTTATCCTTTCGTTAATAATGGATGAATTATACCAGCATGTAATGTTGGGATGTTCTTTTGTTATCTGATTTCTTCTAAGCTTCAGAATTGAATGGATAATATTTTCGGAAAGATCTTTTTTGAACTGAAGGTTCCAGGAAAATATTCGATTTGTTTTTGACATCTAAAGTATTACTTTCAATCCCTGACCTTCCCCAAACTGACTTTATGAAATCCGTCTACGTTACTGTTGTTAACTCTCACATTAACCTGATTGATTCATGGGATTTAGGTGTGTGGAAGCACTCAAAAAGTGAAGGACATGATGATTATGGCCTCCTTGTGAGTGAGAAGGCCCGAAAGTATGCCATAGTAAAGGAGTTGGACAAACCTGTTGAATTTAAAGATGGTGAACTCGTCCTCCAATTTGAAACACGGCTCCAAAATGGACTCGAATGTGGAGGGGCCTACCTCAAATACCTCCGCCCCCAAGAGGCAGGCTGGAAACCCAAGGAATTCGATAATGAGGCCCCCTATTCCATCATGTTTGGCCCGGACAAATGTGGCTCAACCAATAAAGTCCACTTCATTCTGAAACACAAGAACCCAAGGAGTGGTGAATTCGTCGAGCACCATCTCAAGTATCCACCCTCAGTTCCCTCAGATAAGCTCACCCATGTCTACACTGCTATACTAAAACCCAACAATGATTTTGTGGTTGTGATTGATGGTGAAGAAAAAAAGAAGGCAAATTTCCTCTCTGAAGATGACTTCGAGCCACCACTCATCCCAGCTGCCACAATTCCCGATCCTGATGACAAGAAACCTGAAGATTGGGATGAGAGGGCCAAAATCCCTGACCCTGATGCTGTTAAGCCTGACGATTGGGATGAAGATGCACCTATGGAAATTGAAGATGAAGAGGCAGTTAAACCAGAGGGATGGTTAGATGATGAACCCGAAGAGATTGATGACCCCGAGGCCACAAAACCCGAGGATTGGGATGAAGAAGAGGATGGTGAATGGGAGGCACCCAAGATTGATAACCCTAAGTGTGAGGAGGCCCCTGGCTGTGGAGAATGGAAAAGGCCAACGAAGAGGAATCCAGCTTACAAGGGAAAGTGGCATGCACCATTAATCGATAACCCTAACTACAAGGGTATTTGGAAGCCAAGGCAGATCTCAAACCCTGACCACTTTGAGCTTGAGAAGCCTAATGTAGAGCCGATTGCGGCTATTGGGATTGAGATCTGGACAATGCAAGATGGCATTTTGTTTGATAACATTTTGATAGCAGACGATGCGAAGGTTGCTGAGCAATACAGGGAGAAGGCATGGAAGCCCAAGTTTGAGGCTGAGAAAGAGAAGGAGAAGGCTGAGGAAGCAGCTTTGGCTGCCAGCTCTGGGCTCTCGGGATTCCAGGTAATGTTCCTTAGCGTTATATATTGGCCTTTCTGTTGAGTAACAATGTATAAGTTCATTTTACTTTAGGTGAATCTTTATGAAGTCTTGTTCTAGCATATGGTTGGTCATGTTTGCATCATCTTTTATTGACGTTCCTTAGTTACTTTAGGCGATACTTATGTTTTTGGCATTTGGGTAGTCATGTTTATTTTACTTTTATTGGTCTAGTCGATCATTGGCTTATTTGTTTGGTTTTTTATCTGTGTTGGAACTGGTATATTTAGAATATGAATCTGGAATTTCAAAAAAAAAAATGTTTAGAATATGAATCTGGTTTTATAACAGTTCCTTTGAATTATTTGCAGAAAAAGGTCTTTGATCTTCTCTACAAGATTGCGGATGTCCCGTTCTTGGATGCTTACAAGATCAAGATAATTGTAAGTTGTTGGGGTGCTTTGATTTGGCTTCAAGATTTCAGCATCTTTTCCATTTTAGTAATGGGAGGTTCCTTTGCTGTACTCTCCCCTACTTTTTTGGTCGTTCTTTGATTCTTTGTTAGTATTTCATGTGGTATTGATCCAATCTATTCACTGTGCAGGATGCCATCGAAAAGGGTGAAAAGCAACCTAATCTCACTATCGGCATTTTGGTTGCTGTGTTGCTTGTTTTCCTCACGGCCATCTCAAGGGTCCTCTTTGGAGGGAAGAAACCCACTGTGAGTGTTTCTGTATTAAGCTATTATATACTTTTCAATTGGGGTAGACATTAATTCAAGAGTTCTTTTGACAATTAAACAAGTCCGCTATATTGATAAACCAAATGGTTGGCTTGATTGATGATAATGATCAATAAACCATCAAAAAACAAAAAAAGGAAACCTGATATTGGTTCTAATTTAATCGTTGAAATTCTCCGTTCTCATGATTTGTGTTTCACCGTTTTCTTTGTAGCCTGCTCCTCCTAAGGCCGCAACTGAGACAAAGGAGGCAGTTCCAGAGAGCGATGGGAACCAGGGGACAAGTGCCGAAAATGAAGATGAAAACGAGAAAGAAGACGCAGCAGCTCCTCGCCAAAGGAGGTCAAGGAGGGAGACATAGGTTCAATAGGGGAAGGATCCATTGAAATTTTTAGCTATTTTGAGGTGTCTTCCCTTTGTAAAACCAGAAGGATCTATCAAGTTCCAAGGCACTGAGGTTTTATTAGGAAGGATATGACTGAGGTTTTATTAGGAAGGATATGAGTTGTATAAGAGTATTTCGTTTCTTAGCCCCTCCAAAGCGATTTTTGATTTTCGAACGGTTTTTGCATTATTGTTTATTGGCTCTTCACCTCACTGTGTAGTAGTTTCTCTTGCTGACTTTTCATATGGAAAGAGATTTGTTTGTAGGCTCTGATTCATTGCACTAATGTCTCTCTCTCTCCCTCTCTCACTCTAGTGATACCATGTTTTGTTGCTGAATGGTCTGAATTTTGTTCAAAATTGAAATGATTTTGAGGCAAGTATTCAACAACCAAACCGTGGTTTGCACTTTCGGTAACCTAAAATTAGGGAAAGAAAGGGATGGTTGTTGGGTGGGTTTAGTATTTGGAGTTCGAACCATGGGTGTTGCTCTTCTCCGTGGTGAAGATTTTAAAGTGTCCATGAGCCAAGTGTCTCTGTTTCTTTATGTTTTAAAGAGTAATTTTTTTTTCTAAATTGGTGAAGCGTTCACGAGTTTGTACTCTGAGAGAGAGAGCAGGAAAGAGATGCGATCCTCGTATGCTTTTTGACTGTTTGGGAGAGAGATTAGGAAAGAGATGCGACCCCAAATGATATGTTGTTTGAGACGGGGTAGAGAGGAGAAAGATCAGGAAAGAGATGCGACCCCCATATGTTTGAGTGGAGGGAGAGATCCAAAGCAGGCATGCGACCTTCCTTGCTCTCTTCAGATGAGAGCAAATCGAGATTGAAATCGAACCCTCCTTATATGAGAGATACCCTCTTAGCGACCCTCATATGTGAGAGATGCGTCCCTCTTCCTAATGCTTTATGAGAGATCCAAATCGAGGGACTGATGCTTTATGAGAGATCCAAATCGAGAGAGAGAGAGAGAGCTATTAACCACCTAATAATTCTTTGCTTTTATTTTTATATGTGCTTTCAGAAGGACGTTTTGGGTCAATTGTCCTTTTTAAGTGTAGTGAATTAGATTCTTGCATGTTTCGTATAGGGAGAGACGGTTATAATATCTCAAACAGTGTTCGACTTGGAGAGAGGCATATCTGAATGAGAGAGAGAGAGAGAGAGAGAGAGATGATCACACTTGCATGTTTCGTATAGGGAGAGACCTAATGATGGTTATAATGTCTCAGACAGTGTTCAATTGGAGAGAGAGTTAGGGAGAGACCTAATGATGGTTATCATGTCTCAGACAGTCTTCAACTTGAAGTGAGAGAAGGGGATGGACGGGTTTTGTTATGTTCAACTTGGAAAGAGAGTTAGGGAGAGACCTAATGCTGATGGTTATAACGTCTCATACACTCTTCAACTTGAAGAGAGAGAAGGGAATGGACGGGTAGTCTTCAACTTGAAGAGAGAGAAGGGGACGGACGGGTTTTGTTATGTTCAACTTGGAAAGAGAATTAGGGAGAGACCTGATGATGGTTATAATGCCTCAGACAGTCTTCAACTTGAAGAGAGAGAAAGGGATGGACCGGTTTTGTTAGGCTACACCATGGTGTAGATCTTTAAAAGTGCTCAACATATCTAAACATTTCGATACCCTTATCCTATAATCAAAGGTAAATTAGAAATTTCTAATAGAAACAAAAAATATTTATTAACAGTAGTGGACAATGACATCACTGATATGGTGTGTGACATCACCCACAAGATGTATTAATTGTTTTTAACTTCTAATAGAATGTCACTATTTTTTTATAAAAATATCTATTCTATTTTTCTAAATAATCGAAAATGTCCCATTTTGAAAAAAATTTATATTACAATTCAAAAATATTTTAATATCCAAAAATATTGAGCATTTTAAAAGTCTACACTACCAAATAGTGTAGCCTAACAAAACCCAAAGATATATTCATTTGTACTTGCCCCAAAAGCTGAAACTAATGGGGATTGTGTAGACCATTTACAGAGGTTATAATAATTTATAACCATACAATGTGAAATCTCATAGCTTAGATGTGTCATAAAGCTCAAATATTTTTTTTTTGAATTTTGAGTTAGTTCAATGAAATAAATGTAGCCACCCAATTTCACATACAATGATCAAGATTAATTGTGACCACCTTGTACGAAATATAAATGATCTCATTATGTATTTTTGTAAAACGGGAAACTAATTAACACTTTTTTAAAGTTACAACACTTTCTTTCAACAAGTAGTGAGCTCCGTCCTCTCTCCCTTGCCAAAGAGAAGCCGTATCCATAGAGTATCTACCCTCTCTTCAGAAAATGGGAAGCTCTATGTATGAAGCATTCATTTTTGTTTTTTGGGTAATTTAGTAAGCCTTTTTTTGTTTTTTGGGTAATTTAGTAGGCCCTTACCTGTTTTTCACATAAATTAAAGAGTCAGCTTTTTTGAACGTGGGGGTAGTGTCAGCAAGATTAAAGACCACAATGGGAAACTAGGAATGGAGATGCTACCACCACAAAGTCCCTCTCCTAAAAAGATAAATCAGCATGAAGCCTTCTTTCATTCCTTGAGTGAAGCTCCTATTTACTCAGTCGTTTGTGGTTAGACATGAACATGTAATTTTTAATAATAAATACCGATTTATTATGTTTTACATATTGATTTCCCTTGTAAATAGAGAGAGTAAATACATATCAGCTATGTCTACAAATTACCTGCGGATTAATTTCTTTATAAATAAATTGAATTGAATTCTTAAGTTCAGACTCTTGATAAATACGACTTCCACCTAAACTTCCAAATATGAAAACTGCTCTTTCTTTCTTACAAAGATGATTCCATTCTAGGAAAGGGGCTGGGTCGTGGCGGTAGCCCCCACATATCTTAAGAGTTCTTTACTCGAAGTCCTACTGCTTCAACAACTAAGGCTACACTATATGGGGATCAAAGCCTGCCAAAATAACATCATACTATACCCAAAATAGTCGAAAGTTAGAGAAAGACTTGAAAGAAAGACCTATGTGATCTTTTACCGAAGAATACAACTTTTTTTTTTTCATCCCTTTCTTTTGGCAAAAGATCACTTGCATGTGGTTTCTATTATAATAAGATAAATTTCAAAATAAAATCAACATAACAATAAAACCAAGATCTTAACAATTTGATGCATTTGAAACAACTATGCACTATGCTTGAGAATAAAATATAAGATTGCAAGAAACAAAAGGAAGAATGCTAGAGATTACCTCAACTGGGCTTATTACACCCCACACCGAGTCACCACCATCCGATGACAGGGGATCAACAGTCTAGCTTCAATTTCGAATCAGGAAAGCAAATTTTGGCCAAGCCACCCCAATTGAACATGAATCCATTTGATCACATACTCAAACCCTAGGTAAATTCTCTTAGCAACCTCGTTTGAGAGAGATGGATTATCTTTTTGCTAAACCCTAAAACTTTTAGCCATAAATCCATATTTGAGATATAGGAGATACGAACTCTATAACCTAAACCCTTAGGTTTTTTTACAATGACAGAGAGAGAGATCAAACATGAGAGATAAATTTTCTTAAGAAAGATAGATAGAAAGATAAAATGTAGAGACTTTTTTTTTTTAGGTAGAGCCAATCCCTTTTTATAGGTTTTGAATAAGATTAGGTTTTTTTAGAGTTTTCTTTGGCTTTTCTTTTATTGTGAGATTGAACATAGACCGTCGATCAAGGGTGACTTGTGGGGTGAGAGATCTGAGCCATCCATTCCATAGATGGGTCATCAACATTATGGAAGGTACATGAACCATTATCCCCATTTTTTAAACCATTTTCCCATCAATAGAAATTAAAGAAATTAAATCTAATAAAAAAATTATGTATACCATAAAATAGCACAAGTATACTCAGTCTTACCACAAAATCTTTCAAAGATATATCATGTCAATATTTAGTCAATATCTTCCATCCATATAGCCACATGTCATATCATCAAAAAATAGGAAAGATAATAAGGGTGGGGCGTGCCACCCAAGGGAGGCACTCATGGGTCCCACTTTCTAAAAATAAAGTGGGCCCATGTTCACAATGGGCCCCCACAATATTTTTATATATTTAAAATTAATAAAAAGATTTTATAATATTATTTGAATATTTTAACAATTGTAAAATCAATATCTCTAATTTTATAAATAAAAAAATTATAAATAAAATATACAGGGGTTCATAAAAATTCAAATAATAATCTTCAAATAATTTTCATCATAAAATAAATACAATTAAATTAATTTGATGGGAAAAAGATCCATATGGTTTAGGAATCAATAATCCTTGGGCACTCCACCTTTAACTATGGACTGCTGACCACACTTGTTTTATCAAACCGACCCAGTGTTTCTCATGATCCACAGTCCAAGCATGGGCTCATTAGCAGATCACCAAAGTCCAGCCGATGAGCCAAGATTTCGCAATCCCAGTATGTGGATTTCCGGTCCTCCCCTAGAGATGAGTCAAGGTCACCGAGACCTGATGCGACCATAGTTCCTATGATGCATAGGATGCGACCATAGCTCCTATGGTGCATATGAGTATCTATCGCATATACATACGCTTCACCCTAAAAGGTAGATTTCTAGCTTTCCTGAATGATCTATCGATATGCATGCCGTGTAATAGTACATGGATGAAGTTTTGGCCCCTGTCTCTGTTGGCTACCATCACGCACAAGGGTCACACAGTCCCTCGGTTCACTCATCCGGGCATGTTCTCCGACCTCATCAGGGGCTAACCCATAAACCCTCATCGGTTTGTTCTTCATGCCCAGATAAAATTAGTTTTTTCCAACCGATTGGTCTAGATCGTTAAGCACAGATCGGTATCAACAAATCATCGTTTGCTTAGTATGGTCTACAATGGACCACACTCCCACTAAATTCATGTTCCACATGAACCCAACAAGAATTAGGATGGACGGGGTTGTGTGCCAAATCGGCGGCCATTAAATGAATCCAAGTAGACAAAGAAGAATGAGGCAAGTGCTGATTGGCCGATTAACTGTCTGCACTGTCCTCACGATCTCTGACGCCATCAACTATCGATCCTTGATGTCAGTGCCCGGTTTCGTCTGAACCATGCGTGCCCCCGTGGAAATCCGCCTACTGTCTCCGTCAAAAGCCATCTTCCTCATTTGCCGTTTACCACATTGCTGTTCAAATCCTGCTCACACCGCTCACTAACAACTTCAAAAAAAAAAACCTATATCTATATGAGAATACCTATCCCAAATGATCTTTTTTTCCAAAGATATCACAAGTTTTTCTTTATTCCCTCTGTTCTCTTCGCAATAAAGCGTATTTATGCATCATCAAATCAGTGATTTTTTTTACCCTTTTTTTTTTTTTTGTTATTTTCTGAGCTATATATGTTGCAGTAATGGGGGTCATGGCATCTTTATTTTATTTTAGTTTGGGAAGTTAAAGGTGACCATGTTATCAACGTAGTACAGTTTTCTTCAACTGAAAACATTGAGGAAATATAAACATTTTTAAGGAGGAATTTGGTATTTTTTCTCATTAAAAACCTATCTGCGTCATTTAGATAAAAAAACATAAAAGCACTGTTAATCTGTATATGTTTGAAGGCTTTTATGATTTTTTCTTTTTATATATAATTAAAATGGGTTATTTGAAACTACATTGGGGAAAAAATTGGAAATTTTTTGCATATAATTAACATGGGTTATTTGAAACTACATTGCGGAAAAAATTAGAAAATTTTGTGCACGAAATCAGGACATCTACCTAACAGAAGAATTTACCCAAATTCTTACTCCTAGCAATAAACTCTCTCTCTTTTAAAAGAACTCGTAAAAGATTGAAATCTCGGCAATAAACTCTCTTTTCTTTTTTGGTAAAAGTTGTTTTAAGGCCATATATAATTGAGCAGGAATCATTTGCAATGGAACTGGTTCTTAAATGGTGGAAATTATGGCATTGAATTGATCCAACAATTTTTCTTAAAAAAATTGTCAAATGGCAAACCAAGGCTTCAACAAGTGTGGAGTAAAAGATGCTTAAGAAAGAAAAACAGAAAAGCTTGACATGAGCTTAATTACTCAAATAGTCAGAATTATATAAACATGAATCATAATAGTAACTAAACAATAATATGTAGAGATAGTATAAAGATGGTTCAGGTTCTAAAAAGTTTAGCTTGTATGTTAAGAGAGATTTTGTGCAGTTACTGAGTAACTAAGTTGTTCTGTAAAATGATTATCAGACTTCCGATCAAATTCAGTTTGGTTAATTCGGGCAAGATGCATGCTTTGCTAATAGCTCGGCTAGAGTATTTTCAAAACAGAAACTAAAAATATTTCTCTGGTTTAAAAAAAGAATCCATTGAAGAGAAGATTCTAAGTGTTTCGCAATTAGACCTACCATTAAACAATACCAAAAGTCAAAACCGAGCAATATGTAATAAACTCCGGTTTAGTATGCAAATGTCAATAAGCGAGACTTCAAAAGCCACGATTGCTTATAGAGTAACAAAAAGAGTACGAGATCTGGGAAGTTTCTTATTCTATGCTTTGACTGGTTGGATGTCATCAAATTGCATGCAAAATATATGGTACGAGTCTTCTCCGCAGCTATAGCAGCAGTTTAGTGGAGCATGAGGGACATGATCTGTTCTCAACTAACTACACAAGCTGAGACTCCTGAAGCATGAAGACCGTGTGCATGGAGAACTGTGAAAGCGCAGGCAAGTGGATTTACATGTTGTCTTGAAGGCTTTGTGGTTCTTTTTTTGGGTACTTTGAAGATTGAAATACTTGTAATTTTTCAACCTCAATATCCTAAAAAGTATCTAGAGGTAGAAATATAGAATTTGACACCGTATTGTATTTTGGAGAGTTTGTTTACTGAAAAAGATTGAAGTATTTAGAAATAATGGTATTTCGGGTTTAAAGAGTAAATGTTATCCATCAAAACAACAAAAGGAGATATGATAAACCTATATAATCAAACCTAATACCGTTAATCATCCAACAAGCTATGCATCTCGAGGCTGGTATTTGTAGAACGAAGATATGGATCATTTGCATCTTCACTGTCCCCTTATTGAGATGCTTGGGCTGGATTTTCCTTCTTGTATTCCTCATAGACCATGACATTCTAAATGGAGTCATGGTTACGACTCGATTTGCTTGATTCAAGGAAGGAATTATCTAGAGACGACACGACATTGTGAATGGTCTCAAATACTGAAGAAATCATAAATGTTACTCCTACTGGAGCATGCTATATGGTTACTCCCTAGACTAGCTTAGAGGATCTTTTCTAATAAAAAAATTTGGTATCCACTTTAGAATCACTACAAAACTATCTTTTACAAAAATCAATTGGATGTTGAGTTCCTGAATGCTTGACTTACCTATCCAAAATTGGATGGTCTCTATCCAAGTTTAGGATGTTTCTTCTAGAGATATGTGGAGTGCATTTTTATTTTTATTTTCCTTTGTTGACGTTAGTCACTAGGTATTACGTCTTTTGTTGAAAAAAGACGGCCTAGATAACTTTTTACAAGATGTGCTATTTTGAAAACTTGAATTCTTTTATTTTTTTTCTTTCCATATTTATCCATCTTGAGGTCGAGATAATCAAATTTGATGGTTTTCTAACCTCGGAACACTCTCTTCTAGATGATTTTTTGAGGTGCACTTTACTTCAATATTATAAGGTTGGCACCTTATATAGACTTTTCACCAAATTCACGACTAAAAGGCTGAAAAAAATGTACAATAATTCAAGATTCGTTTGAGCCCTCAATCCTACGAAAACTAGGGTAGAGGCATGAGTATGTCAACTTACCAAATACTTTTTTTTATTACAAATTCACCAAGTACCCTTTCGTTAGTTACTCCAATTAAAGTCTAGGTTTCCATTCTTGCCTAACGCATTAAAAAACCACTACTGATTTAAAAAAACAGGTAGGGGCTCGTCATCCCCGTTGAATTACCAATAAAAAAAAAGAAAGTTGCAACCTTACATGTAGACATGATGTTGTGATGTTTTACACCATCTATTTTCATTGAATATTGCACTTTCATCTCTTGAAAGCTGGTGATGTTTTGGTTGTTCAATTGACATACCTATTTATATGTCTCCCCTCCAAATCCATTTTACCGAAGGATTTTGGATCAAAATTTTAAGGTCAATAATCTCAACCACGATGATCATGGAAAATAGCTAAATTTTTAAATTTTAAAATAATATTTTGAAACTTTTATTGGCACCATTCATTTTTCTTTTTTATATATCATCAAATTTGATCCAGTTTTTATGCCGCAAAAAGATGTATATATAAACAAATTATATTTTCACTTATTTAATATGTGTTTTGTATCTTAAATCTATAAATCTTAAAGGAAAAGTATTTCATGCGTCATGAGAGTACTTTCACGCTCCTTGCTGCGTCATACAAAATCTCACCACAACCAGTGTTAAAAATAAGGAAAATATGTCAAAAATTTTACTTTTTATTTTTTAAATTTTTTCTTTTATATTTACGTTCATTATGGTGGAGATTCTCGATCCCTAAATTTTCTGATTCAAGATCCATCTTTGAGATGGATCTAAAATCTATCTCTAAGATGAATTTTGGAGAGAAACCACATTAATAGAAGAGTCTCCAAACTCATCGAAACTTTTTTTTGTTTAGGTAATGCAATTGTAGCAATCAAATATATCAAGCTCAGAGTGAGGCGGGATCAAATAGCAAAACCAATGTTAGAATAATCAAACTGAACCCGGAAACCGGCTTATTCATGTTGTCGCCAAAAAAGTGTTAAAAAAATTAAAAAAATATGAAAAATATATTTAAAACACAATTAAACAAAACACATCCAAATGAAATTGAAAAGAAGTGAAAAATTGAATTTTAAAAAAATCAATTTGTGCTGAGTATTTTAGAAATAATCCAAAAAAAGAAAAAAATATAAAAAATAACCATTCACGGCCAAAACTCATTCCAATATTTGTCAAAATGTAAAAAAGATTCAACAACACATTAGCGGCAAATCTTCCATTTTTTGAGATTTTATATATATTATTTTTGAATTTTTTTTAAAATAAACAGCCGGACCACATAAGCCAGCTCGGCCAGTGGTCGGATCCGCTTAGACCGGCCGATTTGTAAGTGAGCCAAACTTGAGAGAGGGAGAGAGAGAAGGAGCAGGGTAGTAGATCTCTCTGGTTCATACTGTTAGTAGTTTACCACGGTTATTTCAAGAGAAAGTAAGTGGTAAATACAGAGCGGGAATGACATTGTCAAAACTTTTAGAGAGAGAAAAATAAAGGTTCCATAGCGACCATTTTAAAGGTGGAGATAGAGAGAGAAAGTTAGAGAGAGAAGGAGATCTCCATTGACCACTAATCTGTCCTCTTGCAGTTCAAAACAAGAGAAGCCAAGGGCTTCTTGAAGACTGAAACTGCCACTTTGTCAGCCTTCTCCCTGAGCTCTCTCTCATTTAACCCTGGTCCCCTAACTCGACTTCACCAAATTCACCTTCACAATAATAATAAACTAAATAACTTTGAAAACTTGGGCAAGAAAAATGTAAATAAAATACAAAGAAATTCGTATAAAAAACAGTAAAAGCAACAACACCCAAAGCAATTTGTGTAAAAAACAGTAAAAGCAACAAATTGAGCTAAAAAACTGTGAATAAAAATCCAAAGAAAATCAGGTAAAAAAATCGTAAACAAAAAACCCAAAGAAAATAGGGCAAAATACAATATCAGCAAACTTGGCCGGTACAACTCGGAACCGGCTGGTCAAAGTGGAACCAGGTTTTGGTCAGTTTTGGTGGTTTAGTCGGGTATTTTAAAATAAAATTCAAAAAACAATATATAAAATCCAAAAAAAATAAGAGATTCATTTGTAATGTGTTTTTGAATGTTTTTATGATTTTTTAAAATATTGGAAAGTGTTTTTTGTCATTAATACTTATTTTGTCATTTTTTTCATATTTTTAAATTTTTTTAAAAAAAAACTCTTTGGCACAAATCAATTTTTTAGAATCATTTGTTTCCTGTACTTTTCAACTTTATTTGGATGCATTTTGTTTAATCATACTTTAAATACATTTTTCAATTTTTTTTTTAAATACTTTTTGTGCTAGAAGGGATTAGCCCAGTTAGGCGGTTTTACATGCTGGTTTACCGGTTACGAGGACTTGACCGTCGGCCAGTTTGGTTTTTCAAACACTCGTAAAAAAAACCAATAAAAAAAACCCCAAAACAAAATTGATTGAAAATAAACACCCAAAGAAGATAGGTTATAAAACAAAAAATCAAAGAAGATTGGGTCAAAAACACAATGAACACAAAACCAGATAAAATTGGAAAGCAGTAAACAAAAACCCAAAAAAAGAGAGTGAAATAGTAAATAAAAACCCAAAGAGAATTGGTTCCAAAAAATTAGAAATAAAATAACCGAAGCCCATAGAAAAAATTAGAAACAACCATTATCCATTTCTCATTTTAAAAAGTCCACTATTAACCTTGATATCGGATTATATAGATGTTCTTTAAACAAATTTGAATTATCTAATCACAAAATAAATAAATAACATAAGGCCTAGATTAAAAAAGAACTAAAATTATTTAGTATTTCATATCTATGTCAAACGATCTCTCTCTCTCACTCAAATCTGGGCTGAAATCAGTTGAAATATTCATAATTTTTAGTTGGGCTAAATTTCAGTCCTGTCCCTGAAGTCAAAGACATAATGGCAAGATAACCGGTACAGGGAGAGAGAGCATTTTTGGTGAGTAGGGGCAAACAAGAAATAAGAGCATAAATAAAGGGTTGTTTTTCCCTTAAAAATAAGTTTTTGTATCACCATGTGTAACAGTAACAGTACATTTTACAGTAACAGAGCATCCATTGCTTTGAGCACAACACCACGAATTTACAGTCACCATCTTTCCCTCTCTAGATTTTCTTCGCTTGAGCGGCCATTGCTATGAGAATTCAGCAAAACCCAACACTCCCCATTCTCCTTCCTTCTCTCTAGCCTTTGTTAACTGGAGAGAGGCCATTGTCGGATCACAACCACCAATTTACAGTCTTCCTATTTCTCTCTCTAGAATTTGCGAATGGAAGAACCAGAAACCCAATTCTATGATCTCTGCAACTTCTTTCCAGGCCCTCTTTGCTGGGTCTTCTTCCTCCTCCTGATCCCAAAAGACCCAACAAGCCTTTTTCTCTCTCTATCTGATTCCTTGATGGTTTCGAGCTTCGGCCGCCATGGCCGGGACCTCACGAGCTGCATATAATCCTTCTGCAACTCTCTGCTCGTGCAAACCTTCCCCCTAAATCTCTCTTCCTCTTCCCCATTGCTCCCGCTCTCCATGAGCTTCGCAATAAACTCATCGGACACTCTAATTTGCAGACCACCATTCGGGGCCTTGTGTATATCAAAAGGCCTGCAATTCGCCGCCTTCTTCACGAAAGTCTTCCGTCTCGCCATCAAATCGGGCGAAGAACCAGAAGGAGAAGGAGATATTTGATCTGATGCAAAAGAAGCTAGAGAGACAAAGGAGAGAACAGATTGGAAAAAGTGCTTGGGCAAGAGGAAGTACTTATGGCCAAGCTTGAGCTCATCTTTTTCAGAGAGAGCAGGGATCTTCTGGCCTATGAAGAAAGAATCACCATCACAGATCAAGTGTTTTGGGAATTGAAGCATGAGATCAGAGGCATGGACTGGTTTGTGATAGATTTTCACAACACCGTCAGATTGAATCAGCTTCACAGTCCCAAGAGGAGGTTTTGTAGGGAACTGCACACAGGAAATGTGGCTCCCCATCATCTGGAAGCACCAAGGAAGCATGTGGAACTTCATGAACTTGATCCCCATCAACCCAACCTCTCTATCTCTTCTTTCTCTCGCTAAAAGCTAGGAAAGTGAGAGATGGGGCATTTCTAATGAAAAAACATCGATTGCAGAGAAAGCCCAATTGCTAGATTCAGGGAATGAAAGACCCCAACCCCCCAAGTTTTTCGCAGGGTCCAAGCCTAGAGAGAGAAGAAAGATCACAAAAATTCTAGAGAGAGAGAGAGACTCAAACAAGGGAGAGGAGGGGATGAAATAAACGTGATCCTGATCTGAAAATCGACAGATGAAAGAGAAGATGAGAAGGAATGTTCCAATGAAGTGATGAGAGAGAGAGAGATGGAGTTTCAAGGGTTGAGGAGATGGCTTAGAAGGGGATTGATTAACATGGGGGAGTATTATAAAGAGGTGGGGTTTTGACGAGGAGGCGTAAAGACCGGGCAAAGTTCTTTCTCTCTCCTCCCGTTTTTTTTTTTTTTATGACCTTTTCCCTTTAAAATTTCTCTGTCAACCATTGATCTCCATTGGTTGTTTGACTGAACTGTGTGTGGCATTCTTCCTTCAAGATCCGAATCTACAAAGCCCCTACCACCACCTCAAACTCTTCAAGATTCACGCCAATCTGTACTTTCTCTCTCTAAAATCTTGGTTCTCTCTCTCTAACTTTACAGAGAGAAAAGTTTTAGTAATAAAAGGTTTTTTATATTCTTGGAAACCAAGCTCAAACGAAGACTCGAACGACCAACTTTTACCCACCCCCCACAGGCTATGTTGCACCTTGCGCGAGGGGGACCACCACTTTCTCCAAATTTTTTTATAATACTTTATAGTATTTATTTATTTATAAACTAATCACATTAAATTTTCATAAGTAATACTTACATATTATTTTATTAAATATAGACTAGAATTAGTTAAGATAATATATTTTTATAAGTTTTTCTTGCCAAAAAATAAATAATATTTTTATAAGTTTCATGTGAATAAGTACCTTGAGAAACCAAATGACTGGTTTTCCCTCTTTTTTTTTTCTTATTTATTTATTTATTTATTTATTTACACTTTGATTTCTTCAAAGAGTCAAGCTTCAACTTTTTTAACCATCAGGGTTTCCCTCCTTGTGCTTAATTTATTGATGATTTATTTATTAATAATTTATTATATAGGAAAATTGATCAAAATGCATCTAGGATCACAACTTTTTAACATATTATAATTTCAAAAAAGGCATCAAAATACGCGGGATCATGACTTGAAGCAGTTGAAAACGGTTGAAATGTTGAGTAGTTGATAAATTATGTAATTTAAAAATTTTATTATATTTATATCATGCTCTTAATAATAAGAGATTCTATACAATGAGACTCTTATTTTTCATGCACAAAGATCATGAACACTTTAAGCCTTCAGATAAAATTGGCTAGCTGGGTTATGTAATTTCTCGGGCCTCAATAAAACTTTTTTAATCCTCTATTGTGGTTGACAATACCCCTTTGCTACCAAATTTCATGTCCCGTAGTTAAGGATAATTGTGATCTTTTTGTATATTTTTTATTTTTATAATTTTTATTTTTAAATTTTATATATTTGCACTTTTCTTGATAAAAATATATAAATATAAAAATTAAAAAATAAAAGCCATAAAGTACTTTAGATTATTGCACAATACTTTGGATTATTCCCGTGCATGGGAATAATAATGACAATAACAATAACAATAAACAACAAAATGGTCAACCTTAAATAATTTAAATATTTTGTATTAGGAAAAATTTATATAGAGCCGAGGCTCTAAACAATCAAATTTGAGCTTACCTAAAAATTTTCACTAAAAGAGGTTGTTTTGATGCTCAAATATCCCCAAATTGACCATCTCAACATCATGATGCATGGACATAAAAAAGAAATAGATTTCAAGTTTTGGCAATAATTTATTTTGTAATGTATTTTGTAACGTACGTTTTGAACCGTCAATTTTCAAGATTTTCATAGATTAGTTTATCCACACTGTTTTTAAAACTTAAAACTTTATAAATAAAGATAAAAGTATATTTTAAGGCTATTATAAAGATTTCCAATATTGAAACCAAATTTCTCGATACTATTTGAAAGTAGGCTCTAATTTGCCCTTTTGTATTTTCCCCTATTTTCAAATTCTTTATCTCCATCATCGTCTATATTTGTTATTTTGTTACCAACGTGTCATCATTTTCTAAACTTTACTATTATTGTTATCATTATTTTACTCAAGGTTTCATCATCTCCATGGTCATTTTCTATTAATTTTCTCATTATTATTTTTCCCATTATTCCCACACAAGAGACGGATTCATGTGAGACAATGCATCGTGTTTGACCGTACTTCTATGCCTAGAGAGAGAGAGAGACAGAGATTTTTTTTAGAAAGAGAGAATATATGAGCTCCTCTTTTCTCCGTGACTTGGTCGAAGAGGAGGGCGACAATTAGATCCATTTCCCCAACCCAAGAACTCGTGTCCCCCTATCCCCTGGTAGGCTTAGTACATCATGTACCATCGAGCCAAAATGCATGTTAAATGTGGGATAAAATGAGCTCGAATATACCCTTCTAGTCCAATTTTCAATCTAGATTGCCAATTCGGATGAGAATCAATCACGAATGAACGGACTTAGGTATAGTATTGGGTCCTAGCCTGATTCCCTGCTGGAACCCCCCTAATATATATATATATATATATTATTTAAACTGATATAATTTTTCCTAGGTCCTCTATGTATCCCCACCCTATAAACCTCTAATTGAATTTTTATTTTATTTTATTTTTTAACATTTTTATCCATCACTGACTTTTACCGATCCAGATCCGATCCAAATCATCAATCCAACGGTTTGACATGAATATATAAGTCCACTGATCTAGGTTTTGAAACACTAGTCGAAACAAATGAATGGTCGGGATTGACATATGGATATTGGCTCAGAGTGCAAGTCTCCTTATCTCCCTGCCAAATGGACAATTTGGATTAGTGTTTTGAATATCATAACCAAATCAAGGGCTAGATGATTTTGGATCCAAAAACTCCAATTTTGACTAGGGCTCCTAGTTTTGCGTATTCTCAAAGTGGCCTATGTCAAAAAAAACTTCCTGGTTCGATTAGGCTTCGCTCAAGTCAAACATGGGAACTTGAGCTCTGGTGAACTAGAGCTAGAGTCTGTTGTTCTAAACATTAATGTGGATCAACTTAGTGGAGGTTACCAACACTCTTGTCCCTTGAATTTCAGCTTGGGTGATTGTAAGAGTGTCACTAAAACGACTTAAGCTTCAAAAAAATATTTTCATACTCTGTAACTAGCCCAAACCATCTAATTTGACATCAGCTTCAAAAAAATATTCTCGTATTCCGTGACTAGCCCAAACCATCTAATTTGACATCTAATGAGTAAGAATTAATATGACCTCTTCGTGATAAAGATAAATGGTCTCGTTGTATAAAATACCATATCTAGATTCTAAATGATTAGTATTTCTATAATAGGATTTTGTGACAATTGCACTCACACGTGCTCTAACTTGCCAAGATAAGTGGTCAAAACATGAAAGATTATTTTAATCCAAACTTGGTCTAGACCTAGTTCTTCTAAGTACTTTTAAAAGCATAAAGAAGAAGCCCACTTTTGAACTTCAAACGTGCCGGTGACAGGGACTTAAACCAACAAAGAGCACGCATAGCATACCCCTGCAGGAGCAAAATGTATATTTACTCCCTTAGGCAATTGACCGGACAAAAGATCAAATTAGGACTTCTAGGTCTTGAATGATGTGTGCGCTTTATAATCACTGGATGGGTATTTTCATGAAAAAAAATATGTTTTTGAGTATCTAAGCTCTTAGATTTGGAAAAGTATACAAAGAGACTATTTAAATTTTATACAAAGATGCCACAATCACCACAATCATTATTGTGGGTGACATTTCAATTGGATGGATGTGATTGCATCGTTGACATCTACTAACTAATATCAATTGTGACCTCCTTATAAGAAAGATAAATAGTTTCATAATAATGTACAAATCCCCTTAGATTTGGCCATCCAAAAACTTGACATACTCCATTTTGACTTAGAATTTTTTTTTAATGTTTAGATTTTTCATGCACCCATAATGCGTTTGATTGTCTTTTTTTTCTTCCGAGGGGCCGTTGATAAGTAAGCTTACAAGGTTACATCTTCGCCATTGAGGTTCTAAAAGTAGTCCTCGGTCTTACCAAATATACAATATGCTCAACAGGAGCATATAATATTTTGGCCCAAATAAAAATCGTGATTTGGTCTATTTACGGCTGCATTAAGTGTTAAAAAGCCTCCTATTTGGATTTCTAATCCCATAATATTATTGACCAAGGTTTTAAGTACAAAATGCCAACTGAAATATTCCGATAATTGAAAATCACCCAAAATTTTGCCGAAATTTAAAAGTATGGTGTCCATATCTTGATAGTTACGTTATAGTCTTTGGCATAAAATTTCAAAGTATTTGTCATAATTGGCGTCTATAGGATCCATATGGTACATAGGGTCCATATATTGTATAGTACAATTGAAGTTTGGGTATGATTTTTGAGCCCAGTTCTTTTCATGGACCCCTCCACCATTTATCTTGTTTTCTTTCGACACCCTAAGTTTTGAGGGACGTGGTGAACGGTGGCCCATGTTCTCATTTTTTTCAAGAGGAAGTTAGTGTACACCCGCTGGACCACACAATACTCTGATACATTCGGACCAAACAACCATATCATGCTTTCCCTAGAACCTCCATATACCTAAACTCATATTCTCATTGAGAGTCAGGAGGGAATTCTTGTTGTGCTTATCCCGCCGCTGTTATAAGTATCAGAAGCTGCTATATATTGACTCTCAAGGGGGGAATCGACGCCCTCCCTGTGCAGGTAGTTACTTCAGTTGAAGCCTTCCCTACCAAGGAGGATTTGAGGATTCACTATAGATTCGTGACATGAGGTTTTTTTTTTTTAAAAAAAAAAAACTGAATTTTAAGTTTCTAAATGCTTAGATCAAACCGATCCAAAATTTTGAAAATGTCTCAAACCCTCTGTTTAGCCTTAAATTGTTATTTCTTCAAGCGTATATAGTGTCTATGAAACTTTTTCCATTTTTTTTAGGTTGGCATTAGGTTGAGAAGGTTATATCTTTGAATTTAACGGTGTTGAAAATACTCCTAGATAGAGTTTTGATTGAGGGAGTGAGAGAACAATATGATCCCTCGGGAGCAAATAATCGTTTCGCTCTATTCATATGAGCGTGGATGCTATACTACTATGCACCTAGGTTGATGGCAACCATGAGAAAACAAAACTTCACATCATTGAAGGATATGGACTATAGGACCACACGTGCAACAAGGAGCTAAACTTGTGGCTTTATGTGGTCAACCACCGTGTTCTCTGAGGTCCACATAGGTTGCTAAATTTGACCCTTGCACAACTGTTTTTTCTTTTTCTTTTTTTCTTTCTTCCTTTCTTCTCTCTCTTTTTTTTTTGTTTTTTTCTTTTTCCCTACTTTATAACATGTCAAGGTGAAAGTAATGGGTTTGAGAAGGTCTTCTGTTTTTTGAACATTAATGGGTTTGAGAAGGTCTGCTGCCTCCAATATGTACCCAAAAGAAAAGAAAACAAGGTGGTAGAGGTTATTGTGTGTGTGTGTGAGACAGAAAGAGATTTCATCTGGAGAGAGAAATATTGCAATACATAAACCCCAACCCATCCAAAAGTTCCAAAAACACACACATCAACAATACTGTTTGGTTCGTGTGCATATATGCATAGGTTTGGGAATACTTTCACATTAATGGATCATAGGACATCTTTTCATATCTATTGACATTTAATTGATCTGAAAATATTCTCTCACCTAACTACATGAAGAAATTTTTCATGTGAAAAATTTTCCGGCCAATATTTTCAAGGGAACCAATTGTGCCCTAAAAAGAGAGAGATGCTTGCCATAAAAGAAAGTATATTATTGTCCAGTGTAGGAAAAATCGAACCGAAATGATTAATCGGACATAGGGTTGGAAGCGGTTCAATTAGTCTAACTAGTAAACCGGTTGGTTCAACCAACCTAATCCGGCAAGTCCAGGGGGTAAAAGAAGTGTTATTTTTTTAAAAAAATACAAAAATTATATAATAACATATGAAAAAGCGTGATTAAACAAAACACATCCAAATGAAGTTGAAAATTAGTGGAAAAAATGAATTTTAAAGAATCAATTTGTACACAGGGGTATTTTTGAATTTTTTAAAAAAATGAAAAAATGCAAGAAGAAATATTAATGGGCAAAAAAATTTCCAATGTTTGCCAAAATGATGAAAAACATTAAAAAATACATTACAAACAAAATCCCTTATTATTTGGGATTTTATATATTTTTTATTTTGTTAAAAAACCCATGGCGGTTCACCAAAACCGACCGAAACCCGAACCGGACACTGGTGCATTCCGATCTAACCGGGCGGTTAGAATGTGAACCACCCGATATTTCCTACACTGCTATAGTCCATATGATCTGAATCACTTCATGGTCATAAGGGTTCCTATGAATGGATGGATAATGATAGAGAAAATTGGGTCCGTAGCATGATATGGCCTAAGTGATAGGTCCCACACTCTCTCTTCTGTCCATCAATCGATTCGACGGTTATAATGACTTTTGTCCACAGGTTTTCAATAGTCATTTGGAGCACAGTATACTCCCCCTCATAATGAACCTCCATTTTCACGAAATTCACGTGTACCTAAAAGTAATTTATGACCAAGCACAACCTTTTGGCGTATGCACCAAACCCACAGCTCATCTATGACCATGCAGAAACCCAATGTCAAAATCATGGAGCACAAAAAACATCTCACACCTAATTGTCACCTGCGGGCCCTCAAAAATTAAGTCTTTTGCCCATTAAGCATCAAAGACGTGATATATCATGCCATGCCTCAAATTAAAGAGGGTTTGTCCTAGATGTTGACTGCACTGCCCCCGCTCGCTCCTGGCTTTTTATCTGTCGATATATTCCCTTGAGCCCATGGTAGTCTTTGCGGTGGCATACTATATGTTTAATCTCTCGAGCAAGAGACTTGCTTAGGAGAGGAATTTTTTTCATCTATATCTTGGATCACATTGAGAATCAAATGGGAGTGTTTCTTTGGAAAGAATTAAAAGTTTTTGAATTTTCAAACTGATCGTATTGTCCTAATATTGGCGGTCCATTTTCAATCTTAGGGGAGTGCCTAGTTCCGATCTACAATCTTAGGGGAGTGCCTAGTTCCGATCTAACAAGCCAGTTCCGAGATGAACAGACCAATATCACAAACACTTCCAAGGACATTAGTGTTTTTTTGGTTACATATAAAGTGCCTATGAATTTGATATTTTTTTATTTATCGGCGGCTGAGGAGGTCGTTTCCGCATAATTTTGGGCCTCACCCGAGAGAATGAATGTGCAGTATGCTCCCATGGGAGCATATGATTTTTTGGATTCTTTTGTTCTCGCCGTTTAAGCCTAGGCTGCAATTTGAAGCTCGGCTATATTGTGGATGAACCGAAAGTCACACTAGGATCATAATTGAGATTAATAATTAAAGTAAAAATTGTCAAAGATTAATCGATGTTTTTGTCACGTAAGCACCAGGAATGACACCCACTTGGCTATGCTCAGTTTGGTTCTTAATCCAATCTTTAAAATTGAGAAGTAGATTGATAATTCCCCAAAATACTGAAACTCGCACATTGTTGTGCAAAATACCCTGTCATGTGGGGCCAATGACAACGTGAAAAACACAAGAAATCAAGTAGCAAAAAACGAAACGAAACAAAAAGACTAAAAACAAATAGCATTGGGAACCGTCACGATTTATATAGTTGGCCACCACTTCTTCTACGAGCGGAGACGATCAATCGTTCTATTATTACAATATTAAAAGGAGCAAAACGTAAGAGATCTAGATCACATAGGCAAACTAACATAAAAACCTTATTTGATATCACAAAATCTTAACTTGACCTAACCTAAGATGAATGTATTCATAAACTGAAAATATCTTTGTAATATCCCCAAATTTTTGGGTGGGAGAATCCCCCATTGGCACTTGGCTACTACCAGCTCCCTTGAACCACACGATCAAGGCCTAGGAGAGAAAAAGCTCGAGGTCAACATAAAATAGTTAATAGGTTTATATAAGACACCCTCGTTATACTGTAAAAGTAAGGTACATCTATAAATTTTGCCTAGAGATGTAATTCCAGTGTCAAAAACCTGATGAGGGCTTGTAAATCTATTTTCATCTCTAGTTGTGAAATTTAAAAGTTAAAAAATAATACAGATTGATCAAATCTATAAACACTTGAAAATCTTGAAAATAGACGATCCAAATAACTTATTACAATATGTATTATTTTTAGGACTTGAAATTCTCTTTATCCTTTATGTCCATATATTTCAATGTCGAGATGATCAATTAGAGTGTTTTTCCAATCTTAGAAGACTCTCTTCTAGAGGAATCTTTATGTGCCCCTTACTTCAATAATATAAATTCACACCTTATATAAACTTTTTCCGCATGTTATTCCGTAGAATTCAAGACATATCTGCACACAACACAAGCACTTGCACCTTCGTAAGCATACAAATGGTAAATGAAATGAGTTCCATGAAATGCACACATGTATTATTCAAAACATATTATTGGAAGTAAAATTCAGAAAATTACTCTCATATCTATCATGAAATTCTATTAATTATTATGAGTCATTATTACTAGAATAATTAGAAATTGGGAGGGAGAAGATTTCTAGTAAACAAAGAACAACTGTCCTGCCTAGCCAAAGAAAAAGGAACAACTATTACAGTAGTTGAGAATGGCAGGCAAAATTTAGTTCAAATGAAAGAAGGGATCAAGAATTTGACAATTTAAGTATCAAAGTGCTGAAGAACATCAATGAAATCAAGGACTATTATGGTAAGAAGAGAGAGAATTTGGAAGGAATATACTTTTTATCTTTTGAACAAAAATATGACTGAGACCCTTGGGAGGAAAACTCTGGGTCCACTTTGTACACAGCGTAGAGAGAGAGAGATGCCGAAAACTCTTGCCTAACTTTTGGTTTTGGGTCTACAAAAATAAAAATTATTTTCAATACACCCATTAACATTAATGCACCTTTCATCTGAAAATTGCAGTTTGGTGGGAACCCAACAACAATGAATTCAACACCCAAACAAAATACTTAAGAACAATAATATATGCAATATATTTGGAAAAAATAGAGAAATAAGAAATACAAGTAAATTGAGACATCACCAAACTACAACAAAAATAAAATATGTAATATATTTGGAAAAACTATAGAAACAAGAAAAACAAGTAAAATGATAAATCACCAAACCATAGAAGTAAAAAATAGAATGCATACACAAATTCAAGTGATTTATCCAAAACAAGTTACATCCACGGCAAAGGGCAATGATGTATGCAAAAAATTTTACAAATTTGGGGTTTTACAGAAATTACCTCATACAATGGTAAAAAACCACTCAAATAGATATTTTTTTGCTACAATACCACCATCACATCAATTGACTCATCTTTTTGTCACTTGCCTTGCTCAATAGTCATAGGGCTTTACAAAGAGAAGACCAAAACCTTAACTATCACATTTGCCAAAGCCTGAGGTAGGGTGGCAATGGACCCAGACCCAACATCCTGACCCGACATGGGTTTGGTATCGGTCCAAGAATTGGACCCGTCGGGTCAGGCATGGATCAAATATTTGGATCCGAACACTATTTGGGTCTTGCTCTGAGTCCATGTGGACCCAACCCGAGTAGTGTTAGTATATAAATAATATATAATGGATAATATTTTAATAATATTTAAATAAAGTATGAGGTTTCTATAAGGCTTAGGCTTTATGAAAAATAAATAAAGCCCAACATGAAATCCTTGAAAGCGCTTCTGGCAATAGAAATTTTCATGATGGATCTAAATCAATTTCCAACACCGATAATAAATTTTGAAATAAACAAATTTGTACAGATCTTACGGATCAATGAACACTTAATTTAGGGTGAAATGGACGGTCTAGACAATTGGTTACAATTATCTATTTGGGTCCTGCTCTGAGTCCATGTGGACCCAACCTGAGTAGTGTTAGTATATAAATAATATATAATGGATAATATTTTACTAATATTTAAATAAAGTATGAGGTTTCTATAAGGCTTAGGCTTTATGAAAAATAAATAAAGCCCAACATGATTTGAAAGCGCTTCTGGCAATAGAAATTTTCATGATGGATCTAAATCAATTTCCAACACCGATAATAAATTTTGAAATAAACAAATTTGTACAGATCTTACGGATCAATGAACACTTAATTTTAGGGTGAAATGGACGGTCTAGATAATTGGTTGCAATATACACAACTTTAAGAGCATAAAATCGTAATGTTTTTCCACAACTAATATATTCAGGATGATCGATGTAAAGGTTTTTCATGCTTTGATGAATTATGAGGTGACTATATGTTTTTAGTTATAATATTTAAATAATACATGTATATATTTAACATTATATATATATATATATATTTATTTATTTTATTTATTTTTTAGTTAGGATCCGGTCGGATACGTGCAACCTCTTAATGAGGACCTTTTTGTCTTCCACCTTTGGCATCTTTTCAAAAGGAAAAGGGTGTTGTCAAAGAAACTTGGGATTCCATACTTGTTAAAAAAAGTTTAAGAAGGTTCTTAGTAGCAAGTGGAGATTTGATTCTATTCCACTTTCCACCACCTCAAATCTAGTTTGGTTTTGTAACAAAGCGATAGGGATCCTGCCTAACTCTAATTACACTAAATAGCAGAATCTTAAAAGTCGGAATCGGATTCTCAATTGAAACCAGCGTTTTAAAAATCGCCGAGTCGAACCGGACTCGCCCGGTTCGACTCGGAATTCACGAAAATGGACCGGATCGGTTTAAAAATCGGGAATCGTCTGGTTCTAGAGAGAACCGGACGATTCCGCACAGTGACTCGCCGATTCACTGTGCGGAATCGGCGAGTCCGTGAAGAACACGGGTTGCACAGTGTTCTTCACGGGATTCTTTCAAATTTGTCATTTTTTGATCATTTTTTTTGTTTTTTTTGGCATGTGATCTGATTTGCAGGCTGTAAACAGCTTTATTCAGCTTTTTCAAGGATTAAATGGTGGAAAAATTGGTTGTTTTTGGATCACGAAAAAATCGGGGTTTAGGGTTTCCGCCTTTTCTGAAATTTCATACCAAATAGGGCATGAATCTTTCAAAATTTGTAGGCATTTTGATCTTAAAGCTGTGAATCAAAACCTTTTGTTACTAATTTGTGATAATCGTTGAGAAAAACAGAGTTTTTTGGAGATTGAAGGCTTCGGTTCACAAAAACAGATAAGAACTTTGGGTTTTTTTTTTTTTTCCGCCATTTGATTTATTTCACGGCATATTTTGAACAAAATGAGTTCAATAATTAGGGTTTTTAATCTTTATTGTGTCTAGTATGATTTAAAATTTTCAGTTTTACGTAATCTGGTCAATTACAGCAAGAAATTTGATATGAACAGTGAGATGTCTGCGGAACCAAATTCCGCTGTTTTTTTTTTTTTTTTTTCCGCCTTTTGATTTTGTTTTCATGATATATTAGAAATAATGTGTTAAAAATTTAGGTTTTTTATTCCTTATATTGTTGTTTATCAGAAAATATACTCAATTGGATGTAATTTATTCACTTAGAGGTGAATTTTTGAGTTAAAATCGCTTATGTAAAACGACTCTGTGAAGAACAATTTTTTTTTTTTTTTGTAGCCCATGATAGAATTTTTTGTAGCCCATGATAGAATTTTTTGTAATCCATGATCGAAATGTTTGTTTTTTTTTCTTGTAATCCATGATCGAATTTTATTTTTTATTTTTTATTTTTGTAACCCATGATAGAATTTTTTGTAATCCATGATCGAATGTATTGTAATCCATGATTGAAATGTTTGTTTTTTTTTGTAATCCATGATCGAATTTTTTGTTTTTTGTTTTTTATGTAACCCATGATAGAGTTTTTTGTATTCTATGATTGAATTTTTTATTATCCATGATGTAAATGTTTTTTTCTTTTTTTGTAATCCACGATCGAATTTTTTTTTTTTTGTAATCCACGATAGAATTTTTTTTTTTTTTTGTAATCCATGATCGAATTTTATGTAATCCATGATCGAATTTTTTGTAATCCATGATAGAATTTTATGTAATCCATGATCGACTTTTTTGTAATCCATGATCGAAATGTTTGTTTTTTTTACTTGTAATCCATGATCGAATTTTTTGTTTTTTGTTTTTGTTTTGTAACCCATGATTGAATTTTTTGTAATCCATGATCGAATTGTTTTTTTCTGTTCTTGTAATCCACGATCGAATTTTTTGTTTTTTTATGTTTTTTTTTTTTTTTGTAATCCATGATCGAATTTTATGTAATCCATGATCGAATTTTATGTAATCCATGATCGAATTTTTTGTAATCCATGATCGAATTTTTTGTAATCTATGATTGAATTTTTTGTAATCCATGATCGAATTTTTTGTAATCCATGATCGAATTTTTTGTAGTCCATGATTGATTTTTTAGAAAATTTATGATTTTTTTTTTTTAATCCATGATCGAACTTTTTGAAAATTTGTTAATTTTTTTTTTTAATCCATGATCGAATTTTTTGAAAATTTGCTGTATTTTTTTTTTTTTTATTTCTTTTTATCCATGATCGAATTTTTTGAAAAATGATGATTTTTCGAAAAGATGTGAAAATCGTGATAAAGTTTTGATTATCATGATGTATTAAACATTTAAACCCAATTTTTAATTTTTATTGTTTGAGTTTGCTGTAATTTTTTTTTTTTTTTCCATGATCGAGTTTTTTGAAAAATGATGATTTTCCGAAAAGATGTGAAAATCGTGACAAGGTTTTAATTATCATGAGGTATTAAACCATATTTTAAATTTTTATTGTTAAAGTTTTTGTTGAAAAAATTGTATGTTGATGGATTATTTATGCAAAAAAATGCATGTTATTATATTTTCAATACAAAACTGTATTTTTTTTATCTGTTGTTCATGGATTTTTTAGTTGGAATGACTGATGTTAGCCGGCTCTTTGAAGAATTGTTTTTATTATTAATTTTTTAATGCAAAAAATGTATGTTCTTGATAATTGAGTTGTCGCCATGTTTGGAGCTTGCATTTTGAATTATTCTAAATGTTTGTAATTGATATGTATGAAAATATTATTGTCAAAAAAGGTATTTTGCAATAACAAATAACAATGAATATGACTACATGAACTACCGCAACATATTATCACTACATATGGTGATTATTTTTCTTTTTGAACTGTCAGGTTAATTTAAACTTTTTACATCTTAAAACAGTTGAATCATGTCAAGATCTACAGAAGACCCTGCATGGCAACATGGGGTCAGACTTGATCCCAACAAGAAAGACAAAATTATTTGTAATTACTGTCAAAGAGTGATAAGTAGTGGGGTACATAGGTTCAAGCAACACTTGGCAGGAGTTAAAGGAGAAGTTTCTGCATGCACTAGTGTCCCTAGTAATGTAAAAAAACAGATGGTGGCAATTCTTAATGCTAGCAAAGGTAAAAAAATTGCCAAACATAGGATGAATGAGGAGATAGCTAGTTTATATACACCATCAAGCAGGAATGATACAGAAGAGCAATATAATTATGACCTAGAAGAGCAATATAATAATGAGCTGGACATGGCCACAAGATTGAGTTTACATGAACAATATCAGAGGGAATGTGGGTTTAGAATGCCTGGTGGGTCTAGCTCAGACATGCATGGTGGGCCTAGCTCCGATATGCATGGTGGGCCTAGTTCAGATATGCATGGCGGGTCCAGCTCGAGCATGTATGGCGGGCCCAACTCAAATATGTATGGAGGGGTTGGTGGCAATATGTATCAAGGAGAATCAGTTGTTGAAGAAATTGTTTCTAAGTTACTTAGGAGTGCCAGTATTGCAGGTCATGGTCGTAAAGACTCATTTCTCTCAAAGCCTAAGTCACAACAGATGACCCTAAAAGACATGGTTAAAGGTACAAGAAACATGTTAAGGAGATATATTGGTAAATGGTTCTACGATAAAGGGATTCCCTTTGATGCAGCCAATAGCCCATATTTTCCACCTATGGTTAGTGCAATCTAGAGAGCCAGGCGGGGGGTAAAACCCCCGACGGCATATGAGCTCAGTGGGCCAATATTAGATGAAGAGGTAGAGGAAGTTAAAAAGTGGATTGACGAATATAAACAGAGTTGGCCAAGGACAGGAATTACTCTCACGAGTGATGGTTGGTTGAATAAAGTTAGCAAAAAGGAGTTTTTAAACTTCTTGGCCTATTCCCCAAAAGGTACAGCTTTTTTGTCTAGCAAAGACGTATCAGGGACGAAGAAGGATGCAAACTTCTACGTATGACTATATGATCAGATAGTGGAGGAGGTGGGAGATAAGCATGTAGTCCAGTTTATTACGGACAATGCGCGTGCATGTGTTTCTGCGGGCAGCAAGTTGATGGATAAGAGGAAGCATCTAGTATGGACCCCGTGTGCTGCACACAGCATCGATCTTATGTTAGAGGAAATCGGTGAGATCAAAATTGTGAAGGAGACTCTTGATGAAGCAAGGTTGGTGTCGAGATTTATATACAACCACTCTAAAATATTATTTCTGTTTAGAGAACACTCTAAGAAAAAAGAGATAATCAGGCCTGCCATAACCCGCTTTGCGACCGATTACTTAGCTGTGGACTCCATTCGACAATCTGAAGGTGCATTAAAGAGATTGTTTACTTGTGAAGAGTGGTTAAATGACCGCCTCTCGAAGTCCAGTACCGGTATAAAAGTGGATAACATAATCTCAAATAGGCTGTTCTGGTCTCGATGTTCCAGTGTTGTAGAGGCCACTGCCCCTTTGGTCACGGTGTTAAGAATGGTGGATACTGATAAGAAAGCTACCATGGGTATCCTTTATGAAGGTATTGAGAGGGCGAAATCAGCTATTAGGGAGAAGTGTAATTTTGCTAGCAAAGTGATCGAGATTATAGAAAAGAGGTGGAACACCAAATGCGGACGTCCAATTCATTATGCTGGTAAATATATATTTATATCATTACAATGTTTCGGTTTAAATCATTTTTTTATGAAATTGTAAATGCCATTTTTCTACCTATATATTTTTTAGGTTACTACTTCAACCCAAAATTTTTCTATTTGACACCTGAACAACCCCACAAGATTATGGAAGGGGTCAGATACATTATTGCAAGGTTGAAGAGAAGCCATCGAAACCAAGTAGCAGCAATACAAGATGTATTATTTAATGTTTGGGTAAGAACTTCATTGAGTTGTTATATTTGTGAGGAATAATGCACTAAAACGTAATATATTTGTTTTAGCTTGCTATGTATAGGGATGCTATAGGATCCTTCGGAACTAGACTTGCCAGAAATTCTCGAACTATGATGGATCCAGGTTATCCCCTCGCTAATATTTTGTTTATTCATATATTTAATCTTATGAATTGTTCTTGCCCTTACAATGCTTTTTACATTTTAATCCAGCTGAATGGTGGGAGATATATGGTACTGATGCACCTCACCTAAAGAGGATAGCAATCAAGGTGCTCTCCCAGACATGTTTTGCTACTGGCTGTGAGCGCAATTGGAGTACGTTCCAATGATTGCACACTACTAGGAGGAATCGACTCGCTTCTGAGAAGCTTCATAAACTAGTCTACGTTCATTATAATTTAAACCTCAGAGAGCGACAAATAAGAAGGAAGCTTGAAGACTATGGGCCGATAGACTTAGACACAATATTTGTCACAGACACAGCAGACCGATGGGTAGTAGAAGAGGAGGAGCCAGTGTTGCACAAGAGAGCGTTCCTTGAGGCTATCGGTGATGAAGATATTGAAGAAAGTGATGAGCGGCATGAAAGAGGAAGCAGCCAGCCAATGTATCCACAATATGTCGGTGATATTGCACCTAATGAGGGAGAGTGGGAAGGGGGTCTAAGAGAAAATGAGAGAGATGATGATTCTGAGGCCACCCTATCCCAGCCATATTATTCACATATCGAGTCCCAACAGCAACAATGTAGGGATGAGCACGACAGTACAGGTGAGCATGAAGGATGGACAAGCTTCGGGGATTTTGGATTGGGAACACAACAAAACACTAACACTCAGGGATTTAGGAATAGTAAGACGCCCGCTAATATCGATGATTCGTTTTTAGATCGAATCAATGAATTGTCAAACGAATTCAATCAATGGCACCAGCGTGACCAAGAAGAACAACAACGTCGTCTATCATTTTATTTTTAGATCGTATGTTATTAATTTTATGCTTTATTGTAGTCCATGTATGTTGATATACTTATTCCATGATAATTCTATGTTTATCCTTTTGTGTGATGTAAATTAAATGTTGAATGGCGGTTCATGCAGGGGAAGAACATATCAATATTCGCATATTCATTCAAAAACATGAAAATTCTTAATGGAGTACCCTCATTTTTTATTGAATTCCTAAAAAACAATATTTATAATGAATTTTAATAATTTTTTCGGATTTTTTTTGAAGCTTTATTCTGACCGATTCATCCGATTTCGATCCGGATCGCCGATTCGCCGATCCGGATCGGTTTTTGGAAAGCTCGATCGGGGTCACCGATCCGGTTTTTAAACCATTGATTGAAACAATTTGGATCGGTGATTACGATTTAGATCGCCGAGTTCCCATCGATCTGGTTAGAAATATTGGGAAAATGAGTAAAAACAACAATAGAACCGGTCTTTTATGAGTGTTTGTGAAAAAGGTTAAAAAACGAAGACCAACTATTATTTCAAAATAAACATATCAAAGTGCGCCTAGGTGTTGGGTTGGATGATAGCTACATCATCATGCCCATATTTTCTTTTAAAGATTAGGGTATTATAGGAAATAAAAAATTAATTTTTTTAGGAAGCAAAAAAGTGATATCTTTATAAGAGAGTGAAGGATAACATAATACCTATCCTTTGAGGGTCATCCCTTTGGGGGTTACGAGAATGGATCTCCAATATGAAGATGGTCTCCAAGAGATATGGTCTCCGAGAGTTAGTTCTCATGAGTTTTGAGTTGGTTAACTTCAATTTCTAGAATGATAAAATCTCTATATTGCTCTCGATGTTAACTTTCCGGTGATGGCATTGCATCTTTCTGGTAGGGGCATTGTGGTGGAAAGGAGATTGATCGACGGTGTTACTCGGTCAGGAAAGCGGGTTTAGAAGGGAAGATCGATGATGGTTTTTTACTGATGTCTAGAGATAGGTATTATTTCTTATAACTCAAAACTGTAATCTTCATTGTGATAGTGGATTTCTACTCGCCGAGGTGGAGCTAAAAGTTATGAGTACTTGGGCATAGACTTGGAAACTCCCAATTTACCTACGTAAATCTTGTGTTGTTGTAGTGTGTTTTTTTTATGTTTGTTTTATTTTTCACACTCGATTTATAATTGTATTCATCTACTTCGCATTTGATCAATTGAGTACACAATCTTGGGTGGAATCCTAGTATTTAGGATTTCTTGTTCCACAAGATAAGGGGTTCTCGAGAACCCTACACTAGGAAATGAGTATTTAATATCCCTATCCCTATATTTTGATGGAATTTCAAAATGTTCATCAAAATACCATAATCATAATTTAGAATGATTGAGAATGGCTAAAATGTTAAATACTTGATAAATGTGTTTTGATATATTTCCTTTGCTTCGTAGAGGCAAAAATGACTTCATCGGATTTGACTTTTAAACTAGTACAAAATCATATTTAAAAGAAAATGATGCAAACGCAGATTTCGCAACAAAAGACGCAATTGTTGAAATTTGATTTTGCTCAAATACAATTAACCTCATCTAATCGATCTAAACTTTTTGTCAATTTTCTCAAGCGGTTCTTTCAAAATAAAGAAACGGCCGATTTTCTTGAAAATGGCGATTTTTTCTTCTTGATTAAGAATCAGATTTTCCAAAAATCCAATTTAGTAAAAAACCGATTTCAAGATTAACAAATTCATAATTGGATTTCAAAATAGAAAAATAAAAAATTTATTCAAAATAAAAAATGGGCGTTGAAAAATGGGAAAAACCCCAAAACTTCATGTTGTAAGTACATAAAAATGGTTGTTGAATCTATGTGGCCATTAAAGGCCGTACCAAAACTTGTATAAACATTTCATATAGTAAAACATAAATTCAATTGGAATGTGGTGATCATACTAGACAAATGTTATTTAGTGATATTCAGACTTGGCTCGATGGGCATAGAGATAAACCGATGAGAGTTCAGTGAGTCATCCCCTGATAAGGTTGGAGTTACTCAGATGAATGAGTAGAGAGACTGTGTGACCCTTGTGTTAAATGGTTACGCTTTAGAGATTGGGTCAAAGCCTTATCTCTGAACATTACACAGCATGTACCCGTAGCAAGAAAGCAATCAACCTTTAAAGGTGAAACATGTACATGTGCGAGAGATTACCCCTATACACCATAGAGCCGTAGTTGCACCATGGTATTGGGGACCATGAATTGGTCTTTAAGGGAGAACATGTATTCCATAGATTGGGATTGCGTCCCTAGTCTATTGACTGACTTTAATGACCCAATCATGAACCTCTGCAGTGGACTATGGGCCATGGGAATCGCTGCGTCAGTTCGAGAAAGCTAGTGGCCCAATCATGAACCTCTACAATGGACTGTGGGTTATGGGAACCGTTGCGTCAGTTTGAGAAAGCTAGTGTGGATCGTAGTTCACAGTTGCAGATGTGGAGTTCTCTAGTATATTCATAATTTTTAGACTTATACATATCCAATTCCCCTAAAAATTAATTAATTTTATGTTATGTAATTTTTAGAATGATTATTTAAATTTTTATGGTTCTCTTGATATTTTATTTTTATCATTTGGATTTATAATATAAGAGAAAATTAATTTTCAGTGTTTTAAAATAATCAAAGAGAAATAAACTCTATTTTTAAAATTATAAAAATCACTTTTATACTTTTAAAATATTTACTAAAATTTGTGGACCCACGCAAGGTGTGGGACCATTAAATTAACACATCACAAAATTGGGTGGGCCCACTTGGAGCCACCTAGGGTGGCACGCCCCACCCCTAGGAGGTCGGCACTTACCATATTGAGGATTGAAACCTCCTTGCAAGTTAGCTTTCCATATTAATGCAAAATCTCCTTGTATGATGAATCAAGATAATAATATTTAGTATGTCATGTGAATTAAGATATTTTGATTGTTCAAAGATTGAATGAATAAGGAATGAATATCCATAAAAAGCGAATGTATAAGTATTTTTTTTTTATTTGAATATTTGAGAAAAATAGGTTTAGAAAATAGATGATAAGATTCTAGCACTTTCTTTTGAATCTTGATAATGAATCTAAAGAATGAATTACTCACATATCTCAAATCCCCTTAGATCAATAGTCTAGATTTGATCTCACTATAGATTGAAACTTGATAGTGGATCTAAAAAATGGATGACTCACATCTTTCACCCAACACGTCTCATTAGTTCAATGGTCTAGAGATCTCACTAAAGATGACACTCTTAAAGATTAGAAAAACTATAAATAGAGGTTCCCTCTCTCATAAATCTCTACACATTTCATTTTCCCTCTTCTCACTCCAAAGGCTCTCTCTGCTTTTTCTCTCTCTAAAATGCACACCCCACTTAGGTCTCTCTCTAAGGGCCTCTTCTCTCTTCTCTCTCTAAAGGCTCTCTCTGCTCTCTTTTTCTCTTTATGGGGCACACCCTACTTAGGCATCTCTCTCTAAGGGGCCACGCCCCTAAAGGAAAATCTCTCTCTCTCTCTCTCTTTTGCTAAGACTCTCTCATAAAAGGTAGAAGGGGGTACGCCCCACCTAAGAGCTCTCTCTCTCTCATCTCTCTAGGTTAAGCAAAGGGGCGGCTTAAGGTAGGTCAAGGCATTGAGGCTTTAGCACTTTTGAAGGGTTTTGTCATACTTAGTAGATTTGAGAACGATCATCAATCCCAAGTACTATTGGAAGAGGAGATTTTTCGAGAACGATCATTGATCTCAAGCACTATGAGAGGAGAAGATTTTTTGAGAATGATCATTGATCCCAAGAACTATTGGAAGAAAGATTCGGTGTGAAGTGTAGTAAGCCAGGTTGAGGTAATCTCTAGCAATTTACTTGTTTTATTTTATTTTTTTATTGTGCTATTCTATTCTAATAAAGCAATGTGTCAAGTTTATTTATTTAATATAGAAGTTGTTTTTAGCAGTAATAAGTGAGAACCGTTTTTATTTATTTATTTGAAGAGAGCTTTTATTTATAATCAGACATTGAAAGCAACATAATCGGTGGAAAAAAAGAAAATTTTAAATTTATATACATTGTGCTTTATTACATAGTCCAACTTTCAATGGTGTTAAACAATTTTAAGATAAATTTCAAAGAAAAAAATGGGGAGAAATGAGGAAGAAAATGAAAAAAAGGTAGATTTAGCCAAAAATAATCATCTCATTAGTTTTCAAAAGGTGCTGCAGAGAATTACCTTATTCAAGCAATCTTCGGATCTTTGATGGAATTGCCTAGTTCCATCTAAGGTCGAGTCCATATGAGTAAGGCCGAGTCCCAATTCCATAAAGGAACCACATTGATCCCTCACTAAATCTGATCCAAATTGGCCTTTATTTTTTTTTCTAGATAAATCATTGTGGCCCTTTTTATTTATTTTTGGGATAAATCAAGGGGAGAAGAAGGCCCCTATCCATTTTTATTAATAAAAATAAATAAAATATAGATCATATCTTTACAACCCTACAATAAGGTACAACCCTACAATAAGGTACTTATGCCAAATCATGAAGTAAAGAAAGAAATAAAATCCTTCAGTCTAAAACGTCAAACGGTAGCATCAACCCTAAAATAACGTACTTGTGCCAAATCATTAAGTAAAGAAACTGAAATAAAATGTAACGGTCTAGAATGCCAACTTGTGACATCAATGATGTGACCTTCTTAACAAATGTATCCGCTACCGTATTGGCCTCACAATAGATGGGGGAAATTAACTATATTGGCAACCAGCTGCTACCATATGGACAGATTGGCCAATTTCGATCCAAGTAAAACCCTACTAAAGATTATATAAAAAGAAAGGATAAATAACGATGTCATGTGGAGGTTTAAGTAAGCCACCACTTATTTGTCAATAGACTCAAAACCCATGATTAAAAACCAGGAATCAGGTCCGACTTGGTGCCCTACAAAATCCGATTCAAATCACCAATTCTGATCCCGATCACCCAATTTGGAGCAGAAGGATCTTTTTTTACCAGAACTTAGAAAAGTAGGAAAGTACGGGTGATTTCAATATTCTTCGAATCAGAATTGTCTGATGCCCCAATCACGATTTGGGGCAAGCGATTCCGGATAAAAGATTTTTCAAACAATGGTGAAAACATTAAACCATTTAGCATAGACGGGTTGAAAAAAAATGTTTAGGAATAGAAACTTGGTCGGACCCCACAGGATTATGTCTAGGTCGGATATATATCCAAGATCCTAACTTAGATTGATGTGATAGGTCATGGCTGGAGCAAAGCCCCATTTTGGCCGAGTCCTAATTGAGTGACCTAACCCACTAGGTCCACTTTCTGGGTCAAGTCTCGACCCAGCGCTTTCGGTACCCTAACTGTCCTTGTATTGCGGCAATAGCTCAACACGCGAGAGAGAGAGAGAGAGAGAGAGAGAGAGAGAGAGAGAGAGAGAGAGAGAAAGAGATGCGGCACAGAAGCTGAAGGGAGAGAATGTGGCTAAGCAGGTTAAACCCATTTTTGAAACCTCAGCCTCAAGCCTCAAAGCAATGAAGATGACCCCAAAATTTCAGTCATGCCAAGCAAATAGATATTATTTGCAAATTGAGAAAGTGAGATTCTAAAATTACGTTAGGCATCATTTTTTAATTAAAAAAATGAAGTTATTTAGTTCTAAATCTAAGAAATTTGAACAGCACATAACTAAGCAAGAATCTACTATCCTGCCTACTAGCCATAGGTCCATGCCATCTTTTCTCAATCTTATTCTCCTTTTGGACCCAAGAAGAAAAAAAACAAAAGGAAAAAAACTAGATCTTGACTAAGCTAAAAAGATCCAATCACAAATAACTGGAGAGATGTACTTGACACCCCAAAGGAAAAATAAATTAATGATAACGCCAAAAACATGGAATTTATCTTATTCATACCTGTAAAAACAATGTTCCGCAGGAAAATAAAAAAAAATAAAAGAGAAAAACAAGGCAAAAATGGAAGAGAAAAAAAAAAAAACAAACAAAAATCAAAGTAGCTCTCCTCTATGGTTTTTAAGTCATAAAAATTCCTCTGTTCTCTATTATTTAGCTTAAACTATTCCCTGAACTGTGGGCTTGAATTTGACTCACCTCTGATCACCACTGGATAATATCTTTCCTGTTGCTTTTTTTTGTGGTAGGTGCCTAAATCTATGATTTATCGGCGACCGGCACCTTTCCTCGAAGGGGGAGCGTTGTCCTCTTCATCGGACTGAACATCTCCATACTGCCATATGTTAAGCCTCTCCCTCTTTGCCTTTGCTTGGTGCTCTTCAAGATTGTCAAGAGCAGATTGCCTCTCCCTTGTGTCCCATCTCTTCTTTCTCTCTAGCCTGGCAAACCCTTCCTGCAAGTTAAAATCGAAGAGGTGGAGTCATATAAAAGGATCGACAAAGATGAAATCTGTGTTTCTTAGCTTTCTGAAAGACCCATATGATTGTTGAGCATGGAATGCACCACTAATGTACACTTAATTTCATAAATTGATTCTGATTACATTTTTAAAACAGAACTATCTAAGGAATCTGAAAAAGGAAAATAAACGAGTTTGTAAGTTATCTTCCAGTGCATTATCATAAGAATTCTAGTATACATTATCTAATTATGGAAACAAAAATAAGAGAAAAATAGTCAAATATTCCCTCAAAAAGAAAAGGAAAAAATTATGGGTTGAGCATCTTAAAACTGCACGCCATAAAAATGAAGAGAATGAGACCTTAGAATTTTCTGAGCTCATAAAGCGAGCATTGTATTATCCAACCACCCCTAAAACAAACATCAACACCCCGACCTTTTAGTGGACTTCTCCCCAGCACGAAAATTTTGGTCACTAACCACAAAAGACGAGTTCTGTTTAAAATGACATGTAAGATTTCCTGCAAAGCGTGAACAATCACACCATATAGGAGACACAGAGAGAACACATAATATTGCCCTTCTATGAACATTAGACTTTCCTTGTTACAATCATTAAATCAATCATTAATCTTATTTATTACACTAACAAGCATTTATATACTACTCATTACACTACACTTATAACACACGTTCCCTCTATATACCACTCTCTAGTCTCTACACCATTTGCTCACTCTACAGTCCATTACACCATACTTAACTGCACCATTTCTCACTTCGGACTTTTTTTTGTCTCAATACGCACCTCACATCTCTAAACTGCTCCCCCACTTTACCTTGCTTGCTAGCCAAAGCCCAACAAGCTCTACCGTATTTATAGGCCATTTGCACGGCCTTAATCATCTACATGTGTAGACAATAATGTGCAATTTGCCCTTGGTAAACATGACTTTCTCATGAGGTTCCACTTAATGATTGTATGTGGTTCTTCAAAAGTCCAAGTAGAACATATGCTCAGTGGTAGAACCTTCTTAAAGAGAGAGAGTGAGAGAAAAGAGGGGGGAAGGGAGGTGAAAATAGAGAGAGATGGAAGAGAATCACATGTTGGATCCAATCATTCTCCCCCTCGACCCTGGATGTAACTGCCAACCTTCTTATCATGCCAAGTCTGTCTGTCTCACAAATTTTAAGAGGCTAAACCCTTCTGTAAATCTATTTGCAAGTTGTTCTTCAGTCCTGATTGGTACCAGTGTACCTGTAGGACCTTTTCTTCAATGTAATCACGATCTATTTCACTATGCTTGATCCCTACATCGAAGACAAGATTCTCAGCCAATTGACAGCTGACAGGTCATCACAAAATAGTGCTATTGGCTTCGCTTGTGAATGATGTAGGTTATTCAACAAAGGTGTTCGCCAAGTGAATTCCTGAGCATCACAGATCTGCATTCTACTTCAGTGGTCAATAAGGATACATTTGATTTTCATGCTACACCAAGAGACTAATGTTGACTGAGGCTAAAAGAATATCTGGTGGTAGCAAAGAGTAGTTTGAGGCTTTGAGCACCAAAACAATTTGGCATCCCAATAGCCTATTAACTCACATCAACCCATCTTATACAGAAGAACCATAATCGGCAGTACCTTTGATGTACCACGGAACCTGTGAACAACCTGTAGATGTAGGGTTTCCTTGGATTTTACACAAATCAACTTACTACTCCAAATGCCAGTGAGATTTCAAGCCGAGCCTATGTTAGGTTGATGACGTTCTCGACAATCTGCTTCTACATGGCTAATTCCAATGTTTCAAAACACACATCGGTGGGGCGGATCACTCACCGCACAAATCCTTGTCGGATTGTTGGATCAACGATCGAGATCATCCGAATTTGTGATCCATAAAATAATAAAAAATTAAAATTAGACGAGCTTAAAAAGAAAAAGGAAAGAAAAAAAATGAAAGGGGGATTTTAGGGAGGCACCGGGCCGGGACTGATACCATCCCCAAACATGTTCGGTCCTGGCCGATTTCGTATCCAAATCAGGAATTGCCGAGTTTTGAAACACTGGCCGAATCCTTTTTATGTCATCTCATCCTTATCTGCACTTAGCCTCACGTTTGTCTTCATTAGAGTTGAGATCATTCACACCCAACCATATAGAACTTCTGTAGGAGATCTCTGATGTAGTTTTACCAACACAAGAAGACGCCTTCTTGGACTTGGTCAATTTCGAATCCCAAAAAATATTTGATATCCTCAAGCCCCTTCACTTGAAAATGTACCCACAGGTTATTTATGTGGTCAACTTCCTGAATCCTGAATTATTGGAGCCAACACGTGGCATTATTCCATATCTCTCCACTTTACCTCCCTCCCTCCCCCCCCCCCTCTAGGAAGGTCCTATCACCAATCATCTTTCCTCTAGGATTATGTGGACTTTTGAGCAAGAGCTACATACACTTATTACATGGAACATCATCAACTAAGGGCTAGCTGAATTCCATTTTTATCCACATGTAAATGACCTGGGCAATGCAAATGGCCAATAAATAGGTCACCTATTGGTGCTTTGGGTAAAACAAGCAAGGCGATGAGGATACTTAGAGTGTAATAAGTGGAAGACATGATGTTACATGTGGAAAGTGACAAGTAATGTGAAGTCAGAAAGGATGTAGGTGCATGTAGTTTAAGGAATGGACTGTAGAGTAGGCATGAGTGTAGAGCGAGAGATGTATAGAGAGAATGAGTGTTGTAAAAAGTGTAGAATGAGTGGCATATAAATGCTTGTAAGTATAATGCGTAGTATAATAAATAAGAGTAGCAAGTGGTGTAATGACTGTATTGTAATGAGGAGAGTGTAATGTACATAGAAGTCCATTATTATGTCCTCCTCCTATAGTGCGTGATAGTTTGCAAGAAATCCTACACAACATACACATCCTTGGAAGTTGCCATATAAGGATCATTGGGTAACAAGTAGTCAGTGTAAATTCCCTCAAGGTGCCCAAGCTGACATCATTCAAACAAATTACCAAATAAAGGCTGTCCTTTCCGTGCATGATTTTTATTGCTCCACCAACAAAGTATCAAAATGACTCCTGATAAAGGTCAAGTCATTTTAAATCATTATAGGGATTGTGAACCTTAAAGATTCTTCTACATTCTAGTTTTAATATGAAATTCCGCAAGGGTGCTCGGTTCAAATAAAGCCTAAGCACATTACATCGTTGAAAAGTATTCAAGGTAAAAAACATGAAATATCAGCACAATTTACATATTTGATAAGTTGGCAGAGTTGTGCGTACCTGAAGCATGGCAGCATTGATACTAGAACCGGCTTGCACATCGACCAGTGTCACATGGAGAATGGTTCCAGTGCCTTGGCCTTTAGATTTTCCTCCTGATGTGTCTCTCTCCTCAACCATGGCAGCAAACTCTTTAGAGCTATTAAGAGTGCACTCACTCAGGTACTCTGCTGCTTCTTGGCCAAAATCCTCTTCTAAGGCAGGCACCTTGATGTAAGCAAGGCTGCATAATTGAGCAAGGCCCGGTACGGAAGAGACTGAGGGATCGAGAGGTCGTAAATGGCTAAAAGGAACAGTTTCTTGATTTCCATAATCGATGTAAAAGACATCAAACTTGTCATCCATTGATTCTACAGCTCCTCTTGGTGCATTTACAATCTGAAATAGAAGCTCAGTCATGATCATTTTAAAACTGCCATTTTGAGAGAGAGAGAGAGAGAGAGAGAAGCATGCATCTAACAGCTGTCTTGAGAATAGAAATCATACCATGGCTCTATTCCAAGAATTATCTGCACTAAACTGTGCAAGGATGATATCTCCTTTCTTAGGGTTAAAACCACCAATCAAAGGCTTTTCCTGAAGGTTCAATGAGGCCAGCTGCTGCTGAATAGAAACCAGTTTCTGATCCGCAACAGATTGGATGTAGAATTTACCCCCACCTAGGACTTCAGTAACCACAACCTGTCAGCAAAGATCAGTGCCATTGGTCAATGCTCTGATACTAGTTGGATGGCGATCTTTTCTTCTATTGAAAATATAGGCACCCATATTTGGGTTCATATTTAGCTAATTTGGACCCTACTGAAGGGACAAACAAAACACAACCTTTAATACTTCCTTCTGCTTCGTCTCCGGCATTGAACTACCATTGGGTTCTTGTCCTTCAACATAATTCTCCCAAATCTGCCATTAAAAGAGTATGTTAAACGAGTCCAATGAAGAAGATGGGGCAGCCCTTTCAAGACAGACCCTTCCACCAACCCTCTACTATATAGAGACAATTTCAATGGAAATCAACAACTCACCTTCAAGCGCTGCTTTTTTGCCTTTTGTTCGGCCTGTGCAAGAAGGTGAGCATCAGGTATCCTGTCTGAGCCAAAAGATGTTTGAAACTTCGCTAGTCCGGCTTCAAGTAGAGTCACAGCCATGTTGGTTCGCGACTCCCATAACGACCCCAAGAAGGTTCCAGTCCTATCAACATTTTCTACTTCAATCTGCAAAAAGAATAATCAAATCAAGATATAACAAAGAGTGAAATCCAATGATTTTTAGTTTATTGCAGAGGAAAGGTTGGCATAATCAAATCGACTTGGGACTGGGGTCATCATTGTCCAAGAAACAGAAATGAACAATGATGAAGAGATAGTGGGACCCATCAGAATGGCCTAGAACCTGACAGCTCTCTCTCTCTCTCTCTCTCTCTCTCTCTCTCTCTCTCACACACACACACACACACACACACACACACACAAGGTTTTAGTCGATGGCAGCAAACTTTCATCTTTGAAAATACCCATGAAGCTATCATGATGAGGAGGAACAAACCTCAACGTCCCTCTGCAATATTTTTCTCCTCATGAAAGCAATAGCCTCATCTGCATATGGCTCATTACGTGCAGGACACCGAACACCAGAAAAGGACAAGGCAATGCTGCAAGTTTCTTTAGGAATTAGCAATTTGAACCTGTGCCCGCTTAATACATATTCCACAACAGCTGGAAGCTTTCTACTACGTTGAAGAAAGGGCAGAAAGTCCTTTGTCTTTTTTGCAGATGCCTGAGATATCATCATAAAACAGTCAAGAAATTGAAAATTCACCTTCAAAGAATAGGAACAAAGTTCGAATGAGAGCTCTTAAATTTTTACTGCTTTGGTATTTGATTATAGAAAATAAAAGGTGGGGAGTGCGGGAATCACTAACTGCTGTGAGATCGGTTATGTGCATCACAGGAGGGTCCTTGGCAGAATGGATCCCTTTCTTTCCATTGATTGCACGAGACTCGGCAGCCAGCAAAGCATCATAATAATTTGACCTTTCCTCGAAGTCCCTATGCCTGATCACTGAGGCAAATCCACGACTAACCACTAACTCAGCAATATTGATTCCCTGTTGTGCTTGGCTCCCAGTAGGGACATCATCACCATCAACCATGGTCTGAGACGCAAGAAAGACAGACCCAAAGTCCATAACCCTAGAATCTCCTGAACCAGCACTGGGTGCAGCACTGGAGCCATCAGCCAAGCTAACCTTTCTAGAGTACTCCATTGATACATTTACCTGACAAGGCATTGCGGAACACTTTTCCAATGAGTAATTAGAAATCAATCCGCCTAGTGTAAGCCAAATCATACCATGATCCAATGAAGTGCGTAGTATATGGTACTCCATAGGTGCATCCATGTCTGTTACCGATGATGGAAAGTGGAGATTAACTTAGTGGAGCCCAAAGGCATTCACTCAAGTACAGTTCATCTCTACTGTGTCTATCATCAGGAATGGATGGTTGATGCCTCCCTGGAGATTGTATTCCTATTCCATTGGATTATGGAGATTTCCCTTTAATCTAAAGGAAATCCATTGACAATTTAGCTAATGTAGGCCTATTGAAATGAACATTAGAAAAATGAAGAGGAAGAGTGTTATCAGGTGAATGTAGTCCATACTTGTCGACCTATTAGACGAGTGCGCAAAAATTCCTTGGCTTCACGTGCATATGAAGCGGGTTTCTCATCTCTTCGTGGATTTCCCATTTTTGGAGCCCTAATGCTTGACAAGTTGACTCGCCGTTCAGCTGAAGGGCTGCCATATGGGGCTGAGTCATCAGCCACAATAACACAGTCTCCACTTACGACCTCCACCACCTGAGAGTACCAAAGCAAAATCCTGTCATTCAATTTACTTGTAAAAGTCATAATTTAAAGGGGATGAAGACTTGAGTGTCGAATGTCTGAAATTCTGAATAGAGATGTTTTGAGAAAACATGTACCTTTCCAGTGAAGTTCTGGTCATGAATGGCCTTTGAATTTGTGGCAGGGGGGACATAGTTTGTCCATATTTTCAATCGATCCTTCTTGGCTTGAAGCTCGGCATTCTTCAATCTACGTTTGGCATCCTCTTCCATCATGTTCGCACTCCACTCGACATATTTGGCCAAGCCCTGTGCAATAGCAATTTCTGCATTTTAGAAATCTGAAGCTAGAAAGCAGGTAGAGACAAAGTAGGACATAAGGAACTGACATGGCAAACCCATTGAACAGTGAAGAGAACTTACATTGCGCTAAATGAAAGGGCCTAATAGAACCAGAAAAAAGATGGTTTGCTAAGCTTATAAGGTGCTACTTTGCCTGCTTTGTTAGATAGATGGAAAATTGTCCACCATAACAGCAAGGCAACAACTCCATATGTGCAGACAACGAAACAAGAACTAGTTGGTCCCTTAGACCTGCATTAATCTATCATGTGCAAGTCACTGAAGGTATATGGTACAATTCTTTTGTTTTTTTCCCTTTTGTGAGGAAGTAGATTACTTGAGGTTGCATTCTATGCTATTGTTTGGGCTTCCTACAGTTTCCAAGCACTCCATTAAATATTGACCAGTATATATTATTACAGAGTACCTCTTTATGAATAACAGGAGATTATAAAATAAAGAACACAGTAATTATTGTCAAGTATCTCAACTTGAAAAACTCAACGAAGAACCCCTATACCTTGTGATTTAGGGCTCAACTTGGATTCAGGTGGGTTAAGGGGGATGGTCAAGTTGCTGAATCCTAAGATGCAGCTAAGGGTTCCATTCCTCGATCAATTAAGCCAAGTGAGTGAAAAGTTCCAACATGTCTGATTGAAACACAGCAAAAGTTCGCCCATTCCCAAGTCAAAACTAATTCTTTGACAGAAAGTTCCAATAAGTGTTTAACTAGGAAGTACTGAGTCAACTTGGTGGACTCTAGAAAATTCTGTGAACCCACACAACCAAAGGAATAATACAATAAGATATGCTTAGAACTCTCAGAAAACAATTGAGGAGCACCAAAAGTGCAAGGGTACCCAATTGATCCAGAACATACATTAAATGCAAGAATAGCAAAAATGAGGATTGCAAGCATCGTTTACGTAAAAACCAGTATAGAAACAACACAAAAATATAATAATATCATACCCCCTATTATATCATACCCCCTAAACATGACATTCAAATTTTCATTTCCATGCCCATCATTACTATTGCTAAACAGTAAAAGCAAGGATAAATATACATTTTCTACAAGCCCCAATGCCAAATCCTTTGCTGAATCGCCTTCGGGGTAGTAGACTGAACCAATCAAATTGCTGAATTTGTCTACACCTTCCAGGACAATACGTACCTGCCAATCCCAACAACAATCAGAGAACAAAACATCATAAAATCCCATCATCAATTAGAGAGAAAAACATCATAGAACGCCATCAAATGATAGAGAACAGGCACCACAGAAAATGAAGACGAAGTCAGCTAAGAAAGGCAAGCACTCACATCTCTGTTTAGAACACGAACTTCTGTGAAGTGTTTAGCCTCCCTTGCAAATGGGTCTGGTGAAACATCAGTAGAGGCTACTGTAGAGGCTGCAAGTCTTTGCGCTGATGTTAGAGAAGTCCGGGCATCTGCTGAAACTTCTTCATTTGCTTCATTAGTCGTCTCCTCAGATTCAAGCACAGTTTCCACAGCAGCCCTTCTCCCCATTGATGGGGCCTGGTATATCATACAACATGTTGATGAAGATAATGCAATACAACATCAAAAATGTTTAAACATCTTCCGGTTTTAATTATGTACTGCAATTTTTCTTTGAAAATTAAACAGCACGATTTATTTATTGAAAAATAACTTGGGGGTAATTTTTGTCAGATTCTGTTCAATTTTCTACAGATTTCGAAACCCTTTCCCCTGATGCACATCACTTTTGACGATCCTTCATATCCCTATATTTCTATATCCGCTGTCTTCACTGTTTTGTGATTGGTTTAAACCATATGCTCGTGTGTCTTCTCATGGTTTCCTTTGGTAAGAAGATTTTAAACTTTGACACAACACTCATACTTCTCTGAAAGAACATAAACATTGTCGAAATTCAAAAAATGAATAAAATATCCTGATCTATCAACCTAATCTATGAAACAGTTTTTTTATACCAAGATAACAATGTTTTGGAGTTATCTTTTTCTCCATGACCCATTTCGATTAACAAGTTGTGTTTTCTATCCATGAAGAAACTATCAACAAATAGTTAACACTTCCAAAAAGGGGGAAAAAAAAATATCAACAAATTGTTTTTTCATAACACGGACACTTGACCCCTACTAGTATGACCATTTTATTTTCAAAGAAGCACATAGCTATTTTCATGTTTGCAATATGTGTACCACATGGGAGTGTTACAGAGTACATAAATACATTAACAATATACTGGAATCTTGTTATTGATGCTAACGCTTTACCTGGATTCCAGCGACAAAAACTTGAACAAATTGATATTCTGGGAGCAGATACACTCTCACAGCACTTCCGTCACGAACTTGCTCCACAATTGCCTGCATGGGTTTTCCTTTGTTCGAAGCCAAGAGACCCATGGCGTCCAAACTACTCGGATCCCCAATTGCAGAAGGAGGCAAATCCCTAACAGCTGCCTCTGAAGCACCAGGTTCCTGAAAATATGAACCAAGATACAGTATGGTTCGTCAAATCTCCATTTGCAATATGATATTAAGATGAGCAATCACTATATAAATGCACTAGCATATTATTCATACTGGCCTTGCTCCAACGCCCCGACCCTTGCTCCTTAGCTATTTCTTCAAGCCTCAGCAATTCTGCTAAGAAAGGGCTCACCTCATTTTTCTGTTGGCCCTGTTCTCTTACCTGAAAGATTCAAACTTAGTAGGAAGTCCATAGATAAATAACTGAACAGTCAGATCCAAATTTAGATGCTCATTAGCCTACAAGAATCTGATTTAAACAGGAAAATTACAAAATGTAATACTCATAAGCTTATGGGAATCTGATTTTGGGAAGAAAATTACCAAATTGAATTCCACAATACTATAATCTGATTTAAACAACAGTTACCACTTTCAAAAAGCAAAAAGATCTGATTTAACCAAATTGAAATGCTCAAAAACTTGCAAGAGACTGACTAAAATAAACAAAATACTAGGGAATAGAGTACCTTTGCCCAACCTTCAGCAACAACCAAGGCAGCAACATTTTTATCACCGAGGAAAATGGTACCAAATTCTCGGCCAATAGATGGCACTGTGTAATCAATTTTGAAGCGAACTTCCTATGAGAACAAATGCCACCATGTTAGCTATAAGGGATTGGATGTTACCATATGGATGATAATACTAAAATGAATACAAACCACTTTCTTCGTTACAATAGAACAATAAAATGCACTTTCGGAAAATTGGAACTGAGATCAAACAAAAGAAAACCAACAAAATCGAGATCACCTGTCCAATCAAGAGTTTCCTTAAAAATTCTCTACTTTCCCATGCAAATGGCTCATCCGGAGTACCCCTACGAGCCTGTAACACAAAAGGGAGAATTTACAGTCAGTTCTCAACCAAAAAAAACACCTCAACACACTGTCAGATGTAGCAGGTTTCAAAAGCACAAATTTGCAAGCTAAGAAACATTGGGCCCATTGAACAAAAGAAATATCTTGGAAGCAAAAAAAATAAAAATAAAAAGATAAAAATAAAGAGATTCATCTCATAAGTTTTTTTTTTAAAAAAATTGTATTTGACAATCATATCATATCATATCATATGTATGCCTTCTTAAGGTCTTATAATTGACTACCAGTGAATCACCAAATATATAAGAACTTTATATCACCATGCACTCTGGAATGCCATTAACAATTAATTAAGTTGTTACATACTAGATGAAGCTTGGAATCCATTATTTTCAAAGAAAAAGAGGCATTTTCTTGAAGAAAAATAATCAATTAGAAAAAAGAGAGCTCTTCTTGTGTAAGAACTTAAAAGCCCATGCATTCTGAGATGCCATTACCAGTTAATTGGGTCACTATTCAGACACAAGATATTGCTCTCTGGAGAGTAAATCTGGCTATCATACAAAGTACATTGTTGAAAACCTTTTTCTCTAAAGTGAAAATAAAGCATCCCCTGAAAAAAGAAATCAAAAGTGATTTTTATTAGGATATTCATCTTAATGCAAAAACTTTATGTCACCATGCATTCTGAGATGCAATTACCAGTTAATTAGCTAAAGCATTATACAATTTTTACTTTCAGCCACATGATTCTGCTCCAATACTCATCAAAAAGTTAAAATCAATAACTAAATCAAATAATCAAATCCTCAAAAAAAACCAGTTAAAACAGAAAGAGGAGATAAATCAACTCAAAAAAAAAAAAAAAACACTTGTTTTACAAGTCAATACGGGATAGATACATAAATAAATACATACATATACATATATATATATATATATATATATATATATATATATATATATATATATATATATATATATATATATATATATATATATATATATAGAGAGAGAGAGAGAGATATATATATATATAATGGAAATATACCAATCTGGGAGCTATAAGAGATGACAAAGTTATTGTCTTTTCGGGCGGTATCTCTGTCTTTGCATTTAAGCCCATAACCACCAAACAATCACCGGAAGGAACAGCTTTTACTCTCGCTTTCAACCATCCTGTTGAAGCTGGTGCCGAAGCCATTCCTATAAAATGAGATCTGCATCAAAAAAACCCTTCCTTTTAGTCACACAGTTTCAAAAAAATATATATACAATAAAGCAACAGAATTGGAACATGGTAAGATGAACTAGGAACAAAACTATTGAAATGGAAATTCGATAATATGGATCAAGATTCAGTTTTTGCACAATCTGCCCCTACTGAACTGTATTATTCGACCATTAAATCATCAATGCATCATTAAGAACAAAAATGGACAAAACTATTTTTTTTTTGAGATTCAAAGAGAAAACAGGGAGAGATTCAGCCAAAGAGAGCTAGTATTCATTGAATAAAGCCATAACCAGCTAAAGTAAGACAAATAAGCACACAAAATTTGATGGCAGAACATGAAATCCCGAGCTCAAAACAAAACCATTTATCTGCAACAATCCAAAATATTCCACCAAAAACGAGAAATCACAGAAAATAACCAGATCCTTAAGAGATCCTTAAAGAGAACAAGTTTTCAGAAACAAATTCAGAAGTTTCTAAAAACATCTAAAGATCATAGCAAAAAACACAAAAAAAAAGGCCAGCAAACACCGGTCTATGACATTTTTCAAAACATTTGTTTTGAGATATTCAAGCCGTGAAGCCTACCTCTAGCTAATTTTCCGGCGAAGCACGTCGTGAAGAAGTCGGATTTCTCAGATCAACCAGGAAACAATCAAAATCGTCGGAAAATCGATCGCTTTCTATGAAAAAGACTTAGATCTTACAGAGAGAAAGAGATCCCCCTTGTGGTTTCCCTAAAAACTTTTCTCGCGTATCTGAGGATTCCCAGCAAACCCGGATAGAGAATCAGATTTATCTAGGGGGAGAAATCGGTCCAAAATGCCCTCCAGCCTTGTGAGAAATTATGAAAATAATAGCGAGTTCGAATGGAATTTCGTATGAGCCCTTAGAACCTCACGTCGAAGCTTTTTACCAAAAGGAAAATTATTTCATGCGGGCTGGACCGCATTTCTACATATGCGGTCCAGAAAATGTAGAGCACCCCTCTTAACGGTGGATGCAAATAGGTGTTTCATTTTAAAATAATAATAAGAATTAACATTCCAAATGTTTTTTTACTAAAATTATTATTTCTAATTTTTAAAATTTATTTATTTATTCACATCTCCATATTAGAGATTGCATGTCCTTAAAAATTAAGTCTTAAATTTATTAAGAGGCCTACATTTCTACCTATGTAGGCTTGGCCGCAAAGAAACTGGATCCTTTACAAAATTTTGGGATTTCACTAATATGCAAAGATTTATTTTTTGGTGTGGTTTGCATGAGGTTGCAACTTTAAAGTGGAGGGACCTAGATGTAATTCCAATGTGAAAATTCTTAAGATAGTCTTGCAATTTATTTTCATTCTCTTATAAAATTTTAAACTTCAAAAATTGGTTCAAATCAAAGTAGATGTAGATAATATGATGAAAAATGTATTATTTTTTCAGACTTGAAAAAAAAAACTCTTTAATTTTTATACATCAATTAGAGGGTTTTTTAATATCAAAACAATGGATTTCTAGCATGCACCTTATTTCTATAATTTGAGGTTGCAACTTTATATAAATTTTTTTTTTCTTTTTTTAGTTTTTATCTTATTCTAGTGCTTTCATAAAAAAATATTTGTAAAGATTAGGAAAATTTATTAAAATATCTCTTAGAGATTAATTAGCTAACATTCTATCCGATCGTCACTATTCCCACTCAAGATCATGTATTTTTTTTATAGGTATTTTATCATTAAAACAAACATATATGGGCACGATGTTAAATTATCCGTCGCTCAAAGATAACTTGATAAATTTCCATAAAAATTACTCAAGAGATCCTTGGTCATGGATTGCGAAACCCGAACGAGCACAGGCGTTACGTAATTTGACGTACTTGGTACAATCATGGGTATTTTTTTCATTTGGTTGGAGCTTTGTAGGTCAGTCAAATTGTTCAAATATCACTACCTATTTAAGGTTCTAAATCTTAAATTTTATCATTTTGAGGATACTTTTTGGGAAATTTCCTAGGTGAAATAAAAAATAAAAATTCATTCATTAATGAATACATTTTTACCCCCTCAATAATTTTGAAGGTGGTTTTGACTCGTTGAAGACTTCCCTTAATCAAAGTCTTAGGAGTCGAACGTGGTAATTTCCCAGGTTGGACCGTGACAGTCACGAAGAGGTGGTAAAAAAGACCGATTCTTCAGTACCTAAGTCCTGGTTTTGGCGAATATAGGCCGAGTTTGACCTAGAACTCGACATCCAATTTGCAAATTCTCTTATGGACTCGGGATGGGGACCCTAGAGATTCATATCAACAACGTGCTAATATTGATTATAGGATGAAGATTCTATAAGGTCTAGGTTTTGGGAAAGCAAAATAAAGCATCACCTCACATCGTCATCCGAAAAGCAATTTAAGCAATGGAAACTTCCATAATGGCTCCAAAATTAATTTTCAACATTGACTGTAAAATTTCAAAGTAAAAAGAATGTATATATATTTGAAAAAAAAAATGTATATATATTTGAACACTTACTTTTAAGGCGAAATAAACACTTTAGATAATTTGTTACAATATACGTTGTTTTTAGAGTTTGAAATCCATTTTTTTTTCTCTATCATTATATTCAAGCCAAGATGGTCAATCTAAAAGTTTTCCAACACTTGAATTGCAATTTTAGATGAGTTATGAGGTGAGGTTTTACTTATTTTGATAGTGTTGCAGCCCTATCAAATTATTTCCCTTGATTATATCGGTTTTTTTAATTTATAAAATTTAAAAGTGGGAGAAGGACATGGTGAAGTCATGAAATTCAAAAATGGGGACAGGGCAGGAATTATGGGGATGTCGTTTTTTTGGATATTTTGTCTTAATCACCAAGTTAACACCCCAAAACCTAACCATAATAAAGAGGAAAAACAAGCTGTTGTGGTCTGCACTAAGACAATCTCAATGATACAATCTTTTCTCAGCGCAAATTTAAAAGTTCATCCACCATCCAACATGCCGGGAGGGGTCTTGGGTGTGTTTCAGGGTCTAACATCTTAGTTTGGTCTGGGTGTGGTTCGGGGTCTAATTTTCTATTTAGGTATGGGTCCAAATCTATCTGGTCGGCCCAACCCAGGTCTGGTTTTGTGTTTGGGTCTTGGTCCAAGTTCAGCCTAGACAAACCATGCACACACAAGCAAGACTCGCCAAACCCATTTGTAGCCCTACTTAACAAAACCACAAAGACAAATTTGATTCATTTGGAGCATTACCAAACAAGCCCTTCTCTTTATGCAAAATTAAGGCCTCAACCATATAAAAGTGAATACTATATAAAAGTGAAGCAAACAACCTTCTTTTAGTTAGACGCCTTGAGCCTCAACTATATAAAAGTGAACCAAACAACCTTTTATTAGTTGGCCGCCTTATTAATCCTTATCTCAGTCGTTATCTTACGAGGCACAATGATTTCATGGGTGTATAGTAATATGATGCAATAACTTTCAAAAATCATGTTATGGCTATTTGTTTGATCCAAATTTTGAAATATACACTTTTTTCATTCTAATGAACAATTACAAAAAAGAAAATTTTGAAAACACAACCTAGAAAGTATTTTTTTAGCCTAATTAACATAGATCGTTTATTTTGGTGAGATGCTTAGATCTAGGCCTTAGAAGAAGTTTTTCATTTCCAATTTTTTTAGATGGCTTTATTACCATTAGATGAACAATGTGAAAAAAGAAAAAAATGTTTTTGAGTTTATAAAGGCTAAGATCTTGAATTTCACCAAATGAATAGTCTAGATTCGTTTTTTGAGGGGACTCATTTTAACCACATTTAGGGTTCAAATTGAAATTTTTTTTTTTTGGGATTGATTATTGTGATGAATAGAGTGTGTGTGCAAAATTTTGCGTCATACATATACCACAAACATGGTTTTCTAGAAGTGTCGTTGCATTATACTATGATACAACCGTTGCATGAAATCATTGCCTGTTTATAAGACCTTTGGAAATGTATTGCAAAGTTATATCAAGTCAAATATCAATTTGAATATGGGCTACGGTATGGGTCGTTGTGGTAGCAACCTAACGTCCAAGTCACCACATTGTGGTTTCCATTCTTACTGACACCACCCCATGAACATCTTAAAAAAATGCTAACTCCTAAACTATTTGAAAAAACGGTAGGATAATGAATTATGCATTATTTCATAATTATTTGAAAAAACGGTAGGATAATGAAATAACGTGCCTAAGAAAGTGAGAGTATGTGTGGATTACATGCTTATCGCTAATAATTCGTTATTTCAAGAAAATTAATCATGGTAATGAATTTTGAATTATTTGATAGTGTCCATCATAAAGTTATATGAGATAAACTTATAAGCAATTTCACACATAAGTTTATTATTTTGAAAAGCTGTTTTTATTTTATTGAAAGTAATTTGCTCAAATTATGTTTTTATTAAAGATAGCTGAAAATAATTAGAAATCACTATAAAAGTTAAATAAACAACCACTATTGTATAATATAAGGTACATAACAATCAGTTAATGACAATTTTATGGAGAGTATAATAATTTTAGATAAGATGGTGTTCTTTTAGATAAAAATAACGGCCATCCAAACAGGCCCTCGGATTGATGATGGCCTGATCAATTATGATAAATACAGCACATTTGAAATGGGCATTGACGTAGGCACAAAGACATAATAAGAGAATTAATGAATAGAGTTCAGGGAAAATGACAATTACTGATTAAAATTGGAGAGCCTATACCACTCTCAAGTAGGAGCACACCAAAAAACTACCATATCCAGCAAATGATTTACTTAAGAAGATTTCCTTGATTTGAAATATTGGGATGCACTTTAAAAAAAAAATCCTAATTTTCAGAAGATTTCCTTGATTTGAAATATTGGGATGCACTTTAAAAATAGGATAATCTTTGTTCAATGCTGGGATGTTATATTTTTTCAGGCACACATGGAATGCACATCAATTTTTTCTTCTTTTATGTTTGTCCAATTGAGAATGTTACATTTGGGATCCTAAAAATATGTGGGGTTTTACCAAAGGTGTAAATGTACATTATGCCCCCGATGTAAATGTACATTATGATCCCTCTTGAGCAATAATCTTTTGACTTCTAATCTTAAGGAGAGAGTTTTATGTACCACATGTATCATACTATTTCCTTTTGAAAGTTGACTACTACATGTATTAAATTATGTTTATACTGCACAATCGCAACATTTATTGTGCTGTATGTATACTACACATTAGGAAAAGAGCTCGGGCTTAATTGGTTAGTGCTTGACAATTTGCAACGCTACATCTTAAGCTCATTTCCTATCAAGAGTAGGGACCCTTTCCCCGGTGATTCACCCAAAACAAAAGTATGTATAGTGCACATCCATGCCTATGCTATCCATCTTCATTGAATTGAAAAAATGGTTCATTTTCATTATCCAATGTCTGAAAGGACAGTGGATACAACAAGTAGTGTAAAATAGTGTTTTACATGCTCTACATTATATACTCTCTCATTTCATTTTATGGTGTTGGGTTTCGCGCTCTCGTGTTAGTGAATAGAATATAATACATGAGAGGATGAAAGAAGGATATGGTTTCTATGAATCCTAAATCATATATAGAAATGAGCGTTATTTAAAAAATTCATTTTTTAGATGGATTTGGACCTAATTTTTAAAGAGTATATCATCTCTAAACTGGAGATCACCAAAACGTAAAAATAAATAAATGTTTAAAACAACAAATCATAATTTTATGGAGAAAATATTTAGACTATTTGTTTTAACTTCTTTTTGGAGGGACTCCCATTTGCATCTAAGATGGATGCTTTATGCTTTGGGGGATGCAAATGGAATAATGCATCTTTCGATGCATATAACAAAATTCCACGAAAAATATATTTTTTAAATGTGAATGAAAAAATATGTTTTTTAATTAGAATAATGATTAGACATTGAGGTTGTGACTGGATGGACATTATACCAACATAGTGATGTTATTTTACCTACTTATACAAAGATAAGGGGTATGTTCAAAAGGGTATAGTTGAAAGTAGTAAGAAAAGATATCAGAACTTATGGCCTCATTGAGATTATGATACTTAATAGACCAAGATTCATGTAGCCGATCCCAATTAATTGGAAAAAGGCTTTGACAAAAACGATTGTGATACAAATATGATATCACTAACTCTTATGTCTATCACTATTGGAATCCTTCTAGTATATAAAACACTACCAAATGATAGGTTTAGAATAACAAGGGAAAAGAAATAACTTAGTTTTTTCGTTACTTTGGATTAGCCTTTGTAAATTGGTCGGGTTACACCTTAGTTAACCTTTGACCCAAACCTGACAAAGGTTTACCCAATCTGGCTTGATATCGTCTAGGCAAGACCTAGACTACAACTTGACCAAGGGCTACTTTAGGTCAAGTGGGATCAGAGGCCCAACCCATCAGGTTGAAAAGGGTCAGGTTAACCATCCGTGTCGGGTCGTGCCATTTGCCACCCGGTAACAAAAAGAAGAACATTCACATGTGTTGGCACCCAAACGGGGCGCCTTCATTTGCTAACCTTTTCACCTATACGAAGTCCTCAAGAGCAAGAGGTAAGGAGGTCGTCCCCGAAATTTCTACCCATTTGAGGCCTATTGAAAAAAGTTAAGGGAGGATAGACTAAGGGTATTTTGGAAATTACTTCAGAAAAACGAGGACCCAGGCATACAATTAAATTTACCCCAACTCAAAATTATCCAGCAAAAATCTGACCGTGTTTATGGCTGGACCACGAGGTGACAAATTCTTAGCCGTTTTCCGTCATGTCAGGCTTCCGAACGGGCGCCGTGAAGTAACGGCCGTAGACGGTGATATCGAAGCAAGGGTATTAAGAGGAGATGTAGCGTTACACGCGTGTCGTTTCCTTTTTGTAGCGCTTTTTTGCTAGTGCCAAAGATGGGAGCTTTTCGATTTTTTTGGAATTTGTTATAGTCTAGTATTGACAATAGAAAGGTTTTGGAATTGCCAAAAAGAGTGCTGCTCCTCTGGGAGCATACTGTCCATTTGCCTCTTCGGGTAAATTTGATGAAATACTTTTAAGAATCAAATTTTGAGGATACGGCCGCCTTTTTTTTTTTTTTTTTTTGAAGGTTAACACAAGGCTTCCATTAATAGCATACAAAATTGCAAGTTATACAAGAGGACAAAGAATCATTGAAAATAAATTAACTATCAAAGAGCATAGTTAACTCCCCCGTTAACTAAACAATCGGCTTCTTCATTAGCCTTCCAATAGTAACGACAAAGATCGACATTAAGTAAATGTAAGTAACCATGAATCTCATTGAATAAATACCTCAATCTCCAAGGGACATTGAAAACTCCTCTAGTCCAAACTATAACATTCGCCGAATCTCCTTCAATAATCCTTCCACTTTCCCATCTTAATAATAATTTCAATCCTTTGAATAAACCACAAGCCTCGGCCTCATTGACTGTGGCAACACCACTAGAGCCTAAATATGAGCATAGAATGTGGCTAACACTATTTCTAATGAGACCACCAAGTCCATCTGCTCTTGGATTGCCAAAGTTGTCGTCATCAAAGTTGAATTTAGTCGAATTAAGAGGCGGTGGGGACCACATAGCAGCTCTTCAACTAATGTTAATAGTACCCAAAATATCACTATCGTTGGATTGAAGATAATTTGGCTCTTTGAGGTGGAACCACTATCTTTATGAGCGGAGAACCAGTCTGCTGTTGCAACCTTGATATTTGATTTTAGTATGGGAAATTCTATATTGAACCCCTCAAAAATCTTTTTGTTTCTCTCTTTCCACACACCCTAGACGACACTAACCAAAATAGCTCACCATAGTGCCCTTCTTGGGGATGCCATGTGATAGCCAATGATCAATAAGCATCTTACAATATTCATGTATTTGTAAGGATAAATTAATGCATTGTCGAGCCCAACTCCAAAGTTGGAGATGTGACACTTGAGCATAGCTATCAACATAAAATAAAAATAAAATAAAATTACGTATTTGTTCTTGAAAGAAAGAAAATAAATTTGTAAAAATGAACAAGGAACATCCAATTTTTGAGGGACACAATCTAGGTGTTGAAGAATTGAAAACATATATTCTTTTTGTTTGAAAATAGTCACTTAGTAGAGGTGGCAATGGACCCGACAAAACCTGAGGGGTAGACCAGACGTTGGGTCAGGGTATGGGTCTAAATTTTGGACTCAAAAGGTCGGGTCCGAGTCCAAAACCTAGACCAACAATCTATTCGGGTCCGTGTCCAACCGGACTCGACCCGAATAATATGGGTATATATTATGTGGGTATTCATAAATGTTGCCAATACATTTGTTTCTTAGGAATTTCAAGTTATTACATAAAACAATAGGGAATGTGGGTATTCATAAATGTTGTACAAATACTGTAAATGTTTCCAATAATATAGGTATATGAGGGTAAAAGAAGGGTAAAAAAGAAAAGAAACTCACAGGGTGGGTATGGATCCAACGAGTTTGGGTATGACTCCAAATTTGGATCCGAAAGGTTGGTCTAGGTCCAGATCCAGCAGGACCCAACCCGTTGCCACCCCTATCACCTAATTATTCTTAGTTAGATCCCAAAACTTCAAATAAAAAAATTGTCTAAAATATTTCTTTTACCTGAAGGGGTTAATGTACAGTATGCTTCCATGGGGCATGCTACATGCGCTTTTTAGAATTTTTTTGCTTGGTAAAAGAAGAGGGAATATTCACTTTTTTTGTTGCTTTTCAATGGAGAGAAATTACGGCGCTGCCCTAAAAAGGGTGGACCAACTTGGGTATAGCAAGGGGAATTTAGGTATCTCCCAATAAAGTGTGTTGTTTGTATAGAGCCGAGACTCTAAACAATCAAAGTAAAGTGCACCTTCAAACTCTAAACAATCAAAGTAAAGTGCACCTTCAAATAGTATTGAGATATGTGGTTTCAAAACTAAAAATCTTTGTGGTTGCCTTAAAGTATATTTTCATATTTAATTATAAAAATTAAAGCTTATAAATAGTGTAGATCGAGTAGATCTATGAAAACTTAAAAATCTTGAAAATTGACGGTCCAAAAATGTGTTACAAGATGCACTATTTCTAAAAGTTGAAATCCATTTTTTTTCTCATGTCCATGCATCTTGACGTCAAGATGATGAATTTGAGGATATTTGGAAATCAAAACAACATCTTCTTCTAGGGAAAGTTTTGAGATAGGCTCTAATTTGATTGTTTAGAGCCTTGGATCTATATAAACTTTTTCTAATTTAAAAATTTAAAAATATCTTTAATATTTATATTTATAATCTAAGTGTTAGAAAACTCCTATTTCAAATTTTTTCTTTTGAGAACAATCATCTAGTAAGTCTCAGGTAGTACCCAAAATTTCAAATTGAAAAATCCTCCCAAGTAGGTCTTTTGAGAATAATAATCGAGTGTTCCTTATAACTTGTTTATTCAAGCATGGGTATTTCATGAATTCTTCTATCTGGGAAACCTATAGAAAGAAGGGCATTCAAATGAAGTTGTCGTTTTTGCGCCAGAATGTTAGATGGATTATTGGGGATGGCAGGTCCGTGGACTTTTGGGTAAATCCATTGTTATTAGAAAAATCCATCATGGAATCTTATGAAACTGATACTTATAAGGATTTGGGGGTCATTACAAAACCTAAGATCGCAAATTATTTTTCATTGTTCCCCATAGGCTTGACATTTACCTTCTCCTACATTTGGCTCCTTATTGAGAGCCTGGAAGGAGATGGAGGCTTTCACAAATCTTCTTAAATCACAAGATGGTTCTTTGATATAGACTACTTCTAATAGATATTCTCAATTAAAGAGGCATGAAATTTTTTTCATTGAAGGGCAACCAATATTTAGAGCATTATGGTCTTCTAAGTGCCATCCTAGAGCAAAATGATTTTCTTAGTTGAGCCTTTACCATCGTCTTCCAACTTAACCTATCATAAAAATCTATGCCACCCCGTTAAAATAGTGCATCTTGTACATTATTAGTTTTAGAGCTCATGGAATAGCAATACAATGTCCATTGAAATGGATGGTTTAGATTTTATTCGAGATGGAGCATGTTAAGAACTCCCGATATACCTTTTCCATTATCTTAAGAGTTGAGAGAGAATAGATATGCATGTTTAAACATTCAAAATATGGTGCACATAGAGGGCCTGCACACTAGTTTTGACATAGGCATCCTCCTCAACAATGAGTTAAATCTCTTTTATTGATTTATCCTTAACAAAAAATTACTTCTTCTCTTCTTCTTTTTTTTTTTTGGGTGAATTAGTGGGGACACTGGGGCCTGCCCATTTTATTAAAAAGGCAATAATATGTTACATGAACAATCTTTATACAACCCCTGGCAAGGGAACACTAGCATCATCAAATAAACTGAAAGGCATTACAAAATCTAGGGGGCGTGCACGCCACATTGTTGTTTCATTCATAAAAACTGCAGCCTTGGCCAAGGCATCAGTAACCAAGTTGGTCTCTCTATAGATTTGTCGGATCTTCCAATGATTTCTAGCAAAAGAGTCACCTTTAGAAGTACAATTTTCCACTAATGTGCGCAATCTCCAAGGAAGCCTACAATGACTCATGAAATCAACAAGTAGTTTGGAGTCACTTTCAATAATAATAAATAGATACCACAGTTTCTTTGCTAGTGAGATCCCCTTCATTGCTTAGGTCCACATCTAGTAGATTGAGGCATAGTTTCTCTAGTCTCCCATTCTCTAATAGTCGGCCATCTATTACTGCGAACCCTCTGGACTTGATCCCCACAAGCCATAATATCATCAAAAAAAATAAATTTCCGTCAGCAGATATATTAATAGAAAATGCGAGAAATATGATTAGCATGTTCTAGTATGCTATTGCGCTGCCATTTAATTCTGCGAGCTCAAACTTCTACTCACAGATGGTATTTTTTATAGCTGAGGCAGGGCCGGGTGTTAGAGGCCCTACTGCAGAGGAGCTTGCATGGCCATGTTTAGAAACTCCTGTTCATGTTGTCGATAAACATATCACGCAGTTCAAGGTCTGTTGGCCAGATACAAGAATGACCATCATGATAGATTGTTGGAAGGATAAGTCTTACACGCATCTTGTCAATTTTTTAATAGGTTGCCCTAGGGGCATTGTTTACCACTATAGCATTGACCTATCAAGAAAGAAACATACTAGAAAAATGATATGCACACACTTGGAAAAAATTGTAGATGAGGTTGGGCCTGAAAATGTGGTTAAAGTAGTGATTGACAATGTTGCAAACTACAGAAAAACATGCTTGTTGCTAATGGAGAGAAAACTCAATCTTTATTGGACTCCATGTGCTGCCTATTGTATTAATTTGATGCTTAAGGAAATATGAAAGCTGAAAAGGGTTAACACTTGTATTTTGAAGTGCAAGATGATTACAAGATTTATATACAATCACACTTACCTCCATGCTTTGATGTGAGAACATTGCATACGAGATATTGTCAGGGAGTCCACTACTAGGTTCACCATAACGGTCCTTACTATACAATCAATATTGGGCAACAAGGCATGATTGAGGTCAATGATACGCTCTAATGAGTGACATACTAATAGGGCAATAACGAGTCAATATGGAAGGCAGGTTGAAACCATCCTTGTTAATCAAAGGTTCTGGGCTCGATGCAAGCATGTTATTCTGTAATTGAACCCTCTAGTGCAGGTGTTGAGGTTATGGTAAACCCGCAATGGGGTTTTTGTTCAATGTAATGAGATGCGTAAGGGAAGCTGTATTTCATAATAACATATGGACTAATGAGATATTGGAGATCGTTGATCGTAGTTGGAGATACCAATTGCATCGGGATATCTATGCGGCAGGTAATTTATGATCTATCGTCGTAATTCATGATTCTTTCTCAGCTCCTAGCAAATTTACCATAATTAATAATATAATAAACTATGTGCCTTTCTTAATCTACAAAACTTGTACTCCAATGCCATCTTAGATGATGCATATATCATGGGAGGGAGCGGGGGGGGGGGTGGTGAAAAACTACATCTACAGGCTTGAGCCAGATCTTGAAACTCAGATGGAATGTATGCTGCAAGTAAACCTTAATCAAAACATGTCGGTAATAAAATTTCATTTCAAATTGATGAATTGCATTTATATGTGTAGACACCCCATTTTAAATCTAGCAAATTCTATGGTTTCATGAACCTTTAGGATCACACTTAACCTAGTAAACCCAAATTCATAGTTCACACAACCTACCTTGTGATTCATATTAGTTTACCTGCTCGAAACCCTGCAGAAACCCTGTTTTGACCCATATTTTTGTAAACGCCTTGTTTTACCAAAAAAATCATTAAAAATAGTAAACAAATCTGTTTTGCCCCAAATTTTCTCTAAGAGTTTCACAAGAGGCAATGGAAGACACCCAAATTGAAAAACGCCAATTTGGACAAGTTTTGGTTTGGGCGACAAGGGGCGTGCCGCCCAAGCGACACAGGGCGTGCCGCCCAAGCGACACAGGGCGTGTTGCCCAAGTCATCTTGCAATTGCCCTATTTTACCCAAAAAACCATTAAAAATAGTAAAAAAATCCGTTTTGATTCAAATTTTTTCTAAGCGCTTCACAAGAGGCTGAGGAATACATTAGAAGTGAAAAATATCAATTTGAACCAAAATTGGTATGTACAACATGGGGCGTGCCGCCCAGGTGACACATGGCGTCCTGCCCAGGCGACAAGACCTGTGCCGCCCAATTCCCACCAACCCGATATCAATTATTTACTTTTTTTTTAATTTACTTGGGTGGCACGCCCCGTGCCGTTCGGCCGACATAACTCGTGCCTCCCAAATTCGTGACCCTCAAAATGTGCATCTTTGATCGAGGTATTTGTTCGTTATGCATGCATATTCTTCCCAACAAGTTTTGACCCCTATAAGACCTCTTTTCATGGTCATTTGATGGGGGATTAGAGCGTGAAAACCTGAGGATAGAGAGAGAAAACCTAAGATAGAGACAAAAACCTTAGAGAGATTAGAAACCCTAGAGATAGCTTCAGGAAACCCCTAGCCTCCTGGAACTTCAACCCTTAAGTCTAAGAGAGCCTAGACCGATAACACCTAGAACCAATGGTTTAAAAAACAGATCGGTGCCCCAGATCAGGCACCTAAAAACCCCATCCGGATTGGTGAATCGACTATCAGGATCAGGAATCGGCCGAATCGGTCTTATAAAGCCTTAAAAAAAATCCAAAAAATTTATGAAAATTCATTATAAATATTATTTTTTAAGAATCCAATAAGAAATACGAGTATTACATTATTAAATTTCATTTTTAATCAATTTGTAAATAATTAAAATGTTCTTTTTCCTGTATGAACTTATGTTAACCATTAAATTTGCATCACATAAAACAAAAAACATAGAATTACCATGCATAAAGTATATAATCATACATAGACTACAATAAATAATAGATTAAATTGATAAAAAATAGCCACTAAAATATCGAATTGGCAGAAAAACCTAATCCACTAAAAAAAAAAAAAAACCAAATTATTACAACCTATCTAACTATAATATTATATATTGTAACAAAAATATGATATTTGTTGTATTACTTTTTTTTTTTTTGACAAGAAAAAAAGAAGATGTTATATTACCTTTTTTTTTTTGCTTGTTGTATACTTTTTATTTTATTTTTTTTATTTCTTTTATCATATTAGTTTCTTCATTTTAGTTTTTTTTTAAGACAAAAGTAAAAACCTATCTTCTTCTTTTTTTTTATTTTTTTATGAAGACAAATTTTAGTTTGTTTTTTTTTAAGACAAAAGTAAAAACTTATCTTCTTTTTTTTTGTATGATATTATTATTATTATTATTTTTTATGATATTATTTTTTTAAATTTTTTTTATGAAGACAGAAAGTGAATTTTGCACAATAGCGTCTCAATTGGGATTCGAACATGTTATATTACCTTTTTTTTTTGCTTGTTGTATTATTTTTTATTTTTTTTATTTCTTTTATCACAATATTTTTTTCATTTTAGTTTTTTTTTTCAGACAAAAGTAAAAACCTAACTTCTTCTTCTTTTCTTTTTTTTTTTTTTTTTTTTTTTGAGACAAAAGTAAAATCCTATCTTTCTTTTCTTTTTTTTTGATATTATTTTTCTTATTTTTTTTTGTGATATTATTTTTTAAATTTTTTTTTTATGATATTATTTTTTAAAATTTTTTTATGAAGGCAAAAAGTAAATTTTGCACAATAGCGTCTCATGCATAAAACCTCTGTTGCTAACCACGGCAGCCCTTCGCGCATTACTAAAGAGTTTTGTGCAATAATTACATAAATTGTATAAATTTTTAATATAATATGGCTTAACGCAAGTCCCACATTGAAGAATTGGAAAAAGTCATTGAGATACAAACACCTTTACAAAAGCTTTAATGCCAGCGCGATAAAGAGAAAGGGTAACCTGAAATGATATTTTGAAAAAAATTACCAAAATGTCCTTAGCTAAGGACTCGCCCTGTGATATCACTAAGCGGTCACTAAACCGCTGGTCCTGTGACGTCACTAAGTCGCTGGAATCGCGATCACTAAACAGCTGGCCCTGTGATGTCACTAAGTCGTTGGAATCGCGATTCATGATGTAATAGGGGCGATTCACTATTCAAAATCGTCGCCCATTTTTAAAACCCTGCCTATAACCATCTATGGTATCGCGATTTATAACGTAATAGGGGCGATTCACTATTCAAAATCGTCGCCGATTTTTAAAATCCTACCTATCTATAGGCCACAACCACCCTATACTGAAAAGACTTGCTGGCTAATATCCGGATCAGAGAGACAAAAGATGATCGGTTACGATCCGAGCGATCCCCAGAAGGCTCGAGAGTCTGGGGCCATTTGGCCCGGTTCGGTATCATTTTCTTCCATTTTATCTCTTTTTCTTTTATTGTTTTCATTTTATTTTGATCTGTTTGTTTACTTAAAAATCATATTTTGTAATGTCTTGGATCATGCTGGCGCTGCTATAGATTTGAGAGTAGATATGCTCGTTTTCGGGCAGATTCGGCCTCAGATTTGAATTCGATTTGTCCCACCTTCTCTACCACATTATTTTGATCAGTTTAAGGTGTCAAGATCCGAGAGATCTTCTGATGAAGATTTATTTTATTTGCATCGTAAACAGTTTGGCCCCACTGTGGGGCATTTTGAGCTTGATCCAAGCGCTAAATTACGAATTTTGTTCACTATTTTCACTGTTTTTAGTCCAAAAAGGGTAAAAAACCTGGCTATGACAAGGACCCAAGGTTTCGGTGCCTGTTTGCCTTGTGCGACATGGGGCGTGCCGCCCAGGCGACACGGGCCGTGCCTCCCAGGTCCAGGGCGACATGCCCTCTGGTGCCCCCCGTTGCCCAAGTCAGTTTTTTTGAAATTTTTCAGGCTGGGTCTTGGGACTCTCTTGTGACTGTCCACAAATTTCAGAGAAAAATAAAATTTTTAAAAATACCAAAAAAATATTTTATTGTTCTGTTTACATTGTTCTTCTTTACTATGTTTTAATTTATTTCATCATAAATAATTTTTTTCATACTTCTTCCAAGTTTAAAGTAGTCTTATTTCATCAAGATTAACAAGATAAAAATATACAAAAATAATAAAAAAATTTGAGCAACCCTGTTTGCCTTGTGCGACACGAGGTGCGTACCACCCAGGCAACACAGGGTGTATCGCCCAGGCGACACGAGCCGTGCCGCCCAGGTCCAGGGCGACACACCCTCTAGTGCCCCCCGTTTCCCAAGTCAGATTATTTTGAAATTTGCAGGCTGTGTCCTGGGACTATCTTGTGACTGTCCACAAAATTTCAGAGCAAAATAAATTTTTTAAAGATACCAAAAAAGTATTTTGCTGTTTTGTCTACATTGTTCTACTTTACTCTGTTTTAATTTATTTCATCATAAATAATTTTGTTTTTCATACTTCTTCCAAGTTTAAAGTAGTATTATTTCATCAAGACTAATAAGTAGTTCCACCCGTGTCGCCCAATTGCAAGTGTCCCAGAAAAATTCTGGGGCCCCACAGGCCCATTCCAAAGACTTTTGGCTCCATGTTGACTAAGTTTTGACTTAAAATAATTTTTTTTAAAGTATAAAAAAAATATTTTGCTCAGATAGGTTTGTGCTGTTTCTGACTCTTTTATTTTATTTTAGTTTGTTAATTTTGACTGAAACCATGTTTTCCCTGCTTTCACCATGCATAGTTTAACTGTATTTCATCAAGGTTAAAAAAAAAATAAAAATACATCGAGGGCTACTTGCACCCTCCCTAAACCATGTCCCGTTCTAGTCACGCTCGACTTGGGCCACGCTCGACTTAGCACGGACCGTGCATGGTCTCATTGTTCTGACTTTACCTTCTTAGGGGTTGCTTACCCGTCCATCTATACTGTGCTTCGAGCTAGTTTCACCTTAAAGCGCGCATCGCTAAGCACGATAAGTGCCGAGGGCAAATTTATTTCCTTTCTTGTTTTGTGTACATTGTGTGCTTGACTTTATTTTAATTGCGTGCTTCTTTACACACTCCAGCACACACCGGACCGGGAGTGCCCAGGAAACCAGCAAACAAATATTTTAAAAACCCCCAAAATCTGCGTTAATGGCGTGAGGGGAACCTAGCTTTGAGAGTCGAGGAAGTTGGGATTCGCATAACTTTAACTGTGAGCGTTCATCCGTAATCCGTGGTTTCAAAGCAACTCCGCGCATAGTAGGACCTGGTGACATCCTATAACAGGAGGCCAGGACCTATGTGAGGACCTATATCAGCCTAGCCGCATTTCAATAGTTAGGACCCACTCTCAAGCCAAGCCTACCTATAATACTAGGTCAAAAGTTTTTGTGTGCGTGCTTGCTTATTTATGTCGGTTAACCTTAGATCCCAGTTTGGACCCGCTTTTAGTCCGAGCTGAACTCTCTATGTCCAAGTCCAGGCTTGTACCCAGCTTAGCCCAGGTCCAAACCAGGTTTCCCCTTGGTCCTAACTTAGGCCCCCTTTGGGTCCGAGTCGAAGGCTCGTTCGTAGCTCATCTTTGATCCAATCCGGGTCCATACCGGGTATGATCATCAAAATTCTCTAGGTCCGAGTCCAGGCTTGTACTTAGCCTAGCCCAGGTTTGAACCAGGTTCACACCTAGGTCCGAACCTAGGCCCCCTTTTATTCCGAGCCGAAGGCTCGTTCCTAGTTCATCCTTGATCCAGTTCTGGTCCACACCTAGTATAATCATCAAAACTCTCCGGATCCAAGTTCATGCTTATACCCAGTTTAGCCTAGGTTTGAACCAGATCACACTCAGGTCTGAACCTAGGCCCCCTTTTGGTCCGAGCCAATGGCTCATGCCTAAACCAACTTTGCTCCAATCTGGGTCCACACTTGGTCTGATTATCACAACCCTCTTGGTCCAAGCCCTGGCTTGCACCCAGCTCAGTCCAGGTCTGAACCAGGCTCACACCCAGGTCCAAACCCATACCCACTCTTAGTCTGAGCCGAGACTTGTACCCATTTAGTTTAAGTCTAGGTTCTAGCATAGGGCTAAGCTTAGAGTTGCCTCTAGAGCTAGACTAGGCTTACTCTAGTTCAGGGTTCAAACCAAAACCGATTGAGTCTAACAGGTTTCATCCAGTCTAGTCCTAGCTTAGATCTTAGTTAGGTTTTGCCCCTAGAGACATAGTAGGTCTACCATGAGGCGTCGAGTCTAGATCTTACCAAGTCTAGGAATTATGACGTAGGATCATGACAGAGCAAGGTCCAACCCTATGGCCCCTGCTTAGTCTAGATCTAAAGAACCTAGTTAGTCCGAGAGGCACCATCACAATGCTCCCTCACAGATCATCCATAGCACTCGTGTCAGTGACCGCATAGAACCAAACCTAGCCGTCCAAGCCGCCTTCAAGGCCACCCTTTAGAAGTCACGAGCCAACAGGTTAATAAAGTTCGTAATAGCCTGAATAGTCAAGGGGTCAGGCTGGGAGCAATCCTCCAAGGCATAACGTTAACGTCAAATCCAGTCGGCACAACAAGCATAAGGCACCGGCCCAAATCTCTGAGTCAGCCGATCTTAGTAGTATGAACCCCGATGGTCATATAGCAGCCCAACATTTCAGTCTTGGCAATGAGCCAGTTAGTGGGCGACTGAGTTCACATACAACTAGGGAAAGTCTACCCGAACAACCCATCACCAGTAACGATCAGGGTTTTGATCTAACTCAACATAAAGACAATCCTAAAGTGCATGCTTACTTTCAAGACCTGCTCAATAGAAAATACACCATTCAGCGCACTCTGTCCAAGAAAGTCAGGTCAGAAACTCAAGCCATAAGCCAAGTCAATCATTTTGGCTCAAACTAGGATAATCCTATGGCTGTTAGTCTGCCAATCCAACCCACTACGAGTCAGGGGTCTAGTTCTAATTATCACTCGAGCCTAAGACTACCTAGAGGGTAGGCTCCCTCTGGCAGTAGTTATGACATCCCTTCACTCTTTCAATCCAGTGCTGGTGCAAGAGAATACCCTAACCCTAGGGATAGATCATCTAACTAAGGTCAGGGTCAGGTAGGCCTAGCTGCCCAAGGTCAGAGGTCTAGTCGTCATAGCAGCTTGAGTCGTTCATCCAAGTTAAGAGGGGATCCTATCCTGTAGGCCCTCCTTACATGGGCAAGTTGTGTAACCTCCAAGTAATGGGTATGCTCTGACCCAATTCAACTCGGGTGAGCCTGCAAGGCGACAATCGACACATCACGTTCAACACATTCCTCAGGCTCAGTCCTTAGGGCAACCCGCTACATGGGCCTAATAGCCGGTTCATACGAGTCACATACCACAAAATCATGTTCAACAGACCATACAACCGAGCTAGCTCACAGCTACAACGACGACTCAATTCGCTCATATGAAACCCCTCCAAGACTCTTTAGAGAAAATGAGAAAATGAGATTTCTCAACTCCTAAGGTTTATGTACAAGAAATTCTAATAAACCTAGAAGATCTACCAGTAGGGTTTGTGATGCCACAGTTCAGAAACCGATTTTCAGGGAAAGAGGATCCTGAGGCGCACATCAACGCCTACTTATTGATGGTCCACACATTGCGAGACCGACCCAACCAACTTAAGGTCATGTTCTCGCATAGCTTAAAAGAAGAACCCTTGATGTGGCACCAAAGATTCATGAAGGAAGGCCCTCAAGTAACTCCTGACGAAATGTTCAGGCATTTTTCCTCCTGCTATAGTAGAGGAAGGCCAAGACCCGCCACCTTGGTGAGTTGACTTCCACCAAACAAATTCAGGTGAGTCTCCTTCCCTGTTTATAACTAGATTCAGAGAGGCTGCTATGCGAGTCATTAAAACTCCACTCCCTGAAGCCACGAAGGTAAGAATAACATTAGAGAGTCCAGAATATATCACATTCTTCAGTGTGGGGGCAATCCCTTACTCATTTAATGATATGCTTGAAAGAGTATCGCGATATGAGCGAGTCAAGGAAGATAAAGCTGCAGCCGAGAAAACCTCTCAAGAAGGGGAGGTGAACATGATCAAGAAAAGCAACATTTCTGCAAACCATTCACAGGGAAAGACTAAAATGCATTCTACCACATGGAGAATGCAGACTTCCACACCTAGGCAATTCACTCTCATTGATGAGCCTATGATCGATGTCATGAAGAAATTGCTTAAGGCAAGGCTCATAGAATTACCGACAGCCGCCAAGATTCTTCCTTTCTATGGAGGCGATACATCTCGATGGTACGATTGACATCAAAACTATGCCCATAGCATTGAGAAATGTTGAGCTTTTAGACATAGAGTTCAAGATCTCATCAATAACGACATGATAAGTATCGAAAAGGAAGATGTTGATAGCAAAGAAGAATCAGAAACTCTAGATGTCCCAATAAAGGATATTGATGTCAACCTGATTAACTCAGGAGAATCACAAGCTGTGCCCAAACTCAAAGAACATCCACAAAGGCCTTGGAGCACAAGAAATCAACTGAAAGTCCAGTAGATGAAGAACAAAACGAGCATAACCTCACCCAGAAGTTAATGACTAAGGATACTCAAGATCAAAGCAGTGAGGATGACCTTAGCTTCAAGCCCATAACTGAAGAAAGGGATATTGCATATGGAATTCCACTCCAAGATACACTCATGTACTTTCAAGTTAATACAATAAATAGTTCATATGTGTGTGGCAACGAATCAAATTCACAAGAGTAATATGAATTCAGGCATAAGCTCAACCAAGGTTTTGAAACTATGTATTCCCATGCCTATAATGACAAGAAAAACCTTAATTATGGGACAATAACTTGTGAGGGGGTAAATGAGCAAGTGCTAAAAGGAATCCCTTCACCTCAAAACCTTGACGAACCTAAGTGGGATCAATATGCTGAGGACGACGTTTCAGAAATTGATGCGATATAGATCAACGAGAAGGGATCATCTTCCAAACAAGGGGTCAACACCCCAAAGTCTCCTATTATGCTTCCAAATAAGGGGCCAACACCCCAAATATCAAAAGAAGCCGAACCTTTTGAAATTCTAAGGGGCCCACCTGGGCCACTTTCACCAGACTTCCTCGCCAACCCACCTACATGGGAAGAGGAGTCAAGCTTAAAAGAATTAATCGAGTCACCTTTCGAGGTGAACCCAATTATAGATGATAGAGAAGCAAAGAGCCTAAATTTGACTATTCCCAAAGATTTGACATCTTCACTAGAGTTGATAGAGCTCGAACCTTTAGAAATTCTAAAGGGCCCACCTGGGCCATTTGCATAAGAGTTCTTGAATGATTCGCCAATCTGGGATCGAGAATTGGATGTTGAAAATCCGACCATGTTACCTACTCAAGAGGCAGACTCTCTAAAAGTCATTAACGACATGCACAGCTTCGATAACCGGAGCACTACCATATCAAGAGAATTCATCCTATGAAGAACAAGTTCCCAACAGAATAGAAAGCCCTGTAGGGGCCATCCCATCAAAATATTCAATAGGGGCAAACTCATCTCATGAAGAGAATACAATAGGGGCAACTAATGAGACTGAACCCTTCTTCGTTGACTCCCAACTTGCCGTAAGTCCATCTAATACCAACTTAACCACTTTTCTAGTGCGAGAGTCTCACCTAAACTCGAGCACTGAGCAGGAGCCTACTACAGAGTTAACCTCCAAAAAGCAATTCGAAATTTGCAATGAAAAAGATTATCGAAAAGAAGTCGGGTGATCAGTCACCCCTTGCAAATAACCAAATGAGGCATTCTTACCTCACACTTCAAATGACATTAATGCCTGATGTGTAACATCAAGTACACCATTAACGAGAAAACCCTGATGAGCCTATTCGTCCATAGAGAAGACTGAGGGATTAGGAAACTGATATTGATTTTTAGTCCCAAAATCAAGGTTCAAGTGGAGCAGTTTAAAGGAAAAGTTCAACAAAAATTCAACAACCATTGTCAAAGATATTTTGGATGCCAACCTGGGTTAAGAGAAATAAGAGGAAGACCGATATTATAACCTCCCTGCCACTTGGAGGAGGGAAAGATGATCAAATTCTTATATGGTCTTAGGGCGAAGTGCTAAAAAAAGAGAGGGGCACCTTTGACTCTTCCTCCTCATCCTCCTCTTCCTTTGTCATTATTCTCTTCTCGAAAAAAAAAAAAAAAAAATCCGCTAGGATGACAAGCGTTGGAACAAAGGCTATCGGGCTGAACACCTGAAAGGGACCCCCGGAGCGAGAAAAAAAAAAAAAATTCGCTGGGCTGAAAATCTGAAAGGAACCCCAAGCGTTAGAAAAAAAAAGCTACAGGGCTGAACACCCGAAAGGGATCCCGGGGCGATGAAAACGAAGAAGTTCTCTCCTCTCCAAAGTCTTTTCTCTCTAAACATCTTCCCTTCTCCCCCCTGAGTCAAAGTGGTGTTAAAAGAAAATCAATAAGCATTAGCCTGATGAAATATTGTTAAGGACCTAGATCATCTGAAACTTCGAAAGGTGCGTGGTGGAGCAACGAAATCAGAAATCCAAAGAGATTCTGAACAGGAGCAGTATCCTATATTTTCAATACTCTATTTCGCTCGAAACTCCAGAGAACTCTCCTTGAATTGCAACTCAAGAGCTGATGTTGGAAGATAAAGAAATACTTGATGATTCCTAGTCCCGAAGATTCAAACAAGGACTCGATACGCTCACATAGGGTCCACCAAAGGGGTCACAAGTGGTTAAACTGTAAGACCTACATTAAAAGAAAACCATCCCCCAGCAGGGGCAGCAAAAAAAATAAAAAATAAAAATAGAAATAAAAACTCCACGATCGTATGAGTATAACTGTCAACTGCACCGTCCATCGCTGCATGACGTTAAACTGCTTAGAGGGATCTATAGTTGCAGGAGTTAAAACTGCTAAACAAAATTTGTTTTTCGAAACATCTTTCTCTTTTTAAATTTTTTTTCACTATATATCTTGTGTTTTAAAAAACGTTAATTTCTTTGTTAAAATAGTAACCTGTTCCTGCTCTGGGTTCTATTTTAAATCTCCCCCTACTTTCAAAATTTCTAAAACGACTTTAAAAAAAACAAAGGAGCTCAGACACTCGAATATGATGATCATCGCGTTGTTGCCTCGTCTCTCTCTTCGGATTCGACCAGACAAGTCTCTTCATATAGAAAGCTTTTTCCTATAAAAAAACCTTAGAAAATTATAAGGAAATCCAGGAAAATGCAGGTTTGCAGATTTGAAACTGAAGTTAAGTGGTATGGCCAGAAAATCCAACTCGAGTTTCAAGCTTGTGTAACTCACCAACATCTTACATCAAAAACCCTTGGAGGAAAATGCCCTAAGTGGGTGAGCTTGATGAGCGCAATGACTTGGAGGGATTGTTGGTTTGCCCTCTGACCACGGGACAACAGGAACAAATTTTCAATGTCTGCATTATGCTCTCTTTTCTTAAACCTATAGACGACCTTAGGAAACCCTAAGGAGATCAAAGAAGATGTCAGGGTTAAAAATTTTCGAATTGCAAAACCCCTGAAGTTAAGTGGCATGATCAAAAAATCCAACTCGAGTTTCAAACTCACGCCGAAAACCCTAGGAGGAAAAATGCCCTAGGTGGGTGAGCTTGAGGAGCGCAATGACTTGGAGGGATAATTAGTGTGCCCTCTGACCACGTAACCTCAGGAAGAAATCTTTGATGTTCACCTGCCCGTCGAAGGACATGGAACGCCAGAGTGTCTACTTCTTTGCCACTCACCTATTCCTCGAAGGACATGGAGTATCAAAGAGAGGCAACTATAGATACCCCATTTTAAATCTGGCAAATTCTATAGTTTTTTGAACCTTTAGGATCACACTTAACCTAGTAAACCCAAATCCATAGTTCACACAACCTACCTTGTGATTCAGAATTAGTTTGCCTGCCCGGAACCCTGTAGAAACCTAGATTTTTGTAAACACCTTGTTTTACCAAAAAACCCATTAAAAATAGTAAAAAAAAATCTGTTTTGACCCAAATTTTTATGAGAGCTTCACAAGAGGCATAGGAAGACACCCAAATTGAAAAACATCAATTTGGACAAGTTTTGGTTTGGGTGACACAGGGCGTGTCGCCCAAGTCATCTTGCAATTGCCCTATTTTACCAAAAATATCATTAAAAATAGTAAAAAACTCCGTTTTGACCCAAATTTTATTTGAGAGCTTTACAAGAGGCTGAGGAATACACTAGAAGTAAGTATTAATTTGGACTAAAATTGATATGTGTGATACAGGGCGTGCCTCCCAGGAGACAAAGGGCGTGCCGCGCAGGTGACACAGGGCGTGCTGCCCAAGCGACACAGGGCATGCTGCCCAGGTGACACGACCCGTTCCACCCAGTTTCGACCAACCCCAAATCAATTTTTTACTTTTTTTTAATTTACTTGGGCGGCACTCCCTGTGCCGCCCAAATCCGTGACCCTCAAAATGTTCATCTTTGATCAAGGGATTTGTTTGTTATGTGTGCATATCCTTCCCAACAAGTTTTGACCCATATAACGCCTCTTTTCGTGATCATTTGACGGGGGATTAGAGAGAGAAAACCTGAGGATAGAGAGAGAAAACTTGAGGGCAAATATAGATACCTCAGAGAGATTAGAAACCCTAGAGATAACTTTAGGAAAGCCCTAACCTCTTGGAACTTCAACCCTTAAGCCTGAGAGACCCTAGACCGAGAGCACCTAGAACCATCTATAGGACTTAACCACTCTATACTGAAAAGACTTGCTAACTTATATCCGTATCAGAGAGACAAAAGATGACCGGTTTTGATACGGGTGTACCCCAGAAGGCTTGGTAGTCTCGGGCCATTCGGCTCGGTTCGGTATCATTTTCTTCCATTTTATCTCTTTTGCTTTTATTGTTTTCATTTTATTTTGATCTTTTTGTTTACTTAAAAATTATATTCTGTAATGTCTTGGATCATGCTGGCCCTGCCACAGATCCGAGAGTAGATCTGCTCGTTTCTGGGTAGATCTAGCCTCAGATCTGAATTCGATCTATCCCACCTTCTCTACCACATTATTTTTATCAATTTAAGGTGTCAAGATCTGAGAGATCTTCTGACGAAGATCTGTTTGATTTTGCATCGTAAACAATATGTTGTACTAATTTCTTGTATACGCATCTTGTTATTTGTAGCTTATCATGTACATAGAAAACAATGGGGAATTTACATACAACAATGCCAAAAAAGTAGTTGGAAAATTGCATTTAGGTTAGTTTTAAGTTAAAACTTAATATAATTTAGTACAATACTACTTGTGGTTTTTTTAAATCAATTTATTTTCTATTGTTAAGTATTTCAATATTTGTCTGTGTCAGCACAATGGTAAACGATGCACGGAATTCGAACAAAGCAATTGCAAAATATTGTAGTTAGAGTTTTGAGTCAAACTTGTGCTTCCTCAAGATGTGAGAGAAAGTGGAGTACATTTTAGTGTATACATGCCCTAAGGCGGAATAGGTTAAATACTCAGGCGTCGCATAACTTGGTGTATGTTCATCTCAACTTAAAATTGAGAGATAGATATATGAGGAGGACCCCCACAGACTACACGTCAGTCAACCTTGATTACATCTTTCGGAGGGACCTTGCTAATGAGTGGGCATCACAAAGGACTCCACTACTAGAATAAGATTTCTTTAATGGAGCAGTTGTCGATTTAGATGATAATGCGAATGTTGCAACACACAATGAAGGAGACAGGGTAGTGGACATGGATACCGACTATGACGATTATGCACAAGATGAAGATGAGGCGCAGGATGACAAGGATACAAATGTGACAATGGATGGCAAGGTCTAGTCGTTCAAGAATGTGAAGGGGCGCAACATGATGCGGTGCCCGATGATCAGGAAAATTCAATGAGATTGACTTGGAAGGAAGTCCAGGCATCGATGCGTAGCAGTTATTCGATAAGGGAGAGATGAAGCCATAGCCGTCATTGTAACCTGGTTATTTATGATGATGACAATATTGAATCTACTGAGTGCCATAACATAGAATAGGGTGAGGGTAACACAGAACAAGGTGGGGGGTAACACATAATAGGGTGAGGGAGAGCACGAAGGTTGGACTAGTCTAGGAGACTTTGGCCAAGGGAGTACCACGGGAAATGTTCATGATTGGTGTGGGGCCACAAATGCGGCATTACAGACTCTACTAGGCCTTGTTCAGATTTTTCGCCCCGTAAATCCTGATAGTGAAACACAACAGTACCATGATCCCCCTTGCCACTCTCATTACTACAAGCCATTGTTAGTTTGACTTTGTAACTTCATCAATTGAATTAATGTCAAATTATAAATTGCCTTGCATATCTTCATAGTATTCAAATATTAATTTATATAAAAAGTTGTTTAAAAATATCTTTTGTAAGATAAATGTATGTAACATGATAGTATATACTTAATCTAAGTTTTTTTATTTTTTTTGAGGTTTTGACCCTTTTTTAAAAAAAATTCTACTTGACTAGTTAGTCCAATTAACCGCCCCAGTTAGTTTGGTTCGGGTTCAAACCACACCTAGTCCCATGTCCGGTTAACCGTTTTGGTTCAAAAAAATCGAGCACTGATTAGGTCAATGGAGGTTAACGCCTAAGGTGGGGTATACATGTTAAGAGTCAATTTGGTCCGTACTGTAGAAGTTGTGCTCCTTTTAGGAGTAAGATCTCCTTAATTATGACCTTTTACAGTGACCTAGAGGAGGTTTCAGAGACTGTATCTTCTATAAACTTGTCTTGGCCTCCGTGGTTTCTCTTTCCACCCTCATCTCTTGCCTTATTTTTTATTCTACTTTTCGGCCGCTGGTTGCACCGACATTGGATGTCGCCATTGATTGGGAATTGTTAGTGTATTGCCCCAACCCCGACTTATGTGCTTGTAGTGGATAAGATGATGTTTCAGAGTGATGGTCAGTAGTCAGGGCTCAAGCTGAGTACTGTAAGAAAACTAGGCTTGAGTGGCTGTAAATGGATAGTGAGAATTCTGAGTTTGGTAGTAGTGTAGGGTCATTGAAGGTTTGGTTTTGGGGGATGTTGCTAGGTCTTGCTTGGAAGTAGAAGATACTGTATCTACTTCTTCCTATATATCTACTCCTCTCTTTTAGTGAGAATTTAATGTTAATATTTCAAAAAAACAAAATAGAGGGTACATGCTTTTCTGCGAGCTCTGATGCCCACACTTGTCAATTTTGACATCTGCACAATTCAAATTAAATAGATGGTGCAGACGTCAACTACCACCTTAACTTATTACAACACAATGACATGGGGAGATGACTCTTGAAACGTAAATGATGATGGATTAACGTTTTACATGGAAGCAAGATTATCGTCCTAATCAGATGGCTTATATTCTTTCGTGCAAAAGGCAGCCAGATAGAAAACGCCCATCCACCTTATGTTCCATGAATGTACCATGAATGTAACATGCTTGTGCTGTACCATTTAATCTAAACCGTCCAATTTCTTTATAGAGTTCAAACCACAATGCACCTTTGTATATTTGAATGAATATATCAGCTGCATATGCCATAGTTATCAGGATTGGAATGGCCATCCAACCAATGAGGAGCCTAATTTAATCAACTAGTTTAATTGTCGGTCGAATAGGTTGGGTCATAGTTTTTAAAAATACGTAAAAATAAATGATGAGGTAATATTTGTAAAAAAAATAATTCAAAATATAAAATATATTGTAAAAAAATTATTCAATTTTGTTTATCCAGTGATAGTGAGCCAATAAAAATTAGATAATCCTACTAGCCAAAACTGGTAAAACCAATATAGCTTACTAGCTTCCCCAATAGAAAGCAAACACTTTTTAGGGAAATTTAGTCATGGGTTTTTAATAATGAAAGTTTGTTCTAAGTATAAGCGGAATGCTGCTTCTAGTGATTTTGAAGGGGGTTTTTGTTGTTGCACAAAGATTAAAGCTTTATCTTGGAGGCTCTGTTGTTAATTGGCACAAATACTTACATAAATACTACTAAAGATATTTGTGTTGGCTTTTATGGACACCCAACTGGTTGCTTTGTGATTGTAAGGTTGCACTAGTGTTGCCGTCATGTAGCTTACGGCTTTTGTTGTTGTATATCAATACGTGTCGATATGTGAATAGTGATACTCAGTAATATATTAATACTTGGACATTGACGATAAAAAATCAACACTTCAACTATGAATGGGCCGACAATCAAATTCTTGCCCCAGTGGCACCCACATCTGTGACGTACAAAGAAGGCCCAAATGAAACCCGAAGGCATGACTCCAACCATGATTGTGCCGTGCCCACAGTCAAGTTGTCGCTCAAACCATGAATGTGCCTACAGTCAAGTTGTCGCCACAGTGGACCCTTATATGTGACATAAAAACAAGGCCTAAACTGCATGGGGATTAGGTGCGGTAACATAACGTCTTAGGCACGTTTGGATGGTGTAAAAATATTTCTCGAGAAATATTTTCACGGTAAAATTGCCTTACACATGTTTGGTAAAAAAAAGAAAACATATGAAAAGAAAACATAAAACATATGGTGAAACATTTTATCATAAAATGATCAATTTTGCATGAAAAGCGGAAGCATTTCCCAGGTTTTATGTTCACATGTGAATCACTATTCGCTACTTACAATATGATATATATTATATAATATTTTATTTATTTAGTAAAATAATATATTAGTTTATACTATCTAATATTAGATTATATATATATATATATATATATATATATATATATATATATATATAATGTATAATATTAGTATATTTAGTATAATATTATATATATAGTATAATATAATGTAATATATTTTATATTTATATTTATATTATTAATGCATATTTGTACTATATTATAATATATATATATATTATAATATAATATATTTATTAATATAATACTATATTATATATCAATTTATATATTATATTATATTATATCATATCATATTATATACTATATTATATATGGACACGGTTTTTATGCAGCCAGCCTGCATATTGTAGAAATGTGGGCTTGACAATAAATATATTTTTAAAAATAATTTGATCCTAAATTTTATAGAGTATATAATTTTTAACATGGAGATCATGAATATGAAAAAAATAAAAATTTAAAGACTAGAAATAATAATTATATTAACAACATTTGGATCGCTAGTTACACTTGTTTCTAGATGGACCACCTATTTGCATCCATTTTAAAGATGGATGCGTTATACCTCTAGACCGCATATTGTAGAAATGCAGTCCAGCCAGCATGAAACAATTTTCCATTATATATTTATATTTTACTAATATAATATAATATTATATATCAATTTATATATTATATTATAAATTATATTATAATATATAATATACAAATATATTATTAGTACATATTTGTATTCTGTATTAAATATAGTTATATTATATTGTATATTTTATATTAATACATAAATTGTATTTATATTATTAATACATATTCGTAAACATTTTTTCAAAAAAAATATTTACGCACCAACCAAAAGTGCCTTGAGAGAGAGATTTATTGGTGGCTTTTGTGCGATTTAGGGGGTTCTGATTAATTGCTGCAGCAAAGAGATTAAGCGCCTTTTAATACTCATTTTTCTTATTTTTAGTGAAGAAACGAGGGATATAGTGATTTTTATAACTTTCGATCCGAGTTTCGTTATACTAACACGCCTTTTCATAGAGAGCGAGAGAGCACAGTCCACTTCATAACATAAAGGTGTTTTGTTGAGGTTCAATTTTGTGCGTGGTTAGACTATGTTACAAATGCATTTTCCATAAAAAATATTCTTCTTCTTTTTAGAGAACTTTTTAAAGGGTGTAGTTTCTAAAAATAACTTAAAATACATTCATTTTACTGAAGAACATGAAATATTACTCATGGTTTATCATTTGTTGAATAAATTGTTAAAAGAAAGTTTGAGAAAATTCTTTAAATTCAATTTTATTAGTTATTTTTTGTCAAATTAATCATGGCCCATTGTGATATAGGGTATTAATATTGGCTGTTTGGTTTTTCACTTAGACTGTGAAATTGAAAATACTTTAAGTTCAATTTTATTTGTCATATTTTTCAAATGGTTCATTATGGTATAGGTCTCATCGGGGAAATGATATGGTTTTACCCATTTTTCGGCTATTTATGTCGTCTCACGTTGGGGACCTGGGTAAAAACTTTGGTTCATTTGCATTGTAAAAGAAATAGATAACATTGGGGCATCTCACCTATTAGAGCCCAGGGGCCATACATCTAGATGTGTGGCCCTTTGTAATTGAACAAATTCGAAAATCTAATAACAATTCAAAAGAGTAATGATCATGTGAGAACCTCATTCACCCCATGCGTATAGGACCTCAATCTTAAGCCGTCATATGGCAAATGGCTATTAAGCAGATGGATGCTACCTGGGGAACTGGTACATCACACGGTCTAGAAAAAAATTTAATTCTTGAATATCCCATAAATTTCTCCGTTGGTCCATTTTTTTCGCTTTTTCGTAAGGCTCCCGCAGCTCCTACTCTCTCTCTCTCTAAAGGAAGATACTACAAAATGCCTATCGGTGAAAATGAACAGTGATTTCGCCTACCCTCATCACCATCCAAAGTTCATCGCACGGTCATGATTGTCCAGTGGTGTTTCATTTTTTATTTTTTTTCTACAATCGGAATGATCTGAAATTTGGAGTGTGTGTTCATAAAAAATAAGCAAATCTACGAAAAATATCAAAAAAATATTTTACATGAAATAAATTGACCAAAATATTCTCAAAAAGTTTCAGGTTATTGTAATCAATTGTTTTTTTGTGGATTATTTTTTTTTATATTTTTATTAGGTGCGTCTCACTAAGATGTACACACGCTCCAAATTTCAGATCATTCCGATTTTTTTAAAAAATGAAAAATAAAACACTACCGGACAATCGTGATTGTGCGATGAACTTTAGACAGTGACGAGAGTAGGCGAAATCACCGTTCATTTTTTTCCCATAAACATTGGGAAGACTTTTCCTTCACTAAATGCCCGTTCTCGAGCCTCTTCCTCCTAGGAGAATCTTGCCATTCTCTCTCCCTCTATCTCAAGCCATTCTCTCTCTCCCTGCACCCATGATGTTCGAAAGGATGGTTTACCATCTCTTCCCTTGTTTAAGTAGACTTCAGCCGCAAGTGTTTTCTTAATGCATAAAGGCTATTTTTTTTTTGTTTCATCTCTCGCACTCGTCTTCCACTCTCTCCTCTTTCCATAGATATGCCAAGAGAAGATGCAGAAGCATGTCTCTTTCAATGATCATTCACACCTGTAATACTCGAGTATGAACTAATTGTGTCTCAAATAATCAGGCAAAACATCGTATTTCACCAATTGATACTCCATCTTCTTCAAGCTAAATGCTTCCTTTTTAAGCTCTGTATCATCTACCTTTACGTTGTCTTCTCCATTAACACCCCTTTTCACCAAACCTATTCGACCCATTCTCAAAACCCTAATTTAAAGGCCTCTTGAAATTGAGATTTCTTCCATTGAAAACAGAAAGAATTCGAGGTTTCTTTTGATTTCTAGAAAAGAAATCTCTCCCTTAAAACCCCAGAAGCAATTCGAGGTTTCCTTTGATTTTTGGAAAAGAAATCTCTCCCTTAAAATTCAGAAGCAATTTGAGGTTTCCTTTGATTTTTGGAAAAGAAATATCTCCCTTAAAACTCAGAAGCAATTTGAGGTTTCCTTTGATTTTTGGAAAAGAAATCTCTGCCTTAAAACCCCAGTTTCAACCGAAATCGTGATCGTAAAGCTTCAATTTGAGGCCTGCAAAATGGAGGAAAAAATCTATTATGAAATTTGAAGCATTTCAAATGAAGATGTCTCCAAATTTCTCCCACATTATCCTTGATTCACCTAATTAATATTTTTTTATCCTAAATTTTGTATTTAAAATTAAAATGGCATGTTATTGCGTTCCAATTTCTCATAGAACTGAGAAATGTCTAAAAATAAAACTAAGATTCATTAAAACATCTAGACATTGAACACAAAACAAAATAATAACCGATTAATCCCATAAAAGGCCATCAAAGAGTTATCATTGAGAAGTAAAGGGAAGAGAGAAGTACAGTAAGGAGGAAAAAACAAGTCGTTTATTTGTGGGCATTCCAGAGAGAGAGAGAGATGAAAGGGGGGCTATTACGATATGGTTTGCCATTAGTCGTTCACCCACACTGTTACAATTTGTATTTAAACACCATTCTCTCTCAATAAAAAGTATCAAAGCTTTCCAATATTGTCTATCTTAATACGGTATTAGAGCGGAAGATCATCCACAGCCTGTTTCATCCTATTCGCATAGTTTCTCTCTCTAGAAAAGTCTGGTCAAAGCCTTCTCAAATTTGCTCAACAATTTGTTCTCCTTGCAATCAACAATTTGTTGTTCTCATTGCAAGCTCCCCCACATCTTTAATTTTCTTTTAGTTGAGTTTGGCTTCATCAAAGCATCTTGATCTTTCCTTGTTGTAAAGAAAATCATCCCACTATAAATACAATCAACACGGCCTATCACTTCAACACAACAAGCCTCAAGGAAACTTGCAAAAACAAAAGCCTTTGTTTACTTGCAAAGCAAAAGCTTTTATCTGCTCGGATCATTCGTGCTCAGCCCCTTCCTGCTGTTCGAGACTGCTCGACAACATTGCTCGCCCCGTCTCACTTGCATTATTATCAAATATTGTTCTTTATTGACCAGCAACATGTCTTCCGCCAACGACCAGTAGTCTGATAATCATGATGACAACCTAACCAATAATAACAGTAGCAGCTATTCGTCTATCACCAACTCATCTTTTCATTTTTTTCCTACACTCCTCTGACAACCCAGGTAATGTCCTTGTTTTTCAGCCTCTTACTGGGGACAATTTTGGAACCCGGCGACATGTAATGAGAGTTGCTCTCGGAGCAAGGAACAAGCTGTGCTTTGTTGATGACTCTTCCCAATCCAACTGCTCCACTTTCTGAAGTTAGAACATGGCAGAGATGCAATTTGATGGTCATGTCTTGGCTGGCTTTACAATGGTCTTGTTCGAGACCTTGCTGCTAGTGTAGTCTATGCAAAGACTGCACGAGGCTTATGGCTGGACCTTGAGGACCATTTTTCTCAAGGCTCCGGACGAAGGATTTATGAAATTAAATGTTCTATTGCCACTTTGCAACAAGAACGATTGTCAATTGCTGCATATTTATCTTCTCTCAAACTATTGTGGGATGAACTGGGCTCATATTCCAAGATACCCACATGTACTTGTGGTTCTTTCAAGCAACTACAAGAATATCAACAAACTGAGTCCTTTGGGACCATTAGAACACAAATCCTCACCATGGAGCCTTTACCCAATGTTGGGAAGGTATACTCACTTGTACTTCAAGAAGAGAAGCATAAAGGGTTGCACGTCAGTCAACCGACATCAACTGATGTTACGGCTCTAGCTGCCAACAAGTCTGATAGTGGACATAACCAATAATTCTCTCATCCAAGAGGACGACCCTACTGTACTCACTACAAAAAAATGGACATACCCGATAAACTTATTACGATCTGCATGGCTACCTTGAAGGTCATCCCAAATGGAATTCCAATGGACGATTCAACAGTTAGAAGGGAGGCAGACGTGCCCTTAATGTCACTTATGTAGCTGGTCCATCCGTTAATGCATTATAACAAGGAGGAATGTCATCTCTGCCACCTCTCACTACAAGTCAATGCCAGCAACTTCTCTCTCTGTTGAACACCGATCCTCAACCTTCCAATGTCAACTTTGTAGGTATGAAAAGTTGTTTTGAGTCTCTCAACCATCCAAAAGTTCATAGGTGATAGATTAGGGAGCTACAAATTATTTTACACCTCATCTATTACCTTTCATGACATCCGTTAGCAAGAATCAAAATAAACCAGTTTGTTTACCTGATGGTAGTACTACAATTGTCACACACATTAGTAAAAACTTCTTATCTCTTTCTGTTTCATCCAATAGCAAGAATCAAAATAAATCAGTTTGCGTACCTGATGGTAGTACTACAATTGTCGCACACATTGGTAAAAATTTCTTATCTCCTTCTGTTTCCCTTGACGATGTTTTTTGTGTGCCAGAATTTTCTTTTAACATACTATCTGTGAGTAAAATCACAAGTTCTCTTAACTGGCCAGCCACATCAGCCGATGAAGATATGGCCGATGAAGACCCAACATCCTAACCATGTATATCTACAGCTACTGTAAACCATGTGGATAATCAGCTATGTATTGTTAGAAAAATCTCAACAATCAAGGGATTAGCCGTTCACCCATATTGTTACAATTTGTATTTAAACACCACTCTCTCTCAATGAAAAGTATCGAAGCTTTCCAATATCGTCTATCTTAATAGGGGCAAAAAGATGAGATAGAAAAGTTAAGAGAGAGAGATAGAGAGAGAGAGAGAGAGGGGAAGAGGAAAAGAGAAAAGATGGGATAAAAAAAGACAAAAGTATGGACTAGAAAATTTTAGTTTATTGGGCGTTGTGCTCACTTGTTTACCGCCTCACCCAATAAAATTTTTATTGAGTTGAGAGCCGATCGAAATCCAATTGCCAATGATGGGGGTCTCACACCACTGAGTGGGAGGGTCTCATATGATCATTTCTCAATTCAAAATTGTAATAATAAAACATTTGCCCTATTCTAAATATCGAGTGGGCTGCTCCACCAGGTTCTTTTTAATTAAAGAATTTTAAAAAAATTAAATGAAAAAAGAAGGAACCAGTTTAGTCATTTGGTTATTTAAGGAACCGGTCGGGTCTCTGAGAGTCGGCTCAGTTTATGAGAGAACCAGGGGGTCTTCCTAGAATTGGCCAATTCTAAATATATTACAGAAACCGGGATGATTCCACCAATTTGGATCGAGCAATTCTGATCCGAATCAATGTTTTCTAAAACCCCGCTTAAAACTATTTGTTTTGTTAAAAAAGGGCCATAATCACGTTTACGTGAATCTGGCATCTAATAGGGTACAAAGTCTAAAAAGTATTTACTCAAGACCATAGTTAGCAAGTCGGGGATTATCAATAAATCGACTCACCATGAAATCGGAAACTAATCGTTTTTATTTTTAAAAGTTAGATAAAAAAATTGGGTATAAAGATATGGATCGGCAAAAATACTTCACGTAAAGAGATTGAGAATATATAGGATTAGACTCAAAAAATCAGAGTAAAAAAATTGGATATATTTAAAATATTAGAAAATTTGAAACTCTCTCTCTCTCTCTCTCTTTCTCTCTCTGTCTATATATATATATATATATATATATATATATATATATATATACAGATGCACCTCAAAAATCTATCGGAAATATTGTTTTAATGTTGAAAAATCCTCTAATTGATCATCGAGATGTATGTATATGAAAAGAACAAGTTTTGAGTCCCAAAAATAGTGCATCTTGCAACACATTATCTAGACCGTCCATTTTCAAGAATTTCATATGTTTATAGATCTACTTGATTTTAACCATTTTTGGAGTTCAAAATTTCTAATTAGCTATGAAAATAGATTTTAAGATAATCCTAAGATTTTTTTACAACAAAATTACATGTTACGATGAAATTTGGAGGTCGCCTTAATTTGATTGTTTAAGGTTGCAACCTTATAGAAACCGCACCCACATATATATATATATATATATATATATATATATATATATATATATATATATATATATATATATATATATATATATATATATATATATATATATATATATATATATATATATATATATATATATATACATATACATATACATATACATATACATATACATATACATATACATATACATATATATATATGTATATATATATATATATATGTATATATGTATATGTATATATATATGTATATGTATATATATGTAACTAAGATCTACCACAATTCTAACCTACCATAATAGAGACTAAATTTAATAAAGATTCTATACTATCAGTCTTAGATAACCAAAATAGAGGCTTAATACTATGATAATAATGATAGATACAGGAGTAATATCAATAGTAATCCATGTATTATAAGTAGTTTGATATATCTTTATGCTACATATAACACGTATTATCATAACAACTGTAAACTGTTACAAACTTAAAGCAAACTGAAAGCAAACTTATTACAGACTCAAACTTAACTAAGCAAACTTGAAAATAACAAAAATCAAAGCGACTTATAAAACAAAACTTACAGGCTCATAAAACAAAACAAAACTTACAGAAAACTTACAGACTCGTATAACAAAACTTACAGAGTGCAGATACAGTAACTGCATAATAGTTTCCACTCGTCTGGGTAATAATCTGGTAAGGTTTTGACGTTACAGTCACACATAGATGGTTTTTAAAGAGAAGAGAGATGAAAAGAGAAGCGGGGTTGTTCTCTGAGAGGAGAGTGTCCTTCAATGTTTCTCTTCCTCCCTATTTATAGAGAAGTAAGAGATGTAAGTGGGTGCCACGTGGTTGGTCCTTGTTGTAGGATCATCCATCTTATCTTCGGGGATTCTTGCTTTTGTAAAAGACCAGTTGATGAGATGGCTGGAGCATCTTTTGAGTAATTGTGGAGACAGGTGGAGCTTCGTTGGTGGTTCGAGCATCTTTATTTGGGTCATATCTGGGTCACATCTATTTATTTTTATATCAGGTCACATCAGTTTTGCTTTAGGTCACATCAGCTTTGCTTTAGGTCACATCTGCTTTGCTTTGGGTCACATCAGCTTTGCTTTAGGTCACATCAGTTTTGCTTTGAGTCACATCAGCTTTGTTTTGGGTCACATCAGCTTTGCTTTGGGTCACATCTTTGCTTTATGTCATATCATATGGTCACATTTTTGCTTTATGTCATATCATATGGTCACATCTTTGCTTTATGTCATATCATATGGTCACATCTTTGCTTTATGTCATATCATAAATATTATGGTATCCACCTTGGATTAATACAAGGTATGTTTTTGGGACATTCCATGTCCTGATGGATCTGGTGTATCAAGTGGTATTTCTATTTCAAGAGTGCTTGATGTGCTGGCAGTTTCTGCCTCTTCTTCAAATATTTTCAGTAGTTGTTTTTCTAGTTCTTCTTTAGTGGCTCTGGGATTTTGCTTTTTCATTATGGTAATATATTCTGCTAGACTATTTGAGGTTGGAGTATGAATGAGAGCCGTATGCTAATGGGATTCTTTTGAGCTGTATATTGTCTGGTTCAATATTATGGTAGACAAAGACGTCCCACCATTTTATGGCAATTTGTTTGCCTAAACATGGCATATATTCAAAATTATTTGTATTATTTGGGGATATCACAAAATTCCATTTAACGATCCATGGTACTTGATACGTAGCAATAAAATATAAGTAGTAATCTATATTGGGATCACTCCCATTGAAGTCAATAAAACGGTTTTGAGAGAGTTGCAGAGGTTCAGGAAGTATTTGGGTTAAAGATCCCCATGTTGCAAACCAGTTACGAAACCAATTTGGAAATGGAGTGTTTATAGGCATTTTAAACTGTAAGAACCAAGTGTGAGAATTATATGGATTTTGAAGTGTCAGTATCTTATGCCAAGCATCTAGGTAATCAGCATGTCTGTAGTATTTATTTGGGAAATCTGGGGAATATATTCTCTTGGCTTTGGAAGGGTCTGATTCCCAATCTTCAAAAGATAATACTTTCCTTATTTGTAATTTTGAATATGCTACTATTTTTGAATTCTTTTGATTATAGTGTACCAAGGAAATAGACTCTGTTTCTAGCAGAATCATTTCGTACCATTCTCTTGTTTTGGTACCTACAGATGGACAAAGATTATTGCATAAGTAATACTTAGCAACACTATTTGGGTTGTCATTCACATGTCTGGATTCTATGATTGCATCAGCAACAAAATAGGTTTCAAGATATGGAGTTTTGCTGGATAAAGTTGGTTTTTTTGGTGTAGAGGTTTGGAAAACTGGAGTTGGAGGAGAAGCTGAAGGTTGGCTTGAATAAGTTGGATAATTGATATTTGGGGAATAGGAAATAAGACTATTATTAGGTGATAAAGCAGGTTCTATTCTTATTGGTGACTGGGTAATATTTACTGGAATGATATCCAGTGAGGTTTCCATAGGGGCTTTTCCCCTTTGCTCAGGAGTAGAAGTATTATTATTTTTATTCATATTTGCATAAAACAAAGTTAGTGGAAAAGATAAAGCTGGTGGATCAAAATGAACAAAGTTAGTGGAAAAGATAAAGCTGGTGGATCAAAATGATCAGTGTTGCCCTCCCTGCAAAAATTCACGAGTAAGAAAATAAGGAAGATGGTTAGTAGTACCTTTTAAGTGTTCGATAGAAAAATCAAAAGATGATAATATTGCCTGCCATCGAGCAAAGATTTGCTTAGAGACAAGGTTTTGCACATCCTTAGTAAGAATATCAGCGGCGGCTTTGCAATCTGTTCTAATAAGAAAATGTGTATTAAGTATATCACTTTGAAATTTAGTAACACAATGAACTATGGAAAGTATTTCTTTTTTCACGGTAGAATAATTTTGTTGAGTAGAATTCCAAGCTTTCGAAGTATAGCGGACTAGTTGTTCATTAGAGTTTATTCGTTGTTTTAAAATACCTCCTAATCCTAATTCAGAAGTATCACATTCTATTATTTTGAAAGCATTAGGATTAGCGAGATTTAACAAGGTAATTCTTTAGCTTTAATTTTTATTTTCTTTATAGCTTGAGTATGTTCCTCTGTCTATTTAGGAGGATTCTTTTTAAGCCGTTCGTATAATGGTTTAGCATCTATAGCCAAATTTTCATAAAAGTCTACTATATAATTTAAACATCCTAAAAATCTTTGTAATTCAGTTTTGTCTAAAATAATGTCAGGAAATTTATCAGAATTGAATGGATCTTTCTATTGGTATAATTGTACCATAATGAATATGGTGGCCTAAAAATCTTATTTTTGTTTGGAAGAGATTTATCTTTTTAGCAGATACTACTAAACCTGCATGTTTAATTGCTTGTACAAATGTATGAATATGTTTAAAATGTTGTTCTATATTATCTGAGAAGACTAAAACATCATCAATATATACTATCATAAATTTGTAATATGGGTTAAATACTTCATTCATTATTTTTTGAAATTCTGATGGAGCATTTTTTAATCCGAATGACATTACGTTCCATTCATATTATCCAAATGGAACATTGAATGCAGTTTTATATTTATCTTCTTCTTTTATTTGTATTTGCCAATAACCAGATTTTAAATCAAACTTAGAAAAGATTGTAGCAGTAGCAAGTCTATCTATTAAGTCTTTTTTATTTGGTATTGGATACCTATTCCATTGTAAAACTTTATTTAAAGGTTTATAATTTATTACTAATCTTGGTACTCCTCTTTCTTTTTCCGCATTTTTATTGACGTAAAAAGCAGCACAGCTCCAAGGAGATGCACTTATTCTTATTAGATTTTTGCTTTGTAATTCATCAATTTCTTTTTTACAAAATTCCAATAAGGTTGTATTCATTTGTACTGGTCTAGCCTTGGTAGGAATTTTTGATTCATCAAATCCCTTTTCGTAAGGTAATCCTATTATATGTTTCTTTCTTGCCCAAAAGGCATTAGGAAGGTTACTACAAATTTCTGTTTCTATTTGAGTTCGAAGATTATTAATTTTTGTTATTACCTCAGGGTTTTCTAAGTCTTCTTCTATTTGTTTATACTTTATTTCTATTTTAAGAGAACATAGAAACTTTTCTTTATTATCCATTTTGTCTTTGACTCTATTGATTTCTTTAAGTTTTGGTTTTTCTAAAAATTCAAACTTAATTTTTTGTCCTACTCTAGATCTTTCTATTCCTGTATTATTAATTGTTATGGGATATAGTAAGGTTAGGAATGGAATTCCAAGTATGACTGCCTGACTTAAGTTTTTTACCATAATAAAAGGTGTTGGAAAAAGTTGTTCATTATTACATACCATGGCATTTGATAATTTATATTTAATAAATAATCTACTACCATCAGCAGTATTAAGTATTTGAGTAGTTTTATCAAAATATTTTGATAGAACTAAACCTTCATTAATACAATTTAAATCTGCACCTGAATCTACTAAAGCTAATGTTTGAAAATTATATTCCTCTTCGATGACAATTTTTACTAATATAAACCATTTTTGAGAAATAATTTTATTTACTAAGTTTACCGATATATTTTCTTCAACTTCTTTGGTTTTGAAGGTTTCTGGTTCTTTATTACTAGGGTCAGCTAATTGATCAAATTTGATTTCGTCTGTATCAGTTACAGCTCCTGATATGTAATTCTGTAATTCTAATATTTTGATTTTAGTTTTTAATTGTCCTATTTCTGTTTTTATTTCATTTACTTCTTTTTTTAATTCAGATATTGTGGATTCTCTTTGAAGTATATCTTTTTTATTAATTCGTTTGAGTATTTCAGCAAAATTGTAATCCTCTGGTGGTTTGAGTAATGGAATTGGTTTATTTTTTGCTTTTGTTAATGTGATAAATTGGGTAATAATTTCTCTTTTTTCCTCTTGATCATTTATTTTTTCTATAAGGTCTAATATTAATGTATCTTCTTTGGATAGCATATTACAGGAACATTCTTCTATATTTCTTTCAGATTCAGATTGTTCTGTTGAGGACATGAAATAGTCTTCATCTTCTATTTGTCCTACCATTGTAGTATCAGTGGAAGATTAAGAAGAATCATCATCATGTATTTGTATTATATCATATAGCTTATTTCTAATGGATTCTTCTAATATTATAGTATCTATTTTCTTTTTTATTTTACATTGGCTTTAATAATGGCCAACTTTTCCACATTTATAACATACAGGTAATTTCCTTTTACCCTTATGGTACTTGTATTTTGGAAAGAATCTTTTTATGAATTTATCTTTCTTGTGCTTTTTATAAGATTTCTTTTCTTTTTTTTCTGTCTTATATTTTTTCTTTTTATGAAATTTATCTTTAGATTTTTCTAAATGATATCCGAATTGTTCACAGAAATCTCCTAATTCTTTTTTACCAGTCATTTTTTGTTTATCTAATTGTTTCTTTAATTTCATGTCAGTACATAGGGCTAATCTTTCTGCACATATCTCTGCAGATAATTCTCCTAATGTATAAACAGAATATGGTATGATTCCTCCATTTTTATTTTTTAATCTAGTTTTTACTTTTTCTGCAAATAAATATGGTAATCCAGCAATAAATTTTTCTTTCCAATGATCCTGCTGGCTATCTTCTCTGCTTAATAGTCTAGAAAAGAAAACATCTTTGTACCATTTATAATGGGATAGGGTTGGACATCTTAAATTAGATAATAAATCTTCAGATCGGGCTTTAAGTAAGGCTGTACTCCCCACAAAATGAAGGGTGTAAATGAGAGTATTAACAGCATCACTGTCGGAATATAGGACGTCTTGATTATTTTTATTTTTAACAGTCCATTGGCGAGTATTATTCAAAATTTGTTGTTTTGTATTTTCAGGTAAGTGGAAATCCCACCAACCTCGAAGCCATCATGTGAAACCACAAACAATGGCTTTGGTGACCTCTTGATCATGGTTGCCTACCATTTTGCACGCAGAGGCATACATGGTCATATGTTTCATAGTGTCTAATATCTGGTGTTCAGATAATCCATCTATATTCCAATTTACTATTGATCTTCCTGAATAGGAAATATTCTGGGCTACCAAATCTTCTTCGAATTGTATATCAACAGGGGTAGGTCTATGATGATAGGGTCTAGCTGTTAAAGGTTTCCATGATTTTCCATATACTATTCTTTGAATATTATTATTATCTTGTTCATGACTATTTTCCGTAAAGGCTTCTTCCATATTTTCTATTGTGTTGGCAATTATAGGTGTCTCTTCTTGTAAGGTTAATGTAGATGATTCAGGGATTTCTGTAGCAATTTTCTCTTTTCCTTTTTCCTGAATGTTAAAAGTTTTTTCTTTAATTTCTAATTTAGATAATTTTGATATTAATTGATCCATTAGGGTTTTATTATCTTCTCCAAAATTAAATTTTTCCTTATCAAGGATGCTTGCCTTCCTAAAGATTGCATATATAAATTTGTATAGTTATTTTGTTCTATTACATGTGGAATTAATTCAGCTTTATGTATTATTTCTCCTGTAGTCATTTTATATGGTGTAGCCTTTGTTTCTAATTTTAATTCTGGTTTTGATCCTTTTATAATAATACTTTTTTCAGGAAGGTGAATACTTGTCATTGTATTTCCTTCAGTTGTTTCTTATGAAGCATATTGACTTTGTATTGTATTTATTTCAAAATTAGGAATATGTTTTTTTCGTTCGCTACATATTTCTTTTAACCAGACAAAAAATCTTTTGTTATATCGTTCTCTTTTTCGTGCCTTATTGTACTTTATATGAAATACTTCTACTAATCTAGGTTGAAAATGATTTTTATACCAAGTTCTTATCTCCTTATTTTCTTCAGATAAGTAATCCTGTTCTATAAATTGTTTGCTAAGTCTTTTTTCTTCTGTAAGAGTTAAGACTTGAAAATCCATTTCTGAGTCAGTTATTTCTGGTTCAGATTTTTGTATGGACCTATATTGTGGGATGATAATATTTTCTCTTGTTCTATATAGACTTTCTAAGTTTGGATTTATAGAAGAAGTAGAACTTATTGGTAATTCTATTATAGGTTTTGTAGATGATTTTATTTCAGAATCATCTTTACTGTTATTTCTTCTATTGTTGGTAAATTGGATTTCTATTTTACCATTAGGATTTTCTAATATTCTTTCTGGAATATTATTTATTCTTGGGGCTTGGTACTGATGATTTTCATTGTAGATTGACCATGATTGGGGTAGAATAATTTCTGACCATTCGATGGTTTTTGGTATAATAGTATTAGATTTTTCAATATTGGTTTGGAAAAATATTGTTTTTCCTTTTGTATCATGTTGTAAAACATAAGGGCAAAATGTGGTCATAACTTTATAACATATTCTATATAATATGGCTAAATTCTGAGATCCTGGGATCATATCGAATCCTTGGGTTTTCAGGTTTAGGGTTAATACCTTAAGGATATTTGGATCTTTTAATGATATAGAATAATTTGGGAAGCAATTAAAGTAAACTGGACCATTACATAATCTAGATTCTACCATATCTAATAAGGAATCATTAATCTTATTATGTCTAATATCTCTTAAACATACTAATATTGAATTATTAAGTCCTAACCTAGTTAATGGTTTAATAGCTACTTGTATTAAACCTATATGAAGGTAATTGTAACTTTTATCATTATGGGATTGTATTATTTTATGACTTAATAACTGAAAGTCTTCCTGGGTACTTGTTACCGATAAAGTTTGTTCTACGGTTTTTATAGCATAACCTACTTTGAAGTTAAAAGATCCTTTCTTATATATATCACTTATAGGGACTTTAGGTATATTCCAGTTCTGTATTTTGTTTTCAATACTATCTATTACTATCTCTTCTTTATTTTTTATCCTTAGAATATTACTAGTTTGGGGTAATGCTTTATTTGATAGATTCCTAATGAAATTCTCCATTATTAGGTTGCGGATGAGTATTATCTGGACAGTCCTCCTTGACTACCTCTTATATCTGTTTCGACCTCAGCGGCTCTCTTGGCCTTAACGATCTTTAGACTGGGTGTCTGAGCGTCTCTAACCTCAACTCTCGGGCCAACTTGCTTTAATGGATGAATTTACTTAGGTTACTTTCTCCTAAAGTATTACTCTTAGCAGTAATATTTTTTTGATACTTTTTAAAGAAGACTATGGTGTGGCTCTGATACCAATTCTAACCAAGATCTACCACAATTCTAACCTACCATAAGAGAGACTAAATTTAATAAAGATTCTATACTGTCAGTTTTAGATAACCAAAATAGAGGCTTAATACTATGATAATAATGAGAGATACAGAAGTACCTGCATGTTTAATTGCTTGTACAAATGTATGAATATGTTTAAAATGTTGTTCTATATTATCTGAGAAGACTAAAACATCATCAATATATACTATCATAAATTTGTAATATGGGTTAAATACTTCATTCATTATTTTTTGAAATTCTGATGGAGTATTTTTTAATCCGAATGGCATTACGTTCCATTCATATTGTCCAAATAGAACATTGAATGCAGTTTTATATTTATCTTCTTCTTTTATCAGTATTTGTCAATAACCAGATTTTAAATCAAATTTAGAAAAGATTGTAGCAGTAGCAAGTCTATCTAGTAAGTCTTTTTTATTTGGTATTGGATACCTAATCCATTGTAAAACTTTATTTAAAGGTTTATAATTTATTACTAATCTTGGTACTCCTCTTTCTTTTTCCGCATTTTTATTGACGTAAAAAGCAGCACAGCTCCAAGGAGATGCACTTATTCTTATTAGATTTTTGTTTTGTAATTCATCAATTTCTTTTTTAAAAAATTCCAATAAGGTTGTATTCATTTGTACTGGTCTAGCCTTGGTAGGAATTTTTGATTCATCAAATCCCTTTTCATAAGGTAATTCTACTATATGTTTCTTTCTTGCCCAAAAGGCATTAGGAAGGTTACTACAAATTTCTGTTTCTATTTGAGTTCGAAGATTATTAATTTTTGTTATTACCTCAGGGTTTTCTAAGTCTTCTTCTATTTGTTTATATTTTATTTCTATTTTAAGGGAACATAGAAACTTTTCTTTATTATCCATTTTGTCTTTGACTTTATTGATTTCTTTAAGTTTTGGTTTTTCTAAAAATTCAAACTTAATTGCATCAGCAACAAAATAGGTTTCAAGATATGGAGTTTTGCTGGATAAAGTTGGTTTTTTTGGTGTAGAGGTTTGGAAAACTGGAGTTGGAGGAGAAGCTGAAGGTTGGCTTGAATAAGTTGGATAATTGATATTTGGGGAATAGAAAATAGGAATATTATTAGGTGATAAAGCAGGTTCTATTCTTATTGGTGACTGGGTAATATTTACTAGAATGATATCCAGTGAGGTTTCCATAGGGGCTTTTCCCCTTTGCTCAGGAGTAGAAATATTATTATTTTTATTCATATTTGCATAAAACAAAGTTAGTGGAAAAGATAAAGCTGGTGGATCAAAATGATCAGTGTTGCCCTCCCTGCAAAAATTCACGAGTAAGAAAATCAGGAAGATGGTTAGTAGTACCTTTTAAGTGTTCGATAGAATAATCAAAAGATGATAATATTGCTTGCCATCGAGCAAAGATTTGCTTAGAGACAAGGTTTTGCACATCCTTAGTAAGAATATCAGTGGCGGCTTTGCAATCTGTTCTAATAAGAAAATGTGTATTAAGTATATCACTTTGAAATTTAGTAACACAATGAACTATGGAAAGTATTTCTTTTTTCACGGTAGAATAATTTTGTTGAGTAGAATTCCAAGCTTTCGAAGTATAGTGGACTAGTTGTTCATTATATATATATATATATATATATATTACTCTTAATAATAATATATTTTGGATACTTTTTAAAGAAGACTATGGTGTGGCTTTGATACCAATTCTAACCAAGATCTACCATTCTATACTATCAGTCTTAGATAACCAAAATAGAGACTTAATATTATGATAATAATGAGAGATACAGGAGTAATATAAATAGTAATCCATGTATTATAAGTAGTTTGATATATCTTTATGCTACATACAACACGTATTATCATAACAACAACTGTAAACTATTACAAACTTGGAGCAAACTTAATACAGACTGAAATAAACTTGAAAATAACAAACTGTTACAGACTCAAACTTAACTAAGCAAACTTGAAAATAACAAACTGTTACAGACTCATAAAATTAAAACTTACAGTGTGCAGATACAGTAACTGCATAATAGTTTCCACTCGTCTGGGTAATAATCTGGTAAAGCTTTTACATTACAGTCACACATAGATGGTTTTGAAAGAGAAGAGAGATGAAAAGAGAAGCGGGGTTGTTCTCTGAGAGGAGAGTGTGTTTCAATGTTTCTCTTCCTCCCTATTTATAGAGAAGTAAGAGATGTAAGTGGGTGCCACGTGGTTGGTCCTTGTTGTAGGATCATCCATCCTTATCTTCGGGAATGATGATCCTTAACTTTGGAAATCTTGCTTTAGTTGTAAAAGACCAGTTGATGAGATGGTTGGAGCATCTTTTGAGTAATTGTGGAGACAGGTGGAGCTTTGTCGGTGGTTCGAGCATCTTTATTTGGGTCATATCTGGGTCACATCTATTTTATTTTTGCTTTAGGTCACATCAGATCACATCAGCTTTGCTTTGGGTCACATCAGCTTTGCTTTAGATCACATCAGCTTTGCTTTAGGTCACATCAGCTTTGTTTTGGGTCACATCAGCTTTGCTTTGGGTCACATCAGCTTTGCTTTAGGTCACATCAGCTTTGCTTTGGGTCATATCAGCTTTGCTTTGGGTCACATAGGCTTTGCTTTATGTCATATCATAAATATTATGGTTCATCTGGTATCCATATTGGGTTAATACAAGGTATGTTTTTGGGACATTCCATGTCCTGATGGGTCTGGTGTGTCAAGTGGTACTTCTATTTCAGGAGTACTTGGTGTGCTAGCAGTTTCTGCCTCTTCTTCAAATTTTTTAAGTGTTGTTTTTCTAGCTCTTCTTTGGTGGCTCTGAGATTTTGTTTTTTCATTACGGTAATTTATTCTGCTAGACTATTTGGGTTGGAGTATGAATGAGAGCCGTATGCTAATGGGATTCTTTTGAGCTGTATATTGTCTGGTTCAATATTATGGTAGACAAAGACGTCCCACCATTTTATGACAATTTGTTTGCCTAAACATGGCATATATTCAAAATTATTCGTATTATTTGGGGATATCACAAAATTCCATTTAACAATCCATGGTACCTGATACATAGCAATAAAATATAAGTGGTAATCTATATTGGGATCACTTCCATTGAAGTCAATAAAACGGTTTTGAGAGAGTTGCAAAGGTTCAAGAAGTACTTGGGTTAAAGATCCCCCTGTTGCAAACCAGTTACGAAACCAATTTGGAAATGGAGTGTTTATAGGCATTTTAAACTGTAAGAACCAAGTGTGAGAATTATATGGGTTTTGAAGTGTCAGTATTTTATACCAAGCATCTATGTAATCAGCATGTTTGTAGTATTTATTTGGGAAATCTGGCGAATATATTCTCTTGGCTTTGGAAGGGTCTTATCCCCAATCTTCAAAAGATAATACTTTCCTTATTTGTAATTTTGAATATGCTACTATTTTTGAATTTTTTTGATTATAATGTACCAAGGAAATAGATTCTATTTCTAACAGAATCATTTCGTACCATTCTCTTGTTTTGGTACCTACAGATGGACAAAGATTATTGCATAAGTAATACTTAGCAACACTATTTGGGTTGTCATTCACATGTCTGGATTCTATGATTGCATCAGCGACAAAATAGTTTTCAAGATATGGAGTTTTGCTGGATAAAGTTGGTTTCTTTGGTGTAGAGGTTTGGAAAACTGGAGTTGGAGGAGAAGCGGAAGGTTGTCTTGAATAAGTTGGATAATTGATATTTGGGGAATAGGAAATAGGACTATTATTGGGTGATAAAGCAGGTTCTATTCTTATTGGTGACTGGGTAATATTTACTGGAATGATATCCAATGAGGTTTCCATAAGGGCTTTTCCCCTTTGCTCAGGAGTAGAAATATTATTTTTTTTATTCATATTTGCATAAAACAAAGTTAGTCGAAACGATAAAGCTGGTGGATCAAAATGATCAGTGTTGCCCTCCCTGCAAATATTCACGAGTAAGAAAATCAGGAAGATGGTTAGTAGTACCTTTTAAGTGTTCGATAGAAAAATCAAAGGATGATAATATTGCCTGCCATCGAGCAAAGATTTGCTTAGAGACAAGGTTTTGCACATCCTTAGTAAGAAAATCAGTGGCGGCTTTGCAATCTGTTTTAATAAGAAAATGTGTATTAAGTATATCTCTTTGAAATTTAGCAACACTGGAATATACCTAAAGTCCTTATAAGTGATATATATAAAAAAGGATCTTTTAACTTCAAAGTAGGTTATGCTATAAAAACCGTAGAACAAACTTTATCAGTAACAAGTACCCAGGAAGATTTTCAGTTATTAAGTAATAAAATAATACAATCTCATAATAATAAAAGTTACAATTATCTTCATATAGGTTTAATACAAATAGCTATTAAGCCATTAACCAGGTTAGGACTTAATAATTCAATATTAGTATGTTTAAGAGATACTAGACATAATAAGTTTAATGATTCCTTATTAGGTATGGTAGAATTTAGTTATGTAATGGTTCAGTATACTTTAATTGTTTCCCAAATTATTCTATATCATTAAAAGATCCAAATATCCTTAAGGTATTAACTTTAAACCTGAAAACCCAAGGGTTCGATATGATACTAGGATCTCAGAATTTAGCCATAGTATATAGAATATGTTACAAAGTTATGACTACATTATGCCCTAATGTTTTACAACATGATACAAGAGGAAAAACAATACTTTTCCAAACCAATATTGAAAAATCTATTACTATTATACCAAAAACCACAGAATGGTAAGAAATTATTCTACCCGAATCATGGTCAATCTACAATGAAAATCATCAGTACCAAGCCCCAAGAATAAATAATATTCCAGAAAGAATATTAGAAAATCCTAATGGTAAAGTAGAAATCCAATTTACCAACAATAGAAGAAATAACAGTAAAGATGATTCTGAAATAAAATCATCTACAAAACCTATAATAGATCTACCAAGAAGTTCTACTTCTTCTATAAATCCAAACTTAGAAAGTCTATATAGAACAAGAGAAAATATTATCATCCCACAATATAGGTCCCAAAAATCTGAACCAGAAATAACTGACTCAGAAATGGATTTTCAAGTCTTAACTCTTACAGAAGAAAAAAGACTTAGGAAACAATTTATAGAACAAGATTACTTATTTGAAGAAAATAAGGAGATAAGAACTTGGTATAAAAAACATTTTCAACCTAGATTAGTAGAATTATTTCATATAAAGTACAATAAGGCACGAAAAAGAGAACGATATAACAAAGGATTTTTTGTCTGGTTAAAAGAAATATGTAGGGAACGAAAATATATATTCCTAATTTTGAAATAAATACAATACAAAGTCAATATGCTTCATATGAAATAACTGAAGGAAATACAATGACAAGTATTCACCCTCCTGAAAAAAGTATTATTATAAAAGGATCAAAACCATAATTAAAATTAGAAACAAAGGCTACACCACATAAAATGACTACAGGAGAAATAATACATAAAGCTGAATTAATTCCACATGTAATAGAACAAAATAACTATACAAATTTATATATGCAATCTTTAGGAAGGCAAACATCCAGAATTGAAAATATGTTAAGACCTGTACCTATAAAAGAAACAAAAAATGTTTTATTTAAACCACCTCCATCACTTGATAAAGAAAAATTTAATTTTGGAGAAGATAATAAAACCCTAATGGATCAATTAATATCAAAATTATCTAAATTAGAAATTAAAGAAAAAACTTTAAACATTCAGGACAAATGAAAAGAGAAAATTGCTACAGAAATCCCTGAATCATCTACATTAACCTTACAAGAAGAGACACCTATAATTGCCAACACAATAGAAAATATGGAAGAAGTCTTTACGGAAAATAGTCATGAACAAGATAATAATAATATTCAAAGAATAGTATATGGAAAATCATGGAAACCTTTAACCGCTAGGCCCTATCATCATAGACCTACCCCTGTTGATATACAATTCGAAGAAGATTTGGTAGCCCAGAATATTTCATATTCAGGAAGATCAATAGTAAATTGGAATATAGATGGATTATCTGAACAACAAATATTAGACACTATGAAACATATGACCATGTATGCCTCTGCGTGCAAAATGGTAGGCAACCATGATCAAGAGGTCGCCAAACCTATTGTTTGTGGTTTCACAGGATGGCTTCGAGGTTGGTGGGATTTCCACTTATCTGAAAATACAAAACAACAAATTTTGAATAATACTCGCCAATGGACTGTTAAAAATGAAAATAATCAAGACATCCTATATTCCGAAAGTGATGCTGTTAATACTCTCATTTACATCATCACCCTTCATTTTGTGGAAAGTACAACCTTACTTGAAACCCGATCTGGAGATTTATTATCTAATTCAAGATGTCCAACCCTATCCCATTATAAATGGTACAAAGATGTTTTCTTTTCCAGACTATTAAGCAGAGAAGATAGCCAGCAGGATCATTGGAAAGAAAAATTTATTGCTGGATTACCATAATTTATTTGCAGAAAAAGTAAAAACTAGATTAAAAAATAAAAATTGAGGAATCATACCATATTCTGTTTATACATTAGGAGAATTATCTGCAGAGATATGTGCAGAAGGATTAGCCCTATGTACTGACATGAAATTGAAGAAACAATTAGATAAACAAAAAATGACTGGTAAAAAAGAATTAGGAGACTTCTGTGAACAATTCGGATATCATATAGAAAAATCTAGAGATAAATTTCATAAAAAGAAAAAATATAAGACAAAAAGAAAAGAAAAAAAATCTTATAAAAAACACAAGAAAGATAAATTCATAAAAAAATTCGCTTCAAAATACAAGTACCGTAAGGGTAAAAGGAAATTACCTGTATGTTATAAATGTGGTAAAGTTGGCCATTATAAAAGCCAATGTAAAATAAAAAAGAAAATAGATACTATAATCTTAGAAGAATCCATTAGAAATAAACTATATGATATATTACAAATATATGATGATGATTCTTCTGAATCTTCCACTGATACTACAATGGTAGGACAAATAGAAGATGAAGATTATTTCATGTCCTCAACAGAACAATCTGGATCTCAACAGAATATAGAAGAATTTTCCTGTAATATGCTATCCAAAGAAGATAGAAGAATGTTCCTGTAATATGCTATCCAAAGAAGATACATTAATATTAGACCTTATAGAAAAAATAAATGATCCAGAGGAAAAAAGAGAAATTATTACCCAATTTATCACATTAACAAATGCAAAAAATAAACCAATTCCATTACTCAAACCACTAGAGGATTACAATTTTGCTGAAATACTCAAACGAATTAATAAAAAAGATATACTTCAAAGAGAACCCACAATATCTGAATTAAAAAAAGAAGTAAATGAAATAAAAACAGAAATAGGACAATTAAAAACTAGAATCAAAATATTAGAATTACAGAATGACATATCAGGAGCTGTAACTGATGCAGACGAAATCGAATTCGATCAATTAGCAAATCCTAGTGATAAAGAACCAGAAACCTTCAAAACCAAAGAAGTTGAAGAAAATATATCGGTAAACTTAGTAAATAAAATTATTTCTCAAAAATGGTTTATATTAGTAAAAATTGTCATCAAAGAGAAATATAATTTTCAAACATTAGCTTTAGTAGATTCAGGTGCAGATTTAAATTGTATTAATGAAGGTTTAGTTCCATCAAAATATTTTGATAAAACTACTCAAATACTTATTACTGCTGATGGTAGTAGATTATTTATTAAATATAAATTATCAAATGTCATGGTATATAATAATGGACACTGTTTTTCAACACCTTTTATTATGGTAAAAAACTTAAGTCAGGCAGCCATACTTGGAATTCCATTCCTAACCTTACTATATCCCATAACAATTAATAATACAGGAATAGAAACATCCAGAGTAGGACAAACAATTAAGTTTGAATTTTTAGAAAAACCAAAACTTAAAGAAATTAATAGAACCAAAGACAAAATGGATAATAAAGAAAAGTTTCTACGTTCCCTTAAAATAAAAATAAAATATAAACAAATAGAAGAAGACTTAGAAAATCCTGAGATAATAACAAAGATTAATAATCTTCGAACTCAAATAGAAATAGAAATTTGTAGTAACCTTCCTAATGCCTTTTGGGCAAATAAGAAACATATGAATCAAAAATTCCTACCAAAGCTAGACCAGTACAAATGAATACAACCTTATTAGAATTTTGTAAAAAAGAAATTGATGAATTACAAAGAAAAAATCTAATAAGAATAAGTGCATCTCCTTGGAGCTGTGCTGCTTTTTATGCCAATAAAAATACGGAAAAAGAAAGAGGCGTACCAAGATTAGTAATAAATTATAAACCTTTAAATAACGTTTTACAATGGATTAGGTATCCAATACCAAATAAAAAAGACTTACTAGATAGACTTGCTACTGCTACAATCTTTTCTAAATTTGATTTAAAATTTGGTTTTTGGCAAATACAAATAAAAGAAGAAGATAAATATAAAACTACATTCAATGTTCCATTTGGACAATATGAATGGAACGTAATGCCATTCGGATTAAAAAATGCTCCATCAGAATTTCAAAAAATAATGAATGAAGTATTTAACCCATATTATAAATTTATGATAGTATTTATTGATGATGTTTTAGTCTTCTCAGATACTATAGAACAACATTTTAAACATATTCATACATTTGTACAAGCAATTAAACATGCAGGTTTAATAGTATCTGCTAAAAAGATAAATCTTTTCCAAACAAAAATAAGATTTTTAGGCCACCATATTCATTATGGTACAATTATACCAATAGAAAGATCCATTCAATTTGCTGATAAATTTCCTGATATTATTTTAGACAAAACCGAATTACAAAGATTTTTAGGATGTTTAAATTATAGAGTAGACTTTTATGAAAATTTGGCTATAGATGCTAAACCATTGTACGAACGGCTTAAAAAGAATCCTCCTAAATGGACAGAAGAACATACACAAGCTATAAAGAAAATAAAAATTAAAGTTAAAGAATTACCTTGTTTAAATTTAGCTAATCCTAATGCTTTCAAAATAATTGAATGTGATGCTTCTGAATTAGGATTACGAGGTATTTTAAAACAATGACTAAACTCTAATGAACAACTAGTCCGCTATACTTCGAAAGCTTGGAATTCTACTCAACAAAATTATTCTACCGTGAAAAAAGAAATACTTTCCAAAGTTTATTGTGTTACTAAATTTCAAAGTGATATACTTAATATAGATTTTCTTATTAGAACAGATTGCAAAGCCGCCACTGATATTCTTACTAAGGATGTGCAAAACCTTGTCTCTAAGCAAATCTTTGCTCGATGGCAGGCAATATTATCATCCTTTGATTTTTCTATCGAACAATTAAAAGGTACTACTAACCATCTTCCTGATTTTTTTACTCGTGAATTTTTGCAGGGAGGGCAACACTGATCATTTTGATCTACCAGCTTTATCTTTTCCACTAACTTTGTTTTATGCAAATATGAATAAAAATAATAATATTTCTACTCCTGAGCAAAGGGGAAAAGCCCCTATGGAAACGTCACTGGATATCATTCCAGTAAATATTACCCAGTCACCAATAAGAATAGAACCTGCTTTATCACCCAATAATAGTCCTATTTCCTATTCCCCAAATATCAATTATCCAACTTAATCAAGCCAACCTTCCGCTTCTCCTCCAACTTCAGTTTTCCAAACCTCTACACCAAAGAAACCAACTTTATCCAGCAAAACTCCATATCTTGAAACTTATTTTGTTGCTGATGCAATCATAGAATCCAGACATGTGAATGACAACCCAAATAGTGTTGCTAAGTATTGCTTATGCAATAATCTTTGTCCATATGTAGGTACCAAAACAAGAGAATGGTACGAAATGATTCTGTTAGAAACAGAATCTATTTCTTTGGTACATTATAATCAAAAGAATTAAAAAATAGTAACATATTCAAAATTACAAATAAGGAAAGTATTATCTTTTGAAGATTGGGGATCAGACCCTTCCAAAGCCAAGAGAATATATTCCCCTGATTTCCCAAATAAATACTACAGACATGCTGATTACATAGATGCTTGGCATAAAATACTGACACTTCAAAACCCATATAATTCTCACACTTGGTTTCTTACAGTTTAAAATGCCTATAAACACTCCATTTCCAAATTGGTTTCGTAACTGGTTTGCAACATGGGGATCTTTAACTCAAATACTTCTTGAACCTCTGCAACTCTCTCAAAACCGTTTTATTGACTTCAATGGAAGTGATCCCAATATAGATTACTACTTATATTTTATTGCTATGTATCAGGTACCATGGATTGTTAAATGGATATTTGTGATATCCCCAATTAATACGAATAATTTTGAATATATGCCATGTTTAGGCAAACAAATTGCCACAAAATGGTTGGACGTCTTTATCTACCATAATATTGAACCAGACAATATACAGCTCAAAAGAATCCCATTAGCATACGGCTCTCATTCATACTCCAACCCAAATAGTCTAGCAGAATATATTACCGTAATGAAAAAGCAAAATCCCAGAGCCATCAAAGAAGAGCTAGAAAAATAACTACTGAAAATATTTGAAGAAGAGGCAGAAACTGCCAGCACACCAAGTACTCCTGAAGCAGAAATACCACTTGACACACCAGACCCATTAGGACATGGAATGTCCCAAAAACATACCTTGTATTAACCCAATATGGATACCAGATGAACAATAATATTTATGATATGACATAAAGCAAAGCCGATGTGACCCAAAACAAAGCTGATATGACCCAAAGCAAAGCTGATGTGACCTAAAGCAAAGCTGATGTGACCCAAAGCAAAGCTGATGTGACCCAAAGCAAAGCTGATGTGACCCAAAGCAAAGCTGATGTGACCCAAAACAAAGCTGATGTGACCTAAAGCAAAGCTGATGTGATCTAAAGCAAAGCTGATGTGACCCAATGCAAAGCTGATGCCACCTGATGTGACTTAAAGCAAAAATAAAATAGATGTGACCCAGATATGACCCAAATAAAGATGCTCGAACCACCGACAAAGCTCCACCTGTCTCCACAATTACTCAAAAGATGCTCCAACCATCTCATGAACTGGTCTTTTACAACTAAAGCAAGATTCCCAAAGTTAAGGATCATCATTCCCGAAGATAAGGATGGATGATCCTACAATAAGGACCAACCACGTGGCACCCACTTACATCTCTTACTTCTCTATAAATAGGGAGGAAGAGAAACATTGAAACACACTCTCCTCTCAGAGAACAACCCCGCTTCTCTTTTCATCTCTCTTCTCTTTCAAAACCATCTATGTGTGATTGTAATGTAAAAGCCTTACCAGATTATTACCCAGACGAGTGGAAACTATTATGCAGTTACTGTATCTGCACACTGTAAGTTTTTATTTTATGAGTCTGTAACAGTTTGTTATTTTCAAGTTTGCTTAGTTAAGTCTGAGTCTGTAACAGTTTGTTATTTTCAAGTTTATTTCAGTCTGTATTAAGTTTGCTTCAGTTTGCTTCAAGTTTGTAATAGTTTACAGTTGTTGTTATGATAATACGTGTTGTATGTAGCATAAAGATATATCAAACTACTTATAATACATGTATTACTATTGATATTACTCCTGTATCTCTCATTATTATCATAATATTAAGTCTCTATTTTGGTTATCTAATACTGATAGTATAGAATGGTAGATCTTGGTTAGAATTGGTATCAGAGCCACACCATAGTCTTCTTTAAAAAGTATCCAAAAAATATTACTACTAAGAGTAATACTTTAGGAGAAAGAAACGTAAGTAAATTCCTCCATTAAAGAAAGTTGGCCCGAGAGTTGAGGTTAGAGATGCTCAGACACCCAGTCTAAAGACCGTTAAGGCCAGGAGAGCCGCTGAGGTCGGAACAGACATAAGAGGTAGTCAAGGAGGACTGTCTAGATAACACTCATTCGCAACCTAATCATGGAGAATTTCATTGGGAATCTATCAAATAAAGCATTACCCCAAACCAGTAATATTCTAAGGATAAAAAATAAAGAAGAGATAGTAATAGATAGTATTGAAAACCAAATACAGAACTGGAATATACCTAAAGTCCCTATAAGTGATATATATAAAAAAAGATCTTTTAACTTCAAAGTAGGTTATGCTATAAAAACCGTAGAACAAACTTTATCAGTAACAAGTACCCAAGAAGATTTTCAGTTATTAAGTAATAAAATAATACAATCTCATAATGATAAAAGTTACAATTATCTTCATATAGGTTTAATACAAATAGCTATTAAACCATTACCCAGGTTAAGACTTAATAATTCAATATTAGGATGTTTAAGAGATACTAGACATAATAAGTTTTATGCTTCTTTATTAGGTAGTGTAGAATCTAGTTTATGTAATGGTCCAGTATACTTTAATTGTTTCCCAAATTATTCTATATCATTAAAAGATCACAATAGCCTTAAGGTATTAACCCTAAACCTGAAAACCCAAGGGTTCGATATGATACCAGGATCTCAGAATTTAGCCATAGTATATAGAATATGTTACAAAGTTATGACTACATTATGCCTTAATGTTTTATAACATGATACAAGAGAAAAAACAATACTTTTCCAAACCAATATTGAAAAATCTAATACTATTATACCAAAATCCATAGAATGGTCCGAAATTATTCTACCCGAATCATGGTCAATCTACAATGAAAATCATCAGTACCAAGCCTCAAGAATAAATAATATTCCAGAAAGAATATTAGAAAATCCTAATGGTAAAGTAGAAATCCAATTTACCAACAATAGAAGAAATAACAGTAAAGATGATTCTGAAATAAAATCATCTACAAAACCTATTATAGATCTACCAAGAAGTTCTACTTCTTCTATAAATCCAAACTTAGAAAGTCTATATAGAACAAGAGAAAATATTATCATCCCACAATATAGGTCCATACAAAAATTTGAACCAGAAATAACTGACTCAGAAATGGATTTTCAAGTCTTAACTCTTACAGAAAAAAAAAGACTTAGCAAACAATTTATAGAACAGGATTACTTATCTGAAGAAAATAAGGAGATAAGAACTTGGTATAAAAAACATTTTCAACCTAGATTAGTAGAATTATTTCATATAAAGTACAATAAGGCACGAAAAAGAGAACGATATAACAAAGGATTTTTTGTCTGGTTAAAAGAAATATGTAGGGAACGAAAAATACATATTCCTAATTTTGAAATAAATACAATACAAAGTCAATATGCTTCATATGAAACAACTGAAGGAAATACAATGACAAGTATTCACCCTCCTGAAAAAAGTATTATTATAAAAGGATCAAAACCAGAATTAAAATTAGAAACAAAGGCTACACCACATAAAATGACTACAGGAGAAATAATACATACAGATGAATTAATTCCACATTTAATAGAACAAAATAACTATACAAATTTATATATGCAATCTTTAGGAAGGCAAACATCCAGGATTGAAAATATGTTAAGACCTATACCTATAAAAGAAACCAAAAATGTTTTATTTAAAACTGCATTCAATGTTCCATTTGGACAATATGAATGGAACGTAATGCCATTCGGATTAAAAAATGCTCCATCAGAATTTCAAAAAATAATGAATGAAGTATTTAACCTATATTACAAATTTATGATAGTATATATTGATGATGTTTTAGACTTCTCAAATAATATAGAACAACATTTTAAACATATTCATACATTTGTACAAGCAATTAAACATGCAGGTACTCATGTATCTCTCATTATTATCATAGTATTAAGCCTCTATTTTGGTTATCTAAGACTGATAATATAGAATCTTTATTAAATTTAGTCTCTATTATGGTAGGTTAGAATTGTGGTAGATCTTGGTTAGAATTGGTATCAGAGCCACACCATAGTCTTCTTTAAAAAGTATCAAAAAAATATTACTACTAAGAGTAATACTTTAGGAGAAAGAAACCTAAGTAAATTCATCCATTAAAGCAGGTTGGCCCGAGAGTTGAGGTTAGAGACGCTCAGACACCCAGTCTAAAGACCGTTAAGGCCAAGAGAGCCGCTGAGGTCGAAACAGACATAAGAGGTAGTCAAGGAGGACTGTCCAGATAACACTCATCCGCAACCTAATAATGGAGAATTTCATTAGGAATCTATCAAATAAAGCATTAACCCAAACTAGTAATATTCTAAGGATAAAAAATAAAGAAGAGATAGTAATAGATAGTATTGAAAACCAAATACAGAACTGGAATATACCTAAAGTCCCTATAAGTGATATATATAAGAAATGATCTTTTAACTTCAAAGTAGGTTATGCTATAAAAACCGTAGAACAAACTTTATCAGTAACAAGTACCCAGGAAGACTTTCAGTTATTAAGTAATAAAATAATACAATCCCATAATGATAAAAGTTACAATTACCTTCATATAGGTTTAATAAAAGTAGCTATTAAACCATTAACTAGGATAGAACTAAATAATTCAATATTATTATGTTTAAGAGATTTTAGACATAATAAGTTTAATGATTCCTTATTAGGTATGGTAGAATCTAGTTTACGTAATGGTCCAGTTTACTTTAATTGCTTCCCAAATTATTCTATATCATTAAAAGATCCAAATATCCTTAAGGTATTAACCCTAAACCTGAAAACCCAAGGATTCGATATGATCCCAGGATCTCAGAATTTAGCCATAGTATATAGAATATGTTATAAAGTTATGACCACATTATGCCCTAATGTTTTACAACATGATACAAAAGGAAAAACAATACTTTTCCAAACCAATATTGAAAAATCTAATACTATTATACCAAAAACCATCGAATGGTCAGAAATTATTCTACCCGAATCCTGGTTAATCTACAATGAAAATCATCAGTACCAAGCCCCAAGAATAAATAATATTCCAGAAAGAATATTAGAAAATCCTAATGGTAAAATAGAAATCCAATTTACCAACAATAGAAGAAATAACAGTAAAGATGATTCTGAAATAAAATCATCTACAAAACCTATAATAGAATTACCAATAAGTTCTACTTCTTCTATAAATCCAAACTTAGAAAGTCTATATAGAACAAGAGAAAATATTATCATCCCACAATATAGGTCCATAAAAAAATCTGAACCAGAAATAACTGACTCAGAAATGGATTTTTAAGTCGTAACTCTTACAGAAGAAAAAAGACTTAGCAAACAATTTATAGAACATGATTACTTATTTGAAGAAAATAAGGAGATAAGAACTTGATATAAAAAACATTTTCAACCTAGATAGTAGAATTATTTCATATAAAGTACAATAAGGCATGAAAAAGAGAACGATATAACAAAGGATTTTTTGTCTGGTTAAAAGAAATATGTAGGGAACAAAAAATACATATTCCTAATTTTGAAATAAATACAATACAAAGTCAATATGCTTCATATGAAACAACTGAAGGAAATACAATGACAAGTATTCACCCTCCTGAAAAAAGTATTATTGTAAAAGGATCAAAACCAGAATTAAAATTAGAAACAAAGGCTACACCACATAAAAGGACTACAGGAGAAATAATACATACAGCTGAATTAATTCCACATGTAATAGAACAAAATAACTATACAAATTTATATATGCAATCTTTAGGAAGGCAAACATCCAGAATTGAAAATATGTTAAGACCTGTACCTATAAAAAAAACAAAAAATGTTTTATTTAAACCACCTCCATCACTTGATAAAGAAAAATTTAATTTTGGAGAAGATAATAAAACCCTAATGGATCAATTAATATCAAAATTATCTAAATTAGAAATTAAAGAAAAAACTTTAAACATTCAAGACAAAGGAAAAGAGAAAATTGCTACAGAAATCCCTGAATCATCTACATTAACCTTACAAGAAGAGACACCTATAATTGCCAACACAATAGAAAATATGGAAGAAGCCTTTACGGAAAATAGTCATGAACAAGATAATAATAGAATTCAAAGAATAGTATATGGAAAATCATGGAAACCTTTAACAGCTAGGCCCTATCATCATAGACCTACCCCTGTTGATATACAATTCGAAGAAGATTTGGTAGCCCATAATATTTCCTATTCAGGAAGATCAATAGTAAATTGGAATATAGATGGATTATCTGAACAACAAATATTAGACACTATGAAACATATGACCATGTATGCCTCTGCGTGCAAAATGGTAGGCAACCATGATCAAGAGGTCGCCAAAGCTATTGTTTGTGGTTTCACAGGATGGCTTCGAGGTTAGTGGGATTTCCACTTATCTGAAAATACAAAACAACAAATTTTGAATAATACTCGCCAATGGACTGTTAAAAATGGAAATAAGCAAGACGTCTTATATTCCGAAAGTGATGCTGTTAATACTCTCATTTACATCATCACCCTTCATTTTGTGGAGAGTACAACCTTACTTGAAGCCCGATCTGGAGATTTATTATCTAATTTAAGATGTCCAACCCTATCCCATTATAAATGGTACAAAGATGTTTTCTTTTCCAGACTATTAAGCAGAGAAGATAGCCAGCAGGATCATTGGAAAGAAAAATTTATTGCTGGATTACCATATTTATTTGCAGAAAAAGTAAAAACTAGATTAAAAAATAAAAATTGAGGAATCATACCATATTCTGTTTATACATTAGGAGAATTATCTGCAGAGATATGTGCAGAAGGATTAGCCCTATGTACTGACATGAAATTAAAGAAACAATTAGATAAACAAAAAATGACTGGTAAAAAAGAATTAGGAGACTTCTGTGAACAATTCGAATATCATATAGAAAAATCTAGAGATAAATTTTATAAAAAGAAAAAATATAAGATAGAAAGAAAAGAAAAAAAATCTTATAAAAAACACAAGAAAGATAAATTCATAAAAAGATTCTCTCCAAAATACAAGTACCATAAGGGTAAAAGGAAATTACCTATATGTTATAAATGTGGAAAAGTTGGCCATTATAAAAGCCAATGTAAAATAAAAAAGAAAATAAATACTATAATCTTAGAAGAATCCATTAGAAATAAACTATATGATATAATACAAATATATGATGATGATTCTTCTGAATCTTCCACTGATACTACAATGGTAGGACAAATAGAAGATGAAGATTATTTCATGTCCTCAACAGAACAATTTGGATCTGAACAGATTATAGAAGAATGTTCCTGTAATATGCTATCCAAAGAAGATACATTAATATTTGACCTTATAGAAAAAATAAATGATCCAGAGGAAAAAAGAGAAATTATTACCCAATTTATCACATTAACAAAAGCAAAAAATAAACCAATTCCATTACTCAAACCACCAGAGGATTACAATTTTGCTGAAATACTCAAACGAATTAATAAAAAAGATATACTTCAAAGAGAACCCACAATATCTGAATTAAAAAAAGAAGTAAATGAAATAAAAACAGAAATAGGACAATTAAAAACTAAAATCAAAATATTAGAATTACATATTGACATATCAGGAGCTGTAACTGATACAGACGAAATCGAATTCGATCAATTAGCAGATCCTAGTGATAAAGAACCAGAAACCTTCAAAACCAAAGAAGTTAAAGAAAATATATCGGTAAACTTAGTAAATAAAATTATTTCTTAAAAATGGTTTATATTAGTAAAAATTGTCACCGAAGAAGAATATAATTTTCAAACATTAGCTTTAGTAGATTCAGGTGCAGATTTAAATTGTATTAATGAAGGTTTAGTTCCATCAAAATATTTTGATAAAACTACTTAAATACTTAATACTGCTGATGGTAGTAGATTATTTATTAAATATAAATTATCAAATGCCATGGTATGTAATAATGGAAACTGTTTTCCAACACCTTTTATTATGGTAAAAAACTTAAGTCAGGCAGTCATACTTGGAATTCCATTCCTAACCTTACTATATCCCATAACAATTAATAATACAGGAATAGAAACATCCAGAGTAGGACAAACAATTAAGTTTGAATTTTTAGAAAAACCAAAACTTAAAGAAATCAATAGAGTCAAAGACAAAATGGATAATAAAGAAAAGTTTCTATGTTCCCTTAAAATAGAAATAAAATATAAACAAATAGAAGAAGACTTAGAAAACCCTGAGATAATAACAAAGATTAATAATCTTCGAACTCAAATAGAAACAGAAATTTGTAGTAACCTTCCTAATGCCGTTTGGGCAAGAAAGAAACATATTATAGGATTACCTTACGAAAAGGGGTTTGATGAATAAAAAATTCCTACCAAAGCTAGACTAGTACAAATGAATACAACCTTATTAGAATTTTGTAAAAAAAAAATTGATGAATTACAAAGCAAAAATCTAATAAGAATAAGTGCATCTCCTTGGAGCGGTGCTGCGTTTTACGTCAATAAAAATGTGGAAAAAGAAAGAGGCGTACCAAGATTAGTAATAAATTATAAACCTTTAAATAAAGTTTTACAATGGATTAGGTATCCAATACCAAATAAAAAAGACTTACTAGATAGACTTGCTACTGCTACAATCTTTTCTAAATTTGATTTAAAATCTGGTTATTGGCAAATACAAATAAAAGAAGAAGATAAATATAAAACTGCATTCAATGTTCCATTTGGACAATATGAATGGAACGTAATGCCATTCGGATTAAAAAATGCTCCATCAGAATTTCAAAAAATAATGAATGAAGTATTTAACCCATATTATAAATTTATGATAGTATATATTGATGATGTTTTAGTCTTCTCAGATACTATAGAACAACATTTTAAACATATTCATACATTTGTACAAGCAATTAAACATGCAAGTTTAGTAGTATCTGCTAAAAAGATAAATCTTTTCCAAACAAAAATAAGATTTTTAGGCCACCATATGCATTATGGTACAATTATACCAATAGAAAGATCCTTTCAATTTGCTGATAAATTTCCTGATATTATTTTAGACAAAATCGAATTACAAAGATTTTTAGGATGTTTAAATTATATAGTAGATTTTTATGAAAATTTGGCTATAGATGCTAAACCATTATACGAACGGCTTAAAAAGAATCCTCCTAAATGGACAGAGGAACATACTCAAGCTATAAAGAAAATAAAAATTAAAGCTAAAGAATTACCTTGTTTAAATTTAGCTAATCCTAATGCTTTCAAAATAATAGAATGTGATGCTTCTGAATTAGGATTAGGAGGTATTTTAAAACAACGACTAAACTCTAATGAACAACTAGTCTGCTATACTTCGAAAGCTTGGAATTCTACTCAACAAAATTATTCTACCGTGAAAAAAGAAATACTTTCCAAAGTTCATTGTGTTACTAAATTTCAAAGTGATATACTTAACACACATTTTCTTATTAGAACAGATTGCAAAGCCGCCACTGATATTCTTACTAAGGATGTGCAAAACCTTGTCTCTAAGCAAATCTTTGCTCGATGGCAGGCAATATTATCATCCTTTGATTTTTCTATCGAACACTTAAAAGGTACTACTAACCATCTTCCTGATTTTCTTACTCGTGAATTTTTGCAGGGAGGGCAACACTGATCATTTTGATCCACCAGCTTTATCTTTTTCACTAACTTTGTTTTATGCAAATATGAATAAAAATAATAATATTTCTACTCCTGAGCAAAGGGGAAAAGCCCCTATGGAAACCTCACTGGATATCATTCCAGTAAATATTACCCAGTCACCAATAAGAATAGAACCTGCTTTATCACTCAATAATAGTCCTATTTCCTATTCCCCAAATATCAATTATCCAACTTAATCAAGCCAACCTTCCGCTTCTCCTCCAACTTCAGTTTTCCAAACCTCTACACCAAAGAAACCAACTTTATCCAGCAAAACTCCATATCTTGAAACTTATTTTGTTGCTGATGCAATCATAGAATCCAGACATGTGAATGACAACCCAAATAGTGTTGCTAAGTATTGCTTATGCAATAATCTTTGTCCATATGTAGGTACCAAAACAAGAGAATGGTACGAAATGTTTCTGTTAGAAACAGAACCTATTTCCTTGGTACATTATAATCAAAAGAATTAAAAAATAGTAATATATTCAAAATTACAAATAAGGAAAGTATTATCTTTTGAAGATTGGGGATCACCCTTCCAAAGCCAAGAGAATATATTCCCTTGATTTCCCAAATAAATACTACAGACATGCTGATTACATAGATGCTTGGCATAAAATACTGACACTTCAAAACCCATATAATTCTCACACTTGGCTCTTACAGTTTAAAATGCCTAAAAACACTCCATTTCCAAATTTGTTTCGTAACTGGTTTGCAACATGAAGATCTTTAACCCAAATACTTCCTGAACCTCTGCAACTCTCTCAAAACCATTTTATTGACTTCTATGGAAGTGATCCCAATATAGATTACTACTTATATTTTATTGCTATGTATCAGGTACCATGGATTGTTAAATGGAATTTTGTGATATCCCCAAATAATACGAATAATTTTGAATATATGCCATGCTTAGGCAAACAAATTGCCATAAAATGGTGGGACGTCTTTGTCTACCATAATATTGAACCAGACAATATACAGCTCAAAAGAATCCCATTAGCATACGGCTCTCATTCATACTCTAACCCAAATAGTCTAGCAGAATATATTACCATAATGAAAAAGCAAAATCCCAGAGCCATCAAAGAAGAGCTAAAAAAACAACTACTGAAAATATTTGAAAAAGAGGCAGAAACTGCCAGCACACCAAGTCCTCCTGAAATAGAAATACCACTTGACACACCAGACCCATCAGGACATGGAATGTCCCAAAAACATACCTTGTATTAACCCAATATGGATACCAGATGAACAATAATATTTATGATATGACATAAAGCAAACCCGATGTGACCCAAAGCAAAGCTGATATGACCCAAAGCAAAGCTGATGTGACCTAAAGCAAAGCTGATGTGACCCAAAGTAAAGCTGATGTGACCCAAAGCAAAGCTGATGTGATCTAAAACAAAACTGATGTGATCTAAAGCAAAGCTGATGTGACTCAAAGCAAAGCTGATGTGACCTGGTGTGACTTAAAGCAAAAATAAAATAGATGTGACCCAGATATGACCCAAATAAAGATGCTCGAACTACCGACAAAGCTCCACCTGTCTCCACAATTACTCAAAAGATGCTCCAACCATCTCATGAACTGGTCTTTTAGAACTAAAGCAAGATTCCCAAAGATAAGGATCATCATTCCCGAAGATAAGGATGGATGATCCTACAACAAGGACCAACCACGTGCCACCCACTTACATCTCTTACTTCTCTATAAATAGGGAGGAAGAGAAACATTGAAACACACTCTCCTCTCAGAGAACAACCCCGCTTCTCTTTTCATCTCTCTTCTCTTTCAAAACCATCTATGTGTGACTGCAATGTAAAAGCCTTACCAGATTATTACCCAGACGAGTGGAAACTATTATGCAGTTACTGTATCTGCACACTGTAAGTTTTTATTTTATGAGTCTGTAACAGTTTGTTATTTTCAAGTTTGCTTAGTTAAGTCTGAGTCTGTAACAGTTTGTTATTTTCAATTTTATTTCAGTTTGTATTAAGTTTGCTTCAATTTGCTTCAAGTTTGTAATAGTTTACAGTTGTTGTTATGATAATACGTGTTGTATGTAGCATAAAGATATATCAAACTACTTATAATACATGGATTACTCATGTATCTCTCATTATTATCATAATATTAAGTCTCTATTTTGGTTATCTAAGACTGATAGTATAGATAACCATATTTATTTGCAGAAAAAGTAAAAACTGTAAATAGTAATACATATATATATTACCATTATTACATATATATATATATATATATATGTGTGTATATATATATATATATATATATATATATATATATATATATATATATAAAAGTAATAGTAGTGAGGAGTAATGCTTTCACTTTATATAAATCACTCAGTATAAAAATGACCTCCCTGTAAATATAAATTTTAAATATTCCATGTGATATATCTCTAAATTATAAGATGGTTATCTATTCTATTCCTCAAGAAAAGTATTGGGTAGGTGAATTCAATTTTCATCTATCTAGAAAGAAATAATCTACCCCATACTTGCTAACTATGGACTACCCATAACCACCCGAAAAAATATGCACCATATCCATATCAACGAACCAGAGAAAGTTTCAAGAGAATAGAAATAAAAATAGAAATAGAAAATTCATAAAACGGGAAAAAGATATTGAACTTTCTAAAAAAAAAAAGAGAGTATCTTAATAGAAAAGTTTTTTTGAAACGATTTTTTTTCAAATTTTGAAAAAGTCGCGTTTTAAACTTCCTTCGGAAAAGATCGTATATTTTTATCGATCTATTGAAAAAATTGCAGATTAAATCGTTTTTTAAAAAAGCGCCAATTTTTTGAAAAAGTCGCGATTAAATCGGCGACTTGCTAACTATGCTCAAGACCAATCGCTTTGAGCTATTAGTTGTGAATCTAGCATCTAAGGGCACAAAAAGAGAGACTTAGAGGCATGACCTAGGCTACACTTCCTGCCACTTAACTATACATCTAACAACTAGAAGTGATTGTGATCTTACTATATAAAAAATATGTAATTTTATATTTTTAGGGCAAGCTTTCTATGCTTCCCCTATAGTATAAAAGTTCTATCCTCCCCTTTATCCAACCGTCCATTCTGAATGGAGGGCTAAGATTGCCCCAATTACAATGTCACGTCTCTACACTATTTTGTTTTTAATTTTTTTCTATAAACTATTTTGATAGCAAATTTTGGATGTATATTTTTCTATTAAACTCGCACTAGCGAAAAATATAAAAAAAATATTTTTAATAAAATAAAATGATCAAAATACCCTTGAAAATTTCAAAAGGTATTTTGGTCATTATATTTTATCAAAAAATTATTTTTAATATTTTTTATAGGTGCGCCCTAATGAGAATATGGCACATACAAAATGTTATAGTCATACAATTTGTATAAAAAAAACTAAAAATAAAATACTTTAATTTATCGGATATAAGATCAAACGGTGAGTCCTCTTGATAAAAATTAGACGGTTGAATGGTAAGGGGAGGATAGAACTTTTATGCCGTAGGAAAAGCATATTAACCTTTCTTTATATTTTTTCTTTGCATAATTTCACATCTAACGACTAAAAACAATTGTAATAAAAAAAGAAGACAATTCTCTATATTTTTTTTTTAATATAATTTCACATCTAACTACTAAAGATGATTGTGATCAAGAAAGAAATCAATTCCTTATCTGCTATTGCGGGTAACATGCTTCATGCTACTATTTTTCTATCCAAAAAATGGATAAGGTGAGAAAATCAATATACAAGTCAAAAAATAGGGACAAAGTTCCTATGCTTACTTTTAGGTAGTGGTTGAAGAGTGGTGGACGCGTTGTTAACCTTTGGGCACGTGGCAGAAATACGTGTCATTATCAAAGGATACTAATGGCTGTAAAGCTTTCGAAGGAATAGAATGATTAGTACTTTTGCAAACTACATTTATTTGAGAAAATACTAAAATGATGATAATAATGATGAGGTAAATTGGGATAAGATCGATAGTTGCATCAAATTTGGAATCTCGTTTATTTTTTAAATTCTGACCCTTCTTAACTCATGGAATCCTTGGTGCCCTAAATTTTTAATATTTTTAAAGGAAATTTATGAAAGTATTTATTAGAGAAGAAGTATTTAATAGTTTATTTGATTGGAGTTATATCAAGTTTTCAACGCAAGACAATGCCTTGGGTATTTTTAAATTAAACAAAGAAAAAGTGCAAAATGTTAAATTGTTCACGTCATAAATAGATTGATAAATTTCCCATACATTAATGGCCTAGAACATGCTTGCACTAACTATGGGTACAAGTCTCCATTTCCTCAATGCATTGTTTATTGGGGGCGTTGAGTACACTTGTTACTAGGACAGTGTTTATTTACTTCCTCGATCAAGAAAGTTGTACGGAAATTTTTATACGAAATTTTGAGATCCATTTTAAAATTACTAGATGGGTATTTTCAAGTAAAAAAAATGAATTTTGAGTTCTTGAACACTTAAATTTGAGTATTGAATTTGGACCTTATATAATTTAAAAAAAAAAAATAAATTAAAAAGATAATGCATCATCATCATCAAAACTTTATCCTAATTAGTCAGGTTCGGCAGCACGGGCCATTCTTTTTTTTATCAAAAGGCAGACCCTCAATAAGACCAAACCTCATCATATATTTACTCACTACTTCTACTTCTCTTGCCCTTTTAAAGTCGATCACTTGAACCAATTGGTACCTGCTAACTAGTGTTATTTTAGATCTACGTTGCACATGTCTAACTTACTTAAGTCTACTTTCCCCATCTTATCGCCTATTGAAGCTACACTTAAGTTCTTTACTATGTATCCATTCTAAAATCTATCATATATTGTCTTGCTGCTCATCCATTTCAACATCATCATCTTAACTATGCTTATCTTATGAATATCTTGTTTTTTAATAGCTCAATATTTCATCCCATAAAAATAAAAAAATAAATAAAACCAAAAAATTGATAAAATTGGACAACTTAAAATGATCGATGGAATCAATCCAGGTTGAACCGATTCTTGATTCTGTCAAAGTATCACTTGGTTATGTTAGAGAATTGGGCCATCCATAGTCAGATCCAGTCGACTCTCAATACTCCGCAAGACCTGGTCCTATCACTTGGTAAGTTAGATATTCCTGATCCGAGTAAGTAGTTTTTTAAATTCCCATTTAGTATATAACTTATTCATATGAAGAAAAAGGCAAATCAACTTCTGTTTGGGTTTAGTCGACTTTTGTCAAGGATTAACGCTCAGATGCAAATGATGTTGCCGATGGTTTGACCATGCATGGGGTATTTATGTATAAGACAATTATGGTAGATGAGCTTATTCATGTATGAGTTTTATGGAATTTGCTCTCCAGTAATAAAATTCTGTAATATTTATAGAGAAAGACGGATGCCACAATCTCATAACCATCCGCTTTTCAATTAGTCTGACAATGCCACATTAGCCTACGACTTACAAGCAAATAGAAAGAAGAAGAAAAACCAAGATGAAGTGGAAGAAAAATTTCGTTAAAAAAAACATGGGGTATATAAAAGAATTATAATCTCAACGCACAATATTAAACTTAACACTTGTAACCCAATATTCCCACCACAAACCTCTCTTTTAAATAAAGGTTTTTTTACAACCATATTTCCTACAATAACTACCCACTTACAACTATAATTACTAACCTACAACTACTAACCATCTAGTACTTTCATAATTTTTTATTACACAAACTTACAAGTACAACTTTACTACATCACTAGTAATAAAATAACATAAAAACTAATAAGGTTTTTAAAAAGAGTAATGATCCTATGAGACCCTCTCACACCCATATGTGTAGAACCCCAAATGATCACCATCAAATTTGACGCAAATCTTTAGAAAAGTCAAATCCCACACCCATGTGATAACTTTTCTAAAGATTTGTGTTAAATTTAATGGTGATCGTTTGAGATCCTACACACATGGGTGTGGGAGGTTCTCATAGGATCATTACTTACAAATTTAACCATATTATCAAAAAAAAAAAAAAAAATCTGTTTGATTGAAAATAGAATAACGATATTATATGACCCTCCCACACTCGTGTGAGTAGGACCCTAAAAGTTCACACTAACTTTTTGATAGATCTTTATAAACTCCTTTCACCTAAATCTCACAATATGTCATAGCCTTGTCATTTTCATTTTCATTTTTTTTTTTTTTTTTTTTTTGATTTTTATAAAGAAGGTCTCGTAATGTCGTTTCTCTTACGGAATATGTCCCTAAAATTCTATTAGAATAATTTTTCCCCTGGCCTCGTTGATTCTTCCTAGAAGTCATGGTAAGCTAGCACGTTACGTTTTGCGACGAAAAGAACGTAACAAAGATTTCTCATGATAGTGTGACGTGTGCTTTCCCGTCGATTGGACGGCTGACATTTTTCTCCATCTATCACATCCATCTTTTTAGGGTGATTGCTCCTCCATCAAAATCAGGTCGTACAACTCGTGACATAAATCTACCCTATGCAACTGTAGCATTCAATCTCAACGGTCCAATTTATAAAATGATTTCAAGCCACAATAAACCAAATTTATGTATTTTGCAAGCCTATTATTTGAGTGAAAATTTTGGCTATAAATACCCATCTAGCTTTCATTCAAGCCTCCATGTGAGCCTTCCACGAAACCAAGCCTCTTTCCTATTCTTTTAGAGGAATTGGCCACTGATTTATAAGCTTGTTCATTAAGCAATACATTTTTATTATATTTTTTTTGTTATTTTTTTACAAAATGGGATGGGGTTTGAAATGTGAAATGCGATGGGGTGTGACAATGCCACATTAGCCTACAACTTACAAGCAAATAGAAAGAAGAAGAAGAATCAAGATGAAGTGGAAGAAAAATTTCGTTAAAAAAAACAAGAGGTATATAAAAGAATTATAATCTCAACACACAATATTAACCTTAACACATGTAACCCAATATTCCCACCACAAACCTCTTTTTTAAATAGAGGTTTTCTTACAACCATATTTCCTACAATAACTACCCATTTTTAACTATAATTACTAACCTACAACTACTAACCATCTAGTACTTTCATAATTTCTTATTACACAAACTTACAAGTACAACTTTACTACATCACTAGTAATAAAATAACATAAAAACTAATAAGGTTTTTAAAAAGAGTAATGATCCTATGAGACTCTCTCACACCCATGTGTGTAGAACCCCAAATGATCACCATTAAATTTTACACAAATCTTTAGAAAAGTCAAATCCCACACCCATATGATAACTTTTCTAAAGATTTGTGTTAAATTTAATAGTGATCGTTTGAGATCCTACACACATGGGTATGGGAGGTTCTCGTAGGATCATTACTTACAAATTTAACCATATTATAAAAAAAAAACAAAATCTATTTGATTGAAAATAGAATAACGATATTACATTACCCTCCCACACTCGTGTGAGTAGGACCTTAAAAGTTCACACTAACTTTTTGATAGATCTCTATAAAATCCTTTCACCTAAATCTCACAATATGTCATAGCTTTTTCATTTTCATTTTTTTTTTTTTTTTTTTGATTTTTATAAAGAAGGTCTCGTAATGTCATTTCTCTTACAGAATATGTCCCTAAAATTCTATTAGAATAATTTCTCCCCTGGCCTCGCTGATTCTTCCTAAAAGTCATGGTAGGCTAGCACGTTACGTTTTGCGACGAAAAGAACGTAGCAAAGATTTCTCACGATAGTGTGACGTGTGCTTTCCCGTCGATTGGACGGCTGACTTCTTTCTCCATCTATCACATCCATCTTTTTAGGGTGATTGCTCATCCATCAAAATCAGGTCGTACAACTCGTGACATAAATCTACCTTACGCAACTGTAGCATTCAATCTCAACCGTCCAATTTATAAAATGATTTCAAGCCACAATAAACCAAATTTATGTATTTTGCAAGCCTATTATTTGAGTGAAAATTTTGGCTATAAATACCCATCTAGCTTTCATTCAAGCCTCCATGTGAGCCTTCCACGAAACCAAGCCTCTTTCCTATTCTTTTAGAGCAATGGTTTAAAAAACGGATCGGTGACCCGAATCGGGCTTTCAAAAAACCGATTTGGATCGGCGAATCGGCGATCCGGATCGAAAATCGGGTGAATCGGTCAGAATAAAGCTTAAAAAAAAATCGAAAAAATTATTAAAATTCATTATAAATATTGTTTTTTAGGAATTCAATAAAAAATGAGGGTACTCCATTAAGAATTTTCATGTTTTTGAATGAATACGCGAATATTGATATGTTCTTTCCCTGCATGAACCGCCATTCAGCATTTAATTTACAGTATTTCGTGCTCATCCCTACACTGTTGCTGTTGGGACCCGATATGTGAATAATATGGCTGGGATAGGGTGGCCTCAGAATCATCATCTCTCTCGTTTTCTCTTTGAATAATATGGATTAAAAAAAAAAAAACAAATTTTCAAAAAAATCGATCATGGATTAAAAAAAAAATCACAAATTTTCAAAAAATTCTATCATGGATTACAAAAAAAAATTCGATCATGGATTAAACAAAATAAATCACAAATTTTCAAAAAATTCAATCATGGATTACATAAAATTTGATCATGGATTACATAGAATTCGATCATGGATTACATAAAATTCGATCATGGATTACAAAAAAAACAAACAAAAAAAACAAACAAAAAAAACAAACAAAAAAAAACAAAAAATTCAATCGTGGATTACAAAAAAAGAAAAAAATAGTTCGATCATGGATTACAAAAAATTCAATCATGGATTACAAAAAACTCTATCATGGGTTACAAAAAAAGCAAAAAACAAAAAATTCAATCATGGATTACAAAAAAAAAACCAAACATTTTGATCATGGATTAGAAAAAAAAAAACAAACATTTCGATCATGTATTACAAAACATTCGATCATGGATTACAAAAAATTCTATCATGGGTTACAAACAAAAAAACAAAAAACAAAAAAATCGATCATGGATTACAAGAAAAGAAAACAAACATTTCGATCATGGATTACAAAAAATTCTATTATGGGTTACAAAAAACTAAAAAATTCGATCATGGATTACAAAAAAACAAAAACAATTCGATCATGGATTACAAAAAAATCGATCAAGTATTACAAAAAAATCTATCATGGATTACAAAAACACAAAAAAAAAAAAAAAAAAAAAAAAAAAAAAAAAACCGTACGGAATCGCCGATTCACTGTTCGGACTCGCCGATTCCGTACAGTGAATCGACGATTCACTGTACAGAATCGTCCGGTTCTCTCTAGAACCGGACGATTTCCGATTTTTTGGGCGATCCGGTCTCCTTTTCACGATTTCCGAGTCGAACCGGGCGAGTCCGGTTCGACTCAGCGTTTTTTAAAACGCTGTTTTAGAGGAATTGGCTACTGATTTATAAGCTTGTTCATTAAGCAATACATTTTTATTATATTTTTTTTGTTATTTTCTTACAAAATGGGATGGGGTTTGAAATGTGAAATGGGATGGGGTGTGACAATGCCACATTAGCCTACGACTTACAAGCAAATAGAAAGAAGAAGAAGAACTAAGATGAAGTGGAAGAAAAATTTCGTTAAAAAAAACATGGGGTATATAAAAGAATTATAATCTCAACACACAGTATTAACCTTAACACATGTAACCCAATATTCCCACCACAAACCTCTCTTTTAAATAGAGGTTTTTTTACAACCATATTTCCTACAATAACTACCCACTTACAACTATAATTACTAAGCTACAACTACTAACCATCTTACAACTATAATTACTAAGCTACAACTATAATTACTAAGCTACAACTACTAACCATCTAGTACTTTCATAACTTCTTATTACACAAACTTACAAGTACAACTTTACTACATCACTAGTAATAAAATAACATAAAAACTAATAAGGTTTTTAAAAAGAGGAATGATCCTATGAGACCCTCTCACACCCACGTGTGTAGAACCCCAAATGATCATCATCAAATTTGACACAAATCTTTAGAAAAGTCAAATTCCACATCCATATGATAACTTTTCTAAAGATTTGTGTTAAATTTAATGGTGATCGTTTGAGATCCTACACACATGGGTGTGGGAAGTTATCGTAGGATCATTACTTATAAATTTAACCATATTATCAAAAAAAAAAAAAAATCTGTTTGATTGAAAATAAAATAACGATATTATATGACCCTCACACTCGTGTGAGTAGGACCCTAAAAGTTCCCACCAATTTTTTGATAGATCTCTATAAAATCCTTTCACCTAAATCTCACAATATGTCATAGCTTTTTCTTTTTCATTTTCATTTTTTTTTTTCTTCCTAGAAGTCATGGTAAGCTAGCACGTTAGGTTTTGCGACGAAAAGAACGTAAAAAAGATTTCTCACGATAGTGTGACGTGTGCTTTCCCGTCCATTGGACGGTTGACATTTTTCTCCATCTATGGCATCCATCTTTTTAGGGTGATGGCTCATCCATCAAAATCAGGTCGTACAACTAGTGACATAAATCTACCCTATGCAACTGTAGCATTCAATCTCAACGGTCCAATTTATAAAATGATTTCAAGCCACAATAAACCAAATTTATGTATTTTGCAAGCCTATTATTGGAGTGAAAATTTTGGCTATAAATACCCATCTAGCTTTCATTCAAGCCTCCATGTGAGCCTTTCACGAAACCAAGCCTCTTTCCTATTCTTTTAGAGGAATTGGCCACTGATTTATAAGCTTGTTCATTAAGCAATACATTTTTATTATATGTTTTTTGTTATTTTTTTACAAAATGGGATGGGGTTTGAAATGTGAAATGGGATGGGATGTGACAATGCTACATTAGCCTACGACTTACAAGTAAATAGAAAGAAGAAGAAGAACCAAGATGAAGTGGAAGAAAAATTTCGTTAAAAAAAACATGGGGTATATAAAAGAATTATAATCTCAACATACAATATTAACCTTAACACATATTCCCACCACAAACCTCTCTTTTAAATATAGGTTTTTTTACAACCATATTTCCTACAATAACTACTCACTTACAACTATAATTACTAACCTACAACTACTAACCATCTAGTGCTTTCATAACTTCTTATTACACAAACTTACAAGTACAATTTTACTACATCACTAGTAATAAAATAACATAAAAACTAATAAGGTTTTTAAAAAGAGTAATGATCCTATGAGACCCCTCACACTTATGTGTGTAGAACCCTAAATGATCACCATTAAATTTGACACAAATCTCTAGAAAAGTCAAATCCCACACCCATGTGATAACTTTTCTAGAGATTTGTATTAAATTTAATGGTGATCGTTTGAGATCCTACACACATAGGTGTGGGACGTTCTAGTAGGATCATTACTTACAAATTTAACAATATTATCAAAAAAAAAAAAATCTATTTGATTGAAAATAGAATAACGATATTACATGACCCTCCCACATTCGTGTGAGTAGGACCCTAAAAGTTCACAATAACTTTTTGATAGATCTCTATAAAATCCTTTCACCTAAATCTCACAATATGTCATAGCTTTTTCATTTTCATTTTTTCAATTTTTTTTTTTTTCTGATTTTTATAAAGAAGGTCTCATAATGTCATTTCTCTTACGGAATATGTCCCTAAAATTCTATTAGAATAATTTCTCCCTTGGCCTCGCTGATTCTTCCTAGAAGTCATGGTAGACTAGCTCGTTACGTTTTGCGACGAAAAGAACGTAACAAAGATTCCTCACGTTAGTGTGACGTGTGCTTTCCCGTTGATTGGACGGTTGACATTTTTTTCCAGGCATCCATCTTTTTAGGGTGATTGCTCATCCATCAAAATCAGGTCGTACAACTCGTGACATAAATCTACCCTACGCAACTGTAGCATTCAATCTCAACGGTCCAATTTATAAAATGATTTCAAGCCACAATAAACCAAATTTATGTATTTTGCAAGCATATTATTTGAGTGAAAATTTTGGCTATAAATACCCATCTAGCTTTCATTCAAGCCTCCATGTGAGTCTTCCACGAAATTGGCCACTGATTTATAGGCTTGTTCATTCAGCAATACATTTTTATTATATTTTTTTTTTATTTTTTTACAAAATGGGATGGGGTTTGAAATGTGAATGTGGTCTTTTGATATATGTTTTGGTGGTTATGGGGAGGGAGATTGTTAATGGAGAAAGGGTGAAGCTTTTTGTGTTGGGGGATTCCCTAGTGGATTGTGGCACCAACAATTACATAAATAGTTCCAAGGAGCATAGGGCAAATTATTTTCCTTATGGTCTAAATGCCTTTTCTGGCCACCCTACTGGTCGCTTCTCAGATGGGAAGGTCACACCAGATTTTATTGGTACTTCATGATTTTTTTTTTTTGTTTTATTGAAGAAATATAAAATAAAATTATTTATTTTGATTATAAAGAGATCATATTTATTTTAATTGTCAAATGTGAAATTAGATGGTTCAATTTACACCATTAACTATATTTGACGTGAAAGAAAATTATTAGCCCACTTTGCACAAAAAAAATAAGATACATGTGGTCAAATTTACGACTTGCATATTTGTGACCAATGTATGCGTACTTTATTTATTTTATTTTATTGAAAAATAGCTGGATATAGGTCCCACCAATCTGTTGATATAAAATAAATCTCACACAATTCACGAGAAAAAGCCCAACTTGGGAAATAAATGAAAGGAAATTACAACAAAGCTTTTTCACTACTGTAGACTTTCAGGAAAATGAAATAGAAAGTTTATTTGTTTCAGTATAAACTCAAGTGCATTCAAATCCTTAAAGAAAAACCACAACAAAAAAAATCTAATAATCCATTATTTCCATCTTTTTCTTGTTCTTCTCTTCTTCACCCTTGAACCTAGTTTACTAAAAGAACGAAAAAAAAAGAGAAAAAGTTGATGTGTGGGGACTCGATCTCTTGATTGGTGGTTTGGTTACACATGCTTTTTTTCTGATGTAGATGACAAGACATCTCGACCATCTTATTTCTTTCACTTAGCACATTTTAAATATGAAAAATAGATATATATGCGCACAATCATCCTTAACTATTAGATTTAAAATCTACTGAATGTAGATGGATATATATATACCATCTCTCTGGCTCATTCTTTGGTTTGTGTAAACTTTAGCCGAACTCGCGAACTTACCTCTTATCCCGCCATACTTGCAATCGAATGCTGACCATTCTTATGGAGCCAACTTTGCTTCAGGAGGAGCCGGAGTTTTATCAGATACAAACCAAGGGGAGGTAATATTTAGTATTTTTGTGTTTTAAATTCATAGAAAGCTTTCAATACTTTCCCTACTGTATATAAGCTACATATCTCTCCCTATTCAGCTGTTCGATCTGAATGAACGGCAGATATGACCCCAATCACAATGTTATGCTTACACACTGTTTTATTTTTTAATTTTTCCATATAGAACATTTTGACATTAAATTTTGGTTGTCCACTACTCTCTCGAAGTCGCACCTGAAAAAATATTAAAAAATATCTTCAAATAAATAAAATGACCAAAATGCCACTAAAACTTTCAGCAGTCTTTTAGTAATTTTATTTTTTTAAAAATATTTTTTAAATACTTTTTTTACTGCGCTCCATTGAGATGGTGGCACATACCAAATTTATATTCATATAATTTGTAGAAACAAATTAAAAATAAAAATATTCTTAGGAGTTAGATCTAGATCAAATAGCGGCTCACTTGATCTAAATTGGACTGGAGCTTTTCCTTACATTTGTCTCCAAATATTTAGACTCAAACCATGTTTAGCACCCTTTTTTGTTTCTCAATGTTTCAAAACTTGGATCGGTGGGGTACATCATACATCCAACAAATCCATGTTGAATCACCGAATCACTGATCCAAATCAGTTCAAAGGTCACACAAATATTAAAAATAATAACATATAAAAAATTGAAATAGGAGCTTATGGGGCGGAGATTTAAAAGTACTTAAGAAATATTAAATAAACTTAAAAAAGAAAAGTATGATAGGGTTTTAGGGGTAATTAGGGCCGGGACTGGTGGTCCAACTCTCCAGGTTTTAAAACACTGGGTTGTTGACGCAAATGTCTTCTTAGCACATGCAGCGTTCTTCGACAAAGTGCATCCTATATCCTTCAAGGCCTATTTACAAGTACTTTATCGATCTAAGATTTTGGGATTTACTTTAAAATTACCCGATGAATATTTTCAAAAATAAAAGGGCAAGCTTTCTATGCTTCCCTTACAGTATAGAAGTTCTATCCTCCCCTTATCCAACCGTCCATTTTGAATGGAGGGCTAAGATTGCCCCAATCCCAATGTCATGTCTTCACTATTTTATTTTTAATTTTTTTTCTATAAACTATTTTGACACAAAATTTTGGACGTCCATTCATCTATTAAACTCGCACTAGAAAAAAATATAAAAAAATATATTTTCAATAAAATAAAATGATCAAAATACCCCTGAAAATTTTAAGGGGTATTTTGGTCATTATATTTTATCAAAAAAATATTTTTAATATTTTTTATAGGTGCGCTTCAATGAGAAGATGACATGTACCAAATTTCATATTCATACAATTTGTATTAAAAAAAACTAAAAATAAAATAATTTAAGATGTCGGATCTTAGATCAAACGGTGAGTGCCACTCTTGATCAAAATTGGACGGCTGGATGGTAGGAGGAGGATAGAACTTCTATACTGTAGGGAAAGCATATAAACCTTTCCCAAAATAAAATTGATCAAACTACCCATAAGGGACAAGCTATTTAATGTTTTTATCTTTTTGCAACTATTCCATTTGACGATCATGTGGTTTTTATGGGTACTTTGAATTTAAATCCAAGGAAATTGAAATATAAATTATGTTCTAATTTTGATATTTATAAATAGTGTCATATATTAATTTACGATCAAGTTCCTTTCTTGAGAACATAAAGCATATTTTAATTTTATCGCTTTCTATGTATCAGATTAAGCTCAAATTTAGTTGGCATATACACGTCACTAACATATACCGAAAAAAAATATTAAAAATAAATTAAAATAATTAAAGGATCAAGCTACCCTATATAATTCATGAGTAGTTTGACAATTTTATATATTTTAAATTATTTTTTAAATATTTTTATAGGTATATGACAATGAAAAATATGAACATACTAAATTTGATTTTAATCCGATTAATAGAAAAAGAGGTAAAATTAAAGTACAATTTATGTTCTTAAATGTGGGACTTGAGAGCAAAATATGAAATATAAAAGAGCATTTTTAAATATAAAAAACAAAACACGATTTATTCCTAAATTTTCAAATGCTAATAGTTCATATCTTATGGTTATCTTGATAAATTTTCTTTAAGAACAAGATTTTGAATATTTAAATACTTAGATGTGACTTACAAAAATTCGATGGTCTTCGTTCAATTTTAGGATGTTATTTCTTAAAAAACATATACAAAAGGAATTATTTCATTTTAATAATAATAATAATAATAATAATAATAATAATAATAATAATAATAATAATAATAATAATAATAATAATAATAATAATAATAATAATAATAATAATAATAATAATAATAATAATAATAATTATTATTATTATTATTATTATTATTATTATTATTATTATTATTATTTTTCAGGTTGGTTGCTAAATTGATGCAGTTACATCCCCGAAATTTAGGATCCTAAAAATAGGTTTTATAGAATATAATCTTTTGCACCTTTTGAAAAAAAAACAATATTTCATTGGAAAAGTATACTATGAGACAATTTATTTTTGGTACAAAGTATCACAATCAATCTTGACCGTTGGATGTGAAATTGGATGGCGACATTTATTCTAATGACCAAGCTCAAACTTCAAAAGAAATTTTCTTGAACTTTGGAACACACCTATGCTATTAGATTTCACATCGAACGGTTATAAGTGATAGTGACTTCCTTGTATCAAAAGCAAATGGTCTCATTGTATACAATCCATATTTCATTTGTTAAAAACATAAGTAAATGCAATGTTATTTCTGAAAATTTGAAATTTTAGAAATGTTTCAGGTTGTGGACATGGGCATGCAAGTGGCGCAACTCAGTGAACTTAAATATGAGTTTAAGAGAAAATTTGGGCACTTTAAGGCTCACCAAGAATTCTCACAAGCTGTTTATTGTATTAGCATTGGGCTAAATGATTATAAGGTGCTTTTCAATGATTATGAAGGCCAAATATCACAAAACAAAGATGAATTTGTCAAATTTGTTATAGGCAAATTGTCTTCACATATTCAAGTGAGTTTTCCTTCTTCATCTTGTAATACTGTTATTTCTTTTATTTAATGGATAACATTCATCTTTGATCAACACTTTTAAGTGTGAAACTAGAGACAACTTCTTGGTACTCGTGTTTGATTTCAAAAGTTTTAAGGAAAAAATTGGCTTTGATTGTACATTATGAAATAATTTCTATCATCTATAACTATAAGATGTGAAATCTGAATGCTTGATTGTATCACATAATTCAAAAATAGAGTTTAAGCTAGTTCAACGTGATACCCTCAACTACCCAATTTTACATCTAACAGACAAAGTTGTTAATAAAATCCGTATACCCGAACATCGATGTGATATAAACAATAGCCTCTAGCTACAATCCCACCCATGTAGAGGGTGCCTATAGCAATAAAATGAACACTACCTATTTTACCCTTTGTTTAGTTGCACTCTTTATTCGCAATTGGCCTAATGGTAATAAACCAGAGAGCAGCGTGGATGTTAATTCAGTTTTGATTCCAAACTGGAATAGAAAATGGAAAAAAAAAAATGGTAAAAAAAAAAAAGCATAAAAGGGCGGAGTTTCTCTCGGTTTCGATTCAAATATCAGACTTTAAATAAATAACGATATATTTTGTGCTTGTTTTCAAGTGATTATATTAGGAGAATTTCACCAAAAAGTTTTATTACAACACGGGAAACCTCAGATCCCAATTGAAGTATTACGAATACTAGGTCCAGCTTCTCATGTCTAATATTGAAAACTTATTTCACAAACTAAAATTGATCAGGGTTAAAATAGCTAAGCTGAACAACTACTTCTATAATAATTGGAGAGAGAGAGAGGGGGATAAGTGAGCCAAGAGAGGCAAAAGAGGTTCAAGTTATATCAAAAGCTTTTCTGAATAATCTTTATAAAACTTTTTGTTATTTTCTTTAGAAAATGAGTTTTTAGGATATTTCTTCTGACATTAATTATTTTTATTTGTCAAAAAAATGAGTTTTTAGGATATTTGGAGGTTCATGCCTATTGAAATCTTTCCTAAAAAATAGTCTTTTTCAATAGAAGTGCATCTTAAATAAAGTATTCCTAACCATGAGTGCATTAGGTTCAACTATTAAAGAAGGCATAAAGGCCTTTATAGAAGTTGGAACATGTAACCATCAATGCAATTAACAATTCTTTCTCTCTCTCTCTCTCACACACATATTTTTTAGTTCTATTTATTTTTTGGCAGGGTCTGTACAATAATGGTGCAAGAAAATTTTTAAATGTGGGATTGAAGGATTTAGGCTGCACTCCTCATATGAGGGCGCATGGAAAAGGGGAGTGTTTGCATGAGGCCACTTATCTTAGTGCATCTCATAATGCTGCAGCAGAAAACCTGTTAATAAGTCTGGAATCCAAATTAGCAGGATTTAAGTACATTTTCTTCGACTACTTCAAGTTTTTGAGGACCAGAATTGAAGAACCCCACAAATATGGTAAAAATCAATCCTCTCTAGTTATTATTTTTATTTGTTGGATATTTATTTTTGCTAGTAGAAGGTCACAATCATCTTTTAGCTGTCATATTTGAAATTGGGGGGTCAGGGGGATGTCATTTATTTCAATGAGTCTGAGAAACATTTATTTGAAGTATGGATGCCTTTAATGACATACCCCTACCTCCTTGTACAAGGGTGATTATGACCTTTAGTATCAATGACAAAGAATCTTATTTGTATACTTTACCTAATTTTTGGTAGGTAAGCTTGATTTGCTTTGTTCAAAACAATTTTTATTTGTTTCAATGTGTCTGATAAGGTAGTTTTAAGGATTATATTGGTAGTTATATTCGGTTGTATACATGAAAAACTGTAAAATTAATACCTGGCCAAATGGAGATGAAGGGAAATGAAGCCAAAATGGAGGAGAAATAATGTCAATATTTTTTTCTTTATTTTTTTTTGGCGATTTAGTATGTTCTGCCTCTTTATGCTCAAATAGAGTGAGTGTTGCTGGAGCACACTATTCAAACACTCCCTGAAGAAAAAGAGTTAGGATGATTTTCAATCTCAAATTTTGGTTGGGATCCACTGTAAAATCACAATGTCAATGTTCTCACAAGACAATATTTGGATTCTTGAGTTATTAAACTCATGAACTTAGTAAAAAAAAAAGAATTTGATTTTCCCAACAATTGGATGGTTTCTGTTCAATCTTCAAACTTTCTTGTTTGAGGTTGGTTGCCGAGTTGAGAAGGTTAGATCCCCAAAATTTGGGTTCCTAGCAATATTACTAAGAGTGTTTTACCCAAGAGAGTGAATGCAGGATATGCTCCCTTGAGAATCTATAATATTTTAGCTGTCAATAGGAGAGGGAGATAACTAAATTTATGAACTTATTTTCAACAGGATTTATTGATGGACACCAAGCATGTTGCGGATCCGGACCCTTTCGAGGGTTGTACACATGCGGAGGAAAGTCTGGATCCTCGGGATACGAGCTTTGCGAGAACCCGGCCGGTCATGTGTTTTTCGACTCATTCCATTCCACAGAAGGCATAAATAGGCAAGCAGCCCACGCACTATGGTTAGGGGAGGACCCTACTGTGAGGCCTCTCCCTCTTAGTGAATTCTTCAATAAGAAGGTTTCACCTGGGGGTCTTGGTCTTGAGAGGAAAGGGAAAGCAAAGATGTCCTTAACATTAGGGCATCATTCCTACTAAGAAAACATATATGGCGAATGTGGACCATACTTTTATTTAGTTTTTTCATTATCAAGAATATTATCCATATTTTTCTTTGTTCCCATCTTGTGTAGTTAGTTAGAGTATCATCTTGTGTAGTTAGTTAGAGTATCATCTATGGACCCAACTTTGCCTCCGGAGGAGCAGGAGTTCTCTCTGAAACAAAGGGAAGGTAACCTTCATTTATCTCAATTACTGGCATTTCATTCTCAAGATACCGAGGGTCTAACTATATTAAGTAGTTTGTTATTTGTTATTTTTACTGAGGGTATGACCTTTAATAGAGTAGAATGACAAACTAATAGCTGACCCCGATAGTTGAAAACAACTTTGATGATGATGATGATGATGATATTTGTTATTTTCACCATTTTAAGATGCATGATTGATTTCATATACTTTGGGCACTAGAATGTTTTACAACATTAATTACATACATTATAAGTTGATTGAATTTGAATTAGTGCCCGAAAGTTCAACTGGTGTTTAAAACCATAGACATGGTCTTAGACATACATGGGTCCCAGGCTTGAGTCACCCAGCTCGAGTCGGGCTAGTCGCAATTTGAACCGGTGATATTGTGACATTAAAAAGTAGGGTTTAGGGCAAAGCCGGGGAAATCTGAGGTTTTTCTTCAGACTCACCAGCATCCTAATCAGGACCAACTCAAAAGAGTCCTGAGCTGTGTTAGTTGTTTTTTAAACACCGGGTTCAACAAAAAATGTTTGGTTAAAATATAGAAAGCTGGAACAAATTCGAAATGAGAAGTTCAAGAAGTTTCAGGTTGTGGACATGGCAATGCAAGTGGAGCAATTCATTGAGCTCAAAAATGAGTTCAGGACGAAATTAGGGCACTCGAAGGCCCAACAAGCATTCTTACAAGCTGTTTATTACATCAGCTTTGGATTAAATCATTATAAGGCACTTTTCAACCATTATGAACCCCAAAGGTCACAACCCAAAGATGGATTAGTGGAAATTGTAATCGGCAACTTATCCTTACATATTCAAGTGAGTTATCAGCTTCCTTCCTCTTTTGTTCCTTTTCTATGCTAATAGGCTAATAGGCAAAGTATATCACAAGATCATTTAATACTAATATAAGGAGGTTAAAGTCATTATTGACTATTAGATGTAAAATTGAGTGACCAGGGGTGTGCCATTGAACCGACACTAAGTTCAAAACAAAATTTATCGAGCTTTGTGATACACCCAGTGTAGGAAAAATCGGGGCCCGGTTAATCAGAACCGGCTATTTGTGGTTCCGGTTTCGGTTGGTTTTGGTGAACAGGTTGGGTATTTTAAAATAATTTCAAAAAAAGTATATAAAATCCCAATAAATTAGGGACTTTATGTGTAATGTATTTTTTAATGTTTTTCATCATTTTGGCAAAGATTGAAAATTTTTTTGGCCATTAATACTTATTTTTACAATTTCCCATCTTGTTTGAAAAATTTCAAAAATATCTCTAGGTACAAATCGATTATTTAAAATCCATTTTTTCATTGATTTTCAATTTCATTTGGATGTGATTTGTTTAACATGTTTTAAATATATTATATTTTATTAAATTTTTTTGTATGTATTTTATTTTTTTTGACCTCCCGAGACTTGCCCGGTTAGGCCGATTGAACCCGGCTAGTTTATCGGTTAGGCCGGGTGAACCGCTTTGGGCCCCATGTCCGATTAACTATTTCAGTTCGCTTTTTCCCACACTGGATACACTCAAAATCACATCCAATGGCTAATATGTAATCGGCAATTTGTCCTCACTGTCCTTTCTTCTTTTGTGGAAGTTAACAAGAAAAGGGAGGCATTATACATCTAGCTACATCTTGGACAGTGTTACTCCTAGTTATTGTGTGGATAACAAAGTTTAGAAAACGGAAAAAATGCATTAAGGTGGTAGGCATACTAATTTGGTATATACGTTGAGCGCAATGAAGGATTTCATGAACACTATTCAAACTGTTTGATACCAATTGTAGATGGCTAGGGTGCTATCAAATTTTCTGATGGACTTTGAGCGCAGGAACGACATACCCAAGCCATTCCTGATTGACATTTGATAGCTGGTGTGATGTACTGCTCATTGCATACATTTCCACGGCAAATACAATCTCTCTTTCTCTCATTATTGAATTTATTGCAGGCACTAGATAGCCATGGTGCAAGAAAGTTTTTACTTTCAGGGCTCAAGAACTTGGGCTGTATGGCTGGCATGAGGATGCTTAATAATGGGGAGTGTTTGGATGAAGCTAGTTATCTTTGTTTATCTCACAATGTTGCTCTAGAGGAACTTCTAATTGGTCTCGCCTCCAAATTAGATGGCTTCAGATATATCTTCTTCGATCAATTCGAGTTTTTTAAGGCTAGGACTGAAAAGCCCCACAATTATGGTTAGTGCTCAATCTTTCTTATACTTTGATGGGTTCTTTAAGCACAAAGTATGTTTACCATAAATCATCACAAGAAAGAGCAACATAAAGTACAATAAGTTTTTGTTTTATTTGTTTGCTATAAAATATCAGCTCAAAGAGGAACACTTTAAGAAAGGAACATTTATGTGGTTACTAATGTTAGGATTTAAGAACCCTCTTAGATGCAGAAATATGAAACCCAAAACTTTTGGATCCTATTAAAATCATGTACTCAATCTGCTAGAAATAAAATAAGTGAGAGTACAAACTATAATATGAGAAATAAAGGATATACACGTACCGCAAGAACATAAATACTTTATGTGGCTTACTCTATAGGCAATATCTATGGGCATGACAAATTAAAATCTAGTATACTGATGAGAGTTACATAATGATTTTTGGGATATAGAGTGAATTTTTTAACCTTCGACAAAACCCAATCAAACAACCTTTTTAGAATTACCTGATCGACCTCATCAGCCGATATCTCATTTTTAGTCCATAACTAAACCACTGTCCAAGAAAAGAATATAAGAGCAACTATGATTTTCTCTTACTAAAAGAGGAAACCACCCAAAATCTTTATGGAAATAACTTCTTTACAAAAATAAACCAATCACTCTAACATCATAGTGTTTCTCTCTATAGAGAGCTCATTTCTCTCTAACATCAAAGTGTTTCTCTCTATAGGGAGCTCATTTCTCTCTAACATCATAGTGTTTCTCTCTATAGAGAGCTCATTTCTCTCTAACATCATAGTGTTTCTCTCTATAAAGAGCTCATTTCTCTCTATGTTGATGCTTTATCTCCTATGAGGGCCCCCACCTCTCTCTCTAGAAGAAGCCACTTTTTCTAAATGGTGACCCAAATAGAGCACAAAAATTCTCATCTCATTGTATATCATATGAGAATCCCATAGATCTCATATATATCTCAAATTTTAGATATAACCAAGAGTCCTAATCTAATTGGACTTCAATGACTATACCAATTTAGAGAAATGATCAATATTAAAATCAATATCAATCCCATATAATATGATATTTTCTTATGGTAGTGATTTTTGATATCACCATTTCCGACAACCAAGAAATTAAATTTAGGGTATTTGTTTTGGTAAAACTACAGTACTAAGAAGGAGGTGTAAAGAAGTAAAACAAATGCAGATGAAAAATGGTGGAGCTTGAAAATGTTTCTATGTGACCCCAACAACATAAAAATTATATGTGACCTTGACCTCTTAATCGTTTGATTTGAATTGAGCGGCTATGATTGTTCAAAGAAAATAGGTGAAAAAGAAGAAAAATAAAAAAATATAGGGAAAATATCTCTTTATTCCCTATTTTTAACTTCAATATCTTACGAGACTCAAAAATTGAAAATATTACTTGTAAGCAAAATGTCTCTATATTTTCTATCTTACAACCCCCTGGACCATAAAATTTTGACCCAAACAAACACTAAATTGACACCCTATTCAAACTCTATCTCTCTCTCTAAAACTCCATTTCTCTCTCTCTTCGTTTCTATGTGAGTTTACTAGCCAAGAGGTTTAGCTTGAGCTCGAACACGAGCACACCTTCTTATGTGTGAGAGAGAGATGGAGTTTAGGTTTTAGAGAGAGATGGAGTTTTAGAGAGAGAAAGAGATGGAATTTGAGTTTTTGGGAGAGAGATGGAGTTTAGAGAGAGAGAAGATGATGTAAGCGTGAGAGATGGAGTTTGGGTTTTAGAGATAGATGGAGTTTTGAGAGAGAGATGATGATATGAGAGAGATATGAAGTTTTAGAGAGAGAGAGAGATAGAGTCATTTTATAAGTTGTTGAGGTCACCAATACATGGTCAAAAGGGTTTAGGGGGTTGAAAGATAGAAAAGATGGAGTCTTTTTGCTTACAAGTAATATTTTCAATTCTTGAGTCTAATGAAATATAAAAGTTAAAAATATGGGATAATAGGATATTTTTCCAAAAATATATACCTCGACAAGATCACATTAGTTTGTCTTTCAATTCCTTATTAATTTTTTTTTTCTTCAAAGAAAGCTAACAAGCAGTCGCAAATGGTGGTGTTTCACAACAACAAACTCATATGCAGCCCAGGCGTAAACTCATGGGCTAACACTAGCTTTCCTTTGCGTTTCAATTCCTTGAAACTTGTATTATTGTTCTTGTTATGAATATCAACTGTACTTTTCAAGCGGTATTTTGGTACTTAGCAAAATTTGGACACTTTTATACTATTGTACTCAACAAAATTGACTGTTATGAGTGTCAATTGTTGCGCTTATCAATATAATATAATAAAGTTTCAAGGGGTATCATTATATTTTATAAAAATATATTTTAATATTTTTTTAGGTATGTCTCATTGAGAAGATGGAACGTACCAAATTTCATATTCATACAATTTCTAGAAAAAAATAAAAATAAAATACTCTGAGAAGTCAAATCTAGATCAAACGGTCAGTGACTCACTTGATCTAAATTGAACAGCTAGATGGGAAGGGAATTATATATCTTCTATTTTGTAAGGGAAGTATGGAAACCTTTACCTTTCCGTAAATGAAATATCTTTTTTTTTTTTTTTTGTAAAATAATTTTTTAAATTAAATTTTATTTGTTAATTTGCATTATTAGTAAATATACAATACATAATTATATTAAAAAAAGGTGCTTAGGCATCAGCTTACTCATACCTTTGTCTTGAATTTTAAGAGCTTTAGGATCCAAAAACTGAAACACATCCCAATCAATTGAAAATCCTATTTTCAAATCCAGGAATTTGGAGCTTCAAAAATAGCATATTTGATTAAAGAATTACAATTTATGACCCATAATTCGTTTCTTTTTAGAGTCATGAACGTGGTGGTCAAAGATGGTAGACTTGTAAAATCTTGGATCCAAAAGAATAACGGACATACAACACTGTCCATATGTGTGAGTAAAAAATTCAATACATTATTGTATTTTAACATTTTTTGGTACTTATTACAAATTTTTACCTTTGAAATATTTTTATTTTATTTTAAAATATGATATTAAAAATTATAATGGAATTGATAACGCGCATAGCATGGGCTATGTACTTTTAACTTTGTTTGTAAGCTGATTTTTTTACTACTTTTAGAAGTGGACCCTTAACTGAAACACCAAGGAACTCCAAAAATATGTGACGCAAATTAATTATTTATGTTGAGTTAGCAAAGCACATGGCACCTCACAGTATCATTCTCCAAATATTCCTTTCTTTTAGTTCTTTTTTCCTTTGTTTTTTTGTTGTGTTGAACATGGCACATGCTACCTACTTATTCATATGATACAAAGCATAGTCAGAAAAACGCCATTTAAAATGCAATTTCTCAAAAATAATTTTTGTAATTTCTTTTCTAAAGTTGTTATTTTCAAAATATCTTAAAAATACTTGAGGTTTTGAAGAAAATGAAGTATTACTTGACTATAACATTTTTATAAAAGTTATCAATATAACTTTTTAAATTTGCCTTAAATTTAATCTTCTTTGTTATTTTTGTCAATTAGTATTTCGATATATATATATATATATATATATATATATATATATATATAGGTTTTGTAGGCTACACCACTTGTGGTGTAAACCTTTAAAGTACTCAACATATTTAGGTACCCTTATTTTATAGTACACTAATTTTTTGTTTAGGGGTATTTTAAGTAATTAGTCAAAGGTAAACTAAAAATTTTTAATAAAAAATACTAAAAAAAGGAATAATAGTATCAACAATACTAATAATTCATTTTACTTTATCTATAAAAAAAACAACAAAAAAAAAAAAGGATTTTTCCCTACTGTAACAATAATATTTTTATTAAAATTTTTTATTAAAATATGTTTTCTTTCTTGTTAGGGCTTTTGTATGCTAAAAAATTTGAATCCTGTTTTTTTTCTTACCTCGTTCAACTTCCTTGAGAGAGAGCAAATATGCAGAGAGAGAGAGAGTGTGTGTGTGTTTGGGGAACATGGGAGAAAGAGGGAGGAAAAATGGGGGAGAGTGAGAAAGGCGGACTAAAAATTTCTTCATGCCACTGTTTTCCTCAAAGCATAAAATTTGGACGCCATTTTTTTCGTTGAAACATATATATATATATATATATATATATATATATATATATATATATATATATATATATTTGGGGTCTTGTATTGAAGTATCTTGGTTTAGTTTCTGATACAGAAATAGAGTATCTCTATGGATTGATTGCTTTGACATTGAGAGCTGTTTGATTATTTTATAGATAGTAGAGAGTTTCTTATCGATTATGATTAAGGATTAGGGCTGATATATCCCTCTTTCTTCTACTTTATGTATTGGGATTGAAAAAAAAAAATCGGAGAGGCCCCTGTTTTAAAAGTCTTAATCCCACTCGTTCATTCAGCAGGGATGATGGACGGTTGATGCTCCACCGAACTGCTATTCCTATTGTTGGCCACCGTTTGGGAGCTTTTTACACTCGCAATTGAATAACCCAACTCTCTTATATATAAATATCACTCTTCCAATAATTAGACTAGTTTTAATGGCGAAGAATAGTTTAGGCGTTCAAATTTTGAAAAAGAAAATAGGAAATACTAGTCTTCCTTTCAACTGGCAACGTAGGGCCGAGAATTTTTCGGATCACTTCAGATCCACCGAGATTTGGATCCGGATCTACTTAGATTTGGATTTGGATCCAAAAGTATATATGGGACCAGATTTGATCCAAATTCAAAAACTATACATGGTTTCCGGATTAAGCTTTTTTTAATATATATATATATATATATATATATAGGAAAAAAAAATCATGTCAACCCATGGGCTGATAGAATAGTGTAAGTCTAACGGCCCAGATTGAATCGACCCATCTGGGCTGATTTGACAATCATGACCTCATTTTCTAATGTAATTTTACTATTGTATATACAAATCCAAATCAAATAAAATTTGGAACTTCCATTCTTCTCATCAAAACATACCTAATAAAAATATTTAAAAAATAATTCGTAAAAATTAAATTAACCAAATTACCCCTAAAATTTGCAGGAGCATTTTGGTTACTATATTTTTTATGAATTATTTTTTTGATAGTTTTATTAGATTCTCCTTTTTGCAAAGAATAGATTCCCTAAATTTCAAGTTAATTGAATTTTTATAAAATAAAATAAAATTAAAATGCGAAAAACAATCGTGACTATTGGATCAATCTAGATTCAATGAGACCATTTACCTTTGGTACAAGGAGGTCACAATTTCCTACAATTATCGGATGCAAAATTTGATAGTGTGGATGCATTACAAAGTTCGAAAAAATTTCTTTTGAAGTTTGAGCTTGGTCGATGGAATAAATGCAGCCATCAAATTTCACATCTAATGGTCAAGATTAATTATGACCACCTTGTACCAAAGATAAATGACTTCATTATATAATTTTCCTTATTTTAAAAGAAAATTTTAATTAATTTTTGTGAAGCTTAACTTAACTAGTAGGAGGAAAACGAGAACTTAAAAATTAGGCTCGTACTTATTTTCTCTCAATAATATAGAATTTATAGAAATTATAAAAAATATACCTTAATTTTTGTCTAATTAGAAAAAAAACCATATACTTTATTAACCTCTTCCATATATATTTTTTCTTATTTTTGGCTTTTTTTTAAAAAAAACCAAAATAGCCTTCACGATAGTCATATTACCGTGAAAGAAGGCCATAGTTTAACTATCGTAATGCTAAAGGGTTTCATTCCGGCACTTAATACGGTACTTTAAATACCGTAATACTAAAAGGCTTTATTATTGTACTCTAAGTACCGTAATGCTAAAGGGCTTCATGCCCACCCGTCTCATTTAAATGTTTCACAGTAATACTATAGCATTACTACACTTAAAATACCGTAATAAATCCCTTTAGCGTTATGTTACTTAAAGTACCGTAATGAAACTATTTAGCATTACCGTAAAAGTACTTAAAGTACCTTAATAATGCCTACCTTCATGGTAATACGATTACAGTGAAGGTAATTTAAAATTTCAAAAAATAGGATTTCAAAAGTTTAAATTCTTTTGAGAAAAAAAATTTTAGACTAAAAGAAATCGGTGGTATGTGATTTAGATTTAGAATAGGAAGCGAGGGAATACGGAAAAGAATACCTTTGATTCTATGTAGATTTAGATATCTTAAGATAAGAAATAGAAAGAAAAAAGAAAGGGATACAAATAGGAGGAAAACAAAGTCGTGATATTGAAAGAAAGGGAAATAAATGACAGGAAAAATAAATCATTGTATCAAAAAAAAGGGAGGTAAATGGGAGGAAAAAGAAATGATGGTATATTTTAAAGTGAAACCTCTCTATATGCTATAGGAAAGCGTCACTTCTCGCTCTATTGTCCGATCTGAATGAACAACTGAGATTGCTTCAGTCAAAAGGTAGTCTAAGATTGTCTGATCTTGATCAGATTGCTTAGAGTTTTTAATTTTTAAGTTTAGTTACGAATCATCTAGAAATAAAAATTGGGGCATACCCTCATCTTGTAGGGTGCACATTAAAAAAATATATTTTGAGACAATTTGAATGATCAAAATACCCTTAAAATTTATATGGTGTTTCGAGAATTTATTTAATCTAAAGTTTTGTTCCTCCATTAGGAATGAAGGATTAGAAGAGGGGGATATATTGTTGATATTTATCTTGAATTCTAGAATCCCTAATTTTAAGGGATTCGTTTCCTCTAATTTAGGTTTTCTATTTATTTGGGTAGAGCCTATTATTTAGGATGTAAGTTTATGGATAAGTCCTACTTGGATTATAAAATAGAGCCTTACGTCCTTATAGATAGGGATAAAGTTTCTTGTTGATAAAGTTAAGAAAGTTGAGATTGTTTGATGTACATGATTTTGGAGCTTTATTCTCTCTATAAAAAGATGCTTTTCTAGAGAGAGAGTATGTGTGGAAAAGTAGGCCACACATAGGTGCATTTTTGGGTTTGTCCTCTTTTGTAGAGAGAGACAGTGCATAGAGAAAAATGGAAGGAAACTTTTGGGGGTTTTTGCAGAATGAGAAAATTGAAAAGAAGAAGCCTTTGTGGGAAATTGAGTCTGCGGTTTTAGAGTAAGTTGCTTTGTGATTTTTTTTCTTTGATTTAGTAAAAAAACATCGATCGCCTTTACCCGTAGATGTAATCACAATTGTGACGAATCACGTAAATCCTGGTGTTTTTTTTTTTTTCTGCTATTTATTTATTTATTTATCTTTATTGCTTGTTTTTTGTAGATTCTTTTTCTCGTACTTTATTTTCCAAAAATCAACGCGTCAAGTTTAGAGCTTCCGCGCACAACAAATGATATTAGAGCGAGGTATGAGGTTTTGCCGGTATGGCGGTAAAAGTTTCGAATGCAAAATTCAAAGTTGAGAAATTTGATGGCAAAAACAATTTTGGAATTTGACAAATCAATGTTCAAGGTTTGCTAGTGCAACAAGGTTTACATAAAGCTCTGAAAGGAAAGTCTAAGAAACTAGAATCCATGTTGATGAGGATTGAGAAGACTTAGATATGAGGGATATGAGCATTATTCGATTGTGCTTATCGAGTGAAGTGCTATTTAATATCGTCAATGAGGATTCGACATCAAATCTTTGGTCGAAGCTTGAGAGTTTGTATATGACAAAATCCCTCACAAATCGATTGTTTTTTAAGAAAAACTTATACACCCTACGGATGAATGAAAGTACAGGTATCTATGAACACTTGAATTATTTTAATAAAATTATTTGTGAATTATTGAATATTAGTGTTAAAATAGATGGTGAAAATAAGGCTATAATTTTATTATTCTTACTCCCTCATTCGTATGAGCATCTAGTCACAACATTGCTTTATAGAAAAGATAACATAGAGATGGAGAATGTGACTTCGACTCTTCTTTCTAACGATTTGAGAAAGAGACAGGATAATGCTCAGCCACATGCAGATGGTTTAGTGGTTAGAGGGAGATCTGTTGAGAGAAGTGGAAAGAAACATGAAAGAGTAATATTTATTGCAATTACCGCAAGAAATATGGGCATGTTAAGAATGATTGTTAAAAACTCAAAGAGAAAAAAAGATGAGGTTCTGAAGTAACCAATATAGTTGATAGAAGCTCGGTAAGTGAAACAAATAGTGTATTGTCGGTCTCAACAAATTGTGAAAACTCTAAAGATTCGTGGGTTCTTGATTAAGGATGTTCCTATCATATATGACATCATCGGGATTGGTTCACCATATATAAAAACATTGATGGCGGATTAGTTTTGATGGGAAAGGATGCAGCTTGCAAGACCATTGGTGTTAGGACAATTGCTCTCAAAATGTATGATGGAGTTGTTAGAACCTTGACCATTGTTAGACACGTTCCAGATTTGAGGAAAAATATTATTTCTTTGGGTACCTTAAACTCCAATGGCTGCAATTTTATTGGAGAAGGTGGAGTTCTGAAGATTGTTAAAGGTGCTCTAGTTGTGATGAAAGGCAAGAAGATCATACCAAACTTATATGTGCTACTTGGTGATACTATCACAGATAGAGCAGCACTTTTCGTATTTGATGATGACGATTCTGACTTGACTTAGTTGTGACATATGCAATTAGGCTACATTGGTGAGAGAGGTTTTTCGGAACTTAGCAAACACAAATTGATCAATGACTTGAAGAAGTACAAGTTGGAATTTTGTGAGCACTGTGTTTATAGTAAGCAGTGTAAGGTGCAGTTTTGTACGTTAGAATATACCACAAAAGGTATTCTTGACTATATTCATTCAGATGTTTGGGGCCCTGCATCGGTTGTCTCAAAAGGTGGATCTCTATACTTTGTTGCATTTATAGATGATTTCTTTAAGAAGGTATGAATTTACACATTGAAGAAAAAGACATATGTATTTAATACATTCAAGCAGTAGAAAACAAAGGTCGAAAGACAAACTGGAAAGAAAGTCAAGTGCTTGATGACTGATAATAGTGGAGAGTACAATTCAGTGGAGTTTGTGAAATTTTGCAAGAGTGAAGGAAATGTTCTTCGCTTCACCACTCTGAGGACGCCGCAACAAAATAGAGTTGCTGAACACATGAACATGACACTTCTAGAGAAGACTCGCAACATGTTGAGTGATGCTGGTTTGTCGAAGGACTTTTGGGCTAAAACAGTCAATACGGCGTGTTACCTCGTCAACAATTCACTATCTACAATAATAGATTACAAAACACTAGAAGAGGTATGGTTCGGTAAACCTACTGCTTATTCTTATTTAAAAATTTTTGGTTATCTTACTTATGTTCATGTGAAGAATCATAAGTTAAGTCCAATGTCAAAGAAGTATGTTTACCTTGGTTATGAGAATGAGGTTCAGGCTATAGAATGTAGTGCCTAGATTTTAAGTCGCTTAAATTTATTGTTAGTTGTGATGTTAAATTCGATGAATCTGCTATTTAAAACACATTCAGAATGCTGTAGAAAAGAAAAATTGCAGCATTAGTGATGCAGTTGAGGTGGAGTTGACAACTCCAGAAAATACTTCAAATTATGTGTTAGATATTTCCTGTGAGATAATGGAGGAAGATGTTGACCATGAGGAAGTCATTGAGTCTACTCCACTTGAGGAAGAGCCTCAGTTTGAAAAGAAAAATAGAATAAAAAAGCTAGTCGTGCAGTACGATTTTGAGGACATGGTGGCTTATGCATTGGCTGCCACAAGCTAAGAGCCATCCACTTTTATGGAAGCTACACAGGATAGTGATAGTAGCAAGTGGAGTGAAGCCATGGATGAAGAAATGAAATCTTTACAGAAGAATCGCACTTGGGATCTCGTGAAGTTGCCTAAAGGCAAGAGAGCCATTGGTTGTAAATGGGTTTATAAGAAGAAAGATGGGTCACTTGAGACTGGTGGTGATCGATTTAAGGCACGTTTGGTTGCAAAAGGTTATGCGCAGAAAGTAGATGTTGATTATAATGAGATTTTATCTCCAGTGGTGAAACACACTTCTATTCGGGTTTTACTAGCCACGGTTGCATTGTTTGATTTGGAGTTAGAGCAGTTTGATGTCAAGACTGCATTCGTTCATGGAGAGTTAGAAAAACATATTTATATGACTCAGCCAGAAGGTTTTGTTGTTAAAAGTAAAGATGACTACGTCTGCAAATTAAAGAAGTCGTTGTTCGCCCAAAAACAGTCTCCTAGGCATTGGTACAAACGTTTTGATACATTCATAATTGGACATGGGTATGTCAGAAGTAAGTATGGCAATTGTGTTTATTTTAAGAGATTTACCGATCGTTCATTCATCTATTTATTGCTTTATGTGGATGATATGATTATTGCTGCAAATAATTCTTTAGAAATCAGTAAATTGAAGACTTAGCTTGCCAGATAAGTTGAAATAAAAGATTTAGGTTCAGCAAAAAAATTTTTAGGTATGGAGATTCATAGAGATCGAAAGTTGGGTAAATTATGGCTATCTCAGAAGGAGTACATTGAGAAGGTCCTCACTAGATTCAGGATGAAAAATTCAAAACCAGTGGATACTCCTCTTTCTGCACATTTCAGATTTTCGGCAACATTATCTCCAAGTTCAGATGCTGAAAAGGGATACATGTCGTGTGTTCCCTATGCGAGTGCAGTTGGAAGTCTTATTTATGCAATGGTTTACTCTAGTCCAAATATTTCTCATGCCGTTAGTGTTGTTAGCAAGTATATGACGAATCCAAAAAAACAATATTGGCATGCGGTAAAATGAATTCTGTGTTACCTAAAGGGTACATCAGATGTGGGTCTGATGTTTGATAGAGATAGAAAGTTTGGTGACAAGGTTGTTGATTATGTTGATGCTGACTTTGCAGGTGATTTAGACTGTATGAGATGTATTACAGGTTATGTGTTTATATTTGCAGGAGCTGCAATCACTTGGAGGTCTGGTACAAGCCATTGTTGCTTTGTCTACGACTGAAGCATGACTGTTACTGAGGTTTAGAGGGCTTGTAAGCGATTTGAGCTTACGCCATGATGGAATTGTCATTTATTGTGACAGTCAGAGTGCAATACATTTGGCGAAGAATCAGGTATATCATGCAAGCATGAAGCATATTGATGTCAGATACTATTTTATTCGTAAGATCATAGCTGAAGGTGATATCTTGTCACTGAAGATTGACACTAAGAAGAATGTTGTAGATATGTTGATAAAGTCGGTTCAATTACAGAACTTCAAGCTATGCTTGGACTTGCCTAATGTGTTGCCCAAGAAAGCGCCTGTGGAGGCGTGTGTGGAAAAGACAATCGATGAGAATTTCTTTTGGAATTCACGCTAAGGTGGAGGAGATTTGTTGATATTTATCTTGAATTCTGAAATCTTTAATTTTAGAGGATTGGTTTCCTCTAATTTAAGTTTCTTATTTATTTGGGTAGAGCATATTATTTAGGATCTCAGTTTATGGATAAGTCCTAATTGGATTAGGATAGAGCCTTAGGTCCACATGGATAGGAATAAAGTTTCTTATTGATAAAGTAAGGAAAGTTGAGATTGGTTTGACGTCGTACATGTTTTCGGGACTTTATTCTCTCTATACAAAGATGCTTTTCTAAAGAGATAAAGCATGTGTGAAAAAGTAGCCCATACATAGGTGCACTTTTGGGTTTGTCCTCTCTTATAGAGAGAGAAAGTGCATAGAGAAAAATAGAAGAAAACTTTTTGGGGTTTTTGGAAAGAGAGAAAATTGTAGAGAAGAAGGCTTTGTGGGAGATTGAGTCTTCGGTTCTCAAGTAAGTTGTCTTGTAATTTTCTTTCTTTGATTTAGTTAAAAATATCAATCGTCTTCGCCTATGGATGTAGTCACAATTGTGACGAACCACGTAAATCCTATTATTATTTTTTTGTCGTTTATTTCCTGCTTTATTTTTGTTGCTTGTTGCTTGTTTTTTGTCGATTATTTTTATCGTACTTTATTTGCCAAAAATCAACCCATTGGGTTTAGAGCTTCCGTGCACAACATATTTAACATGGAAAAAGTTTATAGAAGGGTGAGGCCCTGAACAATCAAATCAATACGCACCTCAAGATTTCACTTGAAGAGGTTGTTTTGATGCCCAAAAGTCCTCAAATCGATAATCTCGACCACCTCAAGATGTATGTACATGAGAAAAAATAGATTTCAAATCTTGAAAATAGTGCATTTTATAATGCATTTTGTGGACCATCAAATTTTTAAGTGTACATAAATTGCTTGATCTAGACTATTTTTGAAGCTTTAAAATTTATAATTATAAATGAAAATAAATTTTCATGCCATTACAAAGATTTCTAGTACTAAGACAACATCTTTCGATACTATTTGAAGGTGTCTTAGCCTAATACAAACCACACCCATATAACATTCTTGAAGTCTTTGTTTTTTTTGTTCACATATCCAAAACAAAAATGACCGGATTCGAGGAGTTTAGGCATAAAAAAAAATTGTCGGGAATTTTTGATGTGCGCCTTACTTTGATTGTTTAGGGCCTGGATAAATAAACTTTTTCCTATTTACACAGGCGACTATAGAGTCTATATATAGTGATCTATACTGTACATAGAGTCTCAACTTGAGGCCCTTTATCGAAGTGAGCGGACCTTTTTCTTGCTCTTCTTTGATAACCGATAAGGGCTCAATTGTTTATTCAATTATTCTTTATTTTTTCCTCCCAAATGGGAAAGACTTTTATATGCATTTGTGAAGTCTTGCTCTATGGTTTGGTGCTCTTAGCAGGGGCTCTTGCTAATGGGGAGAAGGTGTTGCTTCTGGTGTTTGGGGACTCTCTTGTGGATTGTGGCACCAAAAATTACTTAAATACATCAAAGGAGCACAGGGCTAATTACTATCCTTATGGCCGGAACGTGTTCTCTGGAGAGGCGACTGGCCGGTTTTCCGATGGCAAGGTTACTCCGGATTTCATAGGTATTTTTCCTTTTCCTTTTCTCTTGAGCTCGACTTTGCAGTAGACATATCAGTTTGGGTGAGGGAGGTCAAGGGGTTAGAACTTCGAACCAATAAAATTTGTTCTCGAAAAAGCTCTTACATGCTAACCTAGCTTTTCTTTTCATTTATCTCCCTTGTTTTTGTGATTTTCTATAATTTTTGGTGAGTTCTTTTTTTAAAAAAAGGATTATTTTTTTTTTTGGAAATTTCCTTCTTTTTGATATTTTTTTTGAGCCAACTGTTAATATCTGTGTTAAACTTTGATAACGTGTCATCTCAGTGGTTTTTGTGCTTCAATTACTTATTAACCATTGTTAAGAGCTGTTTTCTCGTTCTTCCTGGCCTAGTTTTGGACAATAACACTAAATTTTCAAGAAGTAAAATTGATGAAGTTGGTGTCTGGTCACTATGTTTTGATTAGGTCAAGGATTCCAAATTTTAATTTATCCCTACTATAAACCAAGTCAAGTCAATAAAAAATATTAGTGTTATAATGAACGTGTTTATTTTTGTCTTCTTGTTTTGGAATAAAATTACATGTTCGACATTATCACGAAATTTTTTTCATCATAATAATAACATTAGGCCTTAAAATATCTGAATAAATTAGAATTATGTGCAACCATGGTTGAACCCCTATGAATTCTTGTAAAATAAATTGAGAAGAAGAGGCAAGAAGAGAGAAGAAAATACAATTTTACGTGGTTCGGTATTTTGGGCCTACATCTAAGGTTGAAGGATTATTCAGTTGTGCCCATTATTTCATTCATTGAGCATTAAATAAAAAATACAAGATAATAACTAAAAAGAAATTGATATCCCCAAATATCTCCTAAATATATCATCATGATATTCTGCATATCTAGTTACCCAAAATACGGGTTTTGGGTAACTATATCAGCTGTTATCATCCGTGTATCATATTTTAGTAGTTATCTGTACATATCTGTACACAGATATATTTCAACACTCCCCCTCAAGTTGGCACGCTGATATCTATCGAGCCCAACTTGCTTAATGTTTCTTGAAATTGTACTTTTTTTGTGGCGTTTGTAAGGATATTGGCAAGTTGATTTTTGCTTCTAACGAATGGAGTAGTAATTTCTTTGGCTTGAACTTTCTCTATCACAAAATGACAATCTGTTTCTATGTACTTAGTCCGTTCATGAAATACCAGATTTGATGCGATACGTATAGTAGCTTGGTTGCCGCAGTTCATAACCATTGGACGCAAAATATTTAAACTCATATCGTTGAGAAGAAAAGTTATCCAAATTAATTCACAGGTTGTAGTTGACATGGCTCTCTATTCGGCCTCTGCACTTGATCGAGCAACCACCAACTGTTTCTTACTTTTCCAAGCTACAAGGTTACCCCTTACAAATGTACAATATCCAGTGGTGGATCTTCTATATATAGGACTACCTACCCAATCTACATCAGAAAAGGGAATGATAGAAGTATGACCATTATCTTTCATTAAAATTCCTTTTCCAAGAGATGACTTAAGGTTCCTTAAAATTCGATTGACAACTTCAAGATGAACAGTTTTTGGAGAGTTCATGAATTGACTTACCATACTGACACCATACGCAATATCAGGTCCAGTGACAGTGAGATATATATATCGACCAACCAAACGTTGAAACATTCCAATATCTTCCAAAACTTTGTGTGAGTCTATGTCAGCTTTATAATTTGTCTCAATTGGAGTATCAATGGGTTTACAACCTATCTTTCGTGTTTCGTGCAAAAGGTCTAAAATATATTTCCTTTGGAAAATAAAAATTCCTCTATGAGAGTATGCAACATCAATTCTAAGAAAATATTTGAGTTTTTCCAATATCAAACTTTGTATGAAGGTAATCTTTCAAATTTGTATTGCATTTGAATCACTTCCTATTATAACAATGTCATCAACATAGATAAGGACAACAACATTTCCGGACTACCTTCTTTTTACAAACATGGATGAATTGGCATTACTTTAAGAAAACCCTATATCAATAAGAGCTTGACTTAATTTTGTAAACCATACCCTGAGAGACAATTTAAGCTAATAAATTGCTTTCATGAGCATACAAGCCAGAGTTTGTTGCCTTCTTGAGGATGACCAGGAAGAAGTTTCATGTAAACTTCTTTTTCAAAATCTCGATGCAAGAAGGCATTTTTTATATCTAATTGATATAAAGGCCAGTCATTGTTGCCAGCAATAGAAAGTAAAACTCTCACATCATTCATTTTGACTACAGGAGGAAAGGTTTTCTTGTAGTCAACACCATACGTTTGAGTGAATTCCTTTCCAACAAGTCTCACCTTGTATCTCTCAATAGTTTCACACTTCTATATTTCATTTTATAGACCCACTTGCATCCAACTGGTTTTTCTCTTTCGAAAGAGTAACAACATCCAAAGTATGATTTTTCTGTAAAGCAACAAGTTGCTCTGTCATTGCAGTCCTCCATACTGCATTTGAATTAGCCTCCTTAAAGCTAGTGGGTTCTTTAATTGATGAAATTTTGGTAAAATAAAACACTATATTTGGGAGAGAGTTTCTTAAAATCCATTTGTTTCTCAATAGGATAACGAATTTGATGATTGCTTTACTTGACATGATATGTATAGTAATCCTTTAAACCCGGAGGAGGATGACTAATACGATCAAATCGTCTTGGTTGAAAGTCATGAGGAATTATTTCCCCTTGATATTTATTTGAATGAGTCTCCTCATTAGACTCTTGGGGTGTTTCAAGAATGGATTCTTGAACTATTTCTTGACTAGGTATAGTACTCTTAATGATTTCGATTCTGGAATCAAAACCATATATATTTTAGAGATCTTGGGTAGAGGTTGTCTTGCTAATCTCTCCATGAGGTATTGATACTAATTGTAGAGTTCTCGGGAACCTCTAGCTTACGGAACCTGGAATCTCAAATATCAGGATCCTACCCAAGATCGTGTACACGATTATCTAAATGCGAAGTATATGATTACAACTATAAATCGAGTGCAAGAAATAAAGCAAACATAAAAAATTATACCACAACAATACACAATTTACATGATTCATCCCGTAAAGCTACATCTATGTCCTCGGCAAGTAAAAATTCACTATCTCAATGAAGATTACACTTTTGAGTTATAAGAGATAATACCTATCTCTAAACATCGGTAAATGCCATCACCGATATTCCTTTCTATACTTGTTCTCTCGACCGAGCAACACCGTTGATCAACACCGCAATACCGCTACCAGAAGATAATATTGAGAGCAACCGAGATATTTTCTCTTTCTAGAAGTGGAAATAAATCAACCCAAAACTCCATGGGTATATTACCTCTCTCTTGGAGGCTATGTCTCTCTCACTTGGAGACCATATCCTCTTTAGAGATCCATTCCCATAACCTCCAAGGGGTGACCCTCAACATGATAGGATATTATGTCTTTATTGAGTCTCTTATATAAATACCACTTTTTTGCTTTCCAAGAAAGTCCATTTTCATTTTTCCATAATACCTTTAATCTTTAGAAAAGAAATATGGGTATGGTGATTTAGCTATCACTATACTCAACAATCTCTACCTTCATAGACAAATCACCATAATTGCCTTGGCGATATTTATTGGATAGATTTCTTGATTTCTTCACACTTGACTCCATTGTGAAAATTGTGGAAATTTCACAAACAATTTGCATCCATATTTTTCCACCTCAAACCATATATCCATCCAACTCCATTATTCATATTTTTCTTAATGCAAGCCTTAGCTCCCGTATATACCTTGTGTTATGATACCAGATAAAATAAATTGAGAAGCAGAGGTGTGAAGAGAGAAGAAAATATAGCTTTACGTGGTTCAGTCTGTCGGACCTACATCTACAGTTGAAAGGCTATTCAATTGTGCCCATTGTTATTGAGTATTAAATAGAAAATACAAAATAACAACTAAAAAAAATTGATATTCCCAAATATCTTTTAAATATATCATCCGTTATCATCTACGTATATGTAGACGGATGTATTTCAACAGCTCTTAACCAGGGTTGACAGATACATAGTTTCTAAAACTCAAGTTTCAATGTTAAAAATCTTGGCCTGATGATCAAGTAGCGGAGGACCCAACATAGTGTCTAGTTTTGGAAGAACATCTAAACTTGCCAAAGATAAAATGGACAGAAATTTTTTTATATTTTACCAACCAAATAATTTCTTTCTATTGTCGGAAATAATTGAACCTGGCTTATTGTCTTTGTCCGAGAAAGATCGATCATTGATTGTACTCAAGGGGAAAAATGGTCTCAACTTTGACCTTTATTCTTATCTAAAGTGGGATTTTTTTCTATTTTTGGAAATAATTGTACCTGGCTTTTGGAGTTATTGTCAGTGTAGCAATGATTTAGGACCGTACGTCAAAGTTGAGATCACTTTGTCTCTAGAACATAACGTACGAGAATTCTACTTTTTATTTTTATAAAATAAAATTATTATTTATTGGTAAAATATTGAATAATTGATTAAATAACTTTACAAAATAACTATAAAAGACAAATCATTCCATTGACCATTAAGATTAAGATTGGTACTTATCCAGTTGGGTACCTTGATTAAAAATTTATTCAAAATAATCAAATTCTCTTGTTTAGCAGGGGTGTTTTTGTAATTGATAATTTGATCTCGTTTTGGCAATTCGGGAATCTAGAGCAATTTATGGGTCAATTAAGAAAAGGAAAAAATTATATAGAGCTGAGGCTTTAAACAATCAAATTAGAGCCCACCTCAAAAATTTTATTAGAAGAGGCCGTTTTGATGCTCAAATATCCTCAAATTGATTATCTCAACATCAAAATACATAGACATGAGAAAAGAAAGGAGTTCAAGTTCGGGAATTAATGCATCTTGGAACGCATTTTTCGACGGTCAATTTCAAGTTTTCGTAGATCTACTTGATGCACACTATTTTTGAAGCTTTAGATTTTGTAATTAAAAAGAAAAATATATTAAAGGCTATCACAAAGATTTTCAGTGTTGAAACCACATTTCTCGGTACTATTTGAAGATGCACTTTACTTTGATTGTTTAGAGTCTCTCACACATTCTCTCACACCCTTAATGAAAACACCATCGATTATTCTAGGTTGGCAATACTAAACTACCGCATAATGAAAATAAGTTTAATTATTTGGGGTTTGCAATACAAAACTCAACCTTTTCTTTTTTTTTTTATAAATTGCAAGCCCTTATTCTATGTTGTTAGCCCTGAACAACTTGGGCGTTTTTACTATTTTGCTCTTGCAACCTATGTGGGGTTAAATTACTAAAATCCTCTACTTGTTCTCTATGAACAATTTGTTCATTTTTACCGCTGTTCTTTTGAGTCCTGTAATTCGGTGAAAAAACTATAAATCGTAAAAATCCTAATTTTAAATGAGATGATTTAACCACCTTAAGGAATTTATAAGGCAGTTTTCGCTCGTAGTGTCTTCAAAAGATTTTTTTTATTATAAAATTGCCATTTGTTACTCTGGTTGATAGAGAAAGTCTTTATCAATTTCTTTTCTTCTTCTTTTTTTTTAAAAAAATTGGCATTTGTTACTTTGGTTGACAGAGAGAGTCTTTATCAATATTTTTTTTCTTTTTCTGTTTTTTGATTTTTTTGGTTAGGTTTTTTATTGGAAGACCGGGAGGTTTTGAAAAGCATTGAATTAAAAATCCCCATGGTAAAATGATCTCCTTTTTTGTTTTATTTTAATTTATAGTTTGTTTGTTAATTGTGGCCCAGACCCACTCTAGAATTCCCTCAGACCGGATGAATAAGAATCTGATATCCGGAAATTCACTGCCCAATTCCAATTATTGAATCATTGTTTAAAAGTTTAAATTATCTTAGGAAATTGTCAGGAAAATTTCCTAGTCAAATTCTAAAATTTAAAAATAAAAATCAAAATAGTCAACATAATGTTCTTTTGATATCATAACATATGCTTTTCTTATACTTGTGTTGCACATTTTCTGTTTAATATTTTACATTTTTTATACTAATCCACCTCATGATCATGTATCTTATTATGGGTACTTTGAAATTGAATCAAATGATATAGGTAGAATGTTAAATAATTCATCTTACATAGGTATTTTGATAATTTTCCCTATTTATTTTGAAATATAACTTTACTACTAAATCAAATTTGATTGTAGGCTCTTTCAATATTTAAAAGAAAATATACATCGACCCTAGGATGACATCCTCCTTAGGACATCCACCATCCAGCACTTTGTTCGACGGTGGCCAGGTTGGAATAATCATAGTCCATCGCCATAAGTTAGATCTCGTTTGGATGTGCTGATATCCCTGTCCCAACATTATCTTCGCTTGTGATTGCAGGCATTCATGAAAATAGGCGCTTATAATTAGATATAAAGATTCTATACTATGTTATCTGTGAAATCTCTCTCTCTCTCTCTCATATTAAGCTTCATGGAAATTTCAGCTGAATTCGTGAATCTTCCAATGATCCCGCCGTACTTGCAACCGGATGCCGATCTTTCGTATGGAGCCAACTTTGCCTCTGGGGGAGCTGGAGTTCTCTCTGAGACAAACCGAGGAGAGGTATCATCAAACTTCATTTTATTTATTTATTTTAAAGGTGATTCATCACTATCATCAGTAGAATCTTTTCTCAATTTTTTAGGGTCGGCTACACAAATCCTCGTCTGCCATGCTACTCTATCTAGAGCTATACTCTAATTATTTTACTTTATTTATTAGGTGATTATACTATGAAAAACAATAGTTTTAAATATTGTAAATTGACAAAATTTTCAGGTCATAGACATGGGAATGCAAATTGAGCAACTTATCCAACTCAGAAAAAGTTAGGGGATTTAGAGGTTGAGAATGCGTTTTCAAAAGCAGTTTATCATATTAGTGTTGGACTCAACGATTATGAGGTGCATGTCGACCATTACGATGCACATGAGTTACATGCCAAGGATGAAATTGTCCAAATTGTAATGGGAAATTTATCAAGACAAATTCAAGTAAGTATTGCTAATTTTATTTTTAATTTTAACTTTTTTTATTACGACAAATTCAAGCAACTCTTGGTTTTTTTTTTGGTGGGGTTTGTATAAGGTTGAAGCCCTAAACAGTCAAAATAAGGCGTACCTTCAAATAGTACATAAATATGCCTTTTTAATATGTCTTTTTTCTCATGTTCATACATGTTGAGATCGGGATGATCGATTTGAAGAATTTTGGGCATTGAAATAACCTCTTCTAGTGAATTTTTAAGGCGCGCCTTAATTTGGTTGTTTAGGGCGTCGCCCTTATATAAACTTTTCTTTTTATTTTTAACTTGTATTTTTGGGATTGTATGGAATTCGACCATTATCATACACAAACGAATGCCACAGACACCTCAATCTATCAGATGTAGAGGTGGATGGTTAGGGTGTGTCATTTATCTGCCTCAAAGTCCGAAGGAACTGTTTTTTTGGGATTGGAGTGCTTCTAATGGTATACCCCTAGTTGTCCAATTTCATATTAATTTGTGATCTTCTTGTACAAGAAGTAAATGGTCTAGATATTTAATTTTTCCCGTTCTTTTTGCCAAAAGATTCATGCTCCTGTATATGTATGATATCTATTTACTCACTCGGGTAAAACCCAATCTATGAGCAATTTGAGACCCTAATTTTTGAGGATGGAAACTCTTCACCCCATGGGCTAACTTAAATTTATATAAAAAAAGAAAAGAAGTCCATAATGCATTCTCTATAAACTTGAAAAAAATAATATCTCAAGATTGCAACTAGATCTACCTATATTTAAAGGGTGAGATCTAAGTGTTAGAAAATTAAAACTTTAAATAATCTATTTGTAGACAATCCCTTAAAAAAATAAAAGAGAAAAGAGATTTTTTTTGGGGTAAATCAATGCGGGAAAAGATCCCCTACCTTGGTTTTTCATTAATAAAGGTAATAAATACAAATCATAATTTTACAGCCTTTTTGCCAAGTCAAGTAAAATGATATTGTTCTCCATTCTTACATGGCTATTAAACTGTGGCCATTAGAAAAAGACGCGGTTTCTATGTGGCCAAGTATGTAGAAATGCGGGTCTATTAAGAAATCTATTTTTTAAATGGATTTTTGGATTTAATATTTAAGGACATATAATGTCTAATGTGAAGATCATGAATGTGAAAACAATAAGTAAAATTTAAAAACTAAAAATAATAATTCTAGTAAAAGAACATTTGGACCGTTAGTTTCTATTGTTTTTAGAGGAAACACCTACTTGTATCCATCTTTAAGATGGATGCTTTACACTTTTTGGACCGCATATGTTGTCATGCGGTCTAGCCTACATGAGACAATTTTCCATTAGAAAATTCTAACAACTGAGGAAATACTCGATGACTCTCTATGGTCCATACATGCCTCAATTAACATAGGAAACATAACTGCTTTTGAAAAATAACTCAAACCGTAAATTGGGTTTCTCTAAATCCAAGTTTTCTCTAATTTTTAAACTTGTTTTAATTTTAAAAAGGTGTTTTAGGTTTGAATTGATTTTTAATTTTTTCTTTTTTATACTCTTTCAGGGCTTTTTGGACCTATGTTGGACAGGGGATGAATCCCCTGTTCATAAAAACTTCACATACTGTACTCTCTCTCTCTCTCTCTCTTTAAGTGTCCATTAACACAGTCTCTCTCTCTATGTGCTTTTTTTCTTTTTTTTCTTTTTTTTTTTGGTAGAAACTGTATGAGCATTGTGTAAGAAAATTTGTATTGGTGGGACTGAAAAACTTAGGGTGCACCCTTGATATGCGAGTATTTCGCAATGGCGATTGCTTAGAAACTGCAACTCAGCGTAGCTCATCTCACAACGTGGCTGTGGAGGAGCTCTCAATCACCCTGCCCTCCAAATTAGAGGACTTCAAATATATCTTCTTTGACCAATTCCAGTTTTTGAGGGTTAGGGCCGAGGAACCCCGAAAATATGGTAAAGGCACACACATTTATCTAAAAGAAAAGTATACAAAGAGGTAATTTACTTTTAATATATAAAGGTCACAATCACTCTTGCCATTTAGATTTCAATCAGGTGGTTGTGAGTGTATTATTGATTGAACTCAGAGTTAAAATTTTTTTTTTTTGAACTTTGTAATACATTCTAAACCATCCAATTTAACATCTAATGGTTAGTAGCAATTGTGACTTTTTTATAATAAATATAGATACTCTCATAATACACCGTCCCATATTTACCTGTGTTTTATGTTGGAAATGGTTAACATCTATTTGAGGTGGCAGCTTAGATTCCAACGAAAAATGCTAAAAAGATCATGAAACTGATCATCAGGACCTTGAGATTTATGGATTAAAGGAAAAGAAATAATTTAGCCTTAAAAGTAAAGTTTCTCCTCAAAACTCATCCGATAAACACTTTGGGCCCATCCTGTAAATACTTAGGGTATATGAAATCCTTATGATGGCTCTAAAATCTATTGAGTATGTATATTGTGCTCCATCAGGAACGTAATTTACTTCTACTCCCGAGGTCAAATGACCTACTTGAGAAGATTTTTTCAATAAAATTCTTTGGTAACCACCTTAGAATCAGTATATGATTATTCTCCCAAAAAAAAAAGAAGAGTTTTCTAACACTTTGATCTCACACTCTAACAATTAGACGGTTTCTATTCAATCTTGAGGCATTAGTTTTTTTTTTTTCAAGTGATTAGAGGGTGCAAGTAGGATTTTTATTATTATTGAGGATAATTTATTAGTCAAAGATGTTATATCCCCAACATTTGGGGTCCTAAAACTGATCTTGGGTGCTCAAAAAATAATACAGATTTTGCGGAGCCATGAACATTTGAAAACATAAGGTTCAGATAATTTATTGCACTATACACTATTTTTAGGGATTGAAGTTATTATTATTGTTTGTTTTTGCATCCATAATTATCAATTTCGAGATAATTTATTTAAAGGTTTTTTTTGATGCCGAAACTGCAACTTTCGGTAAAATTTGAGACAGAGATTTGCTTTTTTTTTTTTACAGCGTAAGCCTTATTTAAACTTTTCTTTTTGGTAAACACCAAATGGTGTTAAAAGTTAAAAGTGGTTTTCTTCTTGGACACGGTTTTTATTTATCGACAAGTCACTTCTTAAAAATATATTTTGGAGATAGATTTTTGGATTTAATTTTTAATGATACGTAATCTCTAACATGGAAATCGTGAATATAAAAAAATAATAATTTTATTAAAAAAAATATGAACCATTAATTTTAATTATTTTTAAATAAACCACCTATTTGTATCCATCTTGCAGATGGATGCTTTATACATCAAGGACCGTAATATCAAGGACCGTAAATGTAGAGATGCAGTCCAGTAATTAGTAAATATAAGTAGTACAAGGTCATTGGCCAATAGATGATTGCCATATGGACTATTCCCTTTAATTTGGTGTTTTCTTCCAACGGCAGCAGTAGAACAAACACGTGCGAATACGTGTATGTAAGGTTGCCAATGGCCATATACGTTAGGTTCGTGCCAGCCATGGCCATACACGTACACACATAAACATGATTCTTAGAATGGTGGACTCATTTTACCCTATTTTTCATATAAATTCTATTTTTTATTTATTTGTTTTTAGCAGTGTTTGAAAAATCGATGTGCCCTCGAAAATTGGCCAAAAATCGATGTGCCCTCGAAAATTGGCCAGGGGTTGGGTTCGAGTAACTAGTAAATTGTCTTAATTGGGTAGGTCATGACCGGTCAAAAAAGTGTTAAAAAAAAAAAAAAATACAAAAAAAATATGAAAAGCATATTCAAAGATTGATTAAACAAAACACATCAAAAAGAAGTTGAAAAATAGTGAAATAAATAGATTTTAAAAAATTGATTTATGCCCAAGGGTATTTTCAAAATTTCTAAAAAAGACTGAAAAATATAAAAATAAGTATTCAAGGCCAAAACGGTTTCCAATCTTTCCCAAAATGATAAAAAATATTAAAAAATACATTACAAACAAACTCTTATTTTTTGAGATTATATATATATTTTAAAAAAATTTTAAATACCCAGCCGGACCACTAAGACTGGATCGGCCAGTTCCTGATTCCAGTTTGACTTGCTGGTTCTAAATTGGACCAGTCGAGTTTACAAACACTGGTTTCGAGCTCCTACTTGAGGCTTGCATACACACATGATTGGGGACCATTAGACCCTAATTTCAACATCCTAATTTTTGTTTAGGGATTGGATACTAAGAGACTTTATAGCTCTTCCAAGGATATTACAACTATTTATAGCCATTATGTCAAATTGGATGGCTTGAGTTATGTCAAAATGGTTGCATTTTTTGTTTTTTTTTTTTTTTTTTCCAACTTTTATTTTAGTCAATGATATGAGCACAACTGCTTAATTTGAAATTTATAAGATAAGAATGATTTGACCTCATCGTGCTAAACAATAAAAGATCTCTTTATATACTTTTCCTTTTATTAATGCACAAATCTGGGCTGCACATCTCTTTCTTCTCTAATTCTGGCTATGCAGTCTGTACTACTATACCATGAGTTGGTTAGGTCGTATAATCAATTTCCATACACACTGTCTCACTTATCTCGACTGGGCCTAGGCCACAATGTGATCTTTGGGCCTAGGCCCAACCAAATTTGTGCCAAGCCTGGCTCGGCTTTTTGGCATCCTCACGTGTGTACACTCGCACACAAACACAAAGGAGGTTAAAATGACATAAAAACATTTTTTTAAAAAACAGGATTTGTTCATGGCCACCAGGCTTGTTGCGGAACCGGGCCACTCTGAGGGTTAAACACGTGCGGAGGTAAGAAAGGGGTCACTCATTACGAGCTTTGCCCGGACTCTACAGAACACATGTGGTTCGACTCATACCATTACACAGAAGATATACACAAGCAAGCAGCCGTAGCAATGTGGGAGGGCAAGGACCCTACAGTGAGGCCTCTCTCCCTCTCAAAGAATTCTTGGAAGGAAAGGCAAAACCAAGGTAGCTTCAAGCATTTGGCATTCCTCCTCCTAAACCAAAGTATAACATGAAGAGAGCTTCTTCTTTATTTTTATCGTGTGATTAAATTTTTAGATTCACTATCTACTGGTGTGGTGTCCATCTCTTGGATTTGTGCTTGTGTTTTGAGTGTCCATTACCTCCATCTCTTCCAATCCATCATTTTTTGAAATAAATGCTCAAATGCATGTCCTAGTCTCCTTATATTAATGGAGTTTTCCATTTATTACATATGATAAAGGGAAAATAATTGGCCCGCCTTAGTGCTCGAAAACTCGGTCGGTGCATCTTGGACCCAGCTGGTCAAACCGGAACCGGATACCGGCCGATCTGGTTTTGGTGGTCGAGCTGGGCATTAAAAAATAAATAAAAATAAAAATAAATAATATATATATATATATATATATATAATCTCAAAAAATAAGAGATTTGTTTGTAATGTGTTTTTGAAATTTTTTTGTTTTTTTTTTTCTTTTTAATCATTTTAACAAAGATCAGAAAGTGTTTTGGCCATAAATACTTATTCTTATATTTTCTGATTATTTTTAGAAAATTTCAAAAATACCTTGAGCACAAATCAATCTTTTAAAGTCAACTTTTTACTACTTTTCAACTTCATTTAGACGTGTTTTATTTAGTCATGCTCTAGATATTCCTTTTTTAATTATTTTTTTACTTTTTCTAATGCTTTTTGAACCGGCCGGGATCTGAACCGACCGGTTTACAAACTACGCGGACCCTTCCTTGGCCAGTTTCCAAGGCTGGTTCGATTTTTTCGAACACTAGTCTGCTTATGGGCAGACACAAACGATGGTCGGCCTCTAGGCGTTAGCTTTAGCTTTTTGTATGCTTTGGGCTTCGGTTCAGTAGTGGACATAGGGGCGTGGCTTATGAAATACTTCTTTGTCACTTGGGTTACGTGAACTTTAAGACAAAACCATGGTATGTGATCTCGCAATTCAACATTCCATTTAGAAACCCTAACATGTAATTATTAGGTTAACGATCATTGGAGGTTGCAAAATATATTAACTCATTTATCTGGGAAGTTAGTGCTGGGATATTAAAAAAAGGGGATTGGCTCACACCCCCACCTAGTCATCACGTTGTGGTTTTCACCAATAAAACTAACTCCTAAACTATTAGAAAAAACAGATAGGGCCAGTCTTCCCCATTGAATTACTCAAAAAAAAAAAAAAAAAAGACCGATCCAAGCCTTGTAAGGCCCGAATAAGGGTGGCAACTCGGGTAGGGTCCAAACCCAAAAAAAATATTATGGACCCGGACCGAACACGGTTGGACTAGATCCAAAAAGAAAATAGCTATGTATTTAATTATAGGGCCAGTCTTCCCCATTGAATTCCCTTAACTATATATTTTTATATTGAGACCTATATTTAATTATATTTCATAAATTAAGACCTAAAAAAATATTACAGAACCCAGACTCGACATGATCCAATTGAACTCGGACCCAACCCATCGGGTCTAATTTTTGGGCCCATACATGTACTTGGGTCGGGTCCAGGTCCATTGTCACCCCTAGGTTTGTACAAGGCCTAGCCCTATCTAAGAAAAAATACAAATAATTTAGTGATTTTTTAAAAAAGGGCAAGGCCAGGCCAAACAACGGTTGCATAGTAATATAATACAACAATCTTTAAAAACTATAATAGGGATATTTGTTTGATCCAAATTTTAAATTATACACTCTTTTCATTCTAATGAACAATCACAAATTTTTTTTTATTTTAAAAAATGCAACCTAGAAAGTATTTTTTTAGCCCAATTAACATAGGCCGTTCATTTTAATAAGATGCTTAGATCTAGGCCTTAAAAGGATTTTTTCTCTTCTAATTTTTTTAGATGGCTTTATTATCATTAGATGAACAATGTTAAAAGTATAAAAAAATGATTTTGAGTTTGTAAAGGCTAAGATCTAGAAATTCACCAAATGAATGGTCTTGATTCGTTGTTGGAGGTCAACTCATTTTGACCATTTATAGAGTTCAAAATGATTTTTTGTTTTTAGATATTGATTATTGAGATGAAGAGAGTGTGTGTGCAAAAGTTTGGGTCATACAAATACCACAAACATAGTTTTCTAGAAGTGTGGTTGCATCATACTATGATAAAATTGTCGCGTTAGATCATTGCCATATATATATATATATATATATATATATATATGGGTAGTGATTTTATGCAAACGGTTGTATCATAGTATAATGCAACAATCTTCAAAAACCATTTCAAGGCTATTTGTTTGATCCAAATTTTAGAATATACACTATTTTCATTTTAATGAACAACCACAAAAAAAAAAAAAAAACATAACCTAGAAAGTATTTTTTAGCCCAATTAACATAGGTCGTATATTTTGATAAGATGCTTTGATCTAGGATTTAGATTTTTTTCTTTCTTTTCCAATTTTTTTAGATGCCTTTATTAGCATTAGATGATCGGTTTTCTTAAAAGTATCATTGCATCATATTATGATAAAACCGTTGCATTATATCACTGCCCATATATATGGGCAGTGATCTAATTCACCAGTTGTATCTTAGTATAATGCAACCACACTTCTAGAAAACTATGTTTGTGGTATTTGTATGATCCAAAATTTTGTACACACACTCTCTTATCTCAATAATCAATCCCCCAAAGAAAAAATGTTCAATTTGAACCCTAGATATAGTCAAAATGAGTCCTCTCCAAAAACAAATCTAGACTATGCATTTAGTGAATTTCAAGATCTTAGCCTTTATAAACTCAAAATCATTTTTTTTTTCTCTTTTAACATTGTTCATCTAATGATAATGCCATCAAAAAAATTAGAAATGAAAAAATCCTTCTAATACCTAGATCTAACCATTTCACAAAAATGAACGGCCTATGTTAATTGGGCTAAAAAAATACTTTTTAGGTTGTATTTTCAAATTTTACTTTTTCGTGATTGTTCATTAGAATGAAAATAGTGTATATTCAAAATTTTAATCAAACAAATGGTCATGATATGGTTTTTGAAGGTTGTTGCATCATATTACTATGCAACCATTGCATGAAATCATTGTCATATATATATATATATATATATATATATATATATATATATATATATAGAGAGAGAGAGAGAGAAAAAAAGCAATGATCCAATGCAACGGTTGTATCATGTATAATGCAATGACCCTTCTAGAAAACCGTGTTTGTGGCATTTGTATTAGCCCAAAATTTGCACACACATTCTCTTTATTTCAATAATCAATCCCAAATAAAAAAAAAGTTCAATTTGAATCCTAGATATGGTCAAAATGAGTCCCTTCCAAAAACGAATATAGGCCATTCATTTTGTGAATTTCAAGATCTTAGCCTTTATAAACTCAAAATCATTTTTTTCTTTTTTAACATTATTCATCTAATGATAATAAAAGCCATCCAAAAAAATTGAAAATGAAAAAACTCTTTCTAAGGCCTAGATCTAAGCATCTTACTAAAATGAATGGCCTATATTAATTGGGCTAAAAAAATATTTTTTTGGTTGTGTTTTCAATTTTTTCTTTTTTTTGTGATTGTTCATTATAATGAAAAAAGTGTATATTTCAAATTTTGGATCAAACAAATGCCCATAAGATAATTTTTTAAGCTTATTGCATTATATTACTATACAACGGTTGCTTGAAATCATTTGTTTTTTTCCATATATATATTTGTTTTTTTTTTCCTTTCAAGGGAACTTCCAAGAACCAGGAGATACCCATTCAGTTGTCTATGTAAGTCGGAATTAATGTATGTGGACACATTCTCTCTCTCTTTTCTTTGTGCTCTCTTTGTCTCTCTATTTGTGCTTTTATCGAATAAACTTTATCTCCATGATCATCATCGCCAGTTGGCAGCCTTACACCATTGAAGAAAAAATTGGGCTTAACAGGCCGGTTAGACCGATTGGTAGGGTCTTTTTTAAAAAAAATTTGGTGTTCGGTAGGGTATTTTTTAAAAAAAATTATATAAAATTTTAAAAGATAAGGGATTTTTTTTATAATATATTTTTTCATCATTATGAAAAAGTTTGGAAATTGTTTTGGCTACTAATATTTATTTTTTACATTTTCTCATCTTTTTTAAAAATTTCAAAATACGGTACAAATCCATTCTTTAAAATCTATTTTCTTTCATTAGTTTTCAACTTCATTTGGATGTGCTTTATGTAATCATTTTTTAAGTATAATTTTCATATTTTATTAGATTTTGTTTTGTATATTTTTTTTAAACACTGTTTTGACCACATTGGACTTCCCCGATTAGGATTGTTCAATTGCTTCAGGGCCTAAATCCGGTTAACCGCTCCGGTTTGATTTTTCCTATACTACCTTGTCAAACACAACCAATTTACCAATAAAGTGGTTGGTTTTAGAAGACCATTTCAATCAAATCAATTATTTTTTTAAAAAATGCACCAATCAAGGCTAAAAATCCTAAAATGGCTGAGTGTAGCTGTAATTTGACGGCCATTAAATGGCCTGAGCTAAATGACATAAATATTTTAGTTTATTTTAAGTTCAAAATGTGGAGGTCTTGTGCTCCTAATTTGAAACAAGTAGGATATTTACATCATTTGACACAACTTAAAATTGCCTTACCAAAACAAAGAAACTAACGCCAACTTTGTTCTAATTCCTACCCAGAACATATATTTCTTTATTAAAATTTCTTATTTTAGATTTAGATCCCAAAACAAATGGGGTTATTTTGGTAACTTTCCCCTGAACTAAATTACTTAAATATTGTGCATATTCGCTTCCAAAATACTAATCGGCCATTTTGAGTATTTTTAAACAAAAGTGTGAGGAGCTACTTGAGTGAAACATTCTTATCAGAGTGAGCACTTTATTCATAAAGGAAAATGGTTTAGAGTTGCAATTCAAGTATTGAAAAGCGTTTACATCGATCATCACGATTTGAAGATTATGATTGAGAAAAAAAAAGAAAAAGATTTCAAGCTTTAAAAATAGTGAATATTGTAATAAATTATCTAGATTGACAATTTCGCCATAAAAATAAGTATTCACAGATCCGTTAGATTAGTACAATTTTTTTCATTCTAAATTTTATTTTTGGTGTTGGAAATTGATTTTAGAGTATCTTAGATATTTTTTTTGCTGAAAGTGCTTTCCAGCTGAAGATTTGAGGTGAGACTTTATTTTGTTTTCATAGAGCTTAGGCCTTATAGAAAAATCTCATCCATTGATAAATGGGTCAATCTCACGTGAGTGATATTCCAAAGTGGTTTTTGGACCATTTCAATAAAGTTTTAGATTTTTTCACATTTGCTTTCATCTTTTTTATTTTTTTATTTTTTTAAATTTTTTTTTAATATTAACCCGTGAACCTCGACTTTCATCTGAGGAAAGTCCCAACTATATTTGTACACGAGAAACCAGTTGATATTCAAACAAGGTGACTCCTCAACGATTATCCAAACACGAGAAACATAAGAAGGTCGAAGTCTCACATGATGGCAGTTGGGACTTGATGGACGGCCCAGATTGTCCATTCCCATGGCGAAGCCTATCGCGGCCATGCGTTTCCCATAAGATAATCCCCAGTTAAATCCAAGATGAGGCCACACTTTATTGTCCCATTACCAATCTTGTGAACAATAACCATATTTTTAAAGCTTGAAATCCTATTTTTTTCACAACCACAATGTTCAAACCAACCTAATCGATATAAAGGTTTTACTTATTTTTGATAGGACTGCAGCGCTGTCAAAACCATTTCCCTTTTTTAAATATTTTGATAGGGGTGTGTATGCTGTACTCGTGGGAGCATAAACTATACACCTACTCCCTTAAGTGGGTAACCTACTTAAATCATTTTTTCAACCTGAAAATTTGGGAATTGTTTAAGAATCTCTAACTGATGTTTTTCGAAGGATAAAGTTTGAATTTAATACTTCAATCTCACCATTAAAAAAATTGGATGGTCTCAATTCAATCTTGAGACCACATTTTTGAAGTGCGAAGAGAGCGCGATTCAGAAATTTTTCTTATTGAGGCTAGTCTAAGTGTTGGGGTTCTACAATTATTGTGAGATTGGGTTTTACTCAAGGGAGCAAATGGACTGAATACTCCTATGGGAGCATAAAATATTTTGGCTTTTGGATATTGTGTCTTTTATAACACACGAGAATTCAAAGCTTTTTTTAGTCGCTTTTTTTGTTTTAGTTATCAATATGGGTTTTGTGTTTTGGGACCGTCTTTCCTTTTCTTTTTCAAATAAGTTGGGACCACCCTCACTGTATATAACATGCATGGCTCCCCATGAAGCTCAACGTGAGCTCCTCTTTATTTGGCTTGCCAAAAAGATGGCTTGTGTTATGGTTCTTTGTTATAAAAACTAGGGCACAAAGTTTTAGCTCTTGCTTCCTTCTAATAAACACGAGCACAAAGTTTAGTTTTTGCTTCTTTCTTAATAAAATCTAGGGCATAAGTTATGGTTCTTGCTAAAATGGAGAAGGGCTTTATTTGGTCATGTGGAATGCTTGTTGTTTTGGTAGTTTTTGAAGGGACTGTTGTTAATGGAAAAAGTAATATGCTTTTTGTGTTTGGGGACTCACTTCTTGATTGTGGCACCAACAATTACCTTGGTCGTTCAATGAAACACAGGGCTAATTACTATCCTTATGGCATGAGTTTCAGTGGTGGAAACGCAACTGGTCGCTATTCTGATGGCATGGTTACACCAGATTACATCGGTATGCCTCCCATTGATATGATCATTGTTATTGTCCTTGTCCTTGTCGTGGATGTTGTTGTTATATTATCATTATTAGGGATTGTTTACTGTGAGAATTTTTACCATTGTTATAAGGAGGTTACAATTACGCTTAGTCATTAAATGTCAAATTGAATGGATTTGGGTGTGTTACGAAATTCATGAAATTTTTTTAGAATTTTGAATCTAGTCAATGACATACTTACAACCATTTGATTTGAAATCTAACAAATAAAAGTGAATATGACCTTCATGTACTAAAAGCAGATAGTCTTTTTGTATACTTTTCATTCTTGTTGTTGTTACGGCTACAATTATTGTTATTGTTATTATTGGGGCAAATTTATAAAGGCTAAAGTTTATATAAGGTTGCAACCTTATATTTTTGAGGTAAGGTGCACCTCAAAATTCCTCTAGAACAGAGTATTCCGATATTTGAGAGTCGTTCAATTGATCATCTCGACCTCAAGAAGTGTGGATATGAAAAAAAACATAACTCTAAGTCCTAATAATAGTTAATGTTGTAATAAGCTATCTGGACCATCTACTTTCAAGATTTTCAAGTATTTATATATCTAGTCGGTCTATACCATTTTTAAAATTTTAAATTTCATAATTATAGATAAAAATAGATTTCAAAGCAAATACTAGAACTACATCTCCAAGAAAATTTTAACGTGCACCTTACTTCTACGATATAAGAAGGTTGCCTCATACAAACCTCACCCATTTATAAAAATACTAAGGACATGTGGATAATATAACACTTTACCCATATTGTTTGATTTAATTTTCGAAATATATATGATTACTCCTACTAGTATTATTGCTATTACTTCTATTACATCTCACCTCTCTCTCATATTTGTGACATGTTGATCATAGCCCAACTTGCGGACATTCCTCACCTCATCCCACCATACTTGGACCCCACGGCGGATTTTTCGTTTGGAGCCAACTTTGCATCAGGGGGAGCAGGAGCTCTCAAGGAGACAAATGCAGGGGAGGTAGTATAGTTCATCAATGGGAAAGAGAATACTATGATCCATATGATCACATGAAATGTATGGTCGTGATGGTCATCACCATCCATGCATTGGTTGGACGGTGATGTAGACAGAGATGGACATAAAACTGAATGCCGTTTGGGGTGGATCTCATTGTCTGTCTATCGCTGTCCAACTCCTACATTGGACAGTCCTGAGCCTTAGGACTGTATGAGTTTATGTGGTACTACAGTTTATATTAATTGTTTAGTCTTTGGTAATTTCAACCCTTTAGGGGAAAAATTTGGATGGACCTTATAGGTCTATTATTATTGTTGCTGTTGTTGTCGTCATTATCATTATTATTATTTGGGTAGTTCAGTGATAGAATTACTCCTGTTTTTGTTGACTGCCAAACCAACCATTAGTTTGTTTTTTTCATTTCATAAGTCATTTTAACAATTACCATTTTACCCCACAATGTTTGAACCCAAAGCATGTTAGTACAACTTGTTTAACATCGAGCCGACAGAAAATCGCCTAGGTCAGTCTGAGATCAGAAACCTCACAATTGTAGAGGGGGTTATCTAAAAAGCAAGGGTTTCTCTCAGAGTCTGGTGTCCTTTCTATTTTCTCATGATAACAGCGAGACACTCACCCGATTCTCTGACTGATTGACTGACTACGACACATAAGAAATTAAGATGTACCCACCAAGGATAACTTGTCTGTTTTCCACCCTCAGTATCGTTGCTTTCTCAAGGATTTCAACACTCTTTTAACGTTGTGAAAATTTCAGGTGGTGTGGTTCTCTACACAAATAGAACAATTCAAGACGCTTCAAGAGAAGTTTAGGAGAGAACTAGGCGATATGGTAAATCATCGGATCTTCCCTGAAGCTGTATATCAATTTAGCATTGGAATGAACGACTATAAGATGTATGTTCAAGATCCACAGCTCCAAGATAAATATGAATTGCTTACATACGTCGAGATGGTGTTGGAACATACATTCGAGGAAATTGATGTAAGTCCCATGGTTTCTTTGATTTTCATTCTGATGGTATATTTGCCGACGAACTGGTGAGGGGTCCAGTTACAATTGATCTTAACTGACGGCCACTCGACAAATTGGTTGGACTGGATTTTAGAAAACTAATAAAAACTAATAATAGTTTGCAATATGAAGTATATTTGGAAAGATTTCTCAACTATATTTGAATGGTCAAAAGCAACCACTTCAACTCTCCAAAACAGTTTGACAGCCTTTCGATAAAACTCTATTTTCATTTTAGGACCACACCAACCCATACACCTATTGATAGTCCAACCCATTAGACCAACCGGTCTGGTCGTTGATCACTATGGATAGGGCAGAGAATTTACTCAGTTTGGATCCGAAATCTTAATTTCATATCCTATTCAGATCCAAATATGCATCCAAGATTTGGATACCAAACTTGGATCCGAAATCTTAATTCATATCCTATTCAGATCCAAGTATGCATCCAAGATTTGGATACCAAATTTGGATCAAGTGGATCCGATCTTGATCAAGTGGATCCGATCGGGATCTGACTCGATTGTTAAAATAGCACATGTTATTTTATGGTTATATATAGTTATATATTTATTAAAAGAAAATATACAATGAGATCATTTCCCTTTGGTATAAGGTGTTCACAAATAACATTAACCTTTGGGTGGTTGCATTTATTCCATCAACCAAGCTCAAAGTTTAAAAAGAATTTTTTCAAACTTTGTGACACATCCAAGCTATCAAATTTCAAATCCATTGATTATAAATAGTTGTGACGGTAAATAGTCTCATTGTATAATCCTATTTATTAATTATATATATAATATAGATAATTTTTTAAACTTGTAAAAGACCTAATCCAGATCTGATGAATAGTTTTTGGATCCAAATCTAAACATTCTGGATCCCATCGGATCTGGATCCCATATATTCTTTTTTGGATCCAAATCCGAATCTAGGTGGATTTGGAGTTGATCCAAAAAATTCTCAGCCTTAACTGGGGATAAAACCACGTAATGCAAACTCTCTCTCTCTCTGTCTGTGGCAGAAACTATACGAACTCGGTGCTAGGAAGTTCTTAGCTCCGTTGCTAAAGGATCTAGGATGCAGTCCTGGCATGCGAGCTCTTAATGATGGCGAGTGCCATGAATTGGCTACTTTACTTTGTGAATCTCACAATCTTCTTTTGGAGTATGGATTGTTTATAAGAACATTGCGACACGCCGACTTTCAATACATCGTCTTTGACCAGATCCCGTTTATGAAGGAGAGGATAGAAGCTCCACATGAATATGGTATAAGTGCTCTCACTTTTTTTATTTGAAGCTTGAGCTTTGTATGTGTCTATACATGTAATTTTATATGTACATGGAATTACACAATTGTCTTATCCCCGTTCATTTTCGACGGGACTGTTGGGAACCGACAATAAGATCACATTTAAATTATAAGAAAATTTATCAAAAAATACCTAAGAAATACAGTATTTAACAATTTATCTTTTTTAAAAAAAAATTAAAATGCCCATCAAAAGACACTAATCACGAGTTATAAAAGGCGATATTTCACGTGTATTTTGACAAATGGGTAAAATGTTATATCATTGAAATTTAAGTACATTTTGATGAAATTTTCCTTCCTGTAGCACCTGTCTGTTATAGTGTTTGCAGCTCACGAGATATGGGATATTGTTATAGAACATTCTATTTCCGAAATTTAAATTTGGGTTTGTAAACACATAGTATAGTGTTTGTATGCTACTTGCAGTCTCCACCATCCATCAATGCTTGACGTAATCAAGTCCTCAATCTCGGAGAGACTGGCTTAAGAGTGGCTCATCTCTTCCTCCTCCTATGAATGAATTGGAGGGGTAAAAACCAGGATGTAGTATACAAAGAGCATGCTACATGCAGTATGCTAATTTCACTATTTATCATCAAGGAAAAAGAGAAGAAAAAAAAGACGAAATAACGAGAGTTCATTGAAAGCTCTAACCAATTAAGCCCATACTCTTTTCCTGATTTTTATAGGATTCCTTGTAACCAATTAAGCCCATACTCATTTCCTGAATTTTATAGGATTCCTTGAAGGAAGAGAAGCATGTTGTGGATCTGGTCTACTCCGAGGTGAGAACACTTGTGGAGGAAAGAATGACACCCCATACGAGCTCTGCGGAGACCCCTCAAAACACGTATATTTCGATGCGTTCCATTGCACCTCAGGCATAAACCGACAAGCCTCCTTTACAATGTGGCACGGCAACGATCCTACAGTGAGGCCGATCGCTCTCAAGAAATTCTTCAACTCAAATATTCCAATAATTAACATAGGTCACAAAGGGAAACCTGATATACCTTCCGTTGTAGAGGCGAGCTCACCTCAAAATGGTACGTGAAAATAACTTCCTTCATATTTTTATTAATCATCATCATCGTCGTTATTTGAGGTAAAATAGCACTTAGGCCGTTGTGATGCAGCATAGAAAAAGGGAATTAGGTTGAGAATTTACCCGATTTAGTTCTGAAACCCAGATTTTTTACCTTATCCCAATCCGGGTATGGATTCAAGATTTGGATCCGATAGGTCGGATCTGGATTCAAATAGTATTTGGATAGGATCCGGGTTTAGGTGAATCCCATCCAAATTTGACCTGATTATTAAGATATTATATATTATTTTATAATTTACATATATGTTATATAATTTTTTTCTTGTATATATAATTTTATAGATATAAAATAATTTTTTGGATCCTATCGGGTCCGGATCTAGATCCTATGTATTCTTTTTGGATTCAGATCCGGATATGATCGGATTCGGATCCAGATCCAGATCTCATGTATACTTTTCAGATTCAAATCTAGATCCCGGTGGATCCGGAGCCGATCTGACCCATTCCTGGCCCTAGAAAGGCATGTCTCAAAATGGGAACCTCCACACTGAATATTTATTTTTTTCTCTTTTTAGAGGAAAGTTAACATGGAACTTCAATTCTTAGGATGTAGAGGAAAGTTAACATGGGACTTCAATTCTTAGGATGTAGTGCCGCCATTGATAACACTACAAGCATTGAGCACGATGCCTGGTTTCCTTATTTGTGAGAGGATAAACAAAGGCAGTTTGAATAGGTGTTGCCCGGACACGAGATGCGTGTCGGTGTCCGGTATGTGTCGGGTTACCTAGTATGGGTAAAAAATCCCTGTAGCATAAAATTTTAATCATAGGTTATTTTATTTTCTATAAAATGTATAAAAATTATAAAAAAGAGAAATACTTTTAAAAAACCAAAAAATTAGGAATATTAAGAAGATTTCTTTTAGATCTACAAATCATCAAAAATTATAATTAAAGTAATGTTTAGATGTTTGTTATTTTTATGAATTGTAAAATATGTAGTATTTTATTTTTAGTCATTTATTAAACACCACTATCTAATAGACTGATTGGATGGAAGTCAATTCATATAGGGATCGAAACCATTCTTGGCCTTGTTGAGGTTATTCTTGAAAGAAGGAAGCTGGATGTTTCTTATATAAAAAAAGATATGTACAAAAATAATGGCTCATATTATTGTCGGAAAAAAAAAAAAAAAGGCCCATAAGCTATCATCTAAACTTGCTTAATATATGTCAACTTATCCAATGATTAAACCCATTCTTGGATGGTTGGTAGGCTGTGGGGAAGGTTGAACTTTATTTAACCTAAGAATCCCATAGAGCTTGAGGATAAAAGGACAACCCTTCCGAGAACATTTGTAGTAGAAGTATCGAAACCATACTGTACATATAAACCGCACTTATGGTCTATGCGTATATAACATGTTTGCATGTATTGATCGCCATGCTTACCTCCTGTTGTCGTTCTTATTATTTTTGGTCTGGTAAATATCCGAATGGTAATTACAACCCACTTTGAAAAATTGTAGTTGAAAGACCACTTTTAGCATTGCTTTCATTTATAATTCAAAAGAAAGCAAAATCTGGATAGAGCATACCGTCCACTCACTCCTTCGGGTACCAATCTAAAGAGTATTTTCAAAATCCAAATACTAGATCTGAGAGTATTTTTAACTCCTAACCTCTTCGACCTAGCAGCTTAACATATAAAAAGTTTATACCTGCGTATCTCTTAAAAAAAGATAAATTTTATGAAATGACCCATAAGAGATTAACAATTAACATTTTATCCATAGCTTTTAATTTAATTTCAGAATACCTATAAAGTAACACTTTTATCTTTGAGTTTCATTGATTCCAAAGGTATAAATTGCCAAATAATTCTTCTCTGGTAGGTATTTTGATAAATTTTCCCTTAAAACTAATAACCAAGACTACACAGAGACAATCCAATTTTGACGAGGGAAAGTCTCAGCATCGATGAACCCAAAATAAAGAACCTACCAAATACATCATCTGAAATAGCTCAAAGAACCTACCAAATAAATCATCTGAAATAGCTCTTTCTCCCCACAGAACAAGGTGCACCAAATTACATAGAAGCACTTTTGATGATCCAAGTTTACTATCCCACAGAACAAGTAGCACCAAAAAAAAAAAAAAAGAACCAATTTCCAATGGGATTTCTTCTAGAGTTTGATCGTGCTCGGACTACATAACAAATTCAGATTAGGAACCCGACGTCGATTCTACACGATCATTCCCCAATGAACGATTCATCGGAATATGAGGTCTCTTCTTCGTCAATTGGTGGCCGCTGCTTATGGTGGTCAGTGACCGACTGATAAGCCATTGCAAGTGCCAGGGCCTTCACAGAAATAGCTCAGAACCAATGTTAGGAAACAGGACTGGGCATTCAGCATGGTGAATTTCAATATGAAAACATTGAAGCCACGCCAAAAACCAACTGAATAAAATGTCCAAAGCTGAAAATCTAGTCCAATAAAATATCAAAAATAGAACACCCAAAAGCCCATCCGAATAAAATCTCCAAAACTGAAAATCTAATAAGATTTAAGTACTCAAAGAACATGTAGTAAATAAATTTCTGACTGCTCTCTCTCTCTCTCTCTCCACGTGTGTGGCACATTCACATTTTGGAGCACACGTAGTCAACAATGGCATCATGTTTCATCTTGTCAACCCGTTGTAACCTATGATGTATAGACATTGATACATGCATCACCATTTGATACGGATACCAATCTCAAAATTGGCCGTTCAGACATGCCTTATCCATGCACTATTCAGAAAAAAAAGCGAGGTAAGAGTGCCTGGGGAATAGATCACATTCTTTGTATGCTAATACATGCCCAAGAAAAAAAAAAAAGGGGAAGAAGAAACCAACCACAAAGACCATGTTACATAGGTTGTGACATAATATTTGCAATCAATTGGACTTTGATCAGAACATTACAACTGATTCCTAATTTACTTGCAGGTCCAGTGGTGGCTGACGTATAAGCAACGCATGTCCGTTATGGAGGCAAGTACAATGCACCTAAGCTTAGTGCTGGGGCACAATTATAAATAATCTTGCCAGACTACTTATAAATAACCTTTGTGGGATTCTAGTTTGGATTCTAGTTTGGATTCTAGTTTTTATCTAGGACTTGAGTTCTGTATCTCCTACCTAATCCTATCTAGTGCCAGTCTCGTGTTGATGTTCGGTTATCTCAAGTCCAAAATAAGACTAGTTGCATTAGTTAAGTGTTTATATATGTTTATTATTTGCTGATTTCCATTCTTTATCCATAGAATGCTTATTAATTCGCCACATGTAGTTATCTAGTCCAATCGATATATAAAAATCGCCGGTTCGTCTTGGGACTCACCCTAGTCAGCTTAGATACGGCGCAAGGAGATTCTAGGCCAAAAAACAGTAGCACCTCAATCCCCCCTTTTCACATGATGCTTAAGTTTTTCTTATTCATCTCAGACGATCAGGGGGACTTGGGCTGCAGCCTCTTAGCGCGTTGGAGCAGAGTCCAGTTTTTCAGACACTGATTCCAGTGATCCCATCAAGGTAGGATTAGGCATGAATATATAAGTTAAAGACTTCCAAACTATAAAGCAAGTGATAAAACATGGAGAAGGCAATTACATTGTAAACCATGGAGAAAGCAATTCAATATGCAAGCAGAAACCCAGAATCACCAAAATTATAAACATATGGCCGAAATACAAAAAGTAAATCAAATATTGAGATTCACCACCAAAAATACAAATATATGCTAAAACAACCAAAAGTAAACTTAATATGAGGACTCACCACTGAATCACGATGGGGTGGTGCAAATATCCCAGTAGTGACTGTAGTCCTTCGATGAGTTCCACCTTTTGGTGGGTCTGTAATGTTCTTTGTTCCAGTAGGGATAACAATGACCGGAAGGCCCACCAGGTTGCCCATGCAAACTCTCTCCCAATCAGTTGCATTGCCCACAAATGCATCAACTGTAAAGCTTTCTCGAACCTCTTTTATCAATTTCCCACGTGCTCTATGAGCCTATTATTTATACAAATTAATATATTTAACTTATCCAAACCCACATTTCAATTAAGCAATAAATTCCCTTAAATTCTCTCTAATCCAAACTTCTTTGTCAAGAAAATCGATACAATTACACAGATCAACGAATTGATTATATATAAATATGGATGGAAAAGAAGGGGAACAAAGGGACAGTGTAGCATTGAAGATGAACCAAACCTGCACGTAATCAACTGCAGGTATCAAACGTGCACGTCGAAGTTCCACTGGCCACTGATCTTGTGCTTCATATTCATCATCTCCTCCAGCTCGTTGCCATTCATCAAAGTGGCTTAACATATCAACATCCATTGTAAAATTTAGAATGGATTGGGCTGTCTTCACTGTGTATGTAAGATTGAAAGGGACCATATTGACACCCTTTGAAGCAAGAACGTGTACAACCTGATTAAAAATAAGTGTTAATTGATTGAAGCAGAACACAAAGAAGGATTCAATGGTTCATATTATGAGCTCCAAAAACCTCAAGCTTTGGAACCACCCTTCCAACATAGTGTATGACGCCAGGTCGCAGGTTCAAACTCCCACTCTTATGAATAAGATGCAGAAAATGAAGAAAAAGCAAAGGATCCTATAAACTTCAACAGTGATCACTTAATCATTCCATAGTAACTCCACGTGATATCGATCATCCAAATCTTAGATCGTGGCACCATACTAAGTACTAGTTATATTCAGAGTTAAGGGAAGGGGTAATAACCTCCACCTCAGCATCAGGGAGGTAACCAACTCTAAGTTTAGAGATGTTAATAGAAAAAGGATCCTCAAAGAATACATCTCTTGATGAGGGATCATCTTGATCTCTCCCTCTAATGATGTCCAAAATGATAGCACAATCTGATGCACTTCTGCAGAAAGGACCAAGTTTATCCTGTGAAATTACAAGCTTTAGATTCCTTGATAAAATCTTATTCAACGCAATATAACAAAAGAAAAGAACAATCAGCTGAACAAGCTATGAAACCCTTATTGCAGGCAGGTCATGAGCATGCGCTGAAATGATGGATAGTGAGGAAATTAGCATGGTTTGAGTCATGTCCATCTCAAGTGCATTCTCTCCATCACCACCCATAATCTCATCAGATGGTCTTGCTATGTTTTCTCTAAAGAAAGTTATAGATTGATATTAATAGAGTTGGTTTTACTGACCAAGCTCTCAGAGATACTCATAACACCAGTACGGGCAACTGTTCCAAATGTTGGGCGTATTGCAGTGACCCCACAGCGAGCAGCCGGAAAACATATAGAACCAGCTGTTTCTGAACCAATGGCGAAGGGGACAAGGCCTAAACAAAAGTCAAAAGGTCGAATCATAATAAGAATACACTTTTTTTTTTAACTCTTCTCCCTTGTTAAGAAATAAAATTTTGTTTTTTTTAACACTTCTCCCTTGTTAAGAAAACAAATTTTAATCTCTACTATATCCCACTAAGTTTCACAACATTAGGAATGTATACATATTAGATACTTTAATACTTAAATTTCTATCATGGAAAAGAAATGAAGAAGGGGTACTCTACTGTACTAAAATGCATTATGAGAAATCATAGTCAATTGGACTTATAAATGTCTAGTTAAACGATGTATGGCAATGGGATCCGACCATTGGGTTCATGGCCAGTCCAGTTCTCATCAGTCCAGATCCCTGTCTGTCACCTTCCATTCTTTCATTGGACGATGATGGAAGTGGTATACTTTCCCAAGAAGAAATCACAGTCACCCATTTGGCCATTCATAGAAACAAGATACGAGATCTTGTTCAATGGAACCTTTCTTTTCCATGGGTTATGTTGTGGAAATGAGGCTACTGCCTCCAAATCCTAATTGACAGATAAAGAAACTAATAAATCTGCATAACATTGTTGACTGCCACACTGATCACAACAGAATTCAGTAAACCAAGAAAACAAACCAACAAATAAACCCAGAAAAACATGCTCTAAGTAACAACGAAAGCAAAAAAACAAAAAAGAAATAAACCTGCAGAGGTGCCTGAAGCAGGTCCAGCTGAGGAACCAGTAGAGAATTCTCCAATATTCCAAGGGTTTCTTGTCCTTCCCAAAAACCAGATGTCATCATATGCCAGAGATCCAGTAGCAAGCTTTGCTATGAGGACTGCGCCAGCAGATCTTAATCTACATAAGCGATTAACCAAGTTAAGTAACCTGAAGGTTGGGAAAGTATATATAATCCAATGGACTTTGGAAAGCCATAGCTCATTTTGCTCATCAGCCTTAACAAAAAAGCCTCCCTCCCTCTTCGATAATAATTCGGATTATAGTCTACCTTTTTTTTCTTGAGAAAGTTAACCTTGGATTATAGTTTACTTTCCCTGGCAGTTTACATCGATGTCAAAAATTCTAGTCCGATTTGTTACTTTTTGTAGACTGAGGCCTCCATGTCCAGAACTTGATCTTTAAAGGTCCTTGAACCCCAAGTTGTCTTATAGCCGGGGACTGCAATTATATCTTTTAGACCATAAGGAATGCCATGGAGTGGACCTGTAATCCATGAAAACAAAACAAATCCAAGCTCCATTAATCAGGATGCTTTATGTGTTCTCGTAATGGTGATGGTAATATTCTGAATACGATGCAAGCAAAGGCCATCAGTGGAGAAAGCAGTTGTTTGGGCTTTCCTATGATGTATTCCAAGGAACATCGAACATCGATTGTGGGAACTTTACCACACACCAATATATCATATGGCACAACAAAGGCGCATCCACCTGATCCAGCTGAAGAGCAGTTGATATTAACCTCAGTGGCCCCATGAGGAATTCAGCTGGGAATGGTAATCTTGCACTAAATTGAGTAGGGCCCTGCTGCATTCACCTGGATGGGGCTACTATCCACCACGAGGAATCATGAACTCATGGTGGATGGCTCTATTGTGCACCAAATAGTATGGAGCATAGACCATATAGTTGTCATCTATTCCTTCCGACTTAACTCAGAGTGTTCAGCATCATTTATGAGCAGCTTAAGCATGATATTGTCTTTAATACATAAAATGAAATGCTCGTCTTAGATGCCGACAGAGCACAAGTGAATGTTGGAATATGGATGATTTTATTTTAGAATCTGCTCCATTTTTTCACCTTGAATATCCGCATAAGAGAGATTACAACTTCATTGGCCTTTTAAACTAACCAATTTAATTAGTCATTCATAAAGAGCATAAAGAAAGTTGTGAAAAAGCATAATGGAAATCAAGGCCAGAAGCCCAAATTACCTAAGTATGTACCCTCCTTCAGTAAATCATCAGCCCTTTCAGCCTGACTGTATGCTAGCTCTTCTGTAAAGGTAACCACTGCTTCTAATATATTATCATACCTGTAAATTGTCCACAAATGAGATGTTCACATGATTGCATTGGAGGGAAGAACCATCACACACAAGATGACAACAATTGAATTAGGTATCCCACCTCTTCATTCTTTGCAAAAAAATATCAGTGAGCTCCCTAGATGTGATTTGTTTAGTCCTAATTAGTGCTCCAAGCTCCAAAACCTTATCAACCCACATTCAACATTTAAAAAACTCAATTTGAATAGTTAAATATAATATAGCTAAAAACGTGGTAAAACAAAGAGAGAGAGAGAGAGAGAGAGAGAGAGAGAGAGAGGTGGAGATTTACAGTCATGAAAGCGATATCCTCATTTCTTTGGGGCCTTTGTACACCAGAGATTCTTGGGAATTTGTATAGTTCACAATTTGAAGGCACTCCCTTAGCACCTACCCAGCTTGGGTGGAAAACTAATGGATATGGATCATGCAATCCCCCATTGGTTGAAGCAACTAGCTTGCGGATGTCTCTAAAAGCAGGTACATTTAACTCCTCTGCACCCTTCACCATTTCCCGGAGCTGACCAAAAGCAAAACGGCAAGCAAATGAACAATTACACGTGTAACACATTGCCTTTAATTGATTCTTTTGTTTTGTGGATAAAAGGTTATCTGTTCAACTTTACCTTTGAATCGTTAAAGAAATCAACATCCAAGAACCTCAAAGCTGTTTTAAGGCTTGATATATCATCATCTTCATTGGATGTCATGGTTTCATTTGCAGCAAGACACTCCCCATTCTCCTGGTCAAGCAAGAAGCAGTAAACTCCATAAAAAAAATGCATAGCAAAGAAGAGATGCAGAATTGCAAACTTTACTGGGTAAATTAAAAGGAATGCAAGAAAAGCGGCAATATTCTTTGTGTTTTCCTTTAAAAAAATTTTTTTCCCTAGCTAGAAATATAAACTGCTGTGCCCATCAATTTAAAATTGAATTAGCAACTTCAACATCAGGAATCAATGAGATTTTCAATGTAGTTAATTGGTCAGTTTGTAGAACGCAAGCAAAGCCATGGCCCAGCATTGAAGCTTAGCTAGCAAAGAAAATGGAACCAAATAAAATTGGCCATTAGCTACTATAATTCAATTGACGCATTATTTAATTAAGGATTCCACAAAGAATTCCACTTGGTTGCATACAATATGTAACTTAAACTTTGAAGTTTCAAAGTTCAAACTAAGCTACATTGTCAGACTTCCATTTCAACCTTCTTAAAGTTCAACAAAAAAGATTACTGTGCAGAGAAAGGCTTAATATGAACGATTTTTACATGGCTTGGCAAAAGCTTTTGAGAAGGTTCTTGATGTCTACTGAGCAGAAGACTTAAAAAAATCCCATATTGGGATACCAAGCTCTAGAAAATCCTTCTTTCAAATTTAATAACTTGTGAGAAATATTGATGAAAATTTGTGCTTTTATGGCTCTAATTCCATGTGGTTTTCCTAGATTCGGTCAAAGTTATCTGCTCTTGGGAATTTTCCGAACATTCCGGTAAGTTTTTCCTCTGATGTGCAAAAACCTTCTGGGTTCAGCACAACTTTGGAAGACTTCCAAGTTTATTAAGCTCCCCATTACTCGCTGGAAAAATGTTAATCCTCTACCTATGCCAAGCTTTTCTGAATTTCTTCTAAGATTTTGGGGGGGAAAAAAAAAAAAAAAAGAACAACCAACTTTATAAACTCCTCTTATTGCAAAACATATGTTTTGATCCTCTAATTCATGTGCGTCGTTACATTAATAGGGGCTCAGACTAGTTCTAACTAGACCCAACAATATCAAGCTTAAAACTAAAGAAATTGAAGTTTGGTCTTGTGGGTTATATTTAACTCATAAAAATATAAAATCCCCCATCACCCCCAAAAAAAAAAAAAAATGTAAGTTTTTTTTTCTCACAGCTTCAATTCATAATTTTCAGAATGACCATCAAAGAAAATGGGCCTCAAAACATAGTATTGAAACATTACTTACTGTTTCACAATTTTCCAAAGGATTCAACTGTCCTCTTATCACCCAATTAATCTTTTCCAGAGTAAAACAAGACAAAGACCCATTTTTCTTAGAAGATTTAAGCAACCCTCATAACCAATGTTCATATAGTACTTTAGCAACCATCCGATCACCAAAACCCTCTAATCTGACTGTTCCCTAATCCCTGCCTCACAGAACACAAATAACCAGCATAAATAATCCTGCTTAGATAAGCAGCTATCCCAAAATAATCACTACTAAGACCAAATAATACAATTAAACTTATTAATGCTAAAACTGATTTCATGGGTCATTGTTAATTTAATGATATTATCAACTGAATACTAAATACTTGCTCAACCATCCTAAATGAATAATAGAACAATTAACAAATTTTAAAACCAAGAGAATTCTTAATGACTAAGGCACAAAATAAGTTCATTAAAAATCTTTTTATAAGTATCATACATTCATACTAAAAACTTTGATTCCTGGTAAACATTTCATAGAAATCACAATTTCATGATTTGAACATGAATATTCTCAACCCAAATTAATAAAATATAAATTAAGAAAGAAGAAGAAAAAGGGTACCTACCTTTCCAACGGGAGATAAGGGCTCACTGCTCCTCTTTCCCTGCAAGGCCTGAACCCATACAAAATTCTTCATTAAATTTGAAGAGAACGAGAACAAGAATAAGGTGAGCATGACACTTATGCATGTTGCAGAACCGGTGTACGCCATGAAAAGCGTAGTCCACTATGGATCACCAAAGAAGCCTGCAGTGGTGTACTCGAAAATGAAAAGAGAAATGAACCGCGTGGTAAGAGTTTAGGCTTTTTGAGTGCCCCTGTACATCTAGGTTGGACGAGGGATTTAGTTGAAAGTCAAAATTAGTTCCATTGACCAGTCACACTTATAAAATAATTAGAAAAAAAAAAAAAAAGAAAAAAAAAAAAGTATATAATGAATAGTACAAGGGGGGTCACAATAGATCTTGACCGTTGGATCTGAAATTGGATGTAAAATTGAGGTCAAGATTTATTGTAACCCAAGGAAATTCGGAGTATTGTTGGATTATCTTGCTGAGGCTAAACTACCCAAAATGCTCTAAGATCCCAAATCATGAACAAAAAAAGTTCATGCAATTTTCAGAAACATTAAAAGAGATACCTAAGTGAAAATATCGTCCAAAAATACCTAATTTGTTAATATTTATACTTAACAACTTTTCTTTTATTGAGGTAGTGTAATGATTTTATTAATGAGAAAGCTTTTTATACTTCCCCTCCGAAGTTAGGAAAAGAAATTTAACTTCATTCCTTGTGCTCCTTAGGGTTTGACAGTGGCCACGATGCTTGTTGCAGAAGAGGGCAGAATCGAGGGGAATACAGGCGTGGGGCTACCACTTATGAGATTTGCCAAGATGCATCTAATGTGTGTGATTTGAACCCTATCATTACCACAAAGAAAGCATACGTAGGCTTGCAGCCTACAAATTAAATTGCCGAATCGGAATAAGAGTTGTGTGAGGCCTCAAGACTTTCTTCAACATAGACAATGAAGCTATTCAAAAAGTGCATCTTGGAAGGAAAAGGAAGATGTGTATTGCCTCCTCCCAAATGGGTATGTGAATATATTTGTATTTATGGTTTATAATGATCTTTAAAAAATTGTAAAGTTAAAGAATGAAAGCAAAAATTAAAGAGTTTAATCTATTTAAACAAAGCTAGCAAATGTTCTTAAATTATTATCATTATCATGGTTTTTTTTCAATTAATTGAAATCAGCTACACAAATCTTTGTCCATCATTCCACTTTATTAATAAATGTTCTTAAATACATTGCTTTTTAAATTACTAAACTCTTCTCAATGGCGATTACGTGGAGGTACTTGAAGTTGGTGACTACTGGCCCGGTTAGGCTCAGGTGACGGTCAATCAAACTTGCAATTTTATGAATATTGATTTATAGTAAAGTGGTAAAGTTCAGTTTTACATGTGCTATTATGGTAAACAAATGACATGTCATCTGAGTAAGAGCACAAATATTGTACTCCTGCAGAAGCATACTATACATTTACTTTGTCAGGCAAAAGAATAACTTCAGGTAAAGCACCCAATGCTAATGTTTGCTCGTTAGCTATTGAGTCTTTCGCTCATCCAGTAAAAGAAACAATAATCCCTATTAGAGGGAACCGCTGACTATAGAACCACTGACTATAGGTGAAATATACATAAGGCCGTTTACCTAGTAAAGTAACAAGCATCTCAAGCTTTTACGTCTGAAACTGAGTGTTTGAGAGTGTTGCTTTTGAAGTTCGAGAAACATTCAGATTTTGTGTGGAGAAAAGGCATTTCTAGCTACATTCAAGTGTAATTGTGACATTTTTATACCTAACGGTAAATGTCTTATTGTATCCAAAACTCAAAATAAAATACCAGATCCGATATTGGAAGTATCGGTCCAACCCTATACTTGGATTTTTTATTTTTTCTTTGCGAGTGTGGACGGATTCAATGTGTCCAAGAAGAAAGAAAAAAGAATTGGGGATATTTGATATCTCCAATAACGGACTGCCCCTTATTTCTCTTTTTAATAAGGTATTATATACATTTTTGACATCCATATCGTAGTAAGCCCTATCACTAATTGATACGGCTCTATGTTCTGCTCATGCACTTATTCTTATTCTTTTTATAAGATACATCATTGAGGAATTGAACATTTGCTAGTTCTGAAGGAACTCTTTCCCACTATTGACCTCCGCATTGTAGTAAGGCATACCGTATTATACATGTAAAAACCAAAATACGGGGTGGTCCAATGTTGGATGCCACATATAACCGGATCACCGGAAATTTCTATCCTTTTAATCTTAAGAGTAATTTGTTTAAGAAGGCATCGAACCATTCTATATGGAAAAAAAATTCAAATATGGGGCTGTTTGATGTGTGAGGAAACCCTCTTAGATATAGAAATATGAATCCCGCAGTTAGATCCCAACAGGATCGTATACTTTACTAGCTAGAAACAAAATAAGTGAAAATATAAATCATAATGCAAGAATTAAAGCACGCAACACAAGCAGACAAAGATTTACGTGGTTCACCCAAATGAAACTGAAATCCACTATGAGGATGAATGTTACATCATAAATTTTAGGATACAAAGCCGCATCTCTAACCCTCAACAAATCCCAATCAAACAAATCCACTATACCGATGAATGTTACATCATAAATTTTAAGACACGAAGCTGCATTTCTAACCCTCAACAAAACCCAATCAAACAAACCTTTTATACCCACTCTCCTTACCAACATCACCTACCTATCTCGCATCTTTATTCCATAACTAACTATCTCTACTCCACAACTAAACCACTATCAAGGAAGACCACCTTAGAAGCAACTAAGACTGTCTCACTAACAACCAAAATCACACAAAATATCTATAGGATCCACTTCATTACGAGAAACCTGCCTCTTTGTTTACGTGAGGCATCATTACAATGTTAGCTCACTTTTCTTCGAAAGAAGGTCTTGCCCGTCATAAACAAGATGCCTACCTCTCTCTAAAGAGGAAGTTACATTTACATATGGTAACCCCAAAGAGGGCATACATATTCTTCACTGTCTTATTCATTTTATATAGATTAGGACTCTACACCAAATAGCAAATTTCCTCTAGCACATATATCTAAAAACTAAGAGATATACCTATGGACGTCGCATACATCTCAAAAACTAAGAGATATAGCCCAGAGACTTAATCTTTTTAAACTTTTATTTTTGGGAAAAGTTTATATAGAGCCAAGGCTCTAAAAACAATCAAATTAGAGCCTATATCAAAAATTTCACTAGAAGAGGTTGTTTTGATGCCCAAATATCCTCAAATTGATCATCTCGACATCAAGATGCATGAACATGAGAAAAAATGGATTTCAAGTTTTGATAGATCTGTCAATCTACATTATTTTGAAGCTATAAACTTTATAAATAAAGACGAAAATATATTTTAAGACTATTACTAATATTTTCGGTATTGAAACCACTTTTTTCGATACTATTTGAAGGTGGGTTCTAATTGAATTCTTTGGAGCCTAGGCTGTATACACACCGCACCTTTATTTTTTAGGGTATTCATCACTATCAAATGATTTCTTTATTGTGATGATTTTGGATATTATATCCAATACAATATTTTTCAATATTGGACTGCTCCGACCCGTTATCTTGGGCGTCAATCTACCCCAAGGCTCACAAAACTAAAAAATATTAGAGCTATTATAATGTCTCATGGACTTTGTGCTTGTTAATGTTATAAAACCTAAGGGTTCGTTTGAATCCAAGGGTAAATAAAACATGATTTTGTATACCCATATTATTATGAAAAAAGAAAGAAAAAAAACCATGTTTGGTAATTTTTAGAACCGGGTTTTACGTAGCGCCTTTTTTTTGGAATATCTTTGTGGGTACACAAAAATTTTTGTGTACCAACAAAGGCATTCCAAAACTTGGGCCGGCCAACTCATGAAAAAAAAAGGCACTACGCAAAAACCGGTTGGGCTTATGCGCCCGCCCCGTCTCTTTCGTGCATCGCCATTTAGATAGCGATAAATTAGGTGTATAGACAATTTGGGAGGCGTTTTGCCCGATTATAAGGGCGTCTTTATGTCAGATACCCACGTGTGTGCTCTAAGGTGAGAAATAGTTCGTTTAGAGAGAGTAAACACCCCTCTATTTATAAGTGACAATTCTAGGAGAATCACACATGTATGCTCATTTTGAGTGAAAGAATTTGCATAAAAACTTAGGGAAGGGCATAAATTTTTATAGATAATGGGGAAAAAGAGAAGTAAAAGTTTTTAGAGAGAGGAATATCAAAAAATAATTAGTGAGAGAAACTGCTTTAAAATTTCAAATTTTAAAGAGAGAAAGTATTTTAAAATTTCAGTGATAGAAATAATATCAAATTTCAGTGATAGAAATAATATCAAATTTGAGAGAGAGAGAGAATATCTAAAAAAACTTAGGGAGAAAAACTTTCTCAAAATGTTTTAAGAGAGAAACCATCTTAAATTTCAAGTTTTAGAGAAAGAAAGAATCTTAAAATTTTAGAGAGAGAAAATACCTAAATTTTTAGAGTAAGAACCATTTCAAAATTTTTAAAGGAAAATTGTCTCAAGTTTTAAGCTTTAAAGAGATAGAGTATCTTAGAACTTTAGATAGAAAAGCTATATCAAATTTTAGAGGGAGAAATTACTAAAATTTTTTAGAGATAAACTGTTTTAAAATTTTTAGAAAGAGAAACTATATCAAATTTTAAGTTTTAGAATGAGAAACTACGTCAAAATTTAGAGAGAGACACAACTTGAAACTTTTTAAAGAGAGAACTATCTCAAAAATTTTCGAGAGAAAAATAATATCAAATTTCAAGTTTTAGAGAGAAAGCATCTTAAAACTTTAGAGAGTGAAACTATATCAAATTTTAGAGAGAAAAACTACCTAAAATAATTTCTATATCAAATTTAAAGTTTTAGATAGCTTTTCTCTTTAAAAATGTCTCTCTAAAAATACACAACCCATTACCTTATGGGTTGTGTATTGATTTTGATCACACCTTTTTATTTCAACAAGATTCTAACAGCATGGCATAGACGAGGAAAAATAAATAAATTTTGGAAAAGATAGCAGGAACCTAATGGAATTGGGGAGAATGTTAAATGCCGCAGTGTTAGAGTGGCAGTAAATATGAATATATTAAAGGAAAAAGTTTATATAAGGGTGAGGTTCTATACAATCAAATAAAGTCAAAACTAAAAAATTCATTAGAAGAGATTGTTTCGATGCTAAAAAATCCTCAAATCAATCATCTCGACCTCAAGATGTATGAACATGAAATAATTTTGATTTTAAGTCTTGAAAATAACAACGTATCGTGCAATGCATTTTCTAGACTGTCAATTTTCAAGGTTACCGCGTATTGATAGACATACACAATCTATGCTTTTTTAAAAAGCTTTAATTTTTATAATTAAATATAAAAATAAATTTTCAGACCATCACAAATATTTCCAATATAAAATAATATCTTTTGACATCATTTCAAGGTGCGCTTTACTTTGATTGCACCGGGTGCTCAATGACTACCGCAGCATCTTCAAGTTTTCTTTATGTATTTTATCATGAAGAGTACTCTTTGCTTTGGGATAATACCATGTTGGAAAATCCGGGCAATCTAATTGGTAATTGTTCGGTTAGATCCCGGTTTCGGGCAGTTTTAGTGATTGCCTGGTATTTTAAAAAAAATTAATATATATATATATATATATATATATATATATATATATATATATATATATATATATATATATATATATATATATATATATATATATATATATATATATATATATATATATAAAATCTCAAAAATAAAGAACTTGATTTATAATACATTTTTTAATACTCTTTATATTATAGTAAAGATTAGAAATGGTTTTGGTCATTAACACCTACTTTTATATTTTTCCATCTTTTTAGAAATTTTTTTAAAATACCGTTAAACACCTTTAAAATCCATTTTTTCCATTAATTTTCAACTTGATTTGAATGTGTTTTGTTTTAATCATTTTTTATACGCTTTTCATATTTTAGTAAATTTTTTTGTATCTTTTTTTTATTTTTCTCAACAATTTTTGACCATATTGAGATTTACCCCGTTAGAACGGTTGAATCGGCCGGTTTACCGATTGGACAGGTTAAACCGCTTCCACTCCCATGTCCGGTTAACCGTTCCGGTTCGATTTTGCAAACACTGAGATAAAATATTATCCCAATGCTTTTTGTTGTGTAAATTTTAACATTAGGGGTATTAGCTATATGAACCCCAAATCGCTGTTTCTATACACACTCATGCCACTAATGTTGTACAATGCATCCCCACCTATTTTGAATTTATTTGAAAGAAAAAGAAAAATTGCCACAAAATTCAATAATAACTGATCTTCAAAATGGAAAACTACTAATAAGAGCAGCACAAATAGGAAAATTTGGCAAGGTATTCTCATGCTGACTATGAAGTAGTTTGGATTGTATGTTTTCACTCTACCGCATTTGGTGCAAGGCTGGGAATTTACCTGGTCTGAATTCGAAACCTAAATTTTGGGTCCTATCAAGATCCAAGTATAAATTCAAGATTTGATCGAAATAAAAATTTGTATAAATTTTGGGTCCTATCCAAATCCAAGTATAAATTCAAGATTTGATCGAAATAAAAAATTTGTATCCAAATAGCACTTTGGATTGAATACGGGCTAGTTATTAATACCTTCCATATTATTTTTTATGTATACATAGTATTTTTTATTATATATTATTTTATAGATATAAAATAGAATAATGATCCTATGAGACCCTCCCTCACCCATATGTGTAGAATCCCAAAAGATCATTATTAAATTTGACACAGATCTTTAAAAAAATTATCACATAAGTGTGATATTTGACTTTTCTTGAGATCTGTGCCAAATTTAATGGTGATCCTTTAAGGTCACACATGGATGTGGAAAAGTCTCACAAGGTCATTTCTATATAAAATAATACATAAAATAATTCTTTTTGGGGCTGACCAAGTGGATCCATGTCCCATGTATACTTTTTGGATCCAGATCTGGATCCAACTATTGATCCCCATGTATACTTTTTGGATCTGAATCCAGATCCCTGTGGATCCGGGCCCATCCAACCCATTCTCAGCCCTTAGTTGGTGTTACGCAGAAAACATTGAGAGAATTTCATACAGGATTACATACAATATACATGCCATAATGGTGGGGTAGATTGAGAGAGTGGGTAGTCTTGCTTTAGATACAAAATACAATCATAACCAAAAATCTCATCGACAATTGACACTAACAGCTTGTGTACAAAATGCAATCGTGACCAAAAATCTCATCAACAATTGTAATAACTCATCATCTTTCACAAGTTTACAGAGATTATTTACAATTATACAGAAAGAACATTCTCAGATGAGTAACGGACTAAAAAAGAGGACCCTGACAAGGGCAAAATGCTTTGATCATAGACTGCAATTATACAGACTCTGACAAGGGCCAAATGCCTCGATCATAGACTGGGGTACAGTGAAAGTGAAGGATCCGAACAAGAACACACACAACAGACTGCAAACCTATGAAATCACAAATACCCTTAGCTCTCCTCTGTCTCCTCTAGTTATGCGAGTATCACTGTCGATGTATGTAACTTCAAATTCTCCGCTACCAGTATTCGATTGCAGCCTTAATTGATCAGGTATCCGGGGTATATCCAGTGGAGGTAGCTGCGAATAGCTGCCGGTTGGCTTTACTGTAGTTTTCTCGAACACTATTTTTATTTTTGCAGACCCTACAATCAAGGCGACCATATAATATATTTGTTGCACCCACACAAGTTAGACTAAATAGGTGGTAAATTCCAGATTATAGGTAATGTCTACAAAGAGATCATTTATCTTTTGTACATAAAGGTCACAATCATTCTTGTCCCTTAAATTTCAAAATGGATGGTTGTAAGAGAATAGACACAAAGTTCCCAAAAAAAAAAATTCTCGGACGTGACTCTTACCCCAAAGCATTCAATTTGACATCTAATGAATGGGAATGATTGTGACCTCTATGTACAAAAGATAAATAGTCTCTTTGTAAACAATCTCTTATCAATATGTGGGTTTGCATTATCTAACCTATGAGTTCGAACTTGTGGGCTAATGTAGCAGTCACTTCTACAGGTGGTAGCGGCCATGGGGTGCCAAGTTGGAGCTCCACTATGTTATCGAAATCTTTGCTTAGTATATCAATCCTTTGAAAAACCTACAAAGAAGAAATATCAATCGAAGACGGAACAAAAAACTTAATTCATAAAAAACTGCTGAACTACAAAAAGAAAATGCTGTTCCATAGGGCAGAATAGCCTAGACGAAAGCCCCAATTCCCCAAACTAACCTGGCCTAGAGTTATGGGCAACAATCTTCCAATTGGGGGTCCAGGACGACTCCCACCAAGCGTGCGAGCTGAGAATGCACTACTATATATCAGTTTCCATCTTCCCTGTAACTTATCGAGATCAGACTCGAGATCAACGTGTCCCCATGCATTCTCCAGCTCCTTTGCCGCAGAGTCTGCTATTATCAAATCTTCTTCATTTGCAGCCAGACCTCTATTCAGTCCAGAAACAGCACTCTGAACCCAAACATCTCATGTGAATTTTAGAAGGCGAAGACTCTAAATAATATTAACGATTATGATAGCCTTTTAAAATGGTGTTACACAAGTTGCATATGCTTGAAATGAACTTAAACCATATGGAACTTTTTTATGCTAATTCTATGGAGTAGATTGGCATCATGCATATCATGCACTACAAGGATTACTTTGATGTTTTGCTAATGCAATGTTCAATAAATCAGCTTTTGCTAGGGATAAACGAAAATGACTAGAAAAAGAGTGTTTGACTTGGAATCAAATACTTAATGATTTTAGTAGTTGACCCTTTCCAGAATCAACTTTCCAGTTTCTAGTGAACTCTACCAGCCATTACTGTGTATGGTTAGTCCATGGCCCAAAATTTCTCTCATATAAAAATTCGATCTGATCATAATAATCCCAGTAATGGACAGAAATAATGCTCAATCCATCCTCTGGTAAAAACAAATAATTATTTATAGTGTTAGTGTCAAATGGTCAATAATTCACTGCTTTGGAAAGGAACTAGACACATAGCAAGAGATCTATGGGAAGTTTCTATGGCTGGAGTTGGAGATTATGCAAATGCAAAGATGGGAAGTTCTCCCAAATCCCTCCCCCTTCATGGAATTAACGAAATGGCTTCTCTTATGCCGAAGGACAACCACTGTGCCAAGTAAGGCCAAACTCAGGTTCCCTTGCAATTTGGCTGAAGAGATCGTCATCCAAACATGTTAACAAGCAACAGAAAAATGTAGCTTGTAAGTGCAAGAGAGGAAAAAAAGATCAAGGTTTTGGGCAAAATGTCTTGTACCATTACACATCAACATATGGAAAACCAAGAACAGAAAGCCATTTGTGGAGTGTATATTCTCATGTGTCTCCTCGAGAAGAAAAAAGCCTGTTAAAACACACACACATACACTCTCTCCAATATCATGCGCAGATGACACCTTTGAAACATCCAAAATTAAAGCAGCATTATCATCGATTTTCAGGTTTCAAGGTCACCCTTCTCTAAAGATTTACCAAATGGATGGGCTCTTTCATCATATAAAATGGTGTTGGCGCAATATCTCCTTATATCATATCAGTCAGTTTTTTACAAAGTTTACCTTGTAATGCTGTAATGAGTAACTGTGCAAAATTCAGCACTGCTGAAAACCAAAAGAAAAATAATGAATAAAATTTACAGTGTGAATTACAAACATGACCCTTCAGAACTGTAACATATTGATTATAAAACTGTTTCCTGTTGCCCCCTTCCCCTGGGTGAGAGTACCAGCTTCGTGTTGGCCTCCTGCCAAACATGGCCGAATGAGACCTGGATATCACGAGATAACACCGAGATATGGTCAAACAAGCGTTCAAGGTACCAAAGGTAAGTAACTCATCTTTGAAGGAATCCCCTAGCATTTGCAGTGAGTGACCCCAAACATAATCAAACAAGTTCAGACCCTCAAGAAGAGCCAAGGCCTAGGCCCATGTGGAATCGATAGGGCCCGAGAATGAGAGTAGACAATGTGGTATTGATGTTTCCTAAACAGGCCACCCACACCTGAGTGACCAGGATTGCCTAAGGAACACCCATCAAAGTTGAGCCTAACCACCCCTAAAAGGAGGCGGCCTCCATAAGACTGATCTTGTGATGCCGATAGGCCTAGTGCAATTGATGCTCCCCCAATTCAGTAGAAAGTCTACAGATGACCAGCCCCAAAAGCTTTACAGTTTTGGGCTCAAAATATATTGGTAGCTCTAATGTTTTCAAACAAATTACCCACTCCCCTTAATTTTTCTATCGTAAGTCCTTGCATTGCGCTCAAACCACAAATTACAAATTAAGGCTAGAACGATAGCCCACCATAACAATAGGCCTGCAACACGAATAGAGGCGATAAGTAGGCACTGAAAAGGACCTCAAGGCTTTCAGACCAGACCCACTGCCACTCAAATCGAGACCTAGAATGGCAGCCCATACCAGCGCAAACATCCAGCAAAACAAGAACAAATGATCAACATTTTCCCAAACTCTTTTTACTCAAGATGAGTCGTTTTGGGATTGGGATACCTCTCCTCTGAATTTGATCGATGGTAAGGGCTTTTTTAGATATGACGAGCCAACTGAATGCTTTAATCTTAGCGGGGACTTGGGTAATCCGGGCCCTGCTCTCTACAACAGGAATGGAGAAGGTGGAGAAGTTTAGGGCAGCAACTTATAAGACACCGTAAAGATTCCCGAGGCTAGGCAAGAACCGATTTGGAGAAGGTATAAAGTGAAATCCACGACTTCAGCTGACTGAAGGTTGCTGAAAAACTTCGAACCCAAATCAGTAAGCCTCTCAGGGTCTCACAAGTTTCCTCCATGGATACATTCTGATCTATTGTAAGAAAAAACAGGTCAGCGAAGAGATTCCCAGGGTTCTGTCTGCCACACACAAGTCTTTTCACAGCATAGTAAGGTCACCAACCTTTGACATCATACATGTTCTCTTAATCTTCATACACATCAAAATACTTGTCGAAGCACTCGATGAGCAAACACTTAATTTATGCTTTGGTAGCGAACCTGAATCATCCGAGCATATTTATCTTGAATGATACACGGCCAGGCCTTTCTGATGTTTGAAAAACCACCACCATTTACTTAACAGAGCTTCGCTCACTATTTCAGTCTTCTTATGCATAAGACCTTTTCCTATCTTAGGCTTGCAAGCCACCTCAACTCTTACGGGATGAAAATTCTTAAACCCCTCATAATCAGGCCACAAAAAGTTCCGCGTGAAAAGTTCTAGTTTATTAAGGACCAACATAGGCATCTCAAATAGGGACATGTGGAAGACTGGTATATTTGATAGGGTGGCCTTAATTAGCATAAGTCAACCTGCAAGGGACGAAGCTGGTTTTCAACAATGCAAGCTACCTTTGACGCCTTTTCGGGCCTCGCTAGGCATAGAGGAAGGCCAAGGTATTTCTTTGCCAGGGTTCCTCTCTAACCCAGCCTCTTAGCAAGCAATAACTCCCGCTTTGACAGTCAAACCCCGATCAATTTCATTTTTGCCACATTAATCTCAAGCCCTGTGGAAAGTTCAAACATCCTAAGAACAACCATAAATTGTCTACCACTTTTTACCTGATTGGGGTCTGCATCACAAAAGACTAGGGTGTCATCGACTTACTGTAAATGGTCAATTGGTGGACCCCTAGTGGCCTAGAAGAACGAGAAAAGCCTTTAGGAACGTTCTGGCCATAAAATTCAGTGATTTAACTTATTGAATATCAGCCAATTATTCATCAGTAATAATACAATTGGGCTGTATTCATCGTCATAACAGTGATACCACATACATATTGTAGAGAATAGTGTACATTATGGTTATTGTCTGTCTATATTCCTCTCGTTGTCTTTATATTGTCTATAGTGTGTAATGGACCCCATATAAGAGCATTAGTGTAATTATTTTCATGCCCTAGGGTCCTTAAGTAACTGTAATATTATATAACACAATGCCATGGAGCACAGAACCGTCTTCAATCCACCTTCTCATATTTTTTACTCTCTTCTCTATAACACAATTTTGACTAGTGATTTAGGACGCTACATGATTTTAGAGCAGTAATCAGTCCTCCATTGCAAAGGAAATATTATCTCTACAGCACAAGAGTGTATCAGACAGTCAGTAGTCACTGCTCGAATCTAGGGGTAGAAATCATTATACAGATTCTCCCAAAAGACCCCTCCTACCTTTCAGAGTTACAAAGATCTCTGTGGAGCTTCCTGACAAAATCCGTAGAATATCCACCCTATTGAGGTTTCAGCCAACAGCTTGTATGGTCACAGGCAATCCTTGAAGGACATTATTTCATGATTGCTTCTACTCAGTCTTCTTGAGAAAAATTGGATACATATTATTTCTTAAAGACTAATGACCAGTTTTTTGCAAGTTTTGAAAGGAAAATCTTCTCCAAAAGATCCTCACTAATGGACATCACCAGGAATTAACTTTCAGGCCTTTAACAAGCCTGTTGACCTCCTTACGCTCTTCAAAATTCACTATCACCTCATCAAAGATGACCAAAGGGTGAAAATAAAAGCCCATATTGTAAGAGCACAACCGGCATCTCAGGTGGTATCAATAAACTCGATAAAGCTATGCTAATTCACATACATAAATCGAGCATTGCAAGCATCAATAAACTTTGCCATTCGACCACCTAGTGAAGACTCGAAAGGGCCAAGCATCTCAACCGCCACTTCAGGTAGGCGCAAGGTGTGCAGCTATAGAATACTCTCTCCTTAAGAATATATTTCTTGTGACAAGCCACAGCACTGATATCTAACGATGACTGCATGAGTTTGTTCAAATTTTTGAAGTAAGGCCAAATCCTTTAGGGTCCTTTGACTTAAGCTTCTAAAATTTCTAATTTATGAAAGGGCCAACTCACCCAAAAACAATAGAAGCCTATAGAATTTCTAATCCCTAGATGGACCAAGCTCACCAAAAAACAAAAAGGCTTCAAAAGTCAGATATATCGGTCCTCATTGCGACCCAAGGCAAGGTACTAGCATCAAAGGCAGCATCTAAGACAACGTACCTTTCAAGTTTGTGTGTTTAAAGACCAAGATATCTTTTGACATGGTCATTACCAGTAAAATATCCCAAAGCATTGCAAAAGGCGCTGTTGACGGGCCATATTTTGACCCTTGGAGTTCAAACTTGCATTGCCTATCGCAATTAGGACAAGATGAACATTGAAATCTCAGGGAAATATAGCTAAGAGTGAGGGGTTTGTATGAGAGAGTTTGGAATTGTCAGGAGGGCTAGATACTTGGACTCTTTAAAATCCTGGGCATAAATGTCACTACTCTATTGATTTTCATTGATGCAGATTCTTGTCAAGATCTTTCTTGATTAGAAGTATGGGAAGCAGCAAAGGATTCCAAAGCTGCTTTGTTTGCCTTTTGAGCTTGATTGATGCAAGCTGTTGCCGTCTAAACATGAATACATGTAGAAGAACCAAATTTGATGTGAATTTTATTATTATATCCCTATACATTGTCCAAACTTGACAAGTTAACTGCTGCAAAATATCCCAACAGCATAACAAGTAATTAAACGAAACCCAAGATGAACTAAGATACAAACTCTAGCAAACAACTATCGCACAGTGACATCTATCAAAGCCCATGCACAAAGTTCTCTTCATTCTAGACACACACTGAAAAAGTACATGGCTAACAATAAATAACTTTGCTTCCAGAAGGAGGTGTATGCCTCTTTCTAAAGTCCATGCCTCAATAAGGTATATATACAATTAGCAACCTTCCTAGTGAAACTTCAGCAGGCATGGTCTCTTTTTCCAAGGATTTTCAGAGTAATACCATTAAAGAATTCTGTCATGCCTATTAAGAACTGTTAAAGGGTTGTGAATAAATTTTAATCCATTTTGCTAGCCGTTTCCAGTTCAGGGCAGACGTTCCCATCAGGGCAATCACTAAGTGCAGGATAAAGACATGTTTCTTGGACATAGGAATGACCATAGGTGTCATAGATGGGTATGGGATTTTGGATTGCCTATGACATGATAATCTGGGTTCAAAATAATGACCAAAACCTTACAACATATTCCTACATATAATGACAAAATTATATCTAGCTATATTGAAATATAATCGTAAAGAGATAATGAAGTTCAAAACCATTTAAAAATGTCCATTTCATAATAAAGAAGTACCGAGCTAAACCGTGATATCCTAAGCTCCAAGAGAAAATTTGTATTTCTAATGGTTAACACCAAGACAAAAATTACTAGTGTATAGTTGCCATCAAAATATAAACCCATAGATTTTCGAAGTTCAGTTGTGCTTCCTAGAAACAAAAAAAGAAATCAAGCCTATTAAAATGAATTTCAAAGTTCTACAAACAAATGGAAGAATCTAGAGAAATCAGAGTCAGTATGGACCTTCGAAAGTGTCAATCATTGAAATGGCAAGCAAACAAGAGACCAGGTAATGTAAATTGAAGTCTTCTGTTCATCACTTTCCTATATTTCTACTTTAAGAAAAACGAGGAGAACTACATCAACTGAGATTGAGGACTCTCAGGAACCATATGTACAATTTCATCTTTTGGACTCCTAGTCTTCTACTAATCCTGCAACTAGGAAGCAATTCCTTGGCTTTTCTTAATAAGTTTCAGTTGCATGAGCCAGACATGTTGATCTTTGATGTTCTCATATTCATATTGCAATTTGTTATTTCATTAATTATTGAGATTTTTAAATCGATATCATTTACATTCTATTGATTTCTTCAATCATTTATTATTGTGCAGCTCCATGTGTTTTTTTTTCAGGATAAACACAGATGATGGCAGCCGAACACCACTCTTGGATCAAGCTATAACTTCCATGACAAATCTTCCAATTCTCTAATTTTTCTAAACGACTTTTATTTTTCTTTATAGGAAATAAGAGGCACATATATCTTTGGATCTAAGATCTCATGGATACGATCCACAATTGATCAACCTCTGAATACATAACTTGCCCTAGCTGTTTGAGAAGCATAATTACTACACAAAGTTCCGAGTTCCAATATACCACCACCAAGGTTACAGCATAAATCATCATGATGAGTTTAGCAGGGCATGAATCCCCAAGGTTTCAAAAAAAGCTAGGCGGCCCCTAGGCGGCCTGCCTGGAGCCCAGAACCTCGGGCGTCCCTTAGTTTTAAAAAAACGAGAAACGCCTTATGTCCCTGGGCGCCCTCCTAGCCCGCTTGGATGGCCATCCAGGTACATCTGCCCTGGGCACCTGCCCAGGTGTGTAGGGCCGCTTGGGTCTAGGCGGGCGGATTTTTGGTCCAAGCCGCTCAGGCGCAGGGGCTGTTTTTTTAAAACTTTGTGAATCCTCTAATTTACTATATCATCGGTCATCTCGTGTCGTTACCTGTGTAAAACGGATAATCACCCGATTCTAGAGAAGAACCCGTATCGATACCTGTGTCATATCGATACCTGTGTAAAACGGAGAATCGCCCGGTTCTAGAGAAGAACCTGTATCGATAAATGTGTCGTGTCGATACACAGGATTTTTGGTCTAGGCCGCCCAGGCAAGCGCCTGGGCGCCAGGGACTATTTTCTTAAAACATTGTGAATCCTCTAATTTACTATATCATCGATCATCTCGTGTCAATAAAGTTTTTTTAAAACATTGTGAATCCTCTAATTTACTATATCATCGGTCATCTCTTGTCGATACCAAGGACCGTTTTTTTAAAACATTTTGAATCCTCTAATTTACTATATAATCGGTCATCTCGTGTCGATACCTGTATAAAACAAAGAATCGCCCGGTTCTAGAGAAGAACCCGTGTCGATACTTGCGTAAAACGGAGAATCGCCCCGTTCTTTCTAGAGCCCGGTTCACGGAGAATCATCGGGTTCTTTCTAGAGCTCGGTTCTAGAGAAGAACCAGTGTCGATACGCCCGGTTCGTTCTAGAGAAAAACCTGCGATTCTGTACTTTCTAGAGAAGAACCTACGATTCTGTACAGTAACTCGGTGCATGACGTCATGAAACGCCCGGTGCATGACGTCATGAATCGTCCAAGGCACGTGTCCTTAACCGCAAGCCCCATTCTACTTCATGCATTTCACACGCATTGAGAGTTGGTAACAAAGTAGTATTTACTCCCATCAATTTTCTTCTGTATTTCCGATGTGGGATTATTGTGATAAAAGCTAATAGCTGAAATAGTAATATAATATAATATTTAAGTTGAGAGAATAATAACAATATTCGAACTATGGTGTGGTGGTTAGCACACCCTTTTCTAACCTGAATGTCCCTGGTCAACTTAAAACAAAATATATGGCTCTTATTAAAGAAAAAAAAAAAAGTAATACAACAAAATTTCTTTTTCTTGTCAAAAAAATAAAAGTATAAAAGTTTCTTGGAAAAAAAATATATAAGGTTCTTGTCAAAAAAAAAAAAAAAAGGTAATACAACAATAAAAAATTTTCTTGTTAAAAAAATAAAAGTTTCTTGGAAAAAATATACAAGGTTCTTGTCAAAAAAAAAAAAAGTAATACAACAAGTATTTCTTGTCAAAAAAATAAAAGGTTCTTGTTAAAAAAAAAAAAAAAAGTAATACGACAAGCATTTCTTGTAAAAAAAAATAAATAAAAGGTTATTGTTAAAAAAAATAAAAGGTTTTTGTAAAAAAAAAAGTCAGAGGTAATACAACAAGCATTTCTTGTAAAAAATAAATAAAAAATTGGATTTGTTATTATTTGTATAATAAAATAATTATAAAATATAAACCAACAATTTCAATTTCAGTATATAATATTATAGTTAGTTAGGTTGTAATAATTTTGGATATAGTTAGTTAGGTTCTAATAATTTGGGTTTTTTTTTTTTTTTTAACGAATTAGGGTTTTACGCCAATTCGATATTTTGGTGGCCATTTTTTATCGATTTAAACCATTCTTTATATACTTCATCCATGACAATTTTATGATTTTTCTTTTGTGTGATGTAAATTTTATGGTTAAAATAAAAGAACATCTCAATATTCGCATATTGATGAAAAAAATAAAAATTAATAATGTAGTGTCCCGATTTCATATTGGATTCCTAAGAAACAACATTTATAATGAATTTTAATAAATTTTTTTTATTTTTTTTTAAAGCTTAATCCGACCGATTCAGCTGATTTCCTATCCGGATCACCGATTCACTGATCCGGATGGGTTTTTGGGGTCTTCGATCCCGAGTACTGATCCGTTTTTCAAACCACTGTTCACAACGCATAGTATTCAAACTTCAGCCTAATGGAAATCCCTCTTGCCTCTTCAAAAGTTACACAGCTTAATTTATAAGAATAAACTATTCTGATTCTATATTCATGATTCTCCACAGTTACTAAGTCCTGACCATTTTCACTTTGTTGGCATGCAAGTAGAGATCATGTTCCTCTTCACAACGTAAGTTATTGAATCTTCACTTTTTAGCCTAACACAATTCTTGATGGTTCATAAAGCCTTTAACAATGCACCAATTTGAGGAAAATTTACATTTATTTTCATTGACATTGGTACACATTCTTCACTATTCAGGCAATATAACATTCTGCATCACTAGTTATGCTACTGTGGCATACTTTTTCCAGCTTGGTCAAAAAGGGGAAACTCTCCCCAGTCAAATACTACTGCTTATGAAATAAACCCTAGAAACTCAAATAAGAGCTTCATGGATATTCAACTACAACAAAAACATTATAAAGAAGAAAGCATAAAAACCAGATATTAATCCAAACAAGGGCATAACAGCTCCGGAATAATGAATTGGGCAAAGCTCAAAGAAGAAAAAGCTCACGAGTAGTTTGAGCTTCAACGAGGCAATGAGGTTGGCATCTGGTTCCTGGGTCCCCTTCTCTGAAGGCCCAAGCACAACTGTTTCCTCGAGCAATGCTTTCGCGGACAGCCGCCTCTGGTGTGAGGTTGATTCCCTTAGAAAGCCTAATCGAAGACGATTTGATGGTTTCCGAGAGTTGGTTGTAAAGGAAATGGGAAAAGGAGATGAAAGAGAGGAAGACGATGAAGAAGGAGGTGCGGAGAGAGAGACGGCAAGGGAAGCCATGAATGACCTGCAATTACGACTATAGAAGGGCAAATATGTTTACCGAAGAATGATGTTCCTTGTTATCTCACTGTGTATAGAGAGAGAGAGAAAGAGAGTTTGTTTCAGGGTGAAGGTGCGAGAAGGCGGTCGATTCATTTAGGTGCCACGCAGAGGGAAATAAGATGGTGTGGCGCGGACAGAGGGGGAGAACGTGTGGTTCAAATGGACCTAGCCGGGCCGGCGGAATTTGGACGAGGATCATACATGGGCCGGTTTAGCTTTCTGCAATCCCGTCGGGTGGTTACCGAGCTTTAGTATAAGGTCTGATGGGCCCTAGTTATATAAGGACCCAGTTTCTATGGGGCCAAGCCTGCATATGTAGAGATGTGGACCTCTTAATAAATCTCGTTTTTGAGATGGATTTTAAGATTTCAAGAAATGTAGTCTCTAACATGAAGATCATGAATATGAAAAGATTAATAACATTCAAAAACTAAAAATAATAATTCTAATAAAAAAACATTCGGACAGGTAGTTTCCATTGTTGATGGAACACCTACTTTCATCCATCTTTAAGATGGATGCTTTACACTTTCTGAACCGTATATGTAGAAATGCGGTCCAACCCGCATAAAATAATTTTCCTCATATAAAATTTTGAATTAAAGTAGTGCAAGCAGGTCGGGTTGACCTGACTAGATTTGAATACTCAATGGGACACATCCGAGCAAGCCTGTCAGCCCTGATTTCTTAGCTTAATAGGATAGAATCGGGTCTTCCTAGGTCCAGCTCACACAAGAGAAAAATGTCAAATTGAATAAAATGCACCCAATGGACCCAACTCGGTCCGATGTGGGCTCAGACGATGAACCTGATGGGTCACATTTCGGTCCACTTGACCCAACCAAGGTCGGGATGCTAAACCTAACCCCGTATGTGTGTATAGATGTATATACATATAGAGTACTATGTGTGCATGTGCGTATTGCAACCTTATAATATACTTATATAAATGGGAAATATATGTACTCATACAAAATGTGTTTATTATTTTTTTGAGTGGTAAAAAAGGCCTGTATTTATTGTAGAAATTGAAATTAAGGCATCATAGTGTAGCACCTTCCCACCTTAAACACCTAGCCTTAGGGCTGGCAACGCGCTGGGATTGGGCCGGTCCAACCTTGACCCAAGCCTAACCCTGCTCGCCTGTGGGCTAGCCAAGGGCTTGCTTGGCCCCAGCAAAAAGATGCCCTGGCCCTAGCCCACGCCAAGCCTAGCCCTAGACCTATCAAGATAAGGCCACGCTAAGACCCTGGTTTTGAACTAAAATTTCATGGAACTAAAGAAAATGGTAGCTATTTATGCATATTATAACGGCCAATCCCAACTCCCTAACGTAAATGATTGTAGAGCATGGTACATCACATCAAACCAATGGTTTAAAAAACGGATCGGTGACCCGGATCGGGTTTCTAAAAAACCGATCCGGATCGGCCAATCGGCGATCCGGATCGGGAATCGGATGAATCGGTCAAAATAAAGTTTAAAAAAAATTCGAAAAAATTATTAAAATTCATTATAAATATTGTTTTTTAGGAATTCAATAAAAAATGAGGGTACTCCATTAAGAATTTTCATGTTTTTGAATGAATATGCGAATATTGATATGTTCTTTCCCTGTATGAACCGCCATTCAGCATTTAATTTACAGTATTTCGTGCTCATCCCTACACTGATGCTGTTGGGATTCGATATGTGAATAATATGGCTGGGATAGGGTGGCCTCAGAATCATCATCTCTCTCATTTTCTCTTGGAATAATATGGATTAAAAAAAAATAACAAATTTTCAGAAAAATCGATCATGGATTAAAAAAAAAATCACAAATTTTCAAAAAATTCTATCATGGATTACAAAAAAAAATTCGATCATGGATTAAAAAAAAAAAGTCACAAATTTTCAAAAAATTCAATCATGGATTACATAAAATTCGATCATGGATTACATAAAATTCGATCATGGATTACATAAAATTCGATCATGGATTACAAAAAAAAACAAACAAAAAAAAACAAAAACTTCAATCGTGGATAACAAAAAAAGAAAAAAACAGTTCGATCATGGATTACAAAAAATTCAATCATGGATTACAAAAAACTCTATCATGGGTTACAAAAAAAGCAAAAAACAAAAATTCAATCATGGATTATAAAAAAAAAAACAAACATTTCGATCATGGATTACAAAAAAAAAACAAACATTTCGATCATGTATTACAAAACATTCGATCATGGATTACAAAAAATTCTATCATGGGTTACAAAAAAAAAACAAAAAACAAAAAAAGCGATCATGGATTACAAGAAAAGAAAACAAACATTTCGATCATGGATTACAAAAAATTCTATTATGGGTTACAAAAAACCAAAAAATTCGATCATGGATTACAGAAAAACAAAAACAATTCGATCATGGATTACAAAAAAATCGATCAAGTATTACAAAAAAATCTATCATGGATTACAACAAAAAAAAAAAAAAAAAAAAAAAAAAAAACCGTACAGACTCGCCGATTCCGTACAGTAAATCTACGAGTCACTGTGCGGAATCGTCCGATTCTCTCTAGAACCGGACGATTTCCGATTTTTCAACCGATCCGGTCCCTTTTCGCGCCGGTTCGACTCGGCGTTTTTTAAAACGCTGCATCAAACCATTAAAAGCGAACATTTCATCAATCATGCGAGATATATAAATATTTAAAAAATAAAGAAAGCTTTAAAGTCTTAATATATAAATATTAAAAAAGAAAGAAAGCTTTAAAGTCTTAATACTGTACATTTTATAACATATTATCTTGATTGTCCATTCTTAATGTTTTCAAGTGTTTTAGATCACCTCTATTTGTAATTTTTTTAGCTTTAAATTTCAAAATTGAGATAAAAATATATATTCAGGCTATTGAAGAGTTTTTGGCACCAAAATTACATCTTCTAGCAAATTTTGAGGTGTATCTTACTTTGATTGTTTAAGGTTGATACCAATTAAAAAGCACACACTTATTTGTTAGTGTTGTTGATTGAAGGAATTAGGATATTTAATGACATTAATATTATAGCATTTTATGATATTTACTATTATAATATCACGTCGTGAGATTCATCTTCTCTGTTAGCAGAGCCTTGGTTATTCTCCCCTCCATTTTGCCTACGTGCTAAACGCATTTCTTTATGGATTTTGGGCATAAAACTTCAGCCTGCTAACTCTTGGGGTGCACCTTCCTTGGGTTTTTGTATTATATTGGGTTCCTTGTGTGCCTTTGTTAATGAACCAATTTATTTATCTGGTATGTATTGAAAGAAACATGCATCAACAATGAGAAAGAAGCTAAAAGATTTTATGTTTTGGGATTGTTTACAAAGAGATCATTTATTTTTTTGTATATAGAGGTCACAATTATTCCCACTCATTACATGTCAAATTGGATGTCTTGAAACAAGTTGGGAAATCTAATAATTTTTTTTTTTTGAAACTTTGTTTCCATTCAATGATACTCGTACTACCATCCAATTTAAAATTTAAAAAACAAAAACCATTGTGACTTCCAGATAAAAATGTTCTCTTTATAGACAATCCCATATATTCTAGTGGGAGCAAATTGTTCGTTGACTCATAGTAGAAGTATTTTTTAGGACCGCATCGGATGCAAAATTCCCAATCTAGCAACCAACCTTTAAAAAAAAAGACACCCGCACCCTATTTCTAGCAAATAAAACAACATTGTTTGTCTTTCAGTTTTTGAAAGTTCAGATCTAAGTGTTTATGAGTAATTTAATTTTTTTAAAATACATCTCGTTTTACACTAACTCTTTGCCTGAGGGAGTAAGTATAGTGTGTTCCAGTTGGAGTACATTGTGAGCACTGGACAGAGAAAACAATGAAGCACTTTGGTTTTATTATTGAAATATCGAGGACGACAAACGTAATAGAGAAACAAATTACAATAGTTTAAAATCAAAACTTTGGTAAACACAGGGACATAACAGTTATTAATGGAGAAAAACATGAACAAGAAAAATACATGAAAATAAAATTAGGAAGCCCATAAAGAATATTTAAACTTGGACAGCAGGATCAACCTCAGGCGTCAAGTTCTTTTTCTCTCTTGCCATCAGACTCTTCTAAGAAAGGCCATCCCACTTCCTGCACATAAATTTGGAAATGCATATATAAGATTTTGATAATGTGGGATTGAATGCAAATGATTCCATAACAATGAAATGGCAAAATGAAAAATGAAAAAAAGTTTAAGGGACAAGAGTGACTATAACCTCTGTACAAATGATATCTTTGTAGATAATTCTTGTATTATAAGATCGTTTACTTTCGGGTATAAAATGACCGAAATTAGCTTTGTTGTTCTATTTGAAATTGGAGAGCGAGGGGAGTGTCATTTCTCAACCCAAAGTCTGAGAATTATTTTTTATGTTTTTCGAATTTGTGCATTCTATGGGGTACTCCTTCCATCCAATTTTCATGTCTTGGGATCGGGGGTGATTGCAATCTTTTTTTACTAATGATAAATGATCTAATGATATGCTTTCACTAATATTATTGATGAATTTGATTGTGGAGCTAATACCTAATATTATTTCTTAGTTGGATGTTTCTGTTAAGTTAATGATTTTATGTAATATTGCAATGGTATTTCACCCAAAACCTATGCCATTCATATAAGGGTGCATATAGCATGTAGAGATCGAGATAGTTGAGGGTAGTTTTAGTTTATTTTAATTTATCTTGTATTTGATGTAGATACCTATCTTGATAAGACTAGATTAGTTAGTCATTATCAATAACTGTTTAGCCGCATATTTATATAGGATTTTGTATCTTCTTGACAATTAATCAATTATACAGGGAGTTCTCTGTAGTATTCGAGGTTCAAGGTTTCTAACATGGTATCAGAGTTTCGTCTCTCTTGATCGTGGCCGGGAGAAAGGGAGCGGCCTCCATTAATGTGCCTATTCGTGCAAAAACAGCTTGTGAGCCATTGGTATTACCACGCACTCCATGAAAGGATAGAAGCTGCCCTAATCCCCAACTCAACAGCAATTGATATCGAGAGTTCCCTATTTTTTTTCATCCTAGAGAGAGATGGATGACCCACTTCTTTGATGTTCCCTTCTTCCCTACTTTTTCATCTTTCTTGAACTCTTCGCCTCCTCACCGGCGGACACCTCAGGCTACATCTTTGGCCATTTATTCCATCCCTTGTCCCTTCTCTCCTCCCTTCTTGAGGAACCCCTGCGATTGTGTTTTTACTGTTTTTTTTAGCACGCACCTCTACAATTCAATTTTCAGACGAGAGCATCGGGGTTTCTGTTCTAGAGAGAGAAAAGGGATTTTCTTCCATTTCGGTTTGTAGATTGTGCACCTTTAGTTTTCTCCCAATTCATTTGGTTGAGAGGCCTTTTATAGGATTTCAATATTCTTCATCGGACTTCTATATCATTGTATGTTAATAATACGAGTACCATACGTATTACGTCAAAGCCTGTGTTTCATGACTGCAAAAAAACATATAGAAGTTGATTGTCATTTTATTTGTGCAAAATTTCTGGCTGGAAAAATTACACTCCCACATATTACTTCCCAACAACAACTTGTAGATATTTCTATCAAGGCAATGACTCGTACTCGTCATGACTATCTCGTTGACAAACTGATGATGTTCACCCAACCTCAGTTTGAGGGCGAGTATAGAGATTGAGATAGTTGAGGGTAGTTTTAGTTTATTTTAATTTATCTTGTATTTGATGTAGATATCTATCTTGATAAGACTAGATTAGTTAGTCATTATTAATAATTATTTAGCTGTATATTTATACGGTGCTTTGTATCTTCTTGACAATTAATCAATATACAGAGAGTTCTCTGTAGTATTCAAAATTCAAGGTTTCTAACGTAGCATACTCCCCTCGAGCACCATAAACACTTGCTCTAGATATAGAGCAAGAATAATACTTACGTAGAGGAGGTTACATCTCCAAAATTTAGGTCTTGAAAAGACACCCAAATAAACCAAAACAGTCACTGACCAAGGAGTGGATAATCTTTTGGCATTGTTTAATAAACTCATATTTGCGACGTTGCCACGAACCACTGTTTTAAATCCCGGTGATTTCTGTTCTGTATCGTTAATCTAGATGAAAATCAGTCAGGACTTAACCACTTCTGGGATGGTATGGGTTCTAGCCTGGTTTACCCCTGAAACCCTTATATATTCTTTTATTTTATTTTTAAGCATGTCTAATGTTTTTTTAAGCCCCTCTAAATCTCTACCCTGAAAACTTTTATTTTAATTTTATTTATTTTTAATAATATTTGGATCATCGATTTAAACCGAACTAGAACGAATTTGGATCGCCAATGTACTGATCCGACATGGCTCGGTAAGTGAACGATCCGCCCCACCGATTTGAATATTGAAACGTTGTTGCAAACCATAATTTCAGAGAATCGATTCACATACGGATTTGGAATGAGGCAGCAATCATTTTCCCTTTTCTTCCAGGATGCAGGTTTGGAAGCTCTCCAATGTCCGTGTTGAAGAAATTCTTGAGAGGTTGAAGCCTAACAACACAACTTACATTCCCATCCCACAGTTTGTAGGCTGCAAGCCTGTGTATGCCCTCTGTGTAATGGAAGGAGTCAAACCACACATGCATCACTCTTTCCACCACATGCGTATTCCCCTCCATTTTGCCCGCTTCCACAACAAGCATCGTTGCCGCTCTCCAACCCTAAGGAGAACAAGAAAATCAAGGAGCATCATAATTGACTATTTTAGTCAAATTACTCTTAACCACCCTTAAAGGCATTGTTGTCTCTTCTTCGGTTTAGTTTAATGAAAAAAATGAAGCACCTCAATAATTCAACTGATTCGGACGAAGACTTTAGACTTTTTTTAAAATTTAATATAAATAAATTAGATGTTTATATATAAAATAAATAAAAATAATGGAAAATTTTAAAAATAAAAATTTCAAAAAAATTTAAAATATATTTTTATATAGATATTTCTGTGCGTCAGCCGAAGAGGCCGAAGCTTCAGCTATATCTGCTCGAAACTCGAATCTGACCAAAGCAGTTTAAAGCGGCTCAAATGCTTATCTGCGTTTTGCGTCATAGGAGTGAGAAACTCGTGATGATCAAAGAAGATGTATTGAAAGGGCGATAATGTGTTAGCCAAGCTAATTAAGAGGTCCTCGAGAGGATTATTGTGATAATACGCAAAATGAGAGGCAGCTGCCAAACACCTACCACCTGTGTGTCCAGCCCAGAGGTTTTAGAGATGGAAATACAAATTTTCTAGCCCCTCGTTTATACAGTTCCTGCAGGACTAAAATACAACAGGTACCAAACTAGAGATTCAGAGAGAGAGATTTAGTGGAGCAATGATGCCTGAGAGAAAAGGAAGAAGAATTATGGATACACTATGAACTAGAATCACTAAGAGTGTTCAAACCAACTATCCACCGTCACCATTTGTTTAGGGGTGGCAATGCACCTGACCGGACCCGAGACTCGACGGGTAAGCCTGACCTTAGGTCTGGGTATGGGTGCAAACTTTGGACCCAAAAGATCAGGTCCGGGTCTAAAACCTGGACCCAAATACTATTCGGGTCTGGTTTTGGGCCCGAGACCAACCAGACCTGACCTAAATTTTATAGGTATATGTTATGTGGGTATTCATAAATGTTGCTAATACATTTGTTTCTTAAGGATTTCCGGTTATTGCATAAAACAATAAGGAATGTGGTATGAGTGGGTATTCATAAATGTTGTGCAATTCTGTAAATGACGCCAATAATATAGGTATATAATTGGTAAAATAATGGCAAAAAAAAAAAAAAAACAAAGCTCATAATCATATGGTGGCAATAGACCTGACAAAATTCTGGACTCAATAGGTCTGGGTATAGGTCCAAATTTTGGACCTGAACAGTCGGGTTTGGGTCCAAAACCTGTACCCAACCCGTACCCATCATGTTGCCACGCCTACATCAGCTCCACTATAACAGCTCACATCTGTTATCCTTTGCTAAGTGTGGACGGTGGATGGCTGGTTTGAGTACCACAACTACAAACTACACTCAACTGTAGCATAATATGCGGACTCTTAAAGATATATTGTTTAAAAATAAAACGTGGTACAGAGATATTTGACTGAATACGATGAGACGGTCACGTTTTTGTGCACTAAGGTCACATGCACCTCAAGCTATCAAATATGAAAATGGACATCTTGGACATGTTGTGTCCAAAATTATAAGACAAGTTATCATGGTAAATTCAACACATATATCACCTAGCTTCACATCTGGCTAGCAGGGCGGGTTGATTGTTAAATCCGATAGGTTGATTTTTGGCAAATAAAATACAAGAAATAAAGCAGGAAACATATAACATAAGAATACAAAGATTTATGTTAGTCACCCCAGATGAGCTATATCCATGGCCATGGCAAACTGAAATCCATTATTCCAATGAAAGTTACATCGAAGATTTTGGAACAAATCTCGACAAAAATACAGTTGAGCAAACCCTTTTAAATCACTCTCCCTTCCTTCTCTTTACTTCTAGCAACTATTACTGACAACACTAAATAGATGCCTGAGAGTAACGAAAACTTATTTTCTCTTTAACTAAAAGGGAATAACAAAAATCTCTAAGGGAACTACTTCTCTACAAGAAATAAGCTTGTCAATTTTCGAAAGTCTAAAAGAGGCACCATTGCAATGTTTATTTATATAGGAAGCTTTTTCTCTCTAAGATGATACATTGCATCTCATGCACAGGAGGCTTTGCCCCCCTCTTTCTCTAAAATAAACCACATTTCCCATATGATGACCAAATAAGGGCATACCAATTATCCACTTTCAATCTGATGGTCATAACATTATTTTATATTTGAATTTTAATTTTTTTTCTACAAATCCAAATCACTTGAATTTTTAGGTATGTGTTATTCTTATCAAGTGCGCCTAATAAAAAAAAAAAAAAAAAATTATTCGCAAAAAAAAAGATCAAAATATCCCTGAAACTTTTTGGAGACATTTTGGTCAATTTATTTCACGTAAAATATTTTTTTGATAATTTTCGAAGATTCAAATATTTTTTGTGAATACACTCCTAAAATTTAAAGCGATTTGAATGTGTAGAAAAGAAATTAAAATTCAAATACTACCAAACATTCGTAATCGTCATATTGACCTAGATTGAATCTGGGCTGTTAGGCTCATATGTTCATATGAGCTAGCAGGTTAATCCCAGTTTTTTCCATATATATATATATATATATATATATATATATATATATATATATATATATATATATATATACGCACACACACACACACTTACACACACATAGGAAAACACTACAAAACATCTATAGGTGAAGTTCTACAGTATTTCACCAGTACCTTTATCATCATTTAAAATTTATCACATGGTCATAGATGTCTGATAGTGTTTGAATTTTAATTTTTTTTTACAATTCATAATGATTTAAAATTTGTAGGTGTGTGCGCCTTAGTGAGATGCACATGAATAAAATACAAAACAAATAATTTTAATGATAAAAATTACATAAAATACCCCTATAAAGTTTCAGAGATAATTTCATCATTTTATTTTTATGACTATTATTTTTTTAATATTTTATTTTGATGCGACTTGGTTATATGTACACACACACCCCAAATTTTAACTAAATCTAATAATTTAAATAATTATAAAAATTTAAATACTATTGGACGGTTGTAACTATGTGATGAACTTTGTACGGTGATGACGTGTAGGTGAAATACTGTAGAACTTCACCAATTGGCATTTTTTAGTGTCTTATATATATATATATATATATATATATATATATATATATATATATATAAGATAAGGAGTCCAAACTAAATAGGAAACTTCCTATTGATGTTACACATATCTCAAAATCGAGTGATAAATCTAAAGAGTCCTAAACTTTAAGGATTTCTATTTCTTTTAGAAAACTTATCAATATTAATCTCAATCCCACATAATATGGGAATATCTCAATTCTATATAACATGAGATTTTCTAATGTGAGTGATTTTGGATAGCACCAAATCCAACAATCTCCACCTTGATGTCAAAATTACTTGTTCACCATGCCAACATCTATTGGATAGCTTAATAGATTCTTCATCTTTTGCCACATAAATTCTTTCATTATTCTTGTTGAAAAATAACATTTTCCATCAAATTTCTCCACCTTGAACTTTGCATTTGAAACCTTTATTGCCATACCTCAAACCTCAAACCTCAAACCTCAAACCAAGCATCTGATACCACTTGTTGTGCGTGGAAGCTCTAAACCCGATAGGTTGATTTTTTACAAATAAAGTACGAGAAATATCCCACATCTAAAGATTGTGGGAAAAAATGCTACTATAAAAGGTGGAACCCCACATTAGTAACAAAATGTGTATCTCATGAGGTAAACGTGATGATAGGTGTAAAGCCCTATTGCTCATGCCGTAAAAATGAATTGATAGCGCTTAAGTGAAGTTGGTGGGATCTGCCACAATACTTTTTATGGGAAAATTGTTGAAAAAATTCCTATTCATTAGGAAACGATTGTTTCTCTTGCAAAAAATTCCGATTCATTAGGAACCGATTATTTCTCTGGCAAAGAAAAAGTACAGCTCGGCTCCAACCGATTATGTGAGACCACGACTAGATCCTGATATGTTGAGGGATCCAAAACACGGTGTTCACAATATCCGATCTGAATTGAACGATTCTGATTTGAATCAATGATTATTCAAACATTGATTTTTAGTGTTAAACAAAATGTCAATTATGCTAAAACCCATGTACACACATGTTCAAAGTTAAGGAGGGACTCTCTCTCTCTCTCTCTCTCTTTCTAACTATTCGAATTAGCATTTTTAGATTCAACTGAGTTGACTTAGACTCTGTTAAGTAATTTGGCCTCAGCCGAGACAATTCCATATTTGGGATTTTTTGTATATTTTTAAATGATTTATATCGTTTTTTATTATATATGGGAAGTTTTATTATTGCATGCTCCCATTTTTTATTTTCTTTTTTTTCCTGAAATATTTAGAATAGAAATCTAATTTTTTTAATAATCCATATTTTATATACTTTTTTAAAATTTTATAAAGTTTCAATGATTTCTATTGCTAATTTTACTTTTTGTTAATTTTTAATTATTTTAACAATTTTTGTACATTTTATAATATTTGACTGACTCCATTGGAACTCTGCCAAGTTACTCAGCTTAAGTTAGTCCGAAGCCTCAGCCAAGATCGAAAATGTTGGTTCACATTGGTTTCTAAGCATTAGCTTTATCTCCTAGTTTGGCCTATGGCCATTTGGCGTTATGGACATGTGAAACTAAATGTTTTGATCATCTAAAATGAGTGGTGCAATGACGAGCAAATAATCCCTTGGTTATTGAAATCTTTGTGGCTACAAATGCAGGAGTTTTACTTTGATTATTTTTGGAATATTTTATATGCACTTTACTTTGATTGTTTAAGGTTGTAACCTTATACAAAAATTATATACTTTTGTCAAAGGGTGTGGTTTCCAAAAGGTTGCAACCTTAAACAATCCAACTAAGGTACACCTTCAAATTTTATCATAATATATAATTTTGATTTAAAATACTATTAGGATTATCTCAAAATCTATTTTTATATTTAATTATAAAATTTTAAATTTTAAAAATGGTTAAAATCAAGTAAAGCTATAAACATATGAAAATCTTGAAAATGGACGGTGTATATACTATGTTGTAAGATGCACTATTTTTGAGACTCAAAATCTTTTTATTTTACATACTCATACATCTCGATGTCGAGATGATCAATCACAAGGTTTTTCAACATTAAAATAATCTTTTTCAATGGATTTTTGAGGTGCATCTGTAATTCTACATTTTAAGGTTGCAACCTTATAAAAACTTTTTCCTCCGTCAAAAAATGAAAAGAAAAAAAGAAGTGAAACTACAATTTTTCATACAAAACTGGGTTTTGCATCGGAACAAATCTGTCTTTACTTCCAAATTCTATGATTGCACGGCAGTCTTTTTGTTTTGTTTTTTTACTGAAATTTGTATATATTTACCTAAAAAGAAAGCCACGCGTAATAAACATTTTCAAATAAATGAACTGAGATTTTCTAAATATATTTGCCCATTTATTCTCCTTTAATTAGATAAACTTATAACATATTCCAAAAGGGTGGGGTTTATATAAGGTGTGAACCTCAAATAATCAAGGTAAAACTCACCTCTAAATCTTGCTAGAATCTGATGTTGCTGTACCAGAAATCCTTGCAATGTCTTAAAAAAATTTATTTCATATCTAACTATGAAATTTAAAGCTCTAAAAATAGTGTAGGTTGAGAAGATCTGTGAACATTTAAAAAGTTTGAAAATGGACGCTCTAGATCATATATTACAATATGCACTATTTTTAGCACTTGAAATCTTGTTTTTTTTTATATTTATTTATCTCAAGATCAAAATGATTAATTGTATAATTTTTTGGCACCAGATAAACATTTTCAAGTAGTTTTTTGTAGTGCACCTTACTTTCATAGTATAAAGGACCTTATATAAACCTTTGCCCAAGAAGAAGATCGAAGGAATATATTAAGAGAAAAAAATTTACTTAGGGTATCAGCCTTATATCGTAGAAGTAAAGTGCACTTCAGAAATTTACCCAAAAAGGCTATTTCGACATAAAAAATTCACCTCAACCTCGAGATGTATTGTATGAAAGAAAAAAAAATTAAAATCCTAAAATATTTTAAAGCCGGTTTTCAGTACCAGATCTATATATTTTATCTCAATTTAGAGGTGCATGTTGATACCTTATGCAAACCTTAGAGGTGCATGTTGACACCTTATGCAAACCACATTTATATAGTGACATGGAGATGGATACATAGTGAGATAATCATCTAATTGCATTCCATTTAGAGTGAGTCCTGTAATTTCTTTCAACTTTAGAGAGAGAGAACTTTCAACTTTCACAAAGGAACTTCTACGCATCCCAACAAAAGACTTAGAAAAAGGGAAATTTGACAAAGTACGAGATATCGACTATTTAACATTTTACTTATGGGCAAGCTTTATATGCTTCTTCTACGGCATGGAAGTTCTATCTTCCCCCTTATCTAACCATCTCTTCTGAATGGAGGGTTAAGAATGCCCCTATCACAATGTCATGTCTCTACAATATTTTATTTTTAAATTTTTTCTATAAATTATTTTGACACCAAATTTTGGATGTCCATTCCTCTATTAAACTCACACTAGCGAAAATATAAAAAAATACTTTCAATAAAATAAAATAACCAAAATACCATTGAAAGCTTCAAGGGATATTTTGGTCATTTTATTTTATCAAAAAATAATTTTTAATATTTTTTATTGGTGCGCCCCAATGAGAAGATGGCACGAACTAAATTTCATATTCATATAATTTGTAAAAAAAATAAAATAAAAATAAAATACTTTGAGACATCGGATCTAAGATCAAATGGTGAGTGTCTCTCTTGATCAAAATTGGATGGCTGGATGGTAGGGGGAGGATAGAACTTCTATGCTGTAGGGGAAGCATAGAAACCTTTCCCTTTACTTATTTTATTTGATTTTATTTTAACATACCTATAAAAGATACATGATAACGAGTTGGAATATATTGCAAGTGTGTAAAATATTAAATAGTACTTTTTTCATAGATATGTTGATTATTTTCCTTTAAAAATATGGATGCAGTTACTATAAATGGCTATAAAATCTATTTCCACTACCGATCATGAAATTTGTAGCTAAAAAAATGGTATGGATCTTGTGGATCATTGAACACTTGAAAATGGACCGTCCAAATAATGTGTTACAATGTACACTATTTTTAAGACTTGAAATCCTAATTTTTTTTTTATAACCATAATGATCAAGATCGAGATGATTGATTTGAAGGTTTTTCTACAGGGAGACTATAATTTTCAATGAGTTTTGGCTTGAGGCTTTACTTTTTCCATAAACCTTGGCTTTATTTTAAACTTTCCCTTAAAAATAATAATTTTAGAAAAAAGAAATGGCTTGTTAGAATAACTAAAGCCTCACCTCATAATTTATCAAAAATTACCATTCAAGCCTTGGAAAACTTTTACAGCGAGCATCTCGGCTTGAACATATTAGTTGTGAAAAAAAATTACATTTTTAAGCTCTAAATATCGTGTATATTACAACAAATTATCTAGATTGTCCATTTCACTCTAAACTTAAGTGTTCATAGATCCGCAATATATGTACTAGTTTTTTAGCTTTAAATTTAATTATCAGTGTTGGAAATTGATTTAGATCCATCATGGACATTTCGGTTGCCGAAAGTACTTTCCAGATGAGGATTTGAGGTGAGGCTTTATTTTGTTTTCTATAGGGTGAAGTTTCTATAGGGCTCAGGCTTTATGAAAACAAAATAAATCCTCACTCGTAAGTGCCTTGAGTATCGGAAATCTTTAGGGGGAAATGGATAGTCTCAGATGATTGGTTGCAATATACAATATTCTTAAAACTTGAAATCTTAATTTTTTCACAACTATAATTTAAGCTGAGATGATTGATTTTTTTCACAACTATAATGACAATTTTTTATGGGTTATGAGATGAGGCTTTACTTACTTTAATAGGGCTGCGGATAAACAGAAGGACAAGACACAAAAAGGTACGTCAACAAAACTTTGAAATACCAATTTCACAAGGGTGTAGTTTGCATACGGATGCATCCATAGCTGTAGAGGTAAAGTGCACCTTAAAACTTTATCATGGTATATAATTTTGAAGTAAAAAGGTTTTAGGATTATCTCAAAATCTATTTTTATATCTAATTATAAAATTTTAAATTTCAAAAATGGTTAAAATCAAGTAGATCTATAAACATATGAAAATCTTGAAAATGGATGGTGTAGATAATATATTGTAAAATGCACTATTTCTGATATTTAAAAAATCTTTTTATTTTTCATGGTCATACATCTCGATGTCGATATGATCAATCAAACGGTTTTTCAACATTAAAACTACATTTTCCAGTAGATTTTTGAGGAGCATCCGTAGTTCTACATTATAAGGTTGCATCCTTATATAAACTCTCTCCATTTCACAAGTCTCTTCCAGTGGATTTTTGAGGAGCATCCGTAGTTCTACATAATAAGGTTGCATCCTTACATAAACTCTTTCCATTTCACAAATCTCTTCCTCCTCAATAGCCTTTGGCAGTGTAACCAGCACTGCATACCCGCTCTATGATTCTCTCCTTTCTTCCTGATAAGACTAAAGGCAAATAGGCAATGTGCAGCTCTAGAATGACACTCATTTCCCATAGACTTTAGAGAGAGAAAGTCTATATTGAGGACATGAGAGAGAGAATTCACAAACCTAAGGTCAAACACCGCAAGAGAACATCCATCAACCAAAAGGGTAACTTCTTCAATTAGAGGGTCTCTCTTCTATATTGAATTACCAAAAAAAAAAAAAAAAAACAATGTTTTTGTCTATAGGTACGGCACTGTCCGATGAAATTGGACGGCATGGATAAAATGGCTATGTCTGTGGTGGAACTGTCACGGACATTGCATGTCCACAACGAGAGTTTTTAATACTAAAAAATACGGGCACTCGTAGATCCGTAGCTGTTTTTAAGACAAACCGTATGTTCGTGGCGAGGCGAAACACTATTCAATTTCACCTATAGGCATTTTTAAGATTATATATATATATATATATATATATATATATATATATATATATATATATATATATATATATATATATATATATGGAAAAGTCCCAACGCCTATAGGCGAAAATGAATAGTGATTTCGTCTACTCTCATTACCATCCAAATTTCATCGCGCGGTTATAATTGTCTAATAGTGTTTCATTTTTTTCTACAAATCGGAATGACCTGAATTTGGAGGGTATGTATATCTTACTGATGTGCATCTAATAAAAATATATAAATTATCCGTAAAAATAAATTGACCAAAATATCCTTAAAATATTTTGGGGGAATTTTGGTCAAGTTTTTCATGTAAAATATTTTTTTTATATTTTTAGAATATTCCCTTATTTTTTATGAATACACAATCCAAATTTTAAGTCATTCCAATTTATAGAAAAAAATGAAAAATGAAACACTAATGAACAATCGTGACCACGTGATGAACTTTAGATGGTAATGGGGGTAGGCGAAATCACTGTTTATTTTCACCTATGCGTATATATACATATATATAAACGACCTAGATTGAATCTGGACCGATCTGACAGTCACGACCTCATTTCGTATTTGAATTTAAATTTTTTATATAAATCCAAATAACTCGAAATTTCAGGCATCCATTCTTCTCATCAAGACGAGCCTATTAAAAATATTTTAAAATACTTCACAAAAACTAAATTGACCAAAATATTCCAAAACGTTTCAAGAGTATTTTGGTTAATTTATTTCTTGCAAATTATTTATTTGATATTTTTTTATTAGATTATCATATTTTTGAAGAATACAGGCCTAAAATTTCAAATTATTTGGACTTATAAAAAAAATTAGAATTAAAATACGAAATGAAGTCATGGCTGTCAGATCAACCCAGATTCAATCTGAATCTGGGCCGTTGGGCTTATATAAACATGTGTTCATATGAGCTAGTGGGCTAATCTCAACATTTTTCAATATTAAATAGTGCATCTCTTACAGGGTGCTCTGATTAATTTCATGAAAGAATGACATATATGATCTAGTCGGAATATGTAATAAATTTTTTTTCTTTCTTTTTCAATTCTTCACAGTCTAGATCACTTACAAGCAATCTTTTTACAATATGATAATTTTAAATAAAAGAAAAAAAAAAGAATACAATAGGATCTCAAGAACTTGAAGCCATTTAAAACCTATATTTCAATAATAAAGAAAAAACAACCTATGCTCGGGAATAAAAAATATAATAAATAAATATAGAAGAAACAAAAGAGAGTGCCGAAGATTACCTCAATCGGACTTAGTACACCCTACACCGAGTTTCTTCCTTCCGATGGTGCTCGAGATCTTTGATTGGTCTCTTGATTTCTCATTCTTATGGCAAAACCCAAACAAATGGACATGAATTCCAATCTAGAACTACCCAACTAAAGCCTCAATGCTTAATTCTAATTCAAGTCCATTACCTTGATCCTTATGAGAGATAGGAATCAAGAAAAGAGGGAGAAAACTACTAGTTAAAGATGATCCATTTGCTGCCCACAAAATCACGTAACCAAAACCTAGCTTGATTTAGAACCCATGAGAGAGATCGAAGCTTAATCTAATCTCTTGATTTAGAACCTATGAGAGAGATTCAAGCTTAACCTAACCTAGCTTGAGCATGCCCCCCTTAGGATAGTTTGAACGAGAGAGGTATGCTAAGGTGAGGTGTGGCCCCTTAGGTTTCTTGGAGAGAGAAAGAGTGACCTATGTGGGGCGTGCTCCTTAGAGAGGGAAGACAGAGAGATTCTATTTTAGAGAGAAAAGAGAGAGTAAGTAAGAGGTGTAGAGATCAGAGAGGAGAATGATCCATTTTATAGATTATTTATGCATTAGGATTTGCCATAAAATTGTAGGAGTAAATCTAGGCCGTCGATTTAAGGAGATTTGTGGGGTGAGAGATGTGAGTCATCCATTATCACATCGAGATGCTAAAGAATGTGTTAAAACCTTATCCTCCGCTTCCTAAACCTATTCCCATCAAATAAGTTAAATATGAAAAATATTTATTTATTTTCTCTAATAGTAAATATTAATTCTTTATTTCTCAATCAAACCTTCTTGATTCTCAATATTTTCTAAAACCATATATTTGATTAATTATTGCAAGTAGGCTTTTCTCCACAAAAAGAATGCCAACTAACATGAGATGCCTCTCACAATTTTTAACAAGAAAAGGCAATCTCATATAGGTGAGGAGTGCCACCCTTTGATGGCCACTCATGGGCCCCACCCAATTATCCCATGTGATTCAAATGGGCATTCAATAATTATGGAGTGTCTCAGCTATTTTAGAAACAATAAAAAATTTATTTTTAGATTTTTCAAACCTCTTAGTTTAGTTAAAACTTTATAAATGAATTTCTCTTGAGTTATAAATCTAAATGACAAAATTAAAATATCAGAAGATTAATAAAAATGCAAATAAACATTCTAAAAGTCAAGTAACATAAAATTAATTAAATTAAATTATTTTGATGGGAATCAGATCTAAATAAGTCTAGGATTTAATCAACGCATATGAGCATTCCACCTTCAACTATGGACCACGATCTACACCAGCTTTCTCAAACTGACACAATAATTCCCACAGTCCACTGCAGGGGCTCATGATTGGACCGCCAGAGTTAATCAATGGGCTAGGGGATGTAATCCCAGTATGTGAATTTTAGGTTCTCCCCTAGAGACAAACCATGATCCGCCAGACCATGTTACAACAATGACTCTATGGTGCATAGGGCTATTCTCTCGTACATGTACACGCTTCACCCTCAATAGTGAATTACTATCTCAGTACGACTAACTATGTACATATCATGTGATGATACGATGATGATGTTTTAGTCCTGTTTCTATAGACTATTCATCATACACAAGGGTTACACAGTCCCTCGGCTCTTATCCAGGCATATTCCGACCTCATCAAAGGCTAACCCACTAAATCTTCCTTGGTTTCATCTCTATGTCCAGGTATCTTAGATTTTTCTAACTTGATTGGCCTAACTCATCGAGCCTAGTTCGAGTATCAGCAAATTGCATTTGTCTAATATGGCCCACAAGAAGATCACACTCCCATTAAGTTATGTTTCACTATATAAAATGGTCATACAGCACAGCAGAGACATAACACTTCAAACAAATGACCATTGTTATGTAAAAAATTCAATATCATCGTGTTTTATCATTTTCAAAAGAAACCTTCCTCTTCCTTACCATTTTTGTCTCGTTGTCGACACTCACCCTTGAGTCCTCCCTTTCAACACTGAAAGTACTGATATGCGTTAAGGATATGATCGCTTATATTACAAAATGATATTTTTAGTTATTTTATACAAAAGATTAGTGCTTTGACCGCCCCTCAGCAGGCACATATACATAAAAGCACGCGTGCACACATGCGCACTCGAATATTTTGTGTTTTTACTGGATGTTGGACATATTCTTTGGGATAAATATTTATTTCATCAATTTTGGTATTATTTAAGTTAAAGTAGTTTATGTTCAAAAGTTCCTCTTTATTTAAATAATAGAAGTACATTTAGAGTTTTACTTTGTCAATTTAGAAGTTTTTTAGGAAAAAGATGAATTGTGTTCTATACAATCTAAATTTTCTTTCTATTTAAACAAGAAGTTCATAACAAAAAATTTTATTGTCTCTGTACGAATCCAATGTATAGATTTATTACTTGAGACAGTTTACACTGTGATAGCATCTAGGCGTGTTCCTCATTTAATAGATAGTGCGTTAAATCTTTTAAGATATATCGTGGAGTCCAATTTCCTAAAATACTAAATGTTGTATATCATATATATATATAATAGGTACCTCTTGGGAACGGGATAGGGGTCGTGGTGGTAGCACCTCCACACCCTAGTCACCATATTGTAGTTTTCATTTCCATTGACACCATCTTACTAACATCTTAAAAAAACTAATTCCAGAACTATTTGGATAGGGCCGGTCTTCTCCACTGAATTACCTGATGATTTTTTTAATATTAAAAATAAAAGTTTTTAAAAAGAAAAACATATTCTAAATTTTTTTCGAAAGATCATGACAAATATGATATTAGGTTTTCTACAATTTCTTCAATTCCTTTAAAACCATTGCATTAATGCGCTATGGGGGCGCAAAAGTCGGTCGATCGTTAGTTTCTTTATTAGAGCCCCAGAGTGCATATAATGCCATTATTATTGGCGCTTATGCATCCATATCGACATGCATAAGCCCTAGTTAGGACACATCTTAACAGATAATCGGTTCTCCATGTCCATTTATGAATAAAAATTAGGTCCACTATTCATGGGTTATAGCCGTTTTTCCATTTCGGATAATGCTCTAAATATTTCTCCCACCTATTTAATGTAGAAATATGAGAAATGCCTTTATTTCTAAAGGGTGTGATTTATATAAGTTTACCTTATGTACGTAAATAGGGTTTTGATACGTTCATTTTATTTTGGATGGTATATATTTGTCACATCTTTTTAAAACAGTATCAATACATGATACGTCTTTTAAGATTGTGTTCAATCTACACCGTCTAAATAAAGTGAATGGTGAAAATTTAATATAACTTTATTTCTACAAATAAGAATGCAACCATATATAAACTTTTCTTTTTTAAAAAACAAATATGGTAATCTCCAAACAAGGGCCTAATACACAACATGTATTGTACGCCATAGTACATAACAGTGATTTAAAAAGCGCCAGCTTAGCACGAAATTACCCCGTTCGACCCAAGATTCAGTCATCCCATTCCGATTCTGTGTATATATAAAAAAATGGCCATGTCTAGAAGGGAATCGGCGGTTTCCTATAGTAAAACGATGATTCTATACAGTAAAGCGGCGATTTGGACCGCAATTCACCAATCTTGACTGGTTTTTAGCCAGTTCACTGTTTTCACGTGTTTTTTTTGTGGTTCATAATTTTTTTTGCATAGTAAATCGATGATTCAGACCGTTGATTCACGGATTCAGGCCAGTTTTTGGGGGCCCCGAACCGGGACACCAATCTATTTTAAAGAAAAATGGTTTGCAAGGGCTGGAGCCCTATTAAAATAAGTAAATCCTCAACTCATAACTCATCGAAAATTGCAAGTCAAGCATTGGAAAACCTTTACATTGATTATCTCAGTTTGAATATTAATTCAAGCTCTAAAAATAATGTATATTATAAAAAATTATCTAGACCATTTATTTTGCCTTAAAATTAAGCGTTCACAATTCCGCAAGATCTGTGCCATTGTTTTTTAAATTTCATTGTCAATGTTGGAAATTGATTTTGGAGCCATCATAGATATAGTCGCCAAAAGTACTTTCCGAACGAGAATATGAGGTGAGACTTTATTTTGTTTTCATAAAGCTTAGGCCTTATAGAAACCTCATCCGTTTTTTAAAAAAAATTGTTTCATGCAGCAGGGACCGCTATTCTACATTTACGGTCCCCCGAGGTATAAAGCATCCTTCTTAAAGGTGGATGCAAATAGGTGATCCATCTAAAAATAATTGAAACTAACAGTCCAAATGTTTTCATAATAGATTTATTGTTTTTAATTTTTAAAAATTATTTATTTTTTCATGCTCATGATCTCCATGTTAGAGTTTACAAAAATAAAATTTTAAAAGATGACTCATTTCTACATGAACTCATAAACCGTGTCCTTTTTAACTCAGTTGTCCATCTTTCTCCCACTAATAACCCCTTATGGTTGGTGGCCTCACTAATTACCTGAGAAACCGGAGGTAGCACACTAGTACGTCATGAATATGTTACTCTCTATGGAAAGTGGAAAATCATGTGTTTTTTTATTTTTGCTACTCTTTTTGGACTATGGGAAGTGTAAAAGCGAGTATGTTTTTTATATTTGCTACAGTTATTGGCCACTTATTCTTCAAATATTTTGGAAATGTTCAATTGAGGTCCTTATGGATCCCCCTTGAACGTACTTTGTGCGCATCCCACCTCGAACCTCAAATAAAAAAAAGAAGAGCTAAACTACACCACTAATCTTAAAAGTACTTATTTTTGTATTTAACCCCTGAGTAAAAAAGAAGTTTATTTAGTACAAAGATACCCACTTACAATGCACATTTTTTTTTTCAAGGAAAAAAGTCAAACGAGCATTGTGTCGGATTGGCTCCGTTTCAAACAATGTGTCGGTTTGACACATATTGTGTCGGATTGACTTTATTTTTTCAAATAAAATCGTTCGGGCATAAAGTGTGTCGGATTGACATATTATTTAAAATGAAGCTGGTCTAGCACATAACAAGCACATCGCTTAAATTGACACCTGTTTGATACACACTGTGCCGGATTGATATCAATTAGAAAAATGAGATGGGTTAGAGAAAGGTGTGTTATAAGGGGGTTTATTTTCGTCCTAAAAGAAGCTACCTTTGCAATTGAGGGGTAAAAACAAAAATAAATAATTTTGGCGTTGGTGTGTGGTTTACATTGTATTTGTTTTTGTTTTTTTTTTGTGTGGTAGGGGTTTGGGGGATGACTAAAAAGTGGGGTCAAGGGGTATCCATAATTTCCCAATAATTACGATGAGCAAGTATGAATGGCCTAAAAACAAGTTGAAAAATAATTTTTTATAATCTTCTTTAGTTTTTTAAATAAGTTGAAAAATAATTTTTTATAATCTTCTTTACTTTTTTGTATGGGTGCGGTTTGTATAAGGTTGCAAAATTTTATCACAAGATATAATTTTAGCTTAAAATTTTTTTAGGATGGACCGAGAATCTATTTATAAACTTTTTAAAGTCCAAAAATGGTTCAAATCAAGTACATCTATGAACACATGAAAATCATAGAAATAGACGGTCAAGATACTGTGTTGCAAGATGCACTATTTTTGAGACTGGAATTTTTTTTTTTTTTTCTTTCACAAACCTCGATATCAAAACGATCAAGTAGAGGTTTTTTGCAACATCAAAATAGCATTTTCTTATGGGTTTTTAAGGTGCACCTTAATTCTACATTTTAAGGTTGTATCCTTATATAAACTTTTTCCTTGTTATATACATGATTGTGGTAGTCAAGATTTTCAGCCTATATGTGTTCTTCTTCAAAATAATTTCATGTTCTGAATGTATCACCTTTTGGTGGAATTCCTGTGGGAAAATGGTCTTTAACAGTGATAATCCAGTCACAACCCTATATCCTTTTTTCTCGAGAGGAACAAAGTTATTGAAGAACTGAGTCATGGTGATATTTTGTATTGCAAGGAGATAAACTGGACTCAAAAATAAAAAGCAACACAATTGAACTTAAACACTCGTAAAATACACTAAAAGAACCAACACCACATTCCCACCATGCTTTACATAATGCATATAAGAGACTCGACAAATAAACTTACTATTACAGAATGCATATAAGAGACTCGACAAATAAACTTACTAGTACAGAATGCATATAAGAGACTCGACAAATAAACTTACTAAAAACAGAAAAAAAGAAAAAAAGAAAAAAAGAAAAAAAAGAGCAAAAGCACCATTTGATTAATGTGTTATTTGGGGCACTAAAGTCGGCCAATCCTTGTTCTTTATCAGAGCCTCAGAGTGCATACAATACCAGTGGTATTCGTGCTTATGCATGCATCTTGTTCTGCCTGTCCATTGACGTGTAAAAATTAGAATGTTTGATCTACTATTCATGGGTTAGAAAATCTTTTTCTCACCTATTTAAGCCAGAAAAACTGGAAATATCTTTATTTATGTAAGGTGTAATTTGAATATGGTTTTCTTATTTATAAAAATAAAGTTAAGGTATTCTACACCGTCCACTTTATTTGGACAAGATATAGTTGACACATCTTTTAAAACAGTCTCAATGCAAGATACATCTTTTAAAATAGCGTACATTAGTGTTCAATGTACACTGTCCAAATAAAATGGATTATGTAAATTTAATACAACCTAATTTCCACAAATAAGAACACAACCTTATATAAACCTTTCCTTTTTAAAAAAATAAATATAGTAATCTCTAAAATAGGGCCTTGCACACAACATGTATTGCATACCATTGTACATAATAGTGATTTAAAAAATGCAGGTTCGAGACATAATTACCTGGTTCGACAACGGTTCAAGTTCGACTCAAAAAAACAATTGTGCATTATAAGCGGAGTATTTTTGTCCTAAATATACTTCCTTTTTACTGGGCCCAATATTACACCACTTAATTTGAGCCATCCGTTTCTTCTATAACCAATTTTTTTATTAATCTAATGGAGAAAACATGATCTTACTCGTTTTTTTTTTTAAGATAGATTGAGAAGTAAACTTTTTGTTCTTTTTTTTTTAATTTTTTTTTTATTTTTTAAATGTCATGTTAATTAAGTACGGAAGTGCTACCACCACGACGCAGCCTCTTACCTAAAATTTTGCCAATAAGAGTGTTGTATGACCACTATTAGCCGTAGGATCCCACTTCTATATCCCCCTGTACGGATGCCTCCGGGACCACCACTCTATAAATTGCATGGGACTTGGTTCCTCTTTACAACCAAGAGACTAAGCCCCAAGTTTTTAAGCATTGGTCCTAGGTTTTACTTCTTCTTATTTGAAATGGGGAGCGATTTTATGTGGGTTTTTGGGTTAATTCTCTATTTTTTCATGGTTTTTGAGGGTTTAGTGGTTAATGGGCAGAGAGTGAAGTTCTTTATTTTTGGGGACTCACTTGTTGATGCTGGTACAAACAATTACATTAATACCTCCAAGAATCATCAGGCGAATTTCCTCCCCTATGGAGAAAATTCCTTCTTTGCAAAGCCCACAGGCCGTTTCTCAGATGGGAGAATCACACCAGATTTCATAGGTCAGGCTTTTTCCATTTATTCTTTGATCTTTGAACTTCTGAATTCTTTTAATTTATGTTAGTAAATTTTATTTGGGAATTTTCATATTTTGATTTTTTTTAGTGATTTACACCATCAGGGGAATTTCCTCTACTAGCTATTTTTTTTTAGCGAATTTTTGTTGTTAGTAGAGCAATTCTCATGCTTTAAGGTACTGCTCTATTAACCAAAAAAACTCAAAGAAAAATTCAAAAATTGGGTTGCCTTATGGGCAATTTTAAAAAAAAGAAAAAAAAGATGGGTTGACCGACATTCTTTGTAATTTCCACCTATAAAAGAAATTTTTTTTGTATAAATTATTTTTTTTACTTTTTATTTTTTGGGATAAGTTTTTTAGGTGCTAATGTTCGTTTTCAACCACTCCATCAATCTTAAAAATTTTATGAGTGATTTTCTTTTGGGTGTGGTTAACTCAAAGGCTAGATAAAACCCCACCTCAAAACGTAGTCAGAAAATGCAATTCCAACGTGGAATACCCTTATTACAGTCTGAAAATATATTTTCGACAATGAAATTTGGAGCTCCAAAACGAAACAATCCAGATGCCATCCTACACTATTTCCTAGAGCTTGAAATCCATTTTCCAAGAGTCACACTTGTCTGTCATCTTTGAGAGGATAAATTGGATATTATTCTGGTGTCCGAAAGGCAATTTCTGGCAAGATTTGAACCACGACACTAAGTTTTTTTAAGCTAATATTAGCTTTCGACCACCCCAAAATTTCTTGAAACTTTTATTATTGCTTCTCATATTTGCCTGTGCATGAACAGCTCTTTCATCTTCTCTTCTGTAAGGTAGACAAATATAAAGCTATTTGCCTTTCATCTTCTCTTCTGTGAGGTACACAAATATAAAGCTATTTGCTCAATTTCTTTTGGCTATTACATAAATCTCTCTCTCTCTCTCAATACATTCATGCACAAACACACACATCACACCATCCTTGGTATGACTTTTCCTTTTTCCTTATGTTGCCACTCAAACGCCAACATCAAGTGAATAAATAATCACACACACCACACGTCCTCAGAGTAAGAGCACACAAACCTTACATATTTTTTTTCATGGTGGCGCCTTTGTTCTTTCTTGGTGTTCTAGGCTTCCCCACTTTTGACTTTTTGCCTTTTTCTTTATGTTGTCACCCACTCTTAGAGAGAGATTGATGCAAAGTTTAAACAGCTTTGGACGGTGGCGATTAACATAAAGAACATACAATAACACCATATACACAATCAAGCAACCAAATTTCCATGCGGCGATTGATGCACCCCAGGGGTTATGCTACAGTATGCTTCCTCAGGAGCATAATATCCCTTCTCATAAATTGATATCAATTGTTTTTTTTTTTTTCTCATAAATAAATAATGAATTTTAAGCATCGCATCATCGTTTGCATGAGAAGATCTCAAGGCATGGCTGGTTTTGGCGTTTTATTCAGTCCCGAATTATGTATTGGGATTGTATATAATGAGACAATTTACCTTTGATGCAAGGTTATTACCATTCCTTACAACTATTTGATGTGAAATTTGATAGTTTTGATGTGTCATAAAGCTCGAAAATATTTCTTTTAAAGTTTGAGCTTGGTCAATAGAATAACTAATGGTGTATTTAGAATTTTACCATACATGGCACTACTAGTAACCTTACATATATATAGGAAAAATATTTTATTTGATGTGGGACGTAATCCCACATTTACGTCTCACACATCAAACATCATTCATATTAAAGATGCATGCCAAGTGGTGGTCCCTAAAAAAAAACAAACAAAAATTATATATATATGAGTAATGATCCTATGAAACCCTCCTACACCCATGTGTGTAGGATCCCAAAAGATCACCATTAAATTTGGCACAGATCTCTAGAAAAGTTATCACATGAGTGTGAGACTTGACTTTTCTAGAGATCTGTGCCAAATTTAATGGTGATCTTTTGGAGTCCTACACACATGGGTGTAGAAAGGTTTGACAAGGTCATTTCCTCCTCTCTCTCTCTTTATATATATATATATATATATATATATATATATATATATATATATATATATATATATATATATATATATATATATATATATATATATATATATATATATATATATATATATATATATATATATATATAAGAGAGAGAGAGAGAGCAAATATCCATTGGAAAATATTGTTTTAATGCTGAAAAATCCTCTAATTGATTATCTCGATATCGAGATGTATGAGTATGAAAAAAAATGATTTGAGTCCCGAGAATAGTACATCTTGTAACACATTCTCTAGACCATCCATTTTCAATATTTTTATATGTTTATAGATCTACTTGATTTTAATCATTTTTGGATTTTAAAATTTTATAATTAAATATGAAAATAGATTTTTGGATAATCCTAAAAACATTTTACACCAAAAGTACATGTTGTGATAACATTTGGTGGTGCGCCTTATTAGAATTGTTTAAAGTTGCAACCTTCCCTGCCCTTTCTCTCTCTCTATTTAATAGAATTGTTTAAGGTTGCAACCTTCACTGCCCTTTTTCTCTCTCTCTCTATATATATATATATATATATATATATATATAAACTATGTATATAATTTAGATGTCTTTTGCATTTAATTTGAGTTTTTCTAGTCCCATGCTTGCTTTCTATATTTTCCTTTTTTTCTTAAATTTTCTAAAATTATCTGCCCATATATCAATTATTCTATACCCATATTTTTTATACTTTTTCCTGAGATTTTTTGAACTTTTTAGGTTCCTTTTGATTTTGTTTTAATTTACAATTTTTATTTTCTTTTTAAACTTTTTAATTTATTTTTGACTTTTTAGAGCCTTTGGGCGATACTACTCATCCAAGTCCAGTCGGACTCGGAAGAGTTGCCCACCTAAGGCCAAGATTTGAGTCTAGAGGCGGGTTACAGAACATTACTTCTAACCCCACTCCTCTCTCTCTCTCTCTCTCTAACATTGCTTACACCCTCATTCCCCTCTCTCTCTCTCTCTCTCTCTCTCTCAAAATCTTCATTTCATGTCATTTACAGCCAAACTCGCGAAGTTGCCCCTCATCCCACCATACTTAGAACCAGGCGCGGATCACTCTCATGGAGCTAATTTTGCCTCAGCTGGTGCTGGAATTCTTAACAAAACAAACAGAGGCGAGGTATCTTTTATTCATTTAAATCCTTTATTTTTCAGACTTTCCTACAAAATATACCAATTTATTCAGTTCAAATCATCTTGAACCATGGCTAGTCCGATCTGGTCTTGCTAACTATGTTAAATATTCTTTGTAAGGGAATTTATCCAAATATCCATATGAAATAAATTGTTCAACATTTTAACTATTTGCGATTAATCCAACATAAGATTATGTATTTTTTTGTGGGTATTCTAAAATTGAATCGAAAGATATGAATAAATTCATAAATTGTTCATATCTTTGATAAATAGTAATGATCCTATGAGACCCTCCCACACTTATGTGTATAGGACTTTAAAGGATCACCATTAAATTTGACACAGATATCTAAAAAGATTAAATTTGACACAGATCTCTAGAAAGGTGATCCTTTAAGGTCCTATACACATGGGTGTGGGAGGGTCTCATAGGATCATTACTATTTGATAAATTCCTCTTCTTCATATCTAAAAATTTAATGTGTGGGGCATTTTTTTTGTGTTAGTTTTTTTAAAAAAATGGACATCACGGGATTATTTTTGCCATCTTACATTTTATATCATTTTTTTTGGCAATAATACAGTTCATTTTACCCCCCTCGGAGATTTTTTTTTTTTTTTTTTTAAGTGAAAATGACTTTTCAAATTAAAATTTGTTGAAATTTTTCAGGTCGTGACGATGGACATGCAAATTGAGCAATACTTCAATCTCAGCGAGAAGTTTAAAAGAAATTTGGGGGACGCAAAAGCCAATCAAGTCCTCTCAAATGCTGTTTATTACATGACCGCTGGGCTCAACGATTATAAGGTGTTTGTCATGGATTATGAAGACCAGTTATCCTATTGCAAAGACGAATTTGTTAGAAATGTCATTGGCAATTTATCTACACAAATTCATGTAAGTTTTATATTCCATTGTTTTTTTTTTTTTGTAGAAGTTTGGTTTTTAAGAAGTAAAGGTTTATATAAATGTGCAGTGGCGCAACCTTTTTTGTAGAAGTAAGATTAGAGTAATTGACATTGTCGATTTTATTTGAATGATGTAGATTTGATACTATTTTAAAACATATATTATCGTTTGAAACTGTCTTAAACGACATGTTAAATCTAAACTATTCAGCTAAAATGAACATAATACAACACCACAATCTTGCTTCTACAAGTAAGGTTGCTAATTTATATACACACCATAGCCTTTTGAGAAATAAGAATTGGACTGTTACTCAAAGTCCGTGCCATAAAAATAGTTTTTTTTTTGGATGCAAGTACTATGCACTGATGGTATACGGTACAAAATGGACACATCCACCACTTCCACTGTTGTATGGTGGTGATTAACATGAATGCTTTAAAGGGCTCAGTGTAGTTAGTGGACAAACAATTCTTAAGTGATTAAAAATTGTGTGGTGATGAATAATAGAAACAATAGTCTTTTGAGAAATAAGTATTGGAGCATTACTCATAGTCCATGTGATAAAAATAGTTTTTTTCTCCCGTTTTGTTGGATGCATGTGCTATGCACTTGTAGTATGCGGTTCAAAATGGACACATCCACCATTTCCACTGAGGTGGTGATTAACATGAATGCTTTAAAGGGGCCAGTGTAGTTAGTGGACAAACAATTTTTTAGTGATTAAAAATTGTATGGTGGTGATTAATACAAACAATTGTTTAGCAGAGGTGTATTTTCTCTATCCCATGTACAATAGAGGGAACATATAGAATAAGATCATTTATCTTTGATACAAAAAGATCATAATCAGCTTTAACCATAGATGTGAAATCAAGAAGTGCATAATATTCCAATGACCATCTTCCCAATCCTCAACAATTTATCATAGACTTTGAGATGCATGTGACCATCATGTACAAAAAGATGATAGTCCTATTGTATACAATCTCAAATCTTTACACCATGTATTATCTTCAAACAATATAGCGTTAAGAGTCTGTATACTTTGCTGCACATAAGTATAGTTTGTGAAACTCAAACCAATCACTTAATCAAGGAGAGTTGATGTGAGATACTAAAGTGGTAGAGACAATGGATGGTTGGTCTGAGTACCCTTAGCAATGTTAGTATGAACTATGAAGTGTTTCCATATATCTCCTTTCTTTTTCTCTTCTGCATTGTTGTGCCATTAAATTTATTTCTTTCTCTTTACAGCTCCATTTTTTGTGCTTACACGTAGTGTACTTTTCAGAAATTATATAAACGTGGGGGGGCTCGAAAATTTGTATTTACATCCCTCAAGCCTCTTGGTTGTACACCAGGTATGCGATCGCACATGGGTGGCAGGTGTTTGGCAACCGCTTCTTCTTTTGTAACTCATCACAATGATGCTCTCGAGAACCTTTTAATTAGCTTGACCTCCAAATTATCGGGCTTCCAGTATGTCTTCTTTGATCATCACGAGTTTCTAACTCCCATGATGGAAAAACCAGATCAACATGGTAAAAAATGCTTACTCTTACATATTTTGATATCGTTTTCACATTATGAGAAGGATTTCAGGTTATTAGATTATTTATATTTAGTATTAGAAAGTCACAATTACTACAGGCTCTTAAATGCGAAATTGGAAATTTAGGGTCGATAATCTTGACTTAGTGGTCATAGATCTTGAAAAAGAAAATATTAAACATGGCATGTTTTGAAACTGTTTTTCACCATTCATTTTACCCTTTCAAGGAGGTATCATTTTTACTACAAATGGACTCCAATAGATGCTTGATGATTGGAGGTTAAAGTCCAACAACTAGTTACCCTCAAGAGTGTAAGGAATAATAAAAATATATAAAATAAAAATAACAAACTAAACTTTATCGCTCCCTTATCGATTAAAACAAGTGTAATATATTCTAACGAACTCAACCATGTTATTCTTTAACCATATCCATGTTTTTTTAAGAAGAATTAAACTTTTAATTTTATCCCTTAAAACTCTACAACTTAAACATATAAGAATAACCCTAAAGACAACTAAAATTTCAAATAATATATTTTCTAAATTTTAGAAAAATATAAAAATTAAAAATCATTATTCTTATTTGTATCATTCTCCCGGGGCCAGGAGAAGCTCAACCTCAAGTTTGTTGAGCATAAACTTCTCAATAGGTGATGATGCAGTCCCATCATTCATTCTGGGTACTTTGTCTTCAATAAACCAAGTCATCAAATACTTTGTGTGCAACTTGAAGTCGAACATTGGGATCTCAAGTTTAATTTTAATATATCTTTCAGACTCACATGGTTGATTTCAAATACTACAGTACACATATCTTCTTTTCAATTGATTTTCAAAATTTCTTGCACGTTTGGGTTATTGAAATGGTCTTTTGTATCGAGGTCTACCTCTTCATATTCTTGTTCCTCATGTTGGAATCTATTAAATAAATCTGGTAGACTTTGTTATATTATTTTATCGATACGTTCTATCAAGTCTTTATTGAGTCTCTCAAATTTTTGATCTAATCGCTGAAATATTTGATCTACGCGCTCCATAACTAGATCAGTAATTGTTTGTGACCAATATGGATCTTAAGACTCTGATACCAAATAATGCAGAGAGAAAAATAATAAACTTGAAACATAAAAAATAAAATAAAGATCTTATATCCTCTTTCTAGGTCTGCAAAGGAGTCCACCCTAAGATCTTATTATAAGATCAAACTCTTTCGTTAGTCTCCAATCACTCCCTCTACAAAGAAGAGACATCTTCCCTTTAAATATAAACTTATAAATAATAATAAATAAAAATTGCAAACTAAACTCTATCTCTCCCTTATCTATATAAAAAATAAGTGCAACATATCCTAAACAACTCAACCATGCTAATCTCTATACACATCTATCATAAAAAAAAAGAAAAAAAGAAAAAAAAAAGAAGTAAATTTTCAAGTATATTCCTTAAATCTCTACAAGTTAAAAAGACAAGAATAACCCTAAAAAAAATTAAAAATCCATATAACATATTTTTTAAGTCCTAGAAAAATATAAAAATAAAATAAAAAATATATTTATTAAAAAAAAAATTTTTAAAATCTAAATAACATATTTTCCAAGTCTTAGAAAAAAAAAATATTATTTTTTATTTTTCATCGATGCTGCCAAGGGAGCATAGATACATGGTCTTCTCATATTTTCCGTTAATTTTTTAATGTAGCTTGACTATTTCAATGATATTTTCCCTTGAAAATTCAATTCTCATTTCCCTTATTTATCATTTGCTCCTTAGGTTTCGATAGTGGCCATGATGCTTGTTGTGGCAGCGGGCAAAATCGAGGGGAATACACATGTGGTGGAAAGAGTGGGGCTGCCACTTATGAGCTTTGCGAAGACGCATCTGCATATGTGTGGTTTGACTCGTACCATTACACAGAAGATATACATAGGCTTGCAGCCTACAAAATGTGGGAGGGGAATAAGAGTTGTGTGCGGCCGCAAGCTCTCAAGAATTTCTTCAATACAAGCAATGAAGACGTTTCAAAAGTGCATCTTGGAAGGAAAGGGAAAAAATGAATATTGACTCCCAAATCGGTATGTGAAATTCCAATTCTTCTTTTATTTCTTAATTTCACACAAGTTTTCTATAGTAGGATTGTAAAACTTTGAGATATATTTTGCGTTGCCTGCTCCCCTACTGACTCACCCAAAAAGAAAATCACTCATTCACTTTGTTAGGAAAAACTTTGTTTAAGATTATGCTCAGGATTTAGATGCATAGCCACTTGCTCGTATATAAAATATGTTGAGGTTTTTTATTATGTGGCATTGTCTACAGAGAGATTATTTATTTTTTGTATATGGGGATCACAATCATTCTTGTTTTTAAAATTCCAAAATGGTTGGTCGTAAGAGTGTCATTGAATAGACCTAAAGTTCCAAAAATAATAATTCTCGGACTTCGTGACTCACCCCAAGCCATCTAATTTGATATCTAATGAGTGGAAATGATTTCGACATTAAACAATCCAATTAAGGCCTAACTCTAAATTAAATCATAAATGTAATTTTGATATAAAAAATTCCTAGGATGATTTGAGAATCAATTTTCACATCTAATTATAAAATTTTAAATTATAAAAATAGTTCAAATCAAGTAGATCTAAAAACACATGAAAATCTTAAAAATATACGGTCTAGATAATATGTTGCAAGATATACTATTTCGCGGGCTCGAAATCTTTTTTTTCCTTTCATATTCATACATCTCGATGTCGAGATAATCAATTAAAATATTTTCCAATATCCAAACAATTTTTTATGATGGATTTTTGAGGTGAACTTTAATTCTGCATTTTAAATATTTTTGTAAAAACAAGCAATATTACAGTCACCTCTACCTCCATATGTGAAAATTGGACGGTTGGGATATGCCATTAATTGCACCCAAAATTGAAAAGAAGAAAAAATGAACTTCATAGAAATAAAACACTTTGCACGTCTCATTTTCACAATAAATAACGAGAGATAATATCCACCTTTTTGTATCAAAAGTAATTGGTCTTATATTTTACATCTCAAATTAATATCATCCAAAAGACAAACAATTGTGAGAGACTTCTCTCATTTGAAATAAATAATTTCTTCCTTAAGAATGTAAAGGCAATAATTTATTCTCTTTCATTATTTCATCTTATTATTAGGGCATCATTTGCATTTAATCACACATTATTAATGTCTTACATTTTTTATTTTAAGTTTATGTGCAGGAATTGGGGTAGCCATTTCTTAAACGATGGTTAGAGAGAGAAGAACCGGATGGCTGAGGATGATTCGGGGTTTTGAAGTTTAAATAATTGTTGTGCACTTTCTAGTTTTAGCCTATCTTCTACCTTTTATGGAACTTTCTTGTTCATGTTTTTTTTCTTAGTAAGGGTTAGGAATGGGCTCAATTTTGAGTGTCTAAGTTTAAATAATCTTTGCGGCTTTTCGAGCCCTCAATAAGTATTAGAAATGGACTCAAGCCACTGGCGGTCAGGGTGGTGAATGCACAACTTGCTGTCTTGAGTTTGAACTATTATAATGAGTTTTTCCATGATTTCATTTATCCTCGTTGATATTTTAGTAATATAAATTTTGTTTTGTTGAATTTTTTTATTTTTTTATTTTTTATTGTTTACTCCCACTTGAGGTCACTAAACTTACTCTCTTGGGCTAAAGTGCTACTTATGATTTTTTTTATTTGAAATTTCGAGATTGATTTTAGAATTCCAAGAAGAGCATTTTAAAAAAAAATATTTAAATTTTAAGTTCATAAATCCGAACTCTGAAAAATTGGATGACCTCAACATTAATTTTCAAGCTCAAGTAGAGTGCATACGATTTTCTTTTTATTTTCCTTTAGATACTTTGCTTGATTGAGGAGTTAGCATCTCCAAAACATGGGCCATATTTACATCTCCAAAACATGGGCCATAAAAGTATTCCAACTTTGAGTAAGTGAATAATATCCTCCTGCTGGAACATATAATCTGTTGGCTTCTTTATCATTGCTGATGCTTGTTTGTTTCGATTCATTGCTTTATGCATTGGATAGCATTGAATTGAGCATATATTATTTTGAAAATTTACATGATGAGATTATTTACTTTTGTTACAATAAGATCACAATTATTTTTATGTCGCAAATTCAGCACAATGTCTAAAATAAATTTTTTTGAATTTTGTGATACATTTTAATATGTTAGAATTCACATCCAATGGCTAAAAAAAGTTGTGGCCTTCTTGAACAAAAAATGAACGGTCTTATAATATACAATCCCTATTATTCTTTAAACCAACATACTATCAAGGTTTAAGCAATGACATACACCAAAATAAATAAATAAATAAATTAAAAAAGGCCGAACAGGAGCCAAAACCTAAGCAAGGTGCATTCCCAAAAGTTGGCAAGCAGAACTATTAAGCCCAAAATCCATGGACTATGCGTTTAGCATATAAGTGGAGAGGAGAGAATGACCAAAGCTCTACTAACAGAGAAAATGAACCTTACAACCTGAGATTATAATAACAAATATATAAGATTATAATAACAAATATCTTACAACAATATAATAATATCTATTATTGAGCACCCTAAGTTTTTCAATGAAGAATGTATTTTTTTGGGGTAATTCAGTGGGGAAGACAACCCCTACCTGTTTTTTCAAATAGTTTAAGAGTTAGTTTTTTTTGAAGGTGTTAGTGGGGTAGTGTAAGTGGACACGGAAATGAACAATGGATATTGATAAACAAAGGTGTGGTTTTAAAAGAAGTCAACCATAAATAATCAAAGACGTACTTTCAAAGCCTACCGAAAGATACAGTTCGGGTGCTGAACCACCCATGTAATTGCATAAAAATATATTTCCACCCCTACTTATCAAATTTAAAGCTTTAATATGTTGAAATGGAGAATATCTATAAACATTTTACAATCTTAAAAATAAATGGTCAAAATAATATGTTACAAGATGCACTATTTTAAGATTAAAAATATTTTATTTTTTATATCCAAATAACTTGTGGTTGAGATGATCAATTGGAGGTTTTTCAGTATCAAAACATCCTTTTCTAGTGGGATTTTGAGGTGTGTCTTACTATTATAGAATAAGTTTGTCGCCTTTTATAAACTCCTCCCCCCAATGGTCAGATGATAATTGCCTAAAGCACTATGTCTAATCACAATCATATTATTCTAAACCATTGATTTAAAAAACGGATCGGTGCCCCGGGCACCCAAAATACCCATCCGGATTGGTGAATCGGTGATTCAAATCGGGAATCGGCCGAATCGGTAAGATTAAGCCTTAAATAGATATCCAAAAAGTTATTAAAATTCATTATAAATATTTGTTTTTTAGGAATCCAATAAGAAAATGAGATACTACATTATTAACTTTCATTTTTTTTCATCAATTTACGAAAATTGAGATGTTCTTTCCCTATATAAACTTATGTTAACCATTAAATTTACATCACACAAAAGAAAAATCATAAAATTATCATGGATAAAATATATAATCATATATGGACTACAATAACGAATGGATTAAATCGATGAAAAAATGACCACTAAAATCTCGAATTAGCGGAAACCCTAATCTGCTAAAAAAAAACCCAAATTCTCATAACCTAACAAACTATAATCCAAAATTATTACAATCTAACTAACTATAATATTATATACTGAAATTGAAATTGTTTGTTTACATTTTATAGTTATTTATTACACAAATAGTAACAAATTCAAAATATCTTATATTATCATCTAATTTAAAATGTATTATTGACAACTATAAGAAAAATAATACATTATATGATTTATAATGCAAATAAATTAATAAATAAAATAAAAGATTTAGTTATCAATGTAGAAATTATTATAATGCGTACCAATTTTCGAAATAACACTTTAATTTTTCAAACATTTAATTTTTTAGGTTTCTAGAATAAATTTAGTGAAAGAGATTGTTAGGAGAGAGAGAGAGAGAGAGAGAGAGAGAGAGAGAGAGAGAGAGAGAGAGAGAAAGATATATATATATATATATATATATATATATATATTTCAAAGGGCCTCATTATATGAACCATATCTTTAAATTAATATTCCTAAATTTATGTTACAGATCACCATGTTATAGAAATAAAAAATATAATTTGACTAGTTATTCCTAGGTTGTATTAAGAAATACTTGTTGTATTAAAAAATACCTTTTATTTTTTTGACAGGAAATACTTGTTGTATTACAATTTATTTATTTTTAACAAGAAAAATATGATATTTGTTGTATTACCTTTTATTTTTATTTTTGACAAGAAAAATAAGAAGATGTTGTATTACCTTTTTCTTTACTTGTTGTATTACCTTTTATTTATTTATTGATAAGAAAAATAAAAAAATGATGCTACAAGGTACCTCTTATTTTTTTATACCTTTTATTTTATTTTTTGATAAAAAAATACTTGTTATATTACATTTTTTTTGGGCAAGAAAAATAAGAAGACGTTGTCTTACCTTTTATGTTTTTTTGACAAGATTTACTTTTATTTTTGAGTTTTTTCCTTTCATTTTTTTGATAAAATTATTTTCTTCTTTTTATTTTTTTTGAAAAAAAAGTATGACCTTTTAAATTTTATTTTTTTTCTTTTTATTTTTTTTGACAACATTATTTTCTTCTTTTTTATTTTTTTTAAAACAAAAATAAGACGCTAGATAGTGCATCTTTTATTCTTATTTTTGTTCCTTTTCTTTTTTTTGACAACATTATTTTCTTCTTTGTTTTTTTTTTTTTTGAAAACAAAAATTTGACACTCGATAGTGCCCAGGTTCGAACTTGAACGTCTAAGACGAAATCCTAAGTGATAACCAATTGCACCACCACGTCACCAAGTGTTTCGCTTTCCTTAATAATTGTCTATATTGAATAACCGTCTCAACATTGTATTACCGTGTTCAAATCCCATATTGAAGAAGTAAAAGAAGTTTGAGGTGAATAAATACCTCCTCAGTACCTCACTCGTTATCGTGTTTAGAAAAGTGGGCAGCGCGATGTAGCATGTAGTATATGGCTTTCCTTACAAAAGAGACCTTTGTTATCCCGATTTTTAAACAAAATTAATCCAGAGACTTGGCGATTCTCCTCTAGAACCGGTCGAGTCTACTCTTTTTAAAAGAATCGATACGGGATGACCGATTTGAATGTCGAACCGGGTGAATCCGTTTCAACTTGCCGAGTTTTAAATCACTGTACTAAACAAATACCGCAAAGTAATGGCTTCGGTCCTTTGCAAGATCATGACCGTAATTATGTTTACGAAACAGCATGGAAGTAAGTAGAGGTGAAACTGGGCAGCACCGGCCCAATGGGCCTGGAAGGTATCCCTCTAGGTCTGGAGTATTTATAGGGCCTGCCTGGCCTGGGCCGACCATGCCTGCTGCCTAGGGGCGGCCTGCTTTCACCCTTAGAAACAAGGTCATCGATGCCTTGACCATACCATCTTGTTACATGTGCTACTTATTAGGGAGGACCAAGAGTGTCCATTTTTATAGTTTTATAGGTCGTTATCGTGCAATGCTCCCTTTCAATGTTTTAATGGTGTGATGTGATATTGGATGCTTTATAATCAATTTTTTTACCCAGTTTGGATCTGAAATCGGAATTTCGGATCTTATCCAGATCCAGGTATGGATTCAATATTTAGATGCGACGGGTCATATCCAAATCCAAAATTTGGATTTGAATAGTTCAATTTTGGATCTGGGCAGACATGGATATGATATGGGTCCGATCTAGTTATTAAAATATTATATATATATATATATATAGTATTTTTTTGTATATATTATTTTATATCATAATTTTTTCGGATCCGATTACATCCAGATCCAGATCTGCATCCCATGTAATACTTTTCAGATTTAGATCTGTATCTGTATCTGAGTATTTTGAATCCAATAGTATCTGGATCCGAATCCTATGAATATTTTCTAAATTTAAATCCGGATCCAGAATCCAGATCCAATTAGATCCGGACCCCACTACTTGTGATATGCACTAGTGCTACCATTTTCTTTAGGTCCATGGACTTTGTGACTCAAAACCAATAATCTATATCAATAAGATGGAGAAAATACCATTAAAATGATATAACCACATCGAAAATCAACAAGGTGATTAGCTTAACCAATTTATCAACAAAGTTGCCACTTTAATGATTAGTTGTTACTTTAATGTGTTTATTTTGATAGAGTAACTCGTCTAGTACTTTTAAAAAAAGCTTTAGATTTTCATGCTTAGGTTTCAAATTATAAACAAGCAGGAGTATTTTGGTAGTTTAGCCGATGACAAAAGTGGGCAAATTATTTAAATACCCTACTCGTTCGTGATTTCAAATTTGGAGCAGGAGATTTTAATAAAAAAATATTTGTTCCATATTTGAAACGCAAAACAAGCGACGGTCCTTTCATCAGTTGGCTCGAGCAAGCTAAATGGTGTGAAGACCCATGCTCGTTTTATTTCTAACAAAAAAAACCAGGGATTTTAAGGTAAAACATGTTCAAAACTTTGAATCCAAACCAACAACAAGGAGTAATTACATCATTTGCCTAGGGCCACTTAAGTATAACAAACTATGAAATTACTCTTTCATATTCAAGATTCCAGATTAAAGATGGATATTTAATGCATTACTTTTCCAAAATTAAATAGAGATTGCAAATTTTTAGAGAATATGATAGCTAGTAATAATTAATAATTGAGAAAGGGGCTGGATCGTGGTGGTAGCACCACCACACTTTAGTCACTACGTCGTGGTTTTTATTTCTACTGACACCACCTCACTAACACCTTCAAAAAAATAACTCCTAAAATTATTTTAAAAAACTGGTAGGGGCATGTCTTATCGACTAAATTACCCAAAAAAAATAACTGGATATCTAAATGATCTATCTTCTTTTTTAGAAAAAAAATTCAAAAAAAATAATCTATCTTCTTTTTTATCCCTTCCCCCACTCCTAATACGGGTTGGCATGGCCTAGTTGGGATGGACCTTAACAAGTAATCCTATTCTCTTCCCCACCCATCCGTGAGGGAACAAAATTTGACAACCTGAAATTTACTACTAACCGTGCTCAAATTGTAATATTTTTTTTTTTTCTGGGACATTGTTACACTTCCCTAGCACACAATTTCAAGCGTGACAATTATGGATGAACATGACCTTCTTATACTAAAAGTAATTGGGCGTGGTTTGTATAAGGCTGAGGCTCTAAATAATCAAAATAGAGTGCACCTTTAAATAGTACCAAAATATGTTGTTTTACTATTAAAAATATTTATGATGGCTTGAAAATTTATTTTTATCTCTTATAATAAAATTTAAAGTAAAAAAATAGTGTAGATCGAGCAAATATATGAACACTTGAAAATCTTGAAACTTGATAGTCTAGCTAATATATCACCAGATGCATTATTTTCAATACTTGAAATTTCTTTTTTCTCATATCCATACATCTTTATGTTGAGATGATCGAATTAAGGGTTTCTCAACATAAAAACAATATTTTTTAATGAATTTTTGAGGTGTACGTTAATTTGATTGTTTAGAGCCTCGCACTTATTTAAACTTTTTCCAAAGTAAATATTCGTATAGTATATAATCTCCATTTTGAAATAACCCATCTATAGGTGTATTTTTCAGTACCATATATTTTTTGGGTAAAATTTATATAAGTAAGATAGACTTATCATTTTCATATTAAGAAAGAGTTACAATACTCACCTACTTGTGAATATTGAAAGACCACCCTTATTCGAATCTCACCTACCCTAAAAGACAATGTCCTTGGAAGGCAAGTGTGATCAGCTTCTCTCAAGATAGATTGATTCATATCAAACACCCATTCCAACGGCCAAGATCTATTGGCCTAAACCAGCAAATTAGTTGCCACCGTCCATCATGGTTAGGAGACTCCCCTACTGTCCAAATGAGAAGGTGGAAACCTTGTCCCCCATCACCAACTTCCAACATGGCATACCCATCAAGAAAATGACAGTCAGGCCTATTTTGTGCCGCTATATCTGAGCCGTCCATTTCTTATATGATGACTACAAACCGTGAGATCCACTTTCTATTTCAGGGAATGCCTACAGGTCTTGCTATAAATAGTATGAGGATCGGTTCCTCTTTACAAGCATCATCATAGGGTCCCTCCATATAGAGACTTAAGCCCCAAGATTCTAAGCTTTGGTCCCTAGGGTTTTCTTCTTTTTATTTGAAAAGGGGATGGATTTTATGTGGGGTTGTGGGTTAATTCTATATTTTTTTATGGTTTTGGAGGGTTTAGTGGTTAATGGGCAGAGCGTGAATTTTTTTATTTTTGGGGACTCACTTGTTGATGCTGGTACCAACAATTACATAAATACAAGCAAGAATCACCAAGCTAATTTCCTCCCTTATGGTGAAAATTCCTTCTTTGCAAAGCCCACAGGCCGTTTCTCGGATGGGAGAATTTCACCAGATTTCATAGGTTTCCTTTCTTCATTCTCTTTTTTGAACTTTTCGAATTCTCTGCGTATGGTACTAACTTTTATTTTTTTATTACAACGGTCTTTTTCTTCAAAAGTCCCTTCCTTTTTGTGAGTTTTTTTTTTTTTTTACAGTGGTCTATGTTTTTAGGTGCATTTGATTTGGACCTGACCCAAGTCTCGAGAGAGACCTTATTTATTTTGTCACACACTCATCAAGTATTACGCAATTAGTTTCTCACATTTGGAGGCATACCTTACTTAGATTGTTTAAAGTTGACGCTTTATGCAAATCGCACCCTTTATTTATTTTGCTAAGAGAGATCAATTTCATTTATTATGTCACACACTCCCACATCTCACTAAATGAGAAAAAGACCCATATAGATGAATAAGCGTGGCAAGGGGCCAGGCCATCCTTGGCCCGGTGGCAGGGGGCTCGTTGGCCTCGCTCTGACCTGACCTAGCCCCAGTCTTCTTAACTGGGCCGGGCTGAAACAAGCCAAAATAAATAATAATAATAATAATAATAATAACGAAAAAATCAAGTCGAACCGCAATGGCCCTAGCTTGGCCCTCTAGCCACAGTTTGTGGCCAAAGCCCCACTTTTTTAGGTCCAGGTTAGGCCTTGTAAATGAATGTCGACATACACATGATATAGAGAGAGGCATGCATGTACACGAGAGAGAGCGAGAGGCATGTATGTACATAGGAGAGAGAAGGAGCCCAATAAGACTCTTTTGATAACAGAGAAAACGTGAGAAAATAACATGTTTTCTCAATTACCACACTTTCTTTTGTTTAGGAATAAGAAAAAGCCTAGAAAAGTGGAGTCATATATCTACCCGCATTTCTTCACTCTTTCCCATTTTTTGGGAAAACGCGAGAAAATGACATGATTTCTCAATCACCACAGTTTCCTTTGTTTAGGAATAAAGAAAAGCTTAAAAAAGTGGAGCCATACATCTACCCGCATTTCTACTCTCTTCCCCATTTTTGGGGACAACATGAGAAAACGATATTTTTTTTCAGTTACCACATTTTCCTTTCTTTAGGAATAAAGAAAGGCCTAGAAACGTGGAGCCATGCATCTACCCGCATTTCTCCACTCATTCCCATTTCTTGGGAAAAGAGCTACCAACTTCTTGGAAAACGAGGAAGGCATTCTTCATCCATTTTTTTTATTCTTTGCAACCTCAAGATCGCTATTTTCTCTTGATCTTTCTTTTCCTTAAGCTCTCTCTCTTTCCCTAAGCTCAAGCCCGAGTTTTTTCCGGTTTTTATAGAACGGTTATCAAACAGGGGTTCTCAACTTCAAGCCACGAGTTTGCTAATTTTTTTTTTTCTTTTTCTCAAGCTTCTAATTTACGAGAGATTCTCCAAGAGACTAGCTTTCTTAACTACCAAACATGCAAACGCATGCGCACGAGAGAGACCCTGAACATCGACACAAATGGAGAGTGAGACATACAGATGAATACACACACAAGTATCGCATTTACTCACAAATAAAGCCTATCCTTTCCACTGAAAGGAAGGCACTCTGTTCTTTGTTGGAGCTCCATACTACCTAGGTTTTGTTTTTCTCTTTCTTTTAAACTTTACACTCATTAACACACATGCACATACAAATCTGCACAAAAAACACGCGTCGCTGCACACACACCTGCAGGAAGTCTCCCTTTCCTTTGTGGGGAAGAGCCTTTGTATTTTATTTTATTTTTTTTGTTCGAACTTTAAGGTCCTTTCTACTTTCTTAGGGCTCTATGCTTCTTCAGATTTCTTATTTTCTTTTTTCTTTCTTTCCCGCAAACATCCATAGATGAACACACTGAGAGACCCGTATATGAATACACTTATAGAAGTAGACCCATATAAACATATTGAGAGATAGATAGATATATATATAGATAGATAGATAGATAGATAACTATATATGAAGAAACACTTGTTCCCAATATTGGATTTCCGTTAAAAATTTAATTTTAAAAATAAAAAATACAAAAAGATTTCAACATAAAACCAAAATGTAATTTTTGTAAATATAACTGGTCCAAACCTGATGAAAAGTTTCTGTACTTCTCTTAAAACATAGAAGATCTATGCTTCCCCTACCATCCAGCTGTCCAATTTTGATCGAGTGAGCCGCTCACCGTTTGATCCTAGATCCGATGCCTCAGAGCATTTTACTTTTAATGTTTTTAATACAAATTGTATGAATATGAAATTTTGTATGTATCATCTTCTCATTGGAGCACACCTATAAAAATATTAAAAATAATTTTCAATAAACTATAATGACCAAAATACCCCTTGAAACTTTGAGAGGTATTTTGGTCATTTTATTTTCTTGGGAATATTTATTTTATATTTTTTTACAAGTGTAAGTTTAATAGATAATTGGACACCCAAAATTTAGTATCAAAATATTTTATATAAAAAATTAAAAATAAAATAGTGTAAAGACCTGACATTGTGATTGAGACAATCTTAGCCTTTCATTCAGAATGAATGGTTGGATAAGGGGAAGCATATAAGTTTTATGTTGTAGGAGAAGTATAGAAAGCTTGCCTTTAAAAAAAAATATTTGTATTAGCTTTTTAAACTTTTTTATGAATAAAGAATCGGCGAGTTCTGGCTACTGCCAATTGCTGAATCCAGATCCCAAATTGTAGGAATCGGCCAAGTAGTCACGTAGGTTGCCAAATTTTTACTATTATGTACTCAATTCAGATTTATTGAAAAACTCTTTCCCTAAAAGATTGAAATACATTATCATATGAAGAAGTTACATTATAAGTATTTGAGATAAGAATGATTAGCAGGACTAACTATGAATCTCTCTCTCTCTCTAAAATTTTGATTTGATGTTAATTACAGCCAAACTGGCGAACTTGCCTCTTATCCCACCATACTTAGAACCAGGAGCTAATCATTCTTTTGGAGCCAACTTTGCCTCAGCTGGAGCTGGAGCTCTTCAGACCACAAACCAAGGGCAGGTACCTTTTAGTGATTTCAATCCCTTATTTTCCTTCTTTTTAAGGCTTTCCTAATTTACCCATAATATTCTTCCGAATAGGATTTTGGTATCCATTTATTTTCACTATTTTCCGGACACAAAAATTTGCCAGCAAAATATTACTCGCTATGCTACCATTTGCACATGCTACGGATGATTGTGATTACCTTGTATCAAAAAGTAAAAGTGTGGTTTCTATATGGTTGCAACCTTAAACAATTCAATTAGGGCGCACCTCCAAATTTTATCATAACATATAATTTTGGTGTAAAAAATATTAAGATTTTTTAAAAATCTATTTTTATATCTAATTATAAAATTTTAAACTTCAAAAATGGTTAAAATCAAGTAGATCTGTACACATATGAAAATCTTTATAAGGGACGATGTAGATAATGTATTGCAAGATACACTATTTTTAAGATTTTTTAATTTATTTATATTCATACATCTCGACGTCGAGAAGATCAATTGTAGAATTTTTCAACATTAAAACAACCTTTTCTGATGGATTTTTGATGTGCATCGTTAATTCTATATTTTAAGGTTCCAACCTTATATAAATTTTTTGTGGAAAGTAAATGGTGTTCTAGTATACAATTATGGAGTATTTTTAGAAGTAGTGCACAACTTTTGATACTTAAAAGCATAAATTACAATACAATGTATGGTATTTTTTTTGTGTAATTCAAATGAGGAAAGGGTCCTCCACCATAAACACCTAGCCTTAAGCATATACTATAATACAATTTATTATGGAATAAAATATTCTATACATTTAAAAAAATTTAGGGGAAGCTATTGTAAATATCCTATATCTTTTGAAATTTAAAAAGTATCCCCAATATTTTATATTTTACATTTATATCCATTTTAAAGAATGCATTGAATATTTCAATTTTTATTCACTTTTTTAGGCTAGATACTGTTTTGAGTAGGTCACATCCCTAAAATTGGAGTCCTTGAAATGCTCCTTGCTTGAGGAAGAAAATGTATATTTTCCACCTGTGGGAGCATTTGGTCTTTTCAGCTTTTATTCTTTGGATTTATTTTTTCAAATAAGTCAAGAGTTCGAAATTAACATTACCCAATAATTTTCAGGTTGTGGATATGGATACGCAGATTGAGCAATACATCAATCTCACTGGGAGGTTAAGAAGAAATTTGGGGGATTCAAAAGCGAACCAAGTCCTCTCAAATGCTGTTTATTACATAAGCGCTGGTCTCAATGATTACAAGGTGTTTGTCATGGACTATGAAGCCCAATTATCCCATTGCAAAGAGGAATATGTCAGAATTGTGACAAGCAATTTGATAAGACAAATTCTAGTATGTTTTCTATTCCCTTTTTTATTTTTATTAATTTACATAAGAAAAGTGTTATATGAGCTGGTGTAAGAGCCCGTGGACTCTTCAATATCCATATTTAAGATGGACATTGTGGTAAGCGCTAGAGGTCAAATCACATATGGCCCGTGTCAAAAATATTAAAAAAATAAAAAGAAAAAAAACATTTTAAAAAATATATATATATGTGATCAGTTTGGCCTAAATGATGAATCTCTGAAATTTTGAATAAAAAATCCGTGTTAAGGTAAATTTTAAAGGGGGCCCGCTTATGTACAAATGAGTCCGGTGACTCATAGAAACCCATCCTTTTACTTAACTTAGGCTTTTACAAAGGAAACTTGTTTCATGCAGCGGCGGTGGTCCATCTAAAAATAATTAAGACTATGGTCTAAATGTTTTCTTAATATAATTATTATTTTTAATTTTTAAAATTTATTTATTTTTCATATTCATTATCTCCATGTTAAAGATTACATGTCCTTAAAAATTAAGTCAAGCAATCCATCTCAAAAATAAATTTTTAAGAGATGACCCATTTCTACATGGACTGATAGAAACTGTGTCGTTATAAAAACTATGATTCATGGGACAAAAATGGCTTCCTCTTTTCTTTTCTTTTTTTTCTATTTTTTTTTTTTTTTTGTAACGTTTTGATGCCTCTGCAATAATATATAGTAAATGTGCATATCCATTGGTCACCCATCCAATGGTATTTAACATCCAAAAAATGGTAACGTAAATACGGTGGTGATTGTAAAATGTTTCAAAGGGCCCAATACAGTCACTGGCCAGAAATATTTTATAAATAAATTTAGATGGATTTTCCCTATCCCATGTGCCATAGTGGGAAAAGTATATAATAAGATTGTTTACCTTTTTCCATGCCCAAACTCTCATATAATTTGTCTTAGAATTTGGGAAACAACATATTCAAAAGATGTCCAATTTCATATTTGAGAGCTTGAGGTGCAAGTGACCTTTGTGTACACAAAGAAAACAATCTCATTGTACTCAAACTATGTCTCTATGCATCTTTAAGAGTTATGCTACGACCATCCACCATCCACACATAGCAAAGGACAACAAAAGCGAGCTGCTATAGTGGAATCGGCGTAGGGGGGGAGCAAAAGTCGGGTATGGGTAAGATCCGGCTGGCTTCGGACCCAAACAGTAATTGGGTCTAGGTTTTGGACCCGAACCCAACCTTTTGAATTCAAAATTTGATCCCATACTCAGATCTATCGGGTCTAGTCACTTGACTAGACCAAAGACTTTGATCTATCAGGTATTTATTTATTTTTTACCATGCATATCTAGCTTTGAGCTTCGTTTTATACGGTATTCTACAACATTTATGAATACCCACATTCCTTAGTGTTTTATATAATAACTGGAAATGCTTAAGAAACAAATGTATTGGCAACGTCTATGAATACCCACATAACATATACCCATATTATTTGGGTCAGGTCCGGGAGCTGGACACAGACCCAAATAGTATTCGGGTGAAGGTTTTGGACCTGGAGCCAACCTTTGGGTCCAAAGTTTGAACCCATACTCAAACCTGAGGTCGAGTCTACCTGTTAGGTCTCGGGTTTGGTCGGGCACATTGCCAGCCCTAAACAGAAGGTGGATAGTTGGTCTTCTTCCCTCTTCTCTCTCAGACATCATTGTTCTTCTCTTTCTCTCTCATCAACTCTATTTTGGTGCTTAGACCTCATTGTTACCTCTCTCTCTCTCTCTATTTTGGTGCTTATGCTCCTGTTGTATTTTACTCTTGCAGGAACTTTATAAACGTGGGGCAAGAAAATTTGTATTTCCATCTCTGAAGCCTCTAGGCTGTACACCAGGCATGCGATCACACACCGGTGGCAGGTGTTTGGCAGCTGCCTCTCATTTTGTGGTTTATCACAATAATGCTCTCGAGGACCTCTTAATCAGCTTAGCTAACACATTATCGGCCTTCCAGTACATCTTCTTTGATCATCACGAGTTTCTGAATCCTATGATGCAAAAGCCAGATATGCATGGTAAAAAATGTTTACTATTTCCTATAGTTGATAAACCCTCAAAATAAAAAAACTTCATAGCTCATTCTAACATTAATGATTATGCTTTCAAGCGGTGTAATCAAATTCGCTTCGCTTGGGCTGAAGAGGCTAAAGCCTTTTTTATTGTAGGCCTAGATCGAAAAAAAATAAAGCCTGATGCTACCGCTTTAGTCGAATTCGGGCCGCTTCAGTCAGATTTGGGTTTGAAATGTTTTTTTATGTGATTCTAACCTTTTTTTTATCAAAAGTAAATATTTTTATTATATGCATCCTATCTTTAATAGGGTGGAGCTTGTATAAGGTGCTCACTTATACTCTACAAGTAAGGTGCACTTCTAGAATTTATCGAAAGATGTAGTTGTGACGTCGGAAACGTTACAATGGCTTACAAATCCATATTCAACACAAATCCCAATCGGGTTTAGGCATATCTAAAACCAAATCGAGTCAGGGTCGACCAAGACCCGATCCAAACCTCTAACACGTGGTCGACCTTGCACATCATAATTTGATCATTTTATTGATATTTTTCCTATGAGTAGTAAATTATCATGTTTCTTGTTTTTCCTATGCTTCTTAGGGTTCGATAGTGGCGACGATGCTTGTTGTGGAAGCGGGCAAAATCAAGGGGAATACACATGTGGTGGAAAGAGTAATGCTACCACTTATGAGCTTTGCCAAGATGCATCTACATTTGTCTGGTTTGACTCCTTCCATTATACAGAACGCATACACAGGCTTGCGGCCTACAGTATGTGGGATGGGAATGTGAGTTATGTTAGGCCTCAAGCTCTCAAGAATTTCTTCAACATGGCCACTGGAAAGGTTCCAAAAGTGCATCTTGGAAGAAAAGGGATAATGAGTATTGCCTTATCCGAAATCGGTATGTCACTAGATTCTCTGAAATTATGGTTTGCATCAGCGTTTCGAGATTCGAATCGGTGGGGCGGATTGTTCACTCATCGAGCCATTACGGATCATTATATCGACAATCAAGATTGGGTTTAGATCAGTCTAAATTGATGATCCAAAACATATTACTAATAAATAAAATTAAAAAAGGTGTTTTTAGGATAGGGACTTAAGAGGGGGCTTAAAGAAGCATAAAATAAACTAAAAAACAAAACAAAAGAATACATAGCCATGTTTCAGGGGGAAACCAGGCTAGGACCCATATCCATACCTCAATTTTGGAGATATAACCTCCTCTACCTAGATACTATTCTAAAAACGAATAAATAAATTAAAATAAAAAGTCCCTCATAAGTTACTCTATATCTCGAGTAAGTGTTTATCTATATCTCGAGTAAGTGTTTATGGTGCTCGAGGGGAGTATGCTATACTCACTCTTAAATGAATGACATGGGTTTTGGGTGAAATACCATTGCAATATTACACAAAATCATTAAAAGAACATAAACATCCAATTAAAATAATATTGGGTAGTAGCTCCACAGCTAAATTCATCAATAATATTAGGGAAAGTATATCGTTAGATCATTTATCGTTAGTACGAATAGCTTACAATCACCCCCTGCCCCCTGGAAATGAAAATTGGGCGGAAGAAGTACACCATTGAATGCACACAAAATCTTGAAGTTACAAAATAATTCTCGAACTTTGGGGTGAAAAATGACACTCCAAGCTCCCCAATTTCATATAGAACAAAGCTAAATTTGGTCCTTTTATACCAAAAGTTCATGACCTTGAGAATGGCTTGAGACGTTGGCGATAGTATTGTCGAGCTGTCTCTAACTACATTCTCACTAAAGGGTAGGGGCTCAAATCCTCACTGACTTTACCACTTTTTTAGAAATGCCTGGGAACTTGACAATTGCCAAACCGAACCTCATGGTGAGGTTTCCGATGCCATTCTCACCAAAAGGTTGGGGCCCAAATCCCCACTGTTACCACTTTTTTCTCCTCACTGACTCACCCAAAAAAGAAGAAGTAAATGACCTTATAATATAAGAAAAATATACAAAGAGACCATTTATTTAGTGCAAGGAAGTCACAACCATTCTTGCCCATCAAATTTCAAATCAAATGGTTGTGAGTATACTTGTGACCAAATTCAAAGCTCAATAAAAGCATTATTGAACTTCATGACATATCCCATGCCATCTAATTAGACATCTAATGACTAGAATTAATTATGACCTTGTTGTACTAAAGATAAATGGTATCATAATATACAATCTCTAAAGTATATACGACCAGACTAGTATCTTTCAAAGATAAAGAGAAAGCCTCTCTCTCTCTCACTCTCACAAAACGTATGATTTGACTTCTTTCATTTTTGCCATTTCATTGTTATGGAATCATTTGCATTCAATCCCACATTATCAAAATATTATATATGTAATTCCAAATTTATGTGCAGGAAGTAGGATGGCTTCTTAAAAGAGTCAGATGGCAAGAGAGAGAGGAACCTGACGCCTGAGGTTGATTCCTGGTGTTTAAGTTTAAATAATCTTTGTGGGCTTTCTTATTTTATCTTCATGGATTTTTCTTGTTCATGTTTTTCTCCATTAATAAGTGTTGTGTCTCTATGTATACCTATGTTTTGAGTTTAAAGTATTGTAATTTGTGTCTTGATTATGTATGTAATCCATTTTGAAGTATTGTAATTTGTGTCTTGATTATGTATGTAATCCTCCATATTCCAATAATAAAACCGAAGTGCTTCATTGTTTTCTCTGTCCAATGCGCACAATGTATTCCCACTGGTGCACACTATACTTATTCCCTCAGGCAAGGAGTTACTTAGCAAGATCTTTTGTATTTGAAAATTTGAGATCAACTATAGAATGCAAGGTAAGTATTTTTAAAAAGTAAATTGCTCATAAACACCTAGATATGACCTTTCAAAAACTGAAAGACAGTCTTACAATGTTTTTTCTTTTTCCTTGCAATAGGGTGCGGGAATTTTTTTTTTAATTTTTTATTTTTTTCAAGTTGGTTACTAAATTGGGAAGTTTGCATTTGATGCGGTACTAAGTGGGTGAATAATATGCTCTCACTAGAACATAATCGTTTGGGTTCTTTCTCATGGTTGATACATGTTTCTTTCGATGCATATCAAATAAATAAAGGGTGTGGTTTCTATAAGGTTGCAAGGTTAAACAATCCAATTAAGGTGCACCTCCAAATTTTATCATAACATGTAATTTTGGTGTAAAGTATTCATAGGATTATCTCAAAATCTACTTTCATAGTTAATTATAAAATTTTAAACTTTAAAAATGGTTAAAATCAAGTAGATCTATAAACGTATGAAAATGTTGAAAATGGACGGTCTAGATAATGTGTTGCAAGATGCACTATTATTGGTACTCAAAATCTTTTCTTTTTTTCATATTCAAACATTTCGATGTCGAGATGATCAATTAAAGGATTTTTCAATATTAAAAAAATAAAGGTGCATTTTTCATTCTACATTCTAAGTTTGGAACCTTATGTAAACTTTTTTCCTAAATAAATTGACTAATTAAAAAAGGCAGACAAAGAATCCAATATAGTGCAAAAACCTAAACAAGGTGCACTCCAAGAGTTAGCAGGCTGAAGTTTTAAGCTCAAAATCTACGTAAAAATGAGTTTGAGCACATAGGCAAAGTGGAGAGAGGACCAAGGCTCTGCTAATAGAGAAGATGAATCTCACAACCTGAGATTATAATAGTAAATATCATAAAATGTTATAAGAATCATTTAAGACCCTAATTCTTGCTATATATCCACCAAATGCTTGCTATATATCGACGCTTCGAATTCCACAATCATGGGCGAAATTATGTTTGTAGCCTCGAAACTTCCTTTTTCAGTGTGGTTTAAGGTGCCGTCGTAACCAACTGCATGAGGCCGCAACCTTATAAAAACCTTTCTCATTATTCAAAGAGATTGTCTACGAAGAGATCACTTATTTTTATATATGAAGGTCAAAATCATTGTTGTTGTTTAAATTTCAAATCAGGTGGTTGTAAGTGTATCATTGAATAGATACAAAATTCCAAAAAAAAAATTATCGGAGTTCATGACTCACCCCAAACCATCCAATTTGACATCTAATGAGTAAGAATCTCACCTACCCTTTAAAACGATATTATACGATGTTAAAAGGATCATATCAAGTTAGATTGATTCTTATCAATCACATTAACCAATGGTCATGATCAATTTGCCTAAACCCACATTATATTTACAACCGTCCATCTTGGTGATGCTACTCGCCAGCCGTCCAAATGAGAGATGGATGCTTTATTCCACCATCTTCCAGCAAGGTATAGCCATCCTCTTAAGAAAAATAACAGTCGGGGCCAATATTGCAACAAAACTCAATCTTAGCCGTCCGCTTCTTCTATGACCATTACAACCGTAAGATCACAATTTTTATATCCACGCGGACGGATGCCTGCGGGACCACCACTCTCTCTATAAATTGTCTGGGGATCGGTTCCTCTTCAAATAGGGACTTTTCTTCTTTTTATTTGAAATGGGGATGGATTTTATGAGGGGTTTGGGGTTAATTCTATTTTTTTTCATCGTTTTGGAGGGCTCAGTGGTTAATGGGCAGAGTGTCAAGTTTTTTATTTTTGGGGACTCACTTGTTGATGCTGGTACAAACAATTATATACATACAAGCAAGAATCACCAAGCCAATTTCCTACCTTATGGTGAAAATTCCTTCTTTGCAGAGCCCACAGGCCGTTTCTCGGATGGGAGGATCACACCAGATTTTATAGGTCTTACTTTTTCAATTTATTGTTTTATCTTTGAACTTCCGAATTCTCTTCGTAAATTTTATTTGTAATTTTTTTATTTCAATTTGGGATATTTTAATTGCTAATGTGCATTTTCAACCACCCCATCATACGGTTATGGTTAACTCAAAGCCTAGGTAAACTGCACCTCAAAACCTTGTCAGAAAGTGCAGTTCCAGCATACAATACTTGTATTATAGTCTGAAAATCTATTTCTGACCTTGATCATGAAATTTGATGCTCCAAAACATAATCATAAAATAATCTATTTCCTAGAGCTAGATATCCATTTTCCTAAAGTCATACTTGTCACCTTTGAGATGATCAATTTGATATTATTCTGGTGAAGGAATGGCAATTTCTGGCGAGATTCGAACTGCGAGTGCGATACTTAAGTTTTTTCTAGCTAATATTTAGCATTCGACCACTCCAACATTTCTTGAAATTTTTACTATTGCTTTTCGTATTTGCTTGTGCATGAACAGCTCTTTCATCTCCCCTTCTGTGAGGTACACATAATATAAAGCTATTTGCCAAATTGCTTTTAGCTATTACATTATCTTTTACCTAATAAAAGGTCGATAGGTTTCGTTACTTGATGCCTGGTGAGATGGATCAAAGTCTTCAAACTTAAGCTTATCCCTGGTGTTAACAATGTTAATCTGCAAATAAAACATATGTACTCTCTCTCTCTATCTCTACAAACATGCATAAACACACACCATCCTGAGTAATAGCGCACACACGCACATAAAACTCACATTTTTCTTTGCATGGAGGGACCTTTGTTCTTTCTTAGGGTTCTAGGCTGCCCCAGTTTGATTTTTTGCCACTTGATTTATTTTGTCACACAATTTCAGAGAGAGAGAGAGAGAGAATTATCATTCAAATCCAAAGAAAAACATGGAGATTCCGAAGTTTAAACAGCTTTTGGATGGTGGGGATTAACTTAACAAACATACAAGAACACTATATGCACAATCAAGCAACAAAATTTCATGCAACGATTGAGGCACCCCAGAGGTTATTCTGCAGTATGCTTCCTAAGAAGCATGATATCCCTTCTCATAAATTGATGCCAATTGTTTTTTTTTTTTTTTTTCTCATAAATAAATAATGTATTTTAAACATCATATCATCTTTTGCATGAAAGAAACATGAACATGGTTAGGGGGTTTTATTCGGTCCGAATTATGTATTTATGTAGGTGTTTGTGTGGTTATTCTAGAATACACCATATTAATGGTGAATTTACCTAACCCCGTACTATTAGTAATCTTTTATTTATATATAGGAGTGGATTCTCTTAGCATGGGCATGGGCAGACTGTTATATTGTACGCCAATCTCCCAAATTCAATCTGGGCCGTTCTGACGGTCACGACTTCATTTCGTATTTGAATTTTAATTTTTTTTTCACATATCCAAATCACTTGAAATTTTAGACATTCATTTTTTTCATCAAGTCGCACCTAATACAAATATTAAAAAAATAATTCGTAAAATATAAATTGACCAAAATACCTTCAAAACTTTTTGGCTGTATTTTAGTCAATTTATATTATGCGAATTATTATTTTTTTATTTTTATTGGATTCTCCTATTTTTGAAGAATAAATACTATTTGTAGAAAACAAATGAAAATTCAAACACGAAATGAGATCGCGACCGTCAGATCGACCCAGATTCAATCTGGGTCATTGGCTGACACGGTAGCTATCAGCCCGTGGGCTGACAAGATCTTTTCCTATATATATATATATATATATATATATATATATATATATATATATATATATATATATATATATATATATATATATATATATATATATATATATATATATATATATATATATATATATATATGAGTATTGATCCTACAGGACCCTCCCCTACCCATATGTGTAGGACCCCAAATGATCACCATTAAAGTTGACACGAATCTCTAGAAAAGTTATTACATGGGTGTGAGATTTGACTTTCTATAAATCCATGCCATATTTAATGGTGATCTTTTAGGGTTCTACACACATTTAATGATGATCCTTTAGGGTTTTACACACATAGGATGGGAATAAGTGTTGTGTGAGGCCTCAAGCTCTCAAGAATTTCTTCAATGAAGAGGCTCCAAAAGTGTACCTTGGAAGGAACGGGAAAATCAGTATTTCCTCCTCCTAAATTGGTATGTAAATTTTTTTTTTTTTTTTCCACTTATAATATTCCAAACTTTTATTGCTAAACCATAACATTACAATCATGGAATCATAATAGAGAAATTACATCACCAGATACCACCAAAGAAGAGTGTGAGGCGCCCTTTTTTGGCCAGAGCATCCTCCAATTTATTAACTTCGCTATAGACATGAAACAAAGAAACTCTCGATAAACTTACCAAATCCATAATTTTGACTTTGGTTCAGACATGTATCTAACAATGACTAGAGTATGAGCATAGCACAAATTCACTTTGTCAGGAAAAGCTTTGTTTAGGATTATGTCCAGGGTTTATATTCCACTTGCTCATATATATAAAATATGCTGAGGACTTATAATATGTATTGCCACTTGCTTATATATAAAGTATGTGTGAGTGATGTCCTTAGCCATTCAATCTAAATAAATGGAATGGATTAATGGATGAGATAGCCTTAATTACAATGTCACATTTATCAATGTTTTTAACTTCATGTACATCTAACAAAAATATGGAAAAGTTTTTTTTTTTCTTTAAAAAATGACCAAAACATCCCAATAAAATATGGATAAGACCCAAATTTATGGAATGATTTACAAAGTAAATAAAATAAAATATGGTATACACTACTTAATCTTATCGAGATCGAAAGCTCTAAGGCTAATGTGTACCACCAATGACTGATGTCAAGTGCTCCATTTAGATATGACGACAAAGAATAGCAGCCGCATTTATTTTATGAGTGGTGTCACAAAAATGTGTGCGTCTGTGTGTGTGCTCACACGCGTGTGTGCAACTAAAAGAGTAATAGTGGAACTGAAACATTTGTCTTTTTGGGTGGTCTGATTAGGGATTTTTTTTGTTTTGGGGTAATTGAGTGAGAAAGTTAATTTCTTTTTAAGATGTTAGTGGGGTAGTGTCAATGAGAATGAAAACTACAACGTAGTCATTAGAATGTGGGGTGTTACCATCACAAACCAGCCCCTTTCCCAAAATATAATCTACATTTTTACATATTAGGGACTTAAAAGTCTAATTTATTTCTTTTGATGATTGTAGAGTATATACCAAAATTTCATACTAAAAAAGCATCCTTAGTAGCTATTTTGTCAAAAGGATATATGTTTGGGTGCTCTAGTAGAGGATGCTATAAGCGCTCTCAGACAATTGTTTATTACAAATCGGAACCATCGTATTAGGAAATAATATTGGGCATTAGCTCCGCATCGAATTTTACCAATGGAAATAGTGAAAATATATAATTCAGTAATTTTTTTTAAAAAAGGTTACAATTACCTCTATGAAAAATCTCGAAGTTTAAAAGAGAACTATACACTTTTCACGTCCCAATTTCACAATCAATAATGAGAGCTAATTTCCCCCTTTTTGTACCAAAAATAAATGGTCTTATAATATACATCTCAAACTAATATCAACTAAAGATATTAGTTTCATACCAAAAGTAAATGGTCTTATAATATACATCTCAAGCTAATATCATCTAAAGATGAACAATGATGAGAGACTTCTCTCATTTTATCATCTTATTATTCACATATCATTTGCATTTAATCACACATTATGAATATCTTACATTTTTAATTTTGAATTTATTCCCAGAAACTGGGTTGGCCATATCTTAAACGATGTCTGATGGCTAGAGAGAGAAGAACGGGACAGCTGAGGTTGATTCCGGGTGCTTAAATTTAGATAATATTTGTGAACTTTCTAGTTTTTGCCTATCTTTTATCTTTATGGGACTTTGTTCATGTTATTCCCTTAGCAAGGGTTTAGGAATGTGGTCAATTCTGGGTGTCTAAGTTGAAATAATCTTTGTGGCATTGCGAGTCCTCAATAAGTGTTAGAAATGGACTCAAGACACTAGGGTCAGGGTGGTGGGTGCACAACCTGACTTATTGAATTTGAACTATTATAATGAGTGTCTTCTTGATTATATTTATCATATCGATATTTTAGTAATACAAATTGTGTTTTATTGATTTTTTCTTTCTTTCTTTTACTCCCTGAGTGCACGGAGCTTATTCCCTTGGGCTAAAGAGCTATTTTTCATTTGAGATTTTGAGGTCTATTTTAGAATTGCGAGATGAGAATTTTTTTTAAAATTATTTAAATTTTAAGTTCGTAAACACTTAAATCCGACCCCATAAAAATTGGATGACCCTATTTAATCTTACGACATAATTTTTCAGGCTCATGTAGAGTTCATACGACTTTTTGTCCATTTTCTCGATTGAGGAATTTACATCTCCAAAACATGGGCCATAAAAGTATTCCTACTTTGAGTGAGTAAATAATATGCTCTTTTTGGAGCACGTAATCTTTGGGCTTCTTTGTCATTGCTGACGCTTTTTTATTATATTCATTGCTTTATGCATTGGATACGCATCCAATTGAGCACATATTATTCGTTAACCCAACATAATATCAAGGTTTAAGCATGACATACACCAGAATAAATAAATAAAGGGATTGTATATTATGAGATCATTTATTTTTAGTACAAGGCAGTCACAATCAATTTTAGCCATTAAATGTGAAATCTAATAGATAAAAAGTATGTTACAATATTTGAAAAGTTTTATATTGGATTTTGTGTCTAAGCAACGACATATCTTCAACCGCTCAATTTCAAATCTAATGATCAATGATAATTGTGACTTCCCCATATAAAAAATAAATGGTCTAATTGTCTACATTTTTATAAATAAATTAATTAAAAAAAGGCATACCAGGATCATATAACCCAAAAGTTGGCAAGCTGAATTATTAAGCCCAAAATCCATGGACCAATGCGTTTAGCACATAAGTGGAGAGGAGTGAATGACCAAAGCTCTACTAATAGGGAAAATGATCCTTACAACCCTAGATTATAATAACAAAATCTTACAACAATAAAATAGTATCTCTCATTAAGCACCCTAATTCCTTCAATGAACAAAGAATTTTAATAAACAAGGATGTGGTTTCTAAAAGAAGTCGGCCATAAATAATCAATATCTTCAAAGTCTATCGAACAATACAGTTCTGGTGCCGAAAACCCTTATAATAGCATAAAAATATATTTCCACCCCTATTTACGAAGTTTAAAGTTTTAATATGTTGAAATGGAGCATATCTATAAAAACTTTAAACCCTTGAAAATAGATGGTCAAAATAATACGTTACAAGATACATTATTTTTAGAAATAAAAATCTTTTTTTTATTTATAAATATCCAGATATCTTGAGGTTGAGATTATCAATCGGAGGTTTCTCAATATCAAAAGAATCTTTTCAAGTGGGCTTTTGAGGTGTTTCTGGTTGTCTCCTTATATAATTTTCTCCTACGATATGATGATAGTTGCCTAAAGCACTTTGTAACGGCTTCAATCCATTACTGTAAACAAAAACTGCATAGTAACGGCTTCGATCCAATTGCGAGATCACGACCATTATTATTTTTCCGAAACAACATTGACACAGTAGAGGTGAACTAGGCAGCACCGACCGGACGGACCTTGAAGGTATTACTCCGTGTTTGGCTCTTCGTAAGGCCCGCCTAGCCGGCAATGCTAGGTCCGCCGCCTCTGGCCGGGCTACTTGCACCCCTAGAACCACGGTTATCGATGTCTTGGCCACCAAGGGGTTGTTGGGCTTATGTGCCTTATGAGGTTTGTATGAGCATAAACTTAGTGAAACTGTGGTCCTCTTGTGGACCATACTAGACAAATGCGATTTGTCGATACTCGGACTAGGCTCGACGTGCTAGGCCAGCCGAGTTTGAACAAACCTAAGGTACCTGGGCATATGTATCTACCGAGATAGGTTTAGTGGGTTAGCCCTTGATGAGGTCGGAGTATGCCCAGATGAGAGCCAAGGGACTGTGTGGCCCTTGCGTGTGATGAATAGCCTTTAGAGACAGTGCTAAAACATCTTCGTTATATCATCACACGACATGTACATAGATAACCGTTTTAAAATTCGTTAATGAAGGTGAAACGTGTACATGTGCGAGAGATTACCTTTATGCACCATAGAGTCATGGTTGCATCATGGTCGAGGACCATGATTTTTTGTCTCTAGGGAGAACCTGAAATCCATAAACTTTGGTGGTCCAATCATGAGCCCATGCAGTGAACTGTGGGTCATGGGAACTGCTGGGTCAGTTTAAGAAAGTTAGGCGGATCATAATTCGCAGTTGAACATGGAGTACTCCCATGTATTGATAATTCCTAGATCTAGAGGATCTGATTCCCATTAAAATTAAAGTTTTAATTAATTTTATGATATATGATTTTTATAATATTTATTAGATTTTTTTTGTAAATCTTATGATATTTTATTTTTTTATTTGGATTTATAAATTAAGAGAAATTAGTTTTTCAATGTTTTAAATCAAATATAAGATTTAAAATTTCTAAATATGAAATAAAATATTTTCTAAAAATATATGAGACTTCTATAAAATATGGGCCCAAAATTTAAAAACATTTGGATTAGGTGGGGCCCACACGTGGCCACCAAAAGGGTGGTACTCCCCGCCCATTCACGTATTCTTCTTGGGAAGAATGCTTATCCTTTTTTGTTGGCTTATCTTTTGGGGATAGCCAATAATGTGGCTTATCTTTTGGGGATAGCCAATAATGTTGAATATTTGAAAGATTTAATAAAGCTTTGAATCAAGATTGCTTGATCTAATAAATAAAGATGAGATATATTAAAATACAGAATAAGATTTATACTTTTTTTATTTAAAAATTTGATGGGAATAAATATAGGAAAGAGAGGATAAGGTTTTAGTTCATCTCTTTGAATCTTGATGGTGGATCAAAGAGATGGATGACTCAAATCTCTCATCCCACAAGTCTCCTTAGATCGACGCTCAATATTTAACCCTACAAATTGAGGCAAACCCTTAGGCATAGAAAATTTATAAAAAGATGTCTCCCTTTCATAAAATTACATTCATATTCTCTCCTCTCTTTAAGAATTATCTCTCCCTACCCAAATTTAGTTATCTCTCCCACTAAAGGGGAGGCACGCTCCAATTTCTCTCTTCCACGCTCCATTTTCTCTTTCCCACTAAAGGGGAGGCACTCTCCAATTTTGAGGCGCGCCCCAAGTTTTATCATCTATCTCTCCCAAGGTTTTCATAGTTCTCTCTCCCACTAAAGGGGAGGCACGTCCCAATTTTGATGCTCGCCCCAAGTTTTAGCATGTATCTCTCCCAAGTTTTTCTAAAGGTTTATCATCTATCTCTCCCAAGTTTATCTAAAGGGGCACACCCGAGTCATCTTTCTCTCGTAATTTCTAGCTGGCAAGCTCATGCTAAGGTTAGCTTGTGGTGGTTTGATTTTTGGGTAACAAAGGGGAGGATCAGATGCTAGTAGATCTCTCCCTCTATCTTTGAGCTATCTCTCATCGCTCAAAAGATCAAGCCAAAGGGGCATGAGCAAGGCTAAGATATTTAAGGCTTATGTAGTTGGTTTTAGATCGAGATCCATCTGTCAGTGATAGGCATATGTAGAAGAATCAAGAGACCGATCATAGATCTTGAGTACCATCGGAAGGAGAAAACTTGGTGTGGGGTGTACTAAGCCCGGTTGAGATAATCTCCGACATTCTCTTTTTGTTTCTTGTCATATTTAATTATATTATTTTTATATTCCTAAACCAAAGAATTGTGAATATTTTATTTGTTTAAAAGAAAATTGGTTTTATGGCATCAAGGTTTTTAAGATTTTGGATTTATTAGTTTTATTTTCTTTGAAGCAAGAGTTATTGTAATAAAACTACTTGTAAGTGATCTTTGCCAAAAGAAAGGAAAAAGAAAAAAAAAAGGGTGAAAAGAAGAAAAAAAAAAAAAAAAAAATCCCAACAAGATCACATTAGTCTTTCTTTCAAGGGTATCATATCATCATGATACATGTGTTTCTCATTATGGAGAACCAAGAGTGTCCATTTTTATAATTTTATAGGTCCCTCTTATCGCGCAATGCTTTGGATGCTCTATAATCATTTTCTACACTAGGGAGTAGGGGCTGTCTTTGTAATTAGGGCTGAGAATTAACCTCATGTGGATCTGAAACTCGAATTTTGGATCCTATCTAGATCCGGGTATGAATGCAATATTTGGATCCCACAGGTCAGATTCGAATCCAAAATTTGGACCCGAATAGTAACTTATATTGGCTCCGAGCACAAGTCCATCCATATCCTACCCAGTTATTCAACTATTATATACTATTTTATAAATGTATACATGTATATAAATATTGTTTTATATCATAATTGTTTTGGATCTCGATCCAGATCAGGATCCCATGTATACTTTTTGGATCTAGATCTGGATCTTGAGTATATTTTTTGGATTTAGAACTGGATCTAGATCTAACTAGATCCTGACACGATCCGACCCATTCTAAGCCCTACTCGTGATATGCAATAGTGCTACTATTTTGTTTAGTTCTATTGACTTCGTGACTCAAAACCAATAATCTATAGGACCCGGTTTCTATGCGGCCAAGCCCGCATATGTAGAAATGCGGGCCCTATTAATAAATTGATTTTTGGGATGGATTTTTGGACTTAATTTTTAAGGATATGTAATCTCCAACATGGAGATCATGAATATGAAAAAATAAGTAAATTTTAAAAACTAGAAATAATAATTATAGTAAGAAAACTTTTGGACCTTAGTTTCCATTGTGTTTAGATGGAACACTTACTCACATCCATCTTTAAGATGGATGCTTTAAATTTTTTGGACCGCATATGTAGTCATGCGGTCCAGCACGCATGAAACAACTTTCTTAATCTATATCAATAAGACAAGGAAAATACCATTAAAACGGTTTAACAACATCGAAAACCACCAAGGTGATTAGCTTAACCAATATATTAACAAAGTTGTCACTTTAATGTATTAGTTGTTCTTTACTTTGTTTACGTTGCTCCAGATGGTTTATTGCTAAGATGGACCTTAACAATTAATCCTATTCTCCCCCCCACCCATCGGTGAGACGACAAATTTTACAATTGCTCCAGATGGTTTATTGCTAAGGTGGACGTTAACAATTGGATCTTGGGTCTCGTCAAGTCCATTACCACCGTATTACTTTGAGCTTCGTTTTTTTTGTTTTTTTGCTCTTTTTTTTTTTTACCATTATATATCTATATTATTGACAACATTTTCAACATAGCACAACATTTATGAAAACTCATATATACCTACATTCCTTAATGTTTTATATAATAACTGAAAATTATTAAAAAAATAAACTTATTGGCAACATTTAAGAATTCCAACGTAACATATATCGATATTATTCGAATGCAGGTTCTGGTCCTAGTCAGATTAGATCCGATTGGACCCAAACCCAGACTTGAATAATATTTGAAGCCAAGTTTTGGACCCAGACACGTCTTTTTGGGTTCAAAATTTGGACCCCTACTTAGATGCGAGATCAAGTCTACCCATCGGATCCCAGATCTGGTAGGGTCTATTGCCACCGCTAAACGGATATGGATGGTTGGTTTCAGGAATCGTAGTCATTTTAGTACGTAGTGTATCCGTGATTCTTCTTCGTTCTCTCTCAGGTATCATTGTTCCACTAAATCTCTCCCTCTCTCTCTGCAACTCTATTTTGGTGCTTATGCTACCTGTTGTATTTTACTGTTGCAGGAACTGTATAAACGTGGGGCTAGAAAATTTGTATTTCCATCTCTAAAGCCTCTAGGCTGTACACCAGGCATGCGATCACACACAGGTGGCAGGTGTTCGGCAGTTGCCTCTCATTTTGTGTATTATCACAATATTGCTCTCGAGGACCTCTTAATTAGCTTAGCAAACACATTATCGGCCTTTCAGTACATCTTCTTTGATCATCACGAGCTTCTCACTCCTATGACATGGTAAATAATATTTGCGCTTTCCTAATTTGATGGTCTACAGTTAATAAACATTAAAAATAAAAAGGCTAATTTTAGAATAGACTATTTTACTTAATAATATTGCTTAATAACTCATTCTAACGTTGTCCATTATACTTTTAAGTGTTATCGTCAAATTCACGAATTCGCTTCGGGCAAAGTGGCTGAAGCTTTTGGATTTTACGTCTAGAAGTGAAGCTTGGAGCTGTCGTTTCGCTCAGAATTGGGTCGCTTTAAACTGCTTTGATCCGATTCAGGTTTCAAGTAGATACAGTTGAAGCTTCGGCCTCTTAGGCTGAAACAAAGAAATATCTATATAAAATATATTTTTAAATATTTTTGAAAATTTTAATTTTAATTTTTTCCATTATTTCTATTAATTTTATATATAAACATCAATTTATTTAAATTAAATTAAAACAAGAAGAAGTTTGAAGTCTTCTCCTGACTCGGCCGAAGCACAAGAATAGACAACAATGCTTTTAAGGGTTGGTGCAAAAACCTCTCAATCCCCACTTACCTCATAGTTAAAACCGTGCAACTAAGCGACTGTCATTTTTCAGCATATAGTTCAAAAATTTTCTTGCAAATTTTGAGCACAATTACGTTCTTCTAGCCCAATTTTATGTTTAATGGCTAAAGGTGATTCTAATTTTTTTGTATCTAAAGGAGATAGTCTTATTATGTACTTCCTACCTAATTTTATATTTAATGACCAAAGATGATTCTAACCTTTTTGTACCAAAAGTAAATAGTCTTATTATATACTTCCTACCTTTCATAAGGTGAGGTTTTTATAAAGTGCTCATTTTATATTATATAGGGTATGTAAGGTGCTCTAATAAAATTTATCGAAAAATGTAGTTCTGATGTCGAAAAACTTACAATAACTAGCAAATTCATGTTCATTGATTTTCTTATGCTCCTTAGGGTTCGACAGCGGCCACGATGCTTGTTGTGGAAGCGGGCAAAATGGAGGGGAATACACATGTGGTGGAAAGAGTGATGCATGTGTGGTTTGACTCCTTCCATTACACAGAGGGCATACACAGGCTTGCAGCCTACAAACTGTGGGATGGGAATGTAAGTTGTGTCCGGCCTCAACCTCTCCAGAATTTCTTCAACACTGATATTGGAGAACTTCCAAAACTGCATCTTGGAAGAAAAGGGAAAATGAATACTGCCTCATCCCAAATCCATAAGTTAATCGATTATCTGAAATTATGGTTTGCAACAATGTTTCAAAATTCAAATCGGTGGGGCCGATTGTTCACTTACCGAGCCATGTCGGATCATTAAATCGGCGATCCGAATTTGTTCTAAATCAGTCTAAATCGATGATCAAAAAATTATTAAAAATAAATAAAATTTAAATAAGAGTTTATAGGGTAGGGATTTAGAGGGGGCTTAAAGAAACATTAGACAAACTTAAAAATAAAACAAAAGAATATATAGGGGTGTTTTGGAGGACACCAAGCTAGGACCCATACCATCCCAGAAATGGTTCAGTCCTGACTGATTTACATCTAAATTAACGATCTAAATCAGAAATTATCGGGATTTAAAGCAGCGGTATGTGGCAAAGTGGCAAATCTGAGTTTATTAAACAATGCCAAAAGATTATCCACTCCTTGGCCAGTGACTGTTTTGGTTTATTTGGGTGTCTTTTCAGGACCTGAATTTTGGAGATATAACCTCCTCTACCTAGGTACTATTGTAAAAAAGAATAAATAAATAAATTAAAATAAAAAGAGGACCCTCACAAGTTGCTCTATATCTCGAGCAAGTCTTTGTGGTGCTCGAGGGGAGTATGCTATACGCACCCTTAAATGAATGGCAAGATTTTGGATGAAATACCATTGCAATATTGCATAAAATCATTAACTGAACATTAACATCCAATTAAGAAATAGTATTAGATACTCCACAACCAATTCGTCAATAATATTAGTGAAAGCATATCATTAGATCATTTATCATTAGTATAAAAAGGTTACAATCATCCCCGACCCCAAGACATGAAAATTGGGCGGAAGGCGTATCCCATAAAATGGACGCAAAATCCAAAAAATATAAAAAATAATTCTCAGACTTTGGGTTGAGAAATGACACTCCCCTAGCTCTCCAATTTCAAATGGAACAATAAAGCTAATTTCGGTCCTTTTATACCAAAAGTAAATAATCTTATGATATAGAAATTGTCTACAAAGAGATCATTTGTACAAAGAAGTCATAATCACCCTCGTTCTTTAAACTTCTTTCATTTTTCCATTTCATTGTTATGGGATCATTTGCATTCAATCCTACATTATCAAATATAATTCCATATTTATGTGCAGGAAGTGGGGTGGCCATTTCTTAGAAGACTCATATGGCAAGAGATAGAAGAACCTGACACCTGAGGTTGACCCTGGTGTGTAAGTTTAAATAATATTTGTGGGCTCTCTAATTTTATCTTCGTGGATTTTTCATGTTCATGTTTTTCTCCATTAATAAGTGTTATATCCCTATGTATACCTATGTTTTGATTTTGAACTACTGTAATTTATGTCTTGTTTTGTCGTCCTCGATATTTCAATAATAAAACCGAAGTGCTTCATTGCTTTCTCTGTCCGATGCTCACAATTTGCTCCCACTGCAGCACACTATATTTACTCCCTCAGGCAAAGAGTTACTTAGCGAGGGTTCGAAATTTTGAGATCAACTATGGAACGGCAGATGAGTCTTTTTAAAAATTAAATTGCTCTTAAACACTTACATCTGATCTTTCAAAAACTGAAAGACAATCTTACCGTCGTTTTTTTCTCTAGCTATAGGGTGCAGATGATTTTTCTGTTTTTTTTTTTCCTTTAGGTTTGTTGCTAGATTGGGAAGTTTGCATCCGATGTTGTCTTAAGATTTTTGAGAGTTTATAGATTTACTAGATTTACACTTTTTTCAAATTTTGAACATAAATTTAAATTGATTACTTAAAAAAAAGGCAGACAAGGAACCCAATCTAATGCAAAAACTTCACACCAAGAGTTAGCAGGATGAAGTTTTAAGCTCAAAATCTATGAAAAAATGTTTTGAGCACATGGGCAAAATGGAGAGGAAAGAATGACCAAGGCTCTGCTAATAGAGATGAATATCACAACATGAGATTATAAGTCGACGCCTTTCATAGACCCCTCAAAAGTGAGTTTTCTCTCTCTGAAAAATCTTGGGATCATTGTATTAGTGAGTAGGATGAATATCACAACATGAGATTATAAGTCGACGCCTTTCATAGACCCTCAAAAGTGAGTTTTCTCTCTCTGAAAAATCTTGGGATCATTGTATTAGTGAGTAGTTGCCGAGGTACTATGAGAGTTTATTTGGACATTGTGTTTTGATTGTCATCAAGATCTGAATCATAATTACCCGGAGCAGGAGCAGGAGCAAGAGCGTTAGATCAATGACTGCCCGAAGCTCCAGAGCTCGGAGAGCGAGTTTTGGTGAGGGTAGAAGTTACAGATCGAAATCCCGTTTGAACAGGGAGCGAGATTCTGATACATTGGGATCGAGATCCCTATTTAACGGGAACACACTCCATGTATTTACGGAACAAGATCCCGTTTGATTAGGGAGCGAGATCCCGTCTGATTAGGAAGCGAGATCCCGTTTGAATAGGGAGCTAGATATTGATACATTGGGATCGAGATCTCTATTTGACAGGAACGTGTTACATGTAACATGGGATCGCACCCCCATGTTTATTAGGATCTCGCTCCCGTCGACAACAAGAACATGATCCCATTTGATGTTGAGTCTCGCCCCCATCTAAACAGTACCATGATCCTATTTGGCTAAGATCGAGCTCCATTCATTGTAGGATCGCATTCGCACAATGGTTGTCTGCGGCCCCATCGCAAAACTTCACTTGTATGAAGAACCAAATTCCATTACACATGGATTCATGGACCAACTAAGCACCACAGCCCGTTTCCATACAAATGCGATCTCAATTTGGTTAAATCTAAAAACCATTGTTCTATCTATCAATGGCCCATGTGGCTAGATACATGCACAACCAATCCTAGATGTCCATCGATTAATTTAATCCCATTAATCTAGTATGAAATAAAATCTTCTAATGCTATGAACGTTTAATGTTAGTATTGTTCAAATTCACATACATGCTACGAAAATGAGCTTTACATTGGCATTTGTATACATGAAAATATATTGTCTAGGATTTGGGTACCATTTGGATACAACCTAAACATATATGGTTACTGTTAGGCTTAAATTCGGGAAATGCATCATTTTTTGGTGGAAATAACTATATGAAAATTTTACTAAAAATATTAATTTTTATATTTAAATATTATTTTTATTTAAGAAGTTTCTTTTAGAAAGTTATAAAATGGTAAAATAAATTTATTCAAAATTTCAAAAAAATTATTGTCATAGAAATAAAGGTAATATATATATATATATATATATATATATATATATATATATATATATATATATATATATATATATATATATATATATATATATATATATATATATATATATATATATATATATCCAAATTTGGGAACTCATTTGAGAATTATATATTAGGAAAATGTTTATATAAGGTTGCAACCATAAAATGTAGAACTACGGATACACCCCAAAAATCCATCGGAAAAGGTTTTTTTTAATGTTGAAAACGTCTCTAATCGATCATCTCGACATCAAGATGTATGAGTGCATGAAAAAAAAATAAAAAATTTGAGTGCCAGAAATTGTGCATCTTGCAACATATTATCTACACCGTCCATTTTAAGAATTTTCATATATTTATAGATTTACATGATTTTAACCATTTTTGGAGTTTAAAAGTATTTAATTAGATATGAAAATAGATTTTCAGATAATCCTAAGAATTTTTTACACCAAAATTACATGACATGATAAAATTTGATTCTTAATTGGATTGTTTAAAGTTGCAACCTTATAGAAACCACACCCAAAGAAATAGGAAATTGGAAATAATAAATTTCAAGGTTGGTATGGTAGGGTAGACCCTGATGGATCATGAGCGCGCGCACACTCAACAACTCAACTTGCAATCTATTTTCTATTGTCAGTGGTATGATAGGGTAGACCATGATGGATCATGGGTGCGGGCACACTCGACAACTCAACATGCAATTTATTTTCCGAGAACGTCGAGATCGCAATCTTAAAATTCTGGGAGTGGGGATCTAATTTGTTAAGGAACCACATCTACAATGTTACGGAACGCGTTCTGTGAGACAATGCAAGCAAGACCTGTGAAGTAGAGGGAGCGAAATCCGTTGTGTATGGGATCAAGATCCATGCTTTAGCGGGAGCGAGATCCGTTTGAATGCGAGCGAGATCCCTGAAGTAGAGGGAGCGAGATCCCTGAAGCATCGGGAGCGAGCTCCGTTGTGAATAGGATCGAGAATCCTAAAAATTGAAGCGAGATCCCAAAAAGATGTGAAAGGGTTCCGAGCGAGATCCCGGCTCCGGAATGCCGGAGGGAGAATCCGGAACGGGAGCACCACCCGGTAACTATTTCTGAATATTGTGTAAACATATTCCTTTCTCTCTCTAAACTACAAAAATGGAAGAAAACCAATTTCATATCAAATTTTTTTTTTCTCTTCTCATGAATGATCATAATAGGAATTGGCTCACCTTTTTAACGATTACAAATGCTTATTTTTTGTGATCATCATAATTAGGCCGATAACTGAACAACATTTCATAGTCGTTGACACTAGAATTCAGTGAAATTAAGATGCCCGATACCGAGTATGGAAACTTCATTGCATTAGATGTCAACTATACAACCAATCTACAGCTTGATGAAGTTAAAAACTTATTGTTCTGTAATTTCGATGGGGCATGTGTTACCTTTATGGGTGCCATTATCCATTCCTTCTCCTTCGTGCAGTTTCCACAGTAATCAACATTAGAAACAAACAAGAAAAAGGAAAAAGAGAAACGGAAACAAAAGCAGTTAGTTGGGTCTGGAAATGCTTACTTTAATCTCTATTCTTTGGAAGGTAGTTTGGTCAGGAACTGCTTACTTAAAATGGTTTGACCTTAGCCTTGAATTTATTTATTTTTTTTAATAGTTTAGGAAGAGGTTTTTAATTTTCAAGGATCATAATGTATATTTAATCCCTAAGGTGAAAAAGCTTACTTCTAGAGTACTTTTGGATCTAAAATATTGCGTTCTACTTTACAGTCTGTCAATATTTATAAAAATAAAGAATAAAAAAAAAATGATTTTGAGTTTCTAAGTACTTAGAGAATTTTTTTATTTTTTATGAGGGCCATACCTTGTTTTTTGGATCACGTTTATTATAATATTGTACTTAATAATTATACTAATTACAATGATAATCAAATCTTATATTTTATTTATTAATTTATTTACATTATAAATTATACAATGTATTATTTTTTGTTATAGTTGTAAATTAGATTTTTAAATTATATGATATTATAAGACAAATTTTAAATTTATTTTTATTTGTATAGTAAAATGATGATAAAATAATAAAATACAAACCAATAATTCTAATTTCAATGTATAATATTGTATTTAGTTAGGTTTTAATAAATGTTTGATGAGAATCTTCATATAGGAAAAAAACATTTCAATATTCGCATATTAATGCAAAAAAATAAAAGTTATTAATGTAGTACCCTCATTTCTTATTGGATTCCTAAAAAACAACATTTATAATGATTTTTAATAATTTTGTTGAATTTGTTTTGAGGCTGAATCTGATCGATTCAGTCGATTCCCGATCCAAAACACCGATTCACCGATCTAAATTAATTTTTGGGGTGCTTGATCCGAGGCTCCGATCCATTTTTTAAACCGCTGCTCAAAACCAATAATGCAAACACATTTCACACAAGCATGGGTCTTAGCATTGTGTACCCCTAAGTGAATGGTGTTAGAAGGGATGGCAAAATTGTAAAGTATATGCTCAATTGGACCTGAGTACCAATTACTGTATATAAGAATAGGTTCTATGCAAAGAGGTGGATCTAGAATTCCATTCAGGTACAAATTAACATTCAAATGAACTACTAGCTAATGCTTTTCTCTCCACGAGCTCCATCCCCTCAACTAGTGAGTCTCAAGGGCTAAATCAAAAAATGTGGGACCATTATGGACCACCATTTCTTCAATAATGGCTGCAGGGTGATAAACATGAACAGTCCTTTGCACAAAGGGAACTGCTGAGCTTTCAAAATGTTAGGAATTTTGTTTTCTTTTCTCTCTCTCTCTCCAAATGTTAGGAATTTTTCTTTCTTCTCTCTTCCCCCACCCAAATGTTAGGAATTTTGCTTACTTTATTCCACCTTGACATGCATGGCGTGGAAAGATGTTTCTTCCACGTGATATTGATGGGGATAGCTCAATGGTCCATCTACATAAAAAAGTGAAAAAACATAAGAAAAATTGTAAATAAAATAAAATCTAGGGGCAAAATAGTCATTTGGGGCTTTCAAGACATCCTATAACATCGGCAAGAGATAGGTATCCTATTTTGTAAAAGGGTATGCACCCCTTTTTGTAAAAATTGAATGTCCCGATAGTAAATATCCCTTGGTATGATCCTGCAGGTCCACATATAAGGCGTGAGAAAGGTAGATTTTTTTTTTTTTTTTCAATATGAATTTTTGGCATCCACTATGATTTCACCTAATGACCTTTTCCAAAAGACACATAAAAATAAAAAACAAGAAAATCAACTTTTAGTTCCCTAAAACTTAGATCTAAGAGTTCTTTTAGGTTTGGGAAGCTTACATCCCAGGGTCCTAAAAATACACTACAAAGGATTTTTACATGTGGGAGCCAATGTCTCACATGCTTCCGCAGGAGCACATACTCATTCGCTTGTCTAATTTAAAGTGATGGAGACTGTTGGAATTTCGATCTCCATCAAGTACATCGATAACTTTGAAATCTTTTTTTCATATATGTCCTTTTTTCATATATGTCCGTCACAAAGTCGCAATAATCAATTTGAGCGTTTTTTAGTATTAAAACAACCTTTTATTTTCCAATAAAGTTTGCGGTGCATCTCACTTCTATTGTACACGATTCACACTTTACATAAAAGTTACAAAAAATTCTATCCATCTTTGTTTATATTTTATCCAAATCTCATTCAAAAGCTATTATAATATGGAGAATAAATAGGAGGAAGCAAAAAGAAAAAACTTCAACAAAATTATATAAAAATTTCTTTTATATGTTAATTATGAGTAGCCAAATTAGGAATTATGAAAAATAAGATTTCTATAATAGTATCGGGGTTTTCTCAAAAAGAAAAATAGAATATAATAACAAAAAAGTATAGTGAGCATTAAAGAGCTATAAAACTGATATCGAATGAGTTAAAATGAAACGTTAATAAAAACATCCATTTTTTAATTCAATATTTCAAAAGACCAAATTATTTCATGCTCTTTTGGATCATACTATCCACTTACGTCCTTGGATAAAACCCTAACTACGTATCTTTAGGATCCCTTGTTTTGGGGATGAAACCTCTTCTACGTAGCAACAAACCTCAAATAAATAATAAATAAATAAATTAAACTCACACTTTGTATGTGCATGAAAAAATAACATCCCCCTGCTGAAGAGAGACCCACCCAATTTTTGAATGGTTAGATATAAGTGTTTAAAAAACTTAAAGTTATTTTAAATTTTTAAATTTTGAAAATAATCATCTAGTAATACTTAGAGCCCAAAATTTTAAACCAAAAAAGCCCTCCAAAGTGGTTCTTTCACCGAGGGAGTAAATGTACAATGTCGGTGCCGGTATGCTTCCATGAGAATATAGTTAACTTAGCTACTAAAATGCATGTACCACAAGTCACACATCATGAGATTCCAGGTGGTCTCCATCATAACCGGCCGTTTTCCGGGACATAATCCCAGCCATTGATCGGAACCCGATTCTCCATCTTTATTGTCCCATCCCTGGCCTCAAACAACCAATAAAAAGAAGTGGTGGGCCCCACGACCAATCATCTACTGAATCTGAGCCGTCCAAGATATGTACAAACTCCAAAGGATATCGCACAATTACTGTATCCTTTTTTTTTCCCCTTTCTTTTTACAACGTTCATGCTTTTTCATGTTAGGACCACCCTGGATCTCTATATATGGTCCCGCATGGCCTAGCCTTGAAGTGAGCTCCCTCTTACTGAAAGAGTAAAACCTGTGCTTCTCTTCACTAAATTTTTTCTAAAGCTTAAATTTTCACTTTAATGGGCAAGGTTTCTATGTGGTTTGGTGGAGTGTTTTATGCTTTAATTGTTTGGGGTGGAGGGGTTGTTAATGGAGAAAATGTGATGTTTTTCATATTTGGTGATGAAGTTAATGATGTTGGCACCAATAATTACATAATTTCAAGTAAGGAGTTTCAGGCTAATTATTATCCTTATGGCATAGAAACCTCCTGTGGCTCAACTGGTCGACTTTGTGATGGCCTACTTATACCAGACTACATTGGTATCTCCTCTTTCTTCTTCTTCTCATTATAATTGATCTCCTTCTTCTTCATGGCTATTTTTTTCAGGCCCGTTTGGATCTCCAGAAAAAGATTGCCCATGAAAGTTAAAGAGTACGCATTTTTAAGGCCGACTTTATGATATTTGGTAAAAGTAAAGTTGTATCTCGAGACCCCATTTGGGAAATGTGAGTCCAGCATTGGAGACTTGTAATGGCCAAAACATATTTTCACCTAGAACTCGAAGTTCCAGAGTTGATGTATATCTTAAAATGGATAGTGCAGTAAATGTTTTATAATATAGATCATTTTTAGGATTTAAAACCCATTTTTTTTCAAGATCCAAGATTGTCAAGGTCAAGATAATTGATTTGCAGTTTTGCAAGTTCCTAAAGCTCGTTTTCGATTTAAGAGTCCTTCCAATCCATTTATGAGCTATAATAGCATATGTAATAGCTAGTTTTACATAATTGAGCCTCAATAGCATCGCTCATTTTCTCTTTCAAGTTAATTTCAGCTGAATTTGCAAATCTGCCTTTCATTCCACCATACTTGGAACCAAACGCCAATTTTTCATATGGAGCCAACTTCGCATCCGGAGGATCAGGGGCTCTTAGGGAGACAAATGATGAGGAGGTACGTTTTCAATCTTCGTTTATTTATTTGTTTTTGAATGTTCTGTTCAAATATAATATCAAAACGGGAGAATCTTATACTACGACAGGAAAAAGAGGTACTTGGGAGAAATTTTTTTATCCAAATTTTTTTAATTCCCTTTAAAATCACCAGATGAGAATTTTTTTATTTAAAAAATTAGACTTTTAAGCTCCCAAAGACCAGATTTTACCATAAAAAAAAGTGGACGATCTCTATTTAATATTAGAGTGTTACACTTTCCGGGAGAATATGTAATGTTTATGGCGCTTAATATTGGGTTTCTAAAAATACTCTTATATGGGGGTTCACCGGAGGAAGTGAGTGGATGATGTCATCTTTCAATCTCATGGTGTTAAGGATTCTTGCATTTTATCATCCTAAAATAAATTATATATTTTACAAATCGATTTTGATCTGGATTGGTTAAGGTGTTGTCGAATGTTGTACCATGTCTCAAGTTGAAATCGTACTGAACTACCACAAAAACAGAAAATGTTTATGCCCAATTTCCAATCATACCAATAATAATCTTCTGTTATTGATATGGACACTTATGGCCTCACTGCTCTTATGGCCCTTGATAGAGCAGAATGGTGAGACCACGATTTGTGTAGTCGACTCTAAATAATTCGAAAACGGTTATGATGATAATGACGATAATAATGATTAAATCTTCTTTTCTTGATACAGATTAGGAGTATTGAGTGCTTCAAATAACCAAATTATAATGTGGTGAAAATTGCAGGTTTTGAGTTTGAGAACACAAGTTGGTCAATTCATCTTGCTCCAAGAGAAACTTCGAAGAGAATTGGGGAATTCCAAAGCAAAAAAATTAATCGCTGAAGCTGTTTATTTCATTAGTGTTGGAATTAACGATTATAAGGCATTTGTCAACCAATATGAGGCTCGAACACAAATATATGATGCTAAAGAATATGTTGAACTTGTAACAAGCAATTTAACTGCAGAAATTCAAGTAAGTCTCTTGGTTTTCTTCCTTCTTTTCTTGGCCTCTTCTATGTGTGTATTTTCTTTTATTTTTTTCTTTTTTTAATGAGATTATATACAATAAGAGTCCTACATTTTTTCTGCTTAAGTAAATTATATACGATAAGAGTCCTACATTTTTTTCTGCTTAAATATTTTCCCTCTCAAGCCATTAGATGAGACCAATGGCTGAGGATATTGTTCCTTTGCCCAATGGCCCGTTCAATTTTTTTCACCATCATTTTTTCACATCTAATGGCTTGGTAGGGTATCAATTAAGGGATTGTATACAATGAGACTATTTACCTTTTATACAAGGTGATCACAATTCCTTACAATCATTTGATGTGAAATTTGGTATCTTGAACGTGTCACAAAGTTGTAGAAAATTTCTTTTGAAATTTGAGCTTGGTCAATGAAATAATTGCAGCCACCCAATTTTATATCCAATGGTCGATATTAATGCGACCACCTTGTATCAAAGGTAAATGATCTCATTCTATACTTTCCCATGAATTGATGTATTTAGTATGTAAAAATATACAATAAGGCCATCCACTTTTAGTGCAAGGATATCACATTATCCTTCATTGTTAGATTTGAAATCAGACAATTCGTGGTGTGTCATTGAATAATTTAAAAAATTTAAATATAAATTTTTTAACTTTGTGATACACCAAAGTATCAGATTTGACCTCCGACAGGGTAAAGTCCGTAGATATATCCCACATCCTTTCATGGACAATAATTAAATCTACTTGGGTAAAGTCATCAAGAGTTTCTACCAGCCCTAGAACCTCGATTTCTGAGTAAGTTTTGAGCTAATTTCATAAAACTACGGACCCAAAAAAGGAACCTTCCATGTAATTCTTCTTTCCCAGAGAGAGAGATGAAATGAAATACTAGTCTTATCATGAAAATTTGAAATAAGTTACCTTGATTGTTTGGATGCCCAATGTACATACTTTTAATTTTTTTTTTTTTTTTTTGACGAAGTGCATGCTTTCAATTTCTTTAATTTTTGACAGGTACTATATGATAATGGAGCCAAAAAATTTTTAGTAGCACTACCAAAGGATCTAGGATGCACTCCTGGCATGCGTCAACTAGCTGAAGGCGATTGCTACAAGTTGGCTACTAATATTACTGAACTCCATAATGAGATTATGGAGAAGATCTTGACTGCCCAAGCCACCAAATTAGAGGACTTCAATTACATCATCTTTAATCAAATGGAGTTTGTTGCACCCAGGATCCAAGACCCAACAAAATATGGTATAAGTTCTCATAGAATGGAAAGTAGTGATTACAAAATTACTTACCCAGATCACGGATCTGTGGTCACGACGCCGGTTCCCGGAAAAATTAGAAACTGGCCCTATCCCACCCTAAAATCCTTATAATTTTCTCTTTTTCTTGCCTTTTGTACTATTATCCAAAATTTGTTCAAAAAATTTCAACCCTAAAACCCGTTGTCCTTTCTTTTTTTTGTTTTCCTTCTTATTTTGCTACATCATCGATTTTCCCGATCTAGATTAGCTATCCAAATCAGAATCGGTAGGTCGGCCCGCCCAACCCATATGTGTTTAAAACTCTACTTTAGGGCATTCTATAGTATGTTTTGAGTTTCCTATAGTTCCGAACACTCTTACTCTTCGGTTTTACTGGTTCGCGAGGTGGAACGATGCACCCTAACCGCTCGTTGATATGAAACAGTTGGAGTGCTAGGAAGTTGTAGGAAACCCAAACAATAGCATAGCATACACCATTGTTTGGTTTTTATCTTTGAATTGAAACAACAAAATCGGTATAAAACAGGCCAATTACATTTGATTTTATCAAGGGATTGTCTACAAAAAAACCATTTATCTTTCGTACAAAAAGGTCACAATCAATCTTGTCTCTTAAATTTCAAAATGGGTCTCTTAAATTTCAAAATGGGTGGTAGTAATTGTGGCATTGAATAGACACAAAGTTTCAAAAAAAAAAATTTCCGACTTTGTTGCTTACCCCAAACCCTCACATTTGACATCTAATGGGTGGGAATAGCTGTGACTTCTTTGTACAAAAGATAAATAGTATTTTTGTAGACAAACTCTTTTATCATAGGAAATTTATCGAGATGTACCAAGACTATAAGTTATTTAATGTTTTACCTTTTTTAAAAAATTTCAAATGCATGAATCAGAATAGTTGTAAATATATAAAATATTAAATAATTGATAAGTTAGGTGTATTTTGATAATCTCCCTTTTATCAATGAGTAGGATTTAAATATGGAGACATAGCATGCTGTGGATCTGGTCCAGATCGACGGTGGGACACATGTGGAGGAAAGCTCAATGCTGAATCATATGAACTTTGTATTAACCGCTCTGCATATGTGTATTTCGACGCTTATCATGTTTCACAAGGTATAAACAAGCAAGCAGCCATAGCACTATGGGAAGGAAATGACTCATCTGTGAAGCCTCTTGCTCTAAAAGAATTTTTCAATAGGGAGGTTTCAGTTTCACATGTCAGCCATGAGAGGAAAAGGAAGGCCAAAATTGCTGCTATTGTGGAACACGCCTCGTCTTAGTCCTCGTCCTAATGAGGTACGTAACATTACCAAATTTGTAAAGCACTGTTATCAAGATCAGACCGGTCACTGGATTGGTGAGGGGTCTAATTTAGTTAAAATCAATCTGATTTCCCCATTGGATGTTTTTATTTAAAGAACAATAAAATAGTTGAAACAATGATAGTAAAAACAGTAACAGTTGATAGTGATGATCATGAGAATAATAAGGCCAAAACATGTTTTCTCCGGTCAAACTAGATGTAGTCAAACTTAGTCTTTGTGCAAAAAAATGACATACTTCTAGCTAGAGGAGATTGTGACATTCTTAAATAAAAGCTGAGCAGTCTAATTGTCTACAATCTTTGATACAATCAGATTGTTCATCTTTGATACAAAGAGATCACAATCAACTAAGGCGGCAGCATATGAAATAGGGTGGCTAGGATTAGAATATTGATTGCAACCCAAGAAAAAAAGAAATTCAAACTTTGTGACACATCCAGGCTGGTAGACTTCACATCTTGATAACCGACCTTGAAGTAAAAATAATAACCTTATAGTATTTTATCCCTTAGGAAATATATCGTGAAAATGAAATTCTAATTTGTGTGCAGGGTCCTTGGTGGCTAGCGTTTGAGCAAATCCTCTTCGGTGCGAATATAAAGGTCCAAGGCCTCAAGTTGGTGCTAGTTGCCTACTTATAATAGTCTTTTAGGGTTTTCCTCTCTCCTTTACTACCTAATGACCTTTGTTTGAGTCTCATATGTTTGCCTATGTTTTACATATTTAAAGAATAAAGGTTCTTATGATGTTTATTTACTATTCTTGAAGGCTATTTATAATATATTTTAGCTTCCACACTTTGGCTTTCCAAGAATTGTATGGTGATTTACACGCATCTAGTCCTTTATATTAAACATTTGTGAAGCAAGGTCACTCTCCAAATTTATTAGCGTACAAAAAAGAGGTGGCCAGCTTGATTTTGTTAGCTCATCAGAGCAAGTAATAATATTGATGATTATCCAAATAAGTGATAATTATCTCCATTAAATTAAACTTATTTTTCCTTCATACATGAGGAGACTCTTGAAATAACTAAAGCTAACCTGAGTAGAGTTGAAGGCAAGAAATTGACCATAGAGGCAAACTTAGCTCTTAGACGAGCTAGGACATGAGTAGAGGCTATGCTATTTCATCCAATGTCTTCTTGGTCATTAATATGCTAGCTTGCAGTAATTGTGGCCTCTCGAAAGAATCGATATTGGCCCATATCTTGCATGTGCTAAGTTGAAGTATTTCGAACAAAGAAATGGATACTTTCTCTGTATGAGGTAGGAAACCTAAGAATCCTATACAATTGATCCTTCCTTCAAAAAAAAATTTGATTAAAATATTTTAATGTTAGATCCAATTTGCTCTCCTTTTTGCTCCTCGTCTATGGCCATGGGACCCGCTAGCTATACAGAACCATAATTTCATTTGGTCTACCAAAAGAGTTAATATTTCATATGTATGGAACTCAACTAGATTCTTTTTGTATTTGCAACAAGTCTAATCTAATATTAGATCGTAAAATCGACTTTCCAAATAACTCTTCCTACTCTTTGGGATCTAATATCAAATGCAATGATTGGATAAATGACTCATTAGGATAGATATACAACACCCCCTAGAAACATACAGGAAGTTTTCTTCTTGTAGGGTTCGTAAAAACTGAATTAAATTTATCAATTATGGCATGAAATCATCAATTGGATTATAAATTGAGTTGTGGCATTGTCATGCCATCAATTGGATTATAAATTGAGTTGAGCTTAGCAAACTCTTGAAAAGTTTAAAGAGCTGAAGTTGACCTAAGTAGAGGTAAAGGGAAGCAAGAATCCGTTTGATTGAGTATGCTATTGATAGGTCTCTCCCAGTCATTATGGTGCAATTTGAGTGATATGATCATAAACAAATAATGTGAGTTGGAGAAAGATCTTCACATTTTTAAGTTAAAATCCATGATGTAATTTTAAGATAACATTTGGCTGATATTGATAAAAATTAGTGCATAAAGGTCCCTAGTTAAATTTGTCACTGGGATACAATGAAACAAATGACCGAAAATAAATTCTCACATGTTCGATTACACATGAACAACAAGAACTACAAAGCACTAAAGATTGACACGAGAGAAAATTGAGTAATAAAATAGAGAGAAGATGTCATCCAAATCCATGATTAGAATAAGAATTTGACTCATTTACATAAGGAAATATATACAAGGAGGAGACCATTTACTTTTACTGCAAGGACGTCACAATCATCATTAACTATTAGATTTGAAATCGGTATTTGGACACAAATTTCAAAACAAAATTTCTCGAATGTTGTAATATATTTTCATCCATTGGATTTCACATCCAATAGATAAAAGTGACGGTGCCCTCTGTTTGTACCAAAAATAAATGGTCTTAGTATATAACCCCTTTGTATAAAGAGCTCAAATGCCTTTTCAGTTTTGGAACATAACTACCAAAACTTTTCGTAAATCAATTCTGTTAACCATCACAACCATTTCATAAAGGAAAAAGTTCATATAGAGCCAAGGCTCTAACCAATTAAATTAGAGCCCACCTCAAAAATTTCACTAGAAGTGGTGGTTTGGATGCTTAAATATCCTCCAATTGATCATCTCGACATCAAGATGTATGGACATGAGAAAAAAATTGATTTCAAAATTTGGAAATAGTGCATCTTGTAACGCATTTTTGAACTGTCAATTTTCAAGATTTTCAAGTTTTCATAGATCTACTTGATCTACAGGGAATTCAACCACAGGCTTGATGGATTAGGGTGTTCACATTTACAGCATTACATCCCAAGTTTGAGTGCCACGATTTACGTACCTGAAAGAAAATTTAAAATAAAAAATACAAATTAGCTAGACATTCTCATCTGGAGCAAATTAAACATTGAAGAATATTAAGGAACTCCTATAAAAACTTAACAACCTTCTTCGTTGTCTTTCTTATTGACAGACCCTTTTCCTTAGAGTCATGCATGTGGGCCAAATGGTGCGTGGGGTTCCCTTAAGCGACAAAACAAATAGTGAAGGACATGTAAGTCCTAAGTGGACTTGTGCTGCTTTGATAAAGTTAGTTCTCTCTCCTAGCAAGCCAGTTTTTTAGTCCAGAAACATGCATAAAGGCAGTACGCAATGGTTCTGAGTGCGTATTTGAATTATGTAACTGCCCCAGACATGGGCTTTTGTGACAGCTATGAGTAATGTGAGAGATGAGGTGCATATGTAGTGGGGGCTTTCGTGACAGCCATGAACTATGTGAGAGATGAAGTGTACATATAGTGGGCGAGTGGGTATTAATAATCGTTGTACCTTACCATAAAGGTTTCAATTGGTGTGCATGGGTGCGTAGTGGGATTTGTAATGCGTTATGAGCCATGTGGGCATGCATTGAGCATGTTTGCAGTGGGTTATTTAACTGTCACAGCATGGGTGGTGGACGCTGAATGTGGTGCAAGCCTCCTTAATGATCATTGCCATGGTGGATGAGTTTGTGGGGCTGTATAAACCTCTTTTGAGGAATCATATGGGGGATCTATGATTGTATGCTATACAAGTGTACAAAATGGAATAAGAGTGTGTCATGGCCCTTTTCTATTGATTTGGATCTGACCCTTGTATGCATTTTGCTCGTTACTCTTGTGTGGCTTGTGGAAGGCTGAACTAGCCTTTGCTGGGGTAGGACTTAGTCTCGGTGGCACATGACTGAGGAAGTGAAAATTTTACCCATGTGAAACTTATCATGGAAGGAAGACTCATAGCCATATGATATAATATCTCATTAGGTCCAGTATCTTACAAGGATATATGCCCCATGGCCTAATATTAGAATTTCTCTTATATCTATTTTGTAGGTTATGGATAGGCTCGATGGGTGGCGCATGACTGAGGAAGTGAAAAATTTACCGAAGACTCATAGCCATATGATATAATATCTCATTAGGTCCAGTATCTTACAATGATATATGCCCAATGGCCGAGTAGTGAAACACTTACCATGGAATATATTTTCATATCTTTGTTGAATATATATATATATATATATATGCTCTCAGTGCAAATCGCTTGGGTAGTGAAACACTTACCATGGAAGACTTAGTTGCCATATGATATAGTACCTCACTAGGGCCAATATTTTGCAATGATACCTAATGGTCCAATATTGGGTTATTAGAAATTTCTCTTATATCCATTTTGTAGGTGATAGATAAGCTCTTTATCTATGGCATTAAGCAATGTTCTTGGTGTTGAAGATTTGAACATATCTCGAGGAATATATTTCCATATCTTAGTTGAAGATATGGAAATATATTCCTGGAGATATGTACGGCGCACGACTTAAGAAGTGAAAAATTTACACATGTTCCACTTACCATGAAAGACAAAGTTGACCTATGATATAGTATCTCATTAGGGCTTGTACTTTGCAATGATGCCTCCAATTCTAGGGTTTTAGAAATTTTCTTTTATCAATTTTGTAGGTGATAGATAAATTTATGGTTTTAAGCAAGGTTCTTGTCGTTGGAGATTTGTGCATTCTCAAGAAATATATTTCCATATCTTTGTTGAAGATCTGAAAATATATCCCTTGAGATATGTAAATCTCAAGAGATATATGTCCATATCTTCAACATTTGGCACTAATATGGCATTAAGCAAGGTTCTTGTTGTTGGAGATCTCAATCTTCTCAAGGAATATATTTTCATATCTTTGTTGAAGATATGGAAATATATCCTTTGAAAAAGAAAAATCCTTAATTAAGACAATATTAAAATTTATTTTTATTATTTTGTTCTCTTTCGTTTTTATATTTAAGACAAGTGATTCATCAAGTAATATCTTCTGCAAATTCAGAAGATCTTATCTTAAAGGTTAACCTAGAATATCTTTTCTATGTTCATTGTCTATTGTCTATGTTCAATCTTCAAGGCCAAGCCAATGGATCCAACACCAATGGCTCCATCCTCTAGACCAGATTGGAATCAAGACAGTGTTTTAAAGGGACTCTCTAGAATCCCGAGCCCAAGTCAAGCAACTCGAGTCGCATGACTTCCTCAGAGACTTGGCTGAGTCTTAAAAAAAATTGAAAAATAAAACCTTGGTAACCAATGAGATTCGGCCAATTTTCACGGTTTTTATTGCAGACTATCGAGAGTAACCCGGATGAGTCAGAGTTCGACTCGTCAAACATAAACTTGGGAATAGAAATCACAACGTGATGACTAAAATGTGGGTGTGCTACACTTAAGTTTTTCATCCCTTTCCCATTTTAGTAGTATGTTGAAAACCAAGGGACCACCACTTTATCAATCATGGACAAATCTGGGCAATCTTTTAGAATCTGGGTAAAAAAAATAGCAGCTTTTAGAATCTCAACGCTTTTCCCTTTCTTTCCAAGATTTATTCGTTGTTCTCCTGCATGGAAGGAGGACATTGCCGCTTACTAAATATTATTCCTTTCCAACAAAGAATAAAACATGTTTTATTGCTCCTTTTCCTTTATTCTTCTTTTCCAAACTGTTGGTATATAATACACAGTGAAAAGTAATGGGAAAGCTGAGTTGACCATATTCATCGAAAATTCAAATATAAAAAAAAGAAAAATGAGGGACAGAATAGTCATTTTGAATCTTCTTCCCCATTGTTTCATGCAAGAGAACTCAAATGACCTGTAATGTAAATTCCCAACATATATTTTTGAAGTTGAGAATAGCACAAGCTTAATGTCAGGTATGTAAAATCTCTTTTCCATAATATGGGCAAAATATGTATTTTCAATAATAAATGTTTTCATCGGTCTTTGAAAACTCAATTGGTAGGGTGGATCATCTGACCAATAATTCCATGTCAGATCGCCGAAATGGTCCAAATTGGCCATTCAGAAAAATATTAAAAGATGAAAAGAAAATATAAGATAAGCTAGAAAAAAACATTAGGGAGACCTAAGAAAGTATCTGATAAGCTAAAAGAAAAAGCAAAAAAAATATGTATCGATGATTCCCAATCCGGATTGCTGGTTTTTCAAACAATAGATTTCCTTAATAATTCCATTTTTTTATTTTCCCTTATTTCTCTATTATTCTTCTTAAACACAAATAGGCCACGAAAGTTTTTTTTTTTGTTTGGTCTATATTTTCATTATTTCTATTTGCGTTATACTTTTCATATGGTTGTTATGATTATAGATTATTTCATTCTGTGTTTTGTATCATAAGTTTTATATAACTTTTGATGTCCACAACTAGAATTTTACTTTGTTGAAAACCATATTTAAACAAAGCAGGAAAGAAAATCATCAAATAAAATCTTTTTTTTTTCATTTTAATTACATCAAGGAGGTTAATCAAGTAGCCCAAGGCTTCCTATTTTTTCAGGTGGGCCTGAAGTCGGAGGCATTCAACTTAACTTTACGATTTTCTTCACATATAATATTACATACTGTACTTCTCATATTTCCCAAATGATTTCATGCTTCCCCATGAGCATATTTTATACGTCTCATATAAAATAACATCATGAGATTGAACAATGATCATCTAAATTTATGACAGTGATGTCTAAATATTTAAAAGTTTGGTTTCGATTGTTTTGAAAATAATCATCAAGTGATTGTTAGGTTGATCCGAAATTTTAAGATTGAAAAAATTCTCCAAAATAGTTCTTTTGCCTGAGGGAGTTAATGTATAATATGTTCCCTCATCATATTTTCATTTTACCTTGGTAAATGTTGATGTACTTCTAATTTTGTGCATCTTTTAACTAATGTCTATTTTATGGTTTGGTGTTCCAATGGGCAGTTATACACAGGGGAACTGATGGGTAGGCACTCAAAATTCGAGACAAATTACCGATATGTAGCTCTTTTCCATTACTAGGTACTCGAAACTCCGGAATTTATAGCTCATCCATGGTAGAAAGAACAAAATAGATGGTCTAAATCGCATAAAAAAACTGTGGTTCACCACATGCATCAATCTCAGCTAATTGTTGATCGGAATTCCAAGTAATCTTTATGGTCTAAGTCACCTAAAAACAATACAGTCCAGCTTGACTGATACCGTGGAAACCCCACTCCCTCTCTCTCAAATATACTTTGGGTTGATTTAAAATTTGGGCATCAATATTTTTCACAGTCACGTACTTGTAAAAGTTATAAATAAATAATGATGGAAATACTTACTGAAATTTTTAGAGGTATCTTGATCATTTTATTTTTTATAAATTATTTTTTATATTTTTATTGATACGGCCTAATGTGGCTCATGCACCTTAAAATTTGATCTTAATTATTGGAAAAATAAAATTGAGACACTAAAAAAGGGTGAGTGCAAATGAGATTTTGAGCTTCTCATTTTTTAGAAATTTGCAGCTTCTCGGGGAGTGAAAGTCAGCATTTCTCATTTTGGAGAAATGCAGACATCTCCCTCGACGTTTTCATTGTGCCAAACTAGCAATTGCTATAGAAATCGTGAAGTCTCAATTTTGGCACCGAAATTTCTTGATTGCCAAACGACCCTAAAATTACCCAAATGCTTGCTCTCACTCTTCTTTCCATCACTATCCATCCGTTGATTGGGCGATTTTGATGATTGAATCCATAACTACTCTATGATCAAAAGGACCATACTATAATTTTTTCGTTTCTTGTTTTGTAAACATTTTTCTTTGTGAACTTTGTTCCCAGCCCCCAACACACTAATATGTCATTCGGTGTCTCACTAGTAAATCACATACTTATATACACACTACATCACAGTAGGAGTTACAATAAACTCATAAGTGAGACATGCCAAGAAGTCAAATTTCGTAAGATTCTTTAGTTGTCGATGCTTGTTGTCATTAGTGTTATCAAGATCGGATTAGCTATTGAACTAGTGCAAGGTCTAGCCCATTCAAAATCGGTACAGACCACTATCAAACTGATTATAATAGATTTTAAAAATACAAAGAAAAATATGAATGATAATTTAAAAATATATAATATATCAAAATTGCCCAATTTTGTTCGGCTGGAAACAGACGGTCGGACCAATCAAATACTGGTGTTGACTAATTTTTCATGAAATCCTGATTTTTCCTTTGGATCAAACCAAACAAAACACACATCAGCAGTCTGACCCATCGGCCCGGTGCTCCAGTTCATTCTTGATAACTATGGGCCCCATCACAACCATCCATTTACCCAGAAGATAATATGCAGCCATTAAAGGAGGAATCAGATACTCCATCTTTATTGTCCCATAGCAAACCAAAAAATTTGGTCCCTCATCCATGCAATGCCATTGCAATTCAATCTGAACCATCCGATTTCTACAAAGGATATCCAACCACACAAGTGGATCCTCACTTATCAGGAGTTCAGGACCATCAATGCTCTATATAATCTCGCATGGCTCCCATATGAGCCTCGAGGTGAGCTCTTTTGAATAAAATCTCTTAAAAAGAGAGATCTTTTTCTATCTATTTTTGCTAGTAAGGCAAACAAGCTTTGGCCTATTTAGAATGGAGAAGGCTTTTATATGGTTGTGTAGAATGCTGTATGTTTTAGTGGCTTGGAGTGGGGTGGTTGTTAATGGAGAGAAAAACATACTTTTTGTGTTTGGGGACTCAGTTATTGACAGTGGCACCAACAATTACATACAAACTACTAAGGCACATCAAGCTAATTATGTTCCTTATGGCATAGACATGCGCCCAGGCGCGAGTGGCCGTTTTTCCAATGGCTTTGTCATGACAGACTACATAGGTATCATTTCCTCTTCTTCTGCTGCTGCTGCTTCTTCTTCTTCTTCTTCTTCTTCACTTTCACACCACACAGAGCATTCTTGTTAATGTCACATTTTTGGAATTAAATCTAAAGTACGCATTTTGGCCTAATCTTTTCTTCTTCTTCATTATATGCGTTTCTTTTGGTTTTCCTCTCATCGTTATTTGACATGAGTACTAACTTTTCAGTAATTGTCCCCTCTATGAAAATGTTATGAACATAATGATGTTTCTAGAATTAAATCTAAGTTACTGGTTTTCTTAAAGCATGGAAAATCACATGTGCTGATCTTCTTGTTCTTATTTTTCTCCTTCTAAGGTACTCATTTTTCTTAAACCATGAAAACTCATATACTTCTTCGTGTTCCTTTTTGTTCTCCTTATTTATGATACTATATTGCTTGCGAAAATGACTTTACCAATATATTTTGAAGAGACTGAATGAATGTATTAAATTTTGAAGAAGTTATTGTGGTAAATAGTCTTTCTACTCTTTGTATAAGAGCACTCTTTTTTTTCTCTGACCCATGATCTTGTAGTTTTGTTTACATCCCCAAAAACTCGAATCCTTTTCCTATTTCTCTTAAGCACTTCCTTCCATTCTTTTTGGGACATCCAAAAAGGTATTGTTTTTTTTATGAGCAACATAATTTGAAGATATGGAAAATGATTCTATAAGCGAATGCGCTTATTTTATATTAGAAAAAAGTTTATAATGTACGTGATTCAAAAGTTGGTCTTTTAAACCGCTCAAATGAACAGTTTTTTTAATGTTTTAAACCATTTGAAAGTTAGACTTTCAAACAGCCCAAAGTTATATTTAGTGCAATCAAAAGTTTGACTTTCAAACTACTTCAATACATATAGGTGGTCTAAAAGTTAGATTTCCAAACTGAGGATAAAATGAGAAAAAAAATCTCCCAAAAATCAGACCTCAACATAATGAGGCCCAATATGTGGACAATAATGGTAATAACCAATTTTTTAAAATCCATCTGTAAATTTCTCTAAAATAGAAAATGTTATGGAGATGAAAGTCTATAAAATTGAGTATTTTTGTCTCTCCATGTGTGCATGGAGAGAGAGAGAGAGAGCCACGCCTCACTTATCATCTCTCTCATGTTCATCAATGCAATCTTTCGATTTGTTAACAAAACTCATTTACAAATGTATCGGCCTATACTCCATTAAAAAACCAAAGAAAAATTACGTCCTCATTGGTATACATTTTACATAATGCTCCATTTTTTTCAGAATTTATGGGTAGGTCCTACCCTTTTCTATTTTATTTTTTTCTGTTTAGTCCTTGATCCAATATTTGGAACATCAAACTAGTTTTTTTTTTTTTTTTCTTGGATTGTAGGGGTATTTGGGAGGCTAGGGGGTTGATTATCTTTAAGTTAGGTAGTTTGATGTCTCAAACATTGGACCCACCCACCTCTATAAGGCACTATCTCGCTTCTGGACCTTTTATTTGATATCTAAAAGCTGGTTCGATATTTCAAATATCGAACCGACCCAATTATATTATCAGATTGATGGGGTCGGTCTGATGTCCCAAATATCGAACTAGCTATTGGGCTTAAAACAAAAGACTCCAGAAATTAGCCTAATATTTCAAACATTGGGCTGACCACAAAACCATATATATTACGGTGTGGTTGGTTTGATGTTTGGGACATCGAACAATCCCATTTGAGTTCACTGCGATATTTCAAACATCAAACCATTTCCTAATTGACCTCGAAGCTTTTGGACGATGCCATAGTTCAAGAAAATGAAAAACTAAAATAAAAAACTGATGTGATGTATGCAACAATTACCTAGGGTAAAACTAAAAAAAACAAAATTAAAAAAAAAAAAAAAAGTAAATAAAAACTCCACATAAATTTTTGGAAAGAATTGGGGTATTTCGTAAAAAAAAAAAAACTACCTGCACGGGCGTAATCTTTCCTTAAAAAGAAACACAATTCAAGAAAGTGTAGGGAGCTTTACATAAATTCATATCCCTTGTAATTGCGGAGGAAGCTTTAGAGACCCCTGTCTAGCTGAGCAGATTGCTGATGCAAATCTCTCGCTCTTGAGAATGGGGTTAGTTCCTCGTAGCAGTACCATTTGTGCCCTAGCTAAGATTTAAGCTTTCATTCTCATTTAACGTATTCAAACATCACAAACAATTTCAAAAAAAACGGGCAAGGACTCTCATCCTCACTTAATTACCCAAAAATATAAAAGCTCTCTCTCTCCCCTGATCACTCTTGATCCATTCTCTTTCTGCCCTCCTTAGCTAAGGAGACTGCTGATGCATCTCTCTCTCATATTTCCTGTTCCATGTAATTCTCAGCAAAAAAAGCGAAGATCCCGTTGATCAGGCCTTACCTTGAACCGCATGCGGATCATTCATATGGAGCCAACTTTGCCTCTGGAGGAGCGGGAGTTCTCAATGAAACTAACCTAGGGGAGGTATCCTCTCACCCTTTATTATTATTGAAAGCACTGTACGACTCGCCAAGGTACTCGGTCCTTGTCCGACCTATGTAACTTGGTTGAGTCGAGTTTACATCTCTTTGGCTCTAAAGAATTGAAAAAAACAAAAGTACTTTGAAAGATAATTAATATGTAGTAAAAGTAAATTAAAATCTAAAACTAATTAAGAAAAGTTATAGCAAGCTTAAAAATATAGAGAGAAACATATTTAAAAAACCGATTAGGATATTTTAAGGGATTGTATACAATGAGATCATTTACTTTTGATATAGGGAGGTCACAATTACTTATAACCATATGAAGTGAAATAGGGAGGTCACAATTACTTATAACCATTTGAAGTGAAATATAATATCTTAAATGTATTACAGAGTTCGAGAAAAAATCTTTTGGAGCCTAGTCAATAAAATAAATATAGCAGCCCAATTTCACATCTAATGGTCAAGATTGATTGTGACCATCTTGTATCAAAGGTAAATGGTCTCATTATATACTTTTTCATAATTTAAAAATGGAAAATTGTTTTATAGGGTCGCAGTGCTATCAAAATAAGCAAAGCCCCACTTTATAATTCAACAAAAATTACAATTCAAGCATTGGAAAACGTTTAAATAGATCATTTCGGCTTGAACATATTAGTTGTGAAAAAAAATAACATTTTAAGATCTAAAATTGTGTATATTGCAACAAATTATCTAGACTGTCCATTTCACTATAAAATTAAATGTCTATAAGTCCGCAAGATCTGTACCATTTTTTTAGTTTCAAATTTTATTATCAGTGTTAGATATTAATTTAGATCTATCATGAAGATTTCTGTTGCCAAAATGCTTTTCAAACAATGATTTAATGTGAGGTTTTTTATTTTGTTTTTATAAAGTCTAGGCCCTATAGAAACTTCATCTTTTAAAATTTTTAAAGAAGAAAAAATACAAAAATAATGATTAGGACAACATAAACTCACCAAATTTTACCAAATACATCCAAAACATATTAACAAATATTATAAAACAATCTTGCATGTTTTAAGCTTTTTTAAGAAATTTTTTTTACTTTTTTATCCCTAATTTGTTCATCGAACTTAGGGATGGTGAGGCCGAGTAACTCACCCAAGCCTGAGTACAGACGGGCAAGTCACGGTACACTTGTAGAAGTATGCTATAATCTGTACGACCATAGAGGTCGAATGGTCATAAGTGCCATCACTCTCCACAAGATGTGTGAACGGTGATGGCACTAGAGTAGACCCGATAGAGATGACTTGATCCAAGTGTCAAGTCCCACTCCACGTCCATCATTGTTGATCTATTGATTGGACGGTGTTGAGACCAGCTCGGCAGAAAATAACTACTAGGATCCTATGCTTAGGAGATTCACCTCCTCTTTGGGCAGCTCCATCCGAACCATTAGGGTCATAAATCCGATTTGACTCTGGTGATTCTTAATCGACTAGGCAATTTTTAATTATTCCAACTCTTTTCCCTTCTTTTATATATATATATATTAATTGACCTTTTCCAACACAAGATTTATAGGTTAATTGAAAATTTCAGGTTGTGAGCATGTATATGCAAATCGAGCAATTCAAGGCATTCAAAAAGAACTTCACAGCAAACTTGGATCAATCAGAAGCTCATGAGTTAATTAAAAATGCTGTTTATTTCATAAGCGTGGGAATTAACGATTACAAGGTGTTTATCAACAACTATTCAGCATTAATAGCAGACTATAATCCGGCTACTTATGTTCGAGCTGTAGTTGGCAATTTAACGTTCGAGATTATGGTATGTATCATGTTTTTTTTTTCTTTTTTTTTTTTATGCGTGGGGTTTCAAAAACTAGTGAGAATAAGTATTTCAATAAAAAATCAATAAAATTTAATGCTCTATATGGGTGATATCACATCTCACCTCTCATGATAATTAAAAATACATTTATTAAAAAAATATTTTATTATAAAATAATGGTATATAAGTATCTAAATTTTGTTGACTACAATTATAAAATGCTCTATAGTGTAAGCACCCTAATATAACTATATAAAGTTTTGTTAGACTACTCCTATACATCGTGTATATATTTAATGTACTAGAGAATTTTTGACACTTGTTACTTTTATCTTTTATATATATATATATATATATATGACGACCTACAACTTTTTCCAACTTGGTCAAATGCCTAATAGTAGCGAACAAAACAAATCATAAGCAAACATGAGACGTATTTGTTAAGTCACAATCACTTACATGGTTGTTGTCAACTCACTCACAGTTATCAAATCATTATTAAATCTCTAAACTAGTTTTTTAAAAATCGACGAGTCGACTCGGGAGCTGGCACTGCCCGTACGAGTTCCATCATAAACCAGGAACCGCCCGCGGTTCTAGAGTAGAACTGTCGGTTCCCATCCGATTCAGCCGGTTCACACACGTGCCCTAGTTCGTCCGTACGCACTCACACGCGCGCACGTGCAAGGTTGCCCCAATATTTTTGAACATCGCCCACTTCTAGAAGAGAATCGGCGATTCCGGCCGAATCACTGTATAAAATCGAATGGTGACGTCATGTCTCGGCATGTATGACGTTTCCAAGGGTAATTGGAATATTTGTCTTAAAAATAAAGGTAATTTTCGACATTGTTGGACGGCAGCACCACATTCACATACAATCACGTGTTACCCCATGTACCGTTCGCTCACACGCTGTTGAAGAGCTCATCCTCACATCTTTTATAAACTTGGAAGTCGCTTGATATTTCCGATGTGGGACAATTCCCACTTGCCTTCAAGCCATCGTCACACAAGCCATTACCTAATAAACGGCCATATAATTTTTCTAAGCCATTAACTATTGCAAGCCATTGTCCATATGTGTAGCATTTTAATTTAACGTGTCAAATTAATAGCACTAATAAACGGCTATATAAAATTAAAAAATAAATTAATAGTACTCATTAATTTAGTGTGTCAAATTAAACAATAGCCATATAAATTTTTTTGATGTTTATTAGTTAAATAGTTTTTTCGATGGGTTTTATTACAATATTTCTGTATTTTTATTTTTATTTTTTTGTAGCTATTGTGCATATTGCCGATATGATTTTTTTTTTAAATTTTGGCATCTTTATTTTTCATTTTTTTGGGTAAAGTTATTTTGAATTTTTTAATATAATTACATTAGAAATTATTGGTGGTTTTATTTTTAATTTAGTCATATGATATGGAAGACTCTTCTAATAATTTTTTAATCACTTTTCAATTAGATAATATTCTAAAATATTTTCAATTTGTTATTATTTGTCTAATAAAGTAATTATAAAATATAAATTAATAATTATAATTTCAGTATATAATATTATAATTAGTTTGGTTGTAATAATTTTAGATTATAGTTAGTTAGGCTATAATAATTTAAGTTTTTTTAGCGGATTAGGGTTTTTTGCCAAAACGAGATTTTAAAGGCCATTCTTTCATTGATTAGTCTACACTTTATAATAATCCATGTATAATTATATATTTTATCCATGATAATTCTATGATTTTTTTTTATGTGATGCAAATTTAATATTTAAGTTTATACAGGGAAATAGAATCTTAATATATACAAATTGATGAGAAAAATGAAAGTTAATAATGTGGTACCCTCATTTCTTATTGGATTCCTAAAAAACAACATTTATAATGAATTTTAATCATTTGTTTGGATTTTTTTGAAGCTTTAATCAGACCGATTCAACCGATTCCCAATCCGCATCGTCGATTTGCCGATCTGGATCGGATTTTGAGATGCCTGATCCGGATCACCGATCCGCTTTTTAAACCATTGCTCTAAACCAGCGTTTTAAAAAACGCCGAGTCGAACCAGACTCGCCCGGTTCGACTCGAAAATCGTGAAAAGGGACCGGATCGCTCAAAAAATCGGATATCGTCCGATTCTAGAGAGAACCGGACGAATTCTGTACAGTGAATCGTCGATTCACTGTACGGAATCGGCGAGTTCGAACAGTGAATCGGCGATTCCGTACGGAATATTTTTTTTTTCTTTTTTTTTTTTTTGTAATCCATGATAGATTTTTTTGTAATACTTGATCGATTTTTTTGTAATCCATGATCGAATTGTTTTTGTTTTTTTGTAATCCATGATCGAATTTTTTGGTTTTTTGTAACCCATAATAGAATTTTTTGTAATCCATGATCGAAATGTTTGTTTTCTTTTCTTGTAATCCATGATCGATTTTTTTGTTTTTTTTTTTTTTTTTGTAACCCATGATAGAATTTTTTGTAATCCATGATCGAATGTTTTGTAATACATGATCGAAATGTTTGTTTTTTTTTTGTAATCCATGATCGAAATGTTTGTTTTTTTTTTTGTAATCCATGATTGAATTTTTTGTTTTTTGCTTTTTTTGTAACCCATGATAGAGTTTTTTGTAATTCATGATTGAATTTTTTGTAATCCATGATCAAACTATTTTTTTCTTTTTTTGTAATCTATGATTGAATTTTTTGTTTTTTTTTGTTTGTTTTTTTTGTTTGTTTTTTTTTGTAATCCATGATCGAATTTTATGTAATCCATGATCGAATTTTATGTAATCTATGATCGAATTTTATGTAATCCATGATTGAATTTTTTGAAAATTTGTGATTTTTTTTGTTTAATCCATGATCGAATTTTTTTTTGTAATCCATGATAGAATTTTTTGAAAATTTGTGATTTTTTTTTTAATCCATGATCGATTTTTTTGAGAATTTGTTTTTTTTTTTTTTTAATCCATATTATTCAAAGAGAAAACGAGAGAGATGATGATTCTGAGGCCACCCTATCTCAGCCATATTATTCACATATCGAGTCCCAACAGCAACAGTGTAGGGATGAGCACGAAATACTGTAAATTAAATGCTGAATGGCGGTTCATGCAGGGAAAAAACATATCAATATTCGCATATTCATTCAAAAACATGAAAATTCTTAATAGAGTACCCTCATTTTTTATTGAATTCCTAAAAAACAATATTTATAATGAATTTTAATAATTTTTTCGAATTTTTTTTAAGCTTTATTCTGACCGATTCACCCGATTCCCGATCCGAATCACCGATTTGCCGATCCGGATCGGTTTTTTGGAAGCCCGATCCGGATCACCGATCCGTTTTTTAAACCATTGCTCTAAACATATTTATTAGCAAACTCGCCAGTTCCTCAATGCAAATCAAATTTTTCTCACCTTTGTTGTGGTAGGACCTATATGACCTTGGCGCCAGAAAATTTGTCGTAACAATGCCAAAGAATATTGGATGTAGTCCTGCTATGAGAGCTCTTCATGGAGGCAACTGCCTTCCTCTGGGCACTGAGCTTTCTGAAGCTAACAACTACTTGACAGAGGCATCCTTGACTGTGTTAGAAGAATCATCATTCCATATTAAATTCATCTTCTTCGACCAAATAGTGTTTATGAAACCCAGGACCACAAACCCACAAAGTTATGGTAAATTTCTTACTCTTATGATACCTCGGAAGATTATTTCTACTGAATAGTTTGAGCAATCTATGTTAAAACGATCCTCTGGGGTGATCTACACCATCCAATTTTTGGATCGAGTGTGTCGCCTTGCCCAGTAGTCCTGTGATGGGTAGGCGGCATTCGTGCTATTTAGGTGAACTGTCAGTGCACAGATCTATAGCCCATGGGTTTTGTGTGATTATATGCTCCTGCAGACGCAAAAAGTATATTTATTCTCATGGGCAGAAACCATCCTTGGGTAGGAGTGGCAATGGACCCACCGAGACCCAGGACCCGACCGGTAAACCCGATCTCAGATCCAAGTATGGGTCCAAATTTCAGTCTTGAAAGGTCAGGTCTGGGTCTAAAATTTGGATCTGAATACTATTCGGGTCCAGATCCTGGTCCGACCCGTTGCCACCCCTGTCCTTGGGGTTTTCTTAGACCCAACAATTTGAGGATGTTCGTTAGAACCCCATACAAAAATCCGGCTTCAACAATGAACAAAGACAACCCAATTTTTAGATGATCGGATCTACGTGTTTATGAATTCAAATTAAACTTTTTCTTTTAAGATCATGGATCCAATGATTCTAAAGTGGTTCCCATAATTTGAAAATAAAATTTCCCATCATGTTGGGTTTTTCCCACAAGACCTGCTCCCAAGTTGACCACATGCACCTAAAATTAAAATAAAAGAAGATGATGCATAAGAAGCGAAAAGATTTGCAGCTCTCACTGGAGCACACTGTTCATTTAAAATTAAAACTAGGAGTATTTTTAGGATCGCAAATTTTGAGAATCTAAGCTCTTGAATTTAGCAACCAACTTCAAATTAAAAAGAAAATAAAAGAAAAATTGCATATCATCTAGTGATCTTGTAAATTTGAACATCTCAAGATTGAACAAGGACCATTCAATTTTCGGAGGGCAAGATTTAAGTATTAATTAACTGAAAATCCAATATTTCAAAAAATAATCATCTAGTAGTTCCTAGGTGGATTCTAAAATTTCTTATTAAAAAAAGCTACTCCTAGGTAGCTATTTTGCCTGAGTTAATATGAAGTATGCTCCAGCAAAAATATACCATACATTTTCACATAAGAATATTGTGTCAAACACACGACCAATTATAATAAAACATGCACAATTTTCTAAAGGGTGAGGTTTTTATAAGGTGTCCATTTTATAATATTGAAGTAAAGTGCACCGCAAAGCTATGCCAAAAGATATGGTTTCAATGTCGAAAAACTTTGTAAACACTTGAAATCTTGAAAATGAATGGTCCATATAGTGTATTAGAAGATGAACTATTTTTAAGAGTTAAAATATTATTTTTATATCTATAAATCTCAAGGTCCAGATAATGAATTGAAGGGCTTTCCAATATCAAAGCAACCTTCTCCAGTAGATTTTTTTTAAATGTACATCATTTCTACGGTATAAGGCTTGCACCTTATATGAACTTTTCCTTTTGTAAAAAAAAAAATTTGTTTCAACCCAATTTTTCTTTCAAATTTACTTTATATACTCTCTCTAAAGCATTAAGTGATTTTGCCAACCCCATCACTATCCAAAATTCATCGCGCGGTCACGATTATCTGTTAGTGTTTCATTTTTTTTCGAGAAAGCAGAATGACTTGAAATTTGGAATGTGTATTCATCAAAAATAGGAAAATCTTCAAAAAATATAAAAAAAATATTTTACGTGAAAAAATTGATCAAAATAACACCAAAACGTTTCGGACTTATTTTGGTCTATTTTTTTTCGCAGATAATTTTGTTTATATTTTTATTAGATGTGGCTCAGTAAGATGTACATACCCTTCAAATTTCAGGTCATTCCAATTTGTAAAAACAAAATGAAAAATAAAATACTACGAACAATCGTGATCGCGCGATGAAATTTGAACGGTGATGAGGGTAAGCGAAATCAATATTTATTTTCGCCTATAGGAATTGGGAAGACTTTTCCATATATATATATATATATATATATATATATATATAGGGGGTTTGTCTAGAGTTAAAATTTTGAAAGTTTATGTCTTAGAACTTTATTTGTAGAGTGCTCTTGTCCTTTAGTTAAAATTTCAATTTTACACTTTATGAAGATGACAAAAATATCATTTATCTTATAATAATATTTACAAATTTTTCCCATAAAAATAAATTTTTTTAAAAAAATAGACAACAAAATTAATAAATCCACCCTTCAAAACTCTCTTTATCTTGAACCTTTGTAATTTGAAGGGTTATGAAGTTTAGAATATCCCATATATATATATATATATATATATATATATATATATATATATATATATATATAAGATGATGCTAGGGGTGAGCCCACTAGCTCACGTAATAGTATAAGCCTACTAGTCCAGATTTAATTTGAGTCGATCTGACGATCGAGAGTGTTTGAATTTTAATGTTTTTTTTACAAATCCAAATCACTTGAAATTTTAGATTGATATTCTTCTCATCAAGACACATCTAATAAAAATATAAAAATATAAAAAAAATAATCCGAAAAATTAAAAATGACCAAAATACCCCCAAAATTTTATGGGGGTATTCTGGTCATTTTTTATATAAAATATATTTTTAATATTTTTCAAACATTTATCTATTTTTTTTTATCAATACACGTATAAAATTTTAAGTGATTTAAATTTATATAAAAAAATTAAAATTTAAACACTATCGGGAATCCGTGATAGTTAGATTAGCCCATACTCAATTTGGGCCATTGGGCTCATTTTTTCTTGTGAACCCATTGGCTCACATAAGCTTTTATATATATATATATATATATATATATATATATATATATATATATATATATATATATATATATATATATATGAGTAACGATCCTATGAGACCCTCCACACCTATGTGTAGGATCTCAAATGCGTACCATTAAATTTGACACATATCTCTAGAAAAGTTATCACATGGGTGTGAGACTTGACTTTTTTAGAGATATATGTCAAATTTAATGGTGATCATTTAGAGTCATACACACATGGGTGTGGGAGGGTCTCGTAGGATCACTAATATATATATATATCATTTAAAACCTTACAATTGAAAGAAAGACCTATGTGATCTTCCCAAGAGGAATACAATTTTTTTTCTTTTTAATGATAATAATCACCCCTTTTTATTTCGGCATAAAGATCACTTACAGATGGTCTTTTACAATAAATAAATATTTCAAACAAGACAACAATAAAAATAAAACTCAACCAGTTGATGTCATTTTTATAACTTAATATTATGCTTGAGAATATAAAATAAAAGAGCAAAGTAAGTAAAAGAGAAGATGTCAGAGATTACCTCAACTGGGTTTATTACACCCCACACCAAGTCACCACATCCAATAGCGTGGGATCAGTGGTTTAGCTTCAATCTCGAACCGGGCAAGCTAATTTCGGCCGTACTAGGTAACCACCATTAAATCTCTACAAAACCCTAACTCCAAAATAATTAGGCTCAAACCTTAATTTTCTCAAGCCTTAGTATTTTTACGTCAATAGGAAGAGAGAATGAGACCTAGGGTTGGGGCGTGCCCCCTATGGGTCTTAGGAGAGAGAGAGGGTTAGAGAGAGAAAGCTTGAGAGGAGAGAGAGGGGTGTGGCCCCTAGGGAGGAGAGAGAGAGTGTGTGTATGAGATAGAGAGAGAGGTTCTGAGAGAGAGGTGTGTTGAGATGGGGGAAGGCACCCCTATTTATAGTGAAATTTAGGTCTAGAGTTTTTTTAGGATTTCCTATAGTTTGCTTCTTTCTTGAGATTGAATATGAACTGTTGATCAAGGTGACTTGTAGGGCGAAAGATCTGAGTCATCCATTTCATAGATGGGCCATCAACATTATGGAAGGTACATGAACCATTATCCTCCTTTCCTTAAACCATTTTCCCATCAATATATTTAAATAAATTAAGTCTATTAAATATGTCATACATTCAATAAAATTACATTATCCATCTCATATATTCCATAAGAATATATCAAGAAATATCAATTCAAGATATTCTATCAATAATCAATATAAGATATGGTCAATATTTCCCAAACAATATTTGACCATATGCTTATAAGATGGATTTTCCAAAAATTACAAAACTTGATATCAAAGAAATAACAAAGGAAGCAATGGGTGGGGCGTGCCACCCATATGTGGCATATGTAGGTCCCCACCCATTTGCCACATGGTCGGCCCATGTGCACTACGGGCCCCCATGAAAATTTTATACATATTTTAAATTTTATTTAAACATTATTAGAATTTTATATAATTTGTAAAATCAATAACTTTATTTTAATAATTCTAAAAATCATAAATAAAATATTAAAATATTCATAAAAATTCAAATAATAAATCTAAAATAATTTCTATAATAAAATGAATACAATTAAATTAATATGATGGGAAGTTGGTCTATATGGTTCAAGAATTCGATCAACGATCATGGGGTACTCTACATTCAACTGTGGACTACAAACCACACTTGTTTTATCAAACCGACTCAGTGTTTCCCATGACCCACAGTCCAAGTAGGGGCTCATTAGCTAGTCACCAAAATCTGACCGATGAGCCAAGGGGTTGCAATCCTAGTTTGTGGATTACAGGTCCTCCCCTAGAGACGAGTCAAGGTGACCACGACCTGATGCAACCACAGCTCTATGATACATAGGGATAGCTCTCTCGCACATGCATATGCTTCACCCAAAGGTGGACTTTCGCGAACGATCTATCGATATGCATGTCATGTAATAGAACATGGATGAGGATTTATCCCCCGTCTCTGTAGGCTTATCATCACATATAAGGGTCACACAGTCCTTCGGCTCACTCATCTAGGCATAAGTTCCGATCACATCAAGGGCTAACCCAAAATCCTTATCGGTTTATTCTTTATGCCTAGGTACCTTGGGTTTTCCAACCGACTGGCCAAGATCATCAAGTACAGTCTGGTATCCGCAAATATCATTTGCTTAGTATGGTTCATGAAGGACCATACTTCCACTGAGTTTATGTTCCACTATAATAAATGTTTTTCATTACACACTCATAAGGCCTTTAAAGGCCACGTACACCCAACAACAATAGAGAAGGTACCTAACAAAAGAATTAAAACAAGAGTGAGATTTGCATAAGGTGTCAATTTTATACTATTGAAGTAGGGCGCATCTCAAAACTATGCCAAAAGATACAGATTTTGTGCCAGATAGCCTTCCGATGGGATGAAAATCTATTGTCAACACCTAACTATGAAACTCAATCTTTAAAAACAATGCAGATTGAGCAAATCTATAAACAATTAATTTTTTTAAAAATGAATGGTCTAGATTAAAATTGTTCTCTCCGATCAAAGACCTAATTTGGAGTATTTTCTAAAAGAAAAAGTTTATATAAGGTTGCAACCTTATACTATTGAAGTCTGGTGAACTTAAAAACCCTACACAATATAGTTTTCCGATGTTGGAGAACCTTCCAATTGATCATCTCGACCTCGAGATGTATGAAAATAAAAACAAAAAAGAATTCCAAGTCTAAAAAATAGTACCTCTTATAACAAGTTATCTGAACTGTCTATTTTCAAGATTTTCAAGTGCTTATTTATCTGCTTAATCTGTACCATTTTTGAAATTTTGAATTTTATAACCTTGGATGAAAATAGATTTTCATGCTATCATAAACTTTTCGACACCAAGACAACATCTCGAAGTAAATTTTAGAGGTGCACCTTACTTTTATAGTATAAAGAGGCAACGTTATACAAACCTCGCCCCTTTCTAAATCTAAATTTTTGAGATCCACAATACTAGAGTGTTAAAAGAAATTAGATTATGAGTCTCCAACTAATTAAATATGACCATCCAAAAATCTGGTGGTATCCACTCAATCTTAAGCCCCAATAAATCTTAGGACGTTATATTTCTCATGCACATATTAAGTACCGAGTGATTTTTTTTTTTCTTTCTATTATTTTTTTGAAGTTCCCTAAGTTGAGGAGGTTACAACCACAAATTAATACTCAAAAGAAAAAGGGAAAATTATAGATAACTCCTCCAAAAAAAACTTTATATACATCCTACCTCCCAATTCTTTTTAAATTATATTCTAAACCCCAATACTATTTTTCTTTGTATTTCCCCCCGAATAAAAAAGTCAATGAGTTTTAGGATAAAATTATCATTTTTCTCCTTTTCTATCTTTTTTCTTTTTCTACCTCTCTTCACCCATCTTCGCACTGTACTTGTTTCTCTCTTTCTCTCTCTACCCTCCCTCACTCTTTCTCTCTCCATTTTTTTATGCCATCCGGCACACTCTTTGCCGGATCAAAATTTTTTTGCTGTCCTGTATGTTTTTGTGGTAGACCGTAAAAAAATTTCAATCCAGCAAAGAGTGTGCCAGACCGCCTAAAAAAAATAGAAAAAAAAAAAGTGAGGAAGGATAGAAAGAAAAAGAGTAAGGAAAGGTAAAGAGAGAGAGTGAATGAGAGAGAAACAAGTGAAGAGAGAAAAAGAGAGGACATGTAAAGAGAGGTTGAAAGAAAAAAGTGAAAGAAAGAAAAAAAGGGCAATTATGTCTCAAAACTCATACATCGAAAAATAGTGTTAGGGTTTAGAATATGATACAAAAAATATTGGGAGTATGATGTGTAGAAAGTTGATTTTAAGAAAATATTTATAATTCTCCCAAAAAATTGGGTTCCTAAAAAAATACTGAGGTAGGGTTTTTATCAATAGGGCATGTACCCATGGGAGTACATAATCGTCAATTGTTTTCTTTTTAAGTTTCTTCGAATGATAAAAACAAAAAGCATAAAATAAGATCGTTTTTCTTTTTTACAAAACCTAGACACAAGCACACCAACTTTTAGATCTGAAGTTGGTGGGTGGGTGGGTTACTAGAGAAATTTTTTTTTGACTTCATGTAGAAAAATGCCGTGCATCTAATTTTACATTTGACAGCATTTAGTGTTAGTGACCTTTTTGTACAAAAAGTAACAGTGTCATTGCGCATAATTTTTAAAGGAAAAAGGCCTAAACATCTTATTTTCTCATGTTGTAGGATTCAAACATGGAAGTAAAGCTTGTTGTGGATCCGGTTCATTTAGGGGTTCATTTACTTGTGGAGAAAAGGTTTGTGGCCAAAAATTCAGCCTATGCTACAATCGCTCTGCTTATATCTATTTTGATGCTTACCATTGCACACAAGATTTAAATATCCAAGCAGCCAATGCATTATGGGAATACAATGAACCTGCTGTGAAGCCATTTCCTCTCGGGGACTTCTTTAATGTGATCAATGAGAAAAAGGGGGAGGAGAACAGAGCTTCAATTCCTCTCCTCAAAGAACACTTGAACTCCAAGATCTCACAAATGGTTCAAAAGATGGAAAAGGAAGGAAAATTTGGCTCCATGGTGGGTCGTGCCTCCTCTAGAAAAGGTATGGGACAGTACTATGAACTTTTTTTTGCGTAATTATGGGGAAACAGGCGCCTATCTGTTTTTCAAATAGTTTACGAGTTAGTTTTTTTTAAGGTGTTAGTGTGGTGAAAACCACAAGGTGGTGACTAGGATGTGGAGGTGCTACCACCACCATTCCTACCCCTTTCCCAACAGTACAATGAACTCAAATCACTTAAGCTTTGGCTAAGTGTAAGCATAAACAGCTTGGATGTGGAAGGTCAAAAATTACAAATCCTTGAAGTTTGTCCCAAAAAACCAAACAAAACTGACATACCTTTTTATTTATGGGGTTGTATATTGTAAGACTATCTCTGTTAAAAGGATGCTACATTTACTCCTAGCCATTGGATGTCAAATTAGGTGGCTTGTGGTGTTACACAAAATTCAAGATTATTATTTTTTGACATCTAATACCAATTGTGATATAAAAACAGCTATTTGATTTGAAATCGATTAAAAAACACACAAATTTCAATGAAAAATGATGGAGAAAGATCGAAAATGCAGATTGGGCAAAAACCAAATTTTTATCTTCCTATTCCATTGAAACCAGATTTTGATTCTTCTTCTTTTTCCTTTTTTTTGGTGAATTAATAGGGGTGTCGGGCCCCTACCCATTTTATTAAAAAAAAGGAAACATATTTCGATTCAAAAAATAGTAGTGCAGATATTGTAGTATACTAAAAGGCCTACAAATAAAGATAAAATTAAGAAAAAATGTGCGAGAAATAAGGAATAAATATGAAACAGCAGCACATTTTATGCCAAAAAAAGATTTAAAGAAAAAAAGTAAGCGGGGGTAATCTTCAATTGAATCGATGATTCCCCAATTAAATTACCGGTTCATTGACAGAACCATGTGATTCACCAGGTTAATTCCCAAATTCATAAGGAATCAACCCAATTAATTGTCGATCTCAATTCAGATCAAACAATTCTAATCCAAATTGATTATTTTTGAAACACATAATGCACTATTGATCGTCTCATACCCACATTTTAACACTCAATTCCCATTTACGTGCAGATTTCGTGGTGGAACAGGCTTGAGCACAGCCTATCTGGCAAAGAACAAAAAGTAGATGGCATCCAAGGTTGGAGTTTGGTATCCTATCCTAAAAATAAAGTCAGCCGGCCTTCTACTTCCCTCTCACTTTCTACAATAGGGTCTCATGCCTCTGTTTGGTTTGTGCCTGTTTGCTATAAGTACGATGTTGGTTTTTTATCATAAAAAATCAGGTCCTCGTGGACTTTACTTGCCATATTTGTTATTTCTATCATCAATGGATTGACATGGTTTCCATGAGGTTCCTATGTGTTGGTCTCCATTCATCAATTCACTCAGCAAGGCATACCTATATAGGTGTAGTCCTAGGGATGAAAATCGGTTTGGTCAACCCGATCTAGATTTGGACGAGGCAGTTCATGTCTAGGCATGGGTTCAAAGTTCATTTCTAGCCCAGACCTATCAGGGTCGAAGTTGCCCTGATATGTATGTTTATGTGTGTGGAGAGAGAGGGAGATATTGATTGATTGATTTTGTGAGTAGTCTTGCCTACAGAATAGTTGTGACTTGGACAGCCAATATAGAACCAACCGACTCCCAGAACTGGTGGGTGCATTTTATTTAAAGGATGAAGTTTCTATAAGGCCGGGTTTTATGAAACAAAGTAAAGTTTCACCTAGAATCCTCATCCTCAAAGTAATTTGGGCATCGAAAATCTCTATGGTTGTTCTAAAATTAATTTTCAACAGTAACAATGAAAATTGAAACTCAAATAATAGTATCGATCTTGTAGATCCGTGAACACTTAGGCGAAATGGACAGTCTAGATCATGTGTTACAATATATGCTATTTTTAGGGCCTGAAATCCTCTTCTTTTTTTCCTTTTTTTTTAAACAATTGTAATGGTCAAGGCCGAGATGATTGATTTGAAGATTTTCCGATACCAGTACTGTAATTTTCAAAGAGATTATGTGAGTTGTCTATCCTACATAATAGTTGTGAGTTAGACAGCCCATATAGAACCACCTGATGCCACATCTGGTGAGTGCATTTTATTTAAAGGATACAGTTTCTATAAGGCCTAGGCTTTATAAAAAGAAAGTAAAGCCTCACCTTGAATCATCATCCTGAAAGCACTTTGGGTATCGAAAATCTCCATGGTGGTTCTAAAATTAATTTTCAATACAGACAATGAAAATCGAAACTCAAAGAATAGTACAGATCTTATAGATCCGTGAATAGGGCGAAATGGATGGTCTAGATGATGTTTTTACCATATACACTATTTATGGGGCTTGAAATCTTTTTTTTTTAACAAATGTAATGGTCAAGGCTGAGATGATCATTTTGAAGGTTTTCCAAACACCAGAAATGCAGTTTTTAGTGAACTTTTAGTTGAGGGTTTACTTATTTTGATAGAACTGCAGCTCTACCAAAATATTTTTTCTATTTAATTATATAGAGTACATTGTTCTTTATATTCATTTTGGTGTACCAAGGTCATTCACACTACTACCCAAACTTTCAAGTAGATATGATTTATAAGAAAAACGAAAATTTGAAAAAATGTGCACACTTACCGGCTGTCCAGATCTAGGAGATTGAATCTAGGCTTCACAGTCATTTCTAGTGATTCAGTGTAATGCCAAAGCCTAAAGCACAACCAAATTGAAGAAACAAGCTTAGGCATCAAGCCTAAAAAATCATAGACAAAGCCATTAAGCACAAAAATCATAGAAAAGCCACTGAACCCAAAATCGTGAGACCACTGAATCATGATGAAGTGGTCCATAGAGATAGCTATTCATATATGCTCTCCCCATTAGATATACACTATCTTTCTCTTAATCCTTTTTTGGGTAAATGCACTTTAACTCAGTATATTTTTGCTAGAATACAATTCTCCTGGAGACAAAGGTCTTCAGAAACTCTGTTACAAGCTACATTTCTCCTGGAGACAAAGGTCTTCAGAGACTCTGTTACAAGCTACATTTCTCCTGGAGACAAAGGTCTTCAGAGATACACTGTTACAAGCCAATTAGTTAAACTAGTGTTTCAAAACTCGCCTGAGTCCACTTAGACTTGGCCAAGTTACTCAGATTTTCCCTACGGGCAAGGCCTAATTGGGCGAGCTCCATTGGAACTCACTCCACCCTTCTAAATGTGGTGAAAAGATATTAAATAAACAGAAAAAATGACAAAACATTGGTAAACACCACCATCTTAGTTAGAATTAAGTTTTTAGAAGATATTGGTAGCTTTTAAGATGATTTGAGAACTTTCATGTCTTTTGCCTTTTTTTTATTTTTTCTGAAATATTCAAAATCTAAATCAAAACTTTTAATAATCCATATTTTATTAATCTTTTTCATCATTTTAGCCTTCTAAAGTTCCCTATTGCTGATTTCATTTTTTCCTTATTTTTAACTATTTTTTAAAAAATTGGAGCTTATTTTATTTTATTTTTGCTGCTGAGCACAGGCGGACTCAGCCAATGTACTCACCTCTATCAAGGCAGAGTACCAAGACGAGTTTCTACACCTAGAATTAAACAGAAATCATGATAAATCAGCATAAATCAGGTGCCAATCAATTGAGACTCAAACTAGCAGATCTCAATAGTCTTATGAATCAAAGTTGTTTTCATGTTAATAAATTAGTAAACTTGGTCCAATCTCTCTTCATTCATCAGATCACAGAGAACTTCCTCTGTTACAGATGCATAAGATCTCAACTGCCTCCCCAACTCATCTAACATATCATAAACATCCTTCCATGTCTTCCCTCCTTGAACAAACTCATGGACAACACCCCCTACCTCAATTGAACTCCACCCATGCCTCCTCTCTATCCCCAAATCCTCCATCAACTTCCTTACCCTCTCAACATCCTCCCATCTATTTGCAGCCGCATATATGTTCGACATGAGCACATAATTCCCACTATTTTCAGGTTCCAACTCCAAAAGCTCTTTGAAAGCCTTCTCCCCCAACTCAACATTCCCCTTCATTTTGCATGCACCAAGTAGGGCTCCCCATACAACTGCATTAGGCTTCGTCTGCATCGTTTTAACAAGCTCTTGGGCCTCATTCAAAAGTCCAGCTCTACCCAATAGATCTACCAAGCAACCATAGTGTTCAATTCTTGGCCTTATTCTATACTTATAAATCATGCAGTTAAAGTAACCTTGGCCAAGTTTTACAAGACCCATGTGGCTACAAGCTGTCATTATACCCACAAAGGAAATTTCATTAGGCCTAATTCCTTGTTTTAACATCTTTGAGAACACCTCCAAGACCTTATCCCCTAGCCCATGCATTGCTAGACCTTCTATCATTGTATTCCATAAGTATATATCTCGTTCGGATACTAAATAAAAAACTCTCAATGCATTCTTAATTTCTCCACAGTTTGAATACATTTCTATAAGAGTTGTTCCCATATATACATCAAGGCACATGCCATTCTTCACTATGTATTGATGAATCCACATCCCTGCTTGGAGTGAACCCAAATGAGCACAAGAAGAGATAGCACTGACAAGAGTTATGTGGTTGGGTTTGGTAGAGGAAAACACCATGCGATTGAAGAGAGAAAGAGCCTCCTTGTAGCAGCCTTTGTGAGTGTAACCACTGATGAGCGCACTCCATGAGACCACATCCTTAAAACACATCTGATTAAAAAGCTTTCGTGCTGATTCTAGATCTCCCCACCTGATAAACCCAACAATCATCGCATTCCAAGTGATGTTATCTCTCATGGGCATCTCTTTGAATAGCTTTTCAGCTTCTTTAATGTCGCCTTTCTCTGAGCAATAGGCGCAAATCATGGCAATCCATGAAACCTCATCTCTCTCTTGCATTTCATCAAAGCATTGGGCAGCCAAATCCAAAGAACCACAAGCTGCAAGCACTTGGAGCAATTGAGTTTGCACATGGACATCGCATTCGAAACCATGCTTGACAATTTGACACTGGGTTTGAAGTGCCATAGAGAGAAACTCAAGCTCCCTAGAAGCTCTAAGCACAAAGGGAAATGTGTAATTATCAGGGGAGAAGCCTTTATCAAGAAACTGTTTGTACAAAGTTATGGCTACTTGAGGGGTGTTGCTAATTGAATAACCTCTGATCAATGTGTTCCAAAGAAATACATTTGGTTGATGAACTTGTTCAAATACGTCTAATGCATAATCCATCCTATTCATGAGACTGCAAAATCCCATCATTTTAGCAACAATGGTAAAGCATTGAATGAACCCAGTTCCAGTTACTTGGGCATGGATTCGCCGAAACTCTTCAAAGTTGGAGCATCTCTGTAGAAGCGAAACAATCTTCTCAGACAAAATATTCATTGAAACCATTGGTGAAGTTCATTAATGGTGGGAGAATTGTCGGATACATCTTATGCAAAAAATTAAATAGATAGTGCTCTTTGATCATCTAATTTATACCCAATTTGGTGCATTGGCCTTTCCACCATTGTGCATTTGTTTCTCTCTCTTTTCTCAAGTTCAAAGAACCATTCTTACAAACTCATTCTTTGTGCGGTATCCATGCAATAAATGAAATCCAATGAAGCACTGTTGCAGTCTAATTCTTTGTGCAATATCTATTCAATAAGTAATTGTAATCCACAAAGAAGGTTGTACGCAGTGCAGAATGTTTAAACTCTTCCAGCCTTCTAGCAAAAAAAACAAGGGGACCAAAAACGCTTTGAATTTGTCTGAATGTCTAAGGCACAATGTTCTTTCGCTTACAAAGTCTATTAAAGATTTATATCGTTTATGCATGTCCTATTTTATTTTGGAAAATGATCTTATAAGCCACACTAAGAAGGGGAGGGAGTAATTGAGCAACGACAAAGAAGCTGTCAGAGAGAGTGATTGAACAATGAATAAGATAAACACGGAACTAATGTATCAAAAAATCAATTCTGTTTTGTACTAGGGAGGTTAATAGCTAAAGATATTTTTCCACTTAGGCAATTGATTGAAAAGTTTAAGACAAAAGGAAAAGACATCCATATAGTATTTTTTAATCTAGATAAAACTTACGATAGAGTACCTTGAGATTTGATTTAGTTTTAGTATATGTTAATATATATATATATATATTCAAACACCACATCAACTTGGTGAGAGATATGCGAACAACTAATGTGAAGACAAGTAAGTTTTCATTGACAATAGTTCTATATTAGGGTCAGCATTGAACCATACATATTTATCTTATTTATGAATGATTTAGCTAGGGACCTATAAGATGAAGTACCATGGTGTATATTGTCCGTAGACAATATAGTTTTAATTGACGAGACCCGAAACAGTGCCACCACAAAATTAGAACTTTAGAGTGATGCTCTAGAATCTAATAGTTTTAAAATTGATCAGACTAAGACAGAGTATATAAAATGCTAGTTTAGTAAGAAATAAAAATAGAGATGAGGAAGCAATTAATATTGACAGACAATAAATACAAAAAAGAACGCATTTTGATATCTTGGGCTGATAATCTAGAAAAATATAGTGATTGAGGAAGATCTCGCACATAGAATTAGAGTTGGGTAGATGATGTGAAATTGTACAATTAGAGTTTCATGTGACCACTGTAAACCAATGTAGCTGAAGGGCAATTCTATAGGACAACTGTGATACCAGTTTTACTTTAAGGGGCGGAATGTTGGGCAGTCAAGAAACAACATACCCAAAGAATGAATGTATAACATGGATGAATGACAAAACAAGAACGGATACAATTCAAAATAAATGCTGATACGAAAATTTAAGTATGACACCAATAAACGATAAAATGAGAGACAATAAACTTAGGTAGGTTGGCTCCATGCAACACAGACCTAATACAATACTTGTTAATAGGTACAAAATAGTTCAAGTAGAATGCTAAAAAGTAGCAAAGGGTAAACCTAAAAAGATATGGCTAAAAATAATGAGAAAATATATCATAATTTATGGCCTCAATGAACATATGGCCTTTGATAGAGCAGAATATAAGATTTTGGATAAAGCAAAATGACAAATCATGATTCATATAGTATACCCTCCTTAATTGGAAAAAAAAAAAGAGTTTTGATGATAGTGATGATGACTCAATCTTATATGTCATACAAGAAATGAAATACTGTAGGGAAAATATCAAAAAAAGGGGTTGAAAACTCTTTACAATATCATTGAAGGAGTCAAAAGATTACATATTACACGTGAGGGCATGCGATTGACCACTCTTTTTTAGTGGGTGAAGCCATGATACATGGGTACCACCTAGACCCAATCTTAATCAGATTGAAAATAAATAAATAAATAATAAATAAACATGGCAAATACACCATCATCTAGGCCCACTACAAATATGTCAAGAAAGAAAATAAAAATTAAATGGCACAATGCAATAAAACCCCTCCCTTGAAGCAAAAGTCATTAAGAATCATTTTTTATTGGGTAAGTAGTGCTAGGCAAAATACCGGATCGAGTACAGGAACCCATCCCGAATTCATTGGACCTGAACCTTAATATATAGTATGGGATCGAAATCAAGACCCAGACCCCACGGGTTTAATTTTTAAACCCGGACCCGAATCGACACCTGTGCTAGTTCCATTGGCAGCCCTTTAAGAAAGAGAGAGAGAGAGAGAGAAGGAGGGAGAGTCAATTCCCTTGACTTCCTATCCCAGGACACAAACGCAAGCTAAGACTAATAAAAATCTCCAAAAGAGAGAGAGTTAACCCCTTTGCATTCCTGCTCCAGACAGAGATTGAGAAAGAAAAAGTCAATCCATTTGCATTCCTGCTCCACAAATTCTAAACCATATTAATCAAAAGACCCCATTAGAGAGAGAGAGAGGTCAATTCCTCTGAATTGAGATACATATAGAAATAGAGATGTCAATTCCTCTGCACTGCTGCCCCAGTTCCCTATCCAGAACCAAAGTAACCAAAAGAACAACAAGTACAGAAAGAGACATCAAATCCGCTTTGACCCTATATCGGAATTTACATTCTCTTTCGAAGCAGCAAGAATATTAGAGACACACTTTATCAGAGAGCAAAGACCACCCAAAAAATTGTGATCAATGACCCCTTCTCCATCAATGACATGAGCGAAATCAATGAGCTTCACAATCCCACCATTAACCCCATCTCTCTCGTACATTATCAGAACCGAGGCCGAGTAAAAATGGTAGATAACCTGCTCCTCAAACCAAGCTTTCAGATCCAGAAGCTTCTTCAAAACCCCATTTTCCCCACCGTAGACTGAACCAGCAAATTTACAGTCCGGCTTCGCATCCAGATCCGAACAATTTGAAGAAACGAACCTTTCTAGAGCCATCTTAGCCCCTATAACGGTTAACCCCCTGACCCAATCTCTATCTGGTTTCCAAAACCCTAATTCTTCACCCCAAAACACCTGGAAACCCGAAACCCTAAACCCTAGACTTGCAGTAGTTGTCTCTCTGTCTTTGCTCAAGCATTTCCTGAAATAATCCTCCGAAGCTTTGGGGAACCAGGTTCTGGACCCGATCTTGAGGTCCAGGACCGATGGACGATTCAGATGGAAGGTGAGGTCCTCCATCGCGAGGTGGATCTGGGGTCCTGAGCCGTCCGATGCGGGCAAGAACTTGGTTCCATGGAAGAGAGGGAAAAAGGAGAGGATTTGCTTTGGGATCTCAGGGTTTGAGTAGAGAGAGAAATAGAAATTGGCTTCATCAGAGCCACGGTTGTTGTTCTGGAAGGGTTTGTAGAAGAGGCCATGGCCGTCGACCACTGGGCCGAGCTGAGATTCGGTGGCTTGGTGCCCTGCAACTTGGTGGGCCGCGGATTTGAGCATACTTGCACAGAGAGGGAGTTAGTTTTTAGGGTTTTGTGGTCTAGTAGAATGAGAGAGTAGGGTTTTAAGGTTTTGGGGGCTTTTTCTGTCTAGGTGGAGGTCCTTTTTAGAGAGAGTAAGAATGGGGGATTTGTGTTCATGGCTTTCTCTCTCCTGCTTGAGGCTTTCTCTCTCTTCTCTTTTCAACCGGGGGTTTGAAGTTTTTGTTGCAGGGGTTTTGCTCTCTTGGATTTCGTGGTCTTGCTGGCTTATGGAATGCGTAGTTTTCAGGCGAGGTGCCTTGGCCAACCACCAAAGACCACGTCATAGTCCCCATATCGACCATCCGATCCCTTGATGATCGGCGCTGAAACAATCATATGACTCATGCGACTTGAACAGTAGTGAAGAAAATCATTTCTCCATTGGATACCACGTCACAGTCCCCGTATTGACCGTCCAATCCCTTGATTCATCGGGAATGAGGTTGCCAAAATATGGTAAGGTTTATATATGAAAAAAGTTTATATAACTGGCGAGAGGCCCTAAACAATCAAATTTAGACACCAAAATATGGTAAGATTTATATACGAGAAAAGATGCATAAAATGGATTTCAAATCTTATAATGCATCTTCAGACTCTAAATTTATAAGATTTGCAAAAATATTGTAAGGTTTATATATGAAAAAAGATGCACAAACATCAGAAAAAAATGGATTTTAAATCTTATAATGCATCTTCATACTCTTAAATTTGTAACATTTTTAAATGTCATCGCAGGGCTCGATCGATACTATTTACGTGGCTTTAAAATTTATAATTAGAGATAAAAAAATAAATTTTCACATCATCACATTGATTTCTAATATTGAAAATTCGCCTTACTTTGATTGTTTAAGGCCTCGATCTTATACAAACGACATCCCATAAACTCCCCCCGTTTTTATCATTTGGTGGACTAGCGTTCCAGACTGATCAACGACCCATGATCTTATTGTTATCAAGACGCGCCCCGGCCCGCCCGCCCCGCCCTGACAAATCCTCCTGTAAAACTCATTATTCTCTCCCTACAAATCCGAGGTCTTCCTCTTCTTCCACTCTACAAATCCGAATTTCTCTCTCCCTCCTCTCTCTTCTCCCAGTTCAAATTTGATATCTCTCTCTCTCTCCTTTGTTTTGTTGCTCCTCCCTTCTCTCTCAATAAATCCGATTCTCCCTCCCCTTTCACTTTCTCCCATTTCAGCTTTGATCTCTCTCTGATTCCTTCACTTTCTCCCCATTTCAGCTTTCATCTTTCTCTCTCTCTATCTATTTATCTATTTATCTATCTATCTATCTATCTATCTATCTAAATCCATATTCCTCGACAATCCGAATTTCATCGAAGCTCAGCATTTTTTCTGGAGTTGGAACTCAAGCAATGGCTTTCCTCAAGCGTTTCGCTGTGATTTCGGTTGCTGTTGCGGCTTTTGTGGTTTACAAAACAATCAATAAGGAATATGGTTTTGACAAGGATTCGATTCTGCATAGTTTTCGTGGACTCTCTGAAAAATTAGGGCTTTGGGCCATGCCTTTCTATGTCCTCCTTCACACAGTTACCCTAGCTTTGTGCTTGCCCTATGCAGTGTTCTTCGAAGCTGGGGCTGCTCTCTTATTTGGATTTGTACCCGCTGTTCTCTGTGTTTTCGCAGCTAAGGTTCTTGGGGCTTCGCTCTCTTTCTGGATTGGAAGGTTATATCTCTATCCTTTCCCCTTTCAATTTTATTTCATGGAAAATGTGTATTATATTTTTTTTCTTTTATTTGAAAATCAGGCCTATTAAGATGATTACAGAGGTATTTCTTTTTAGAATTAACAAGAAATGACGAGCATTATTCTTCAAAAAAAAAAGAAAAAAGAGAAATGAACATTTATTTTTGATAAAATCATCAAAATACTCATATGAAATGAACAATTTAACATTGTATCCATATTGTTTGATTTAATTTCAAAATACCCATAAAGAGACACATGATCGTGAGTTGGAATAGCAATAAATGTCTAAAATGTTGAGTAGTTTATCTCCCATGGATATTTTGATAAATTACCCTATATTTTTTTGACTTAACGTTCAAATGAGAGATTTCTTCTGCAAATAGCTTGATATTCACGGTACAGGAACTGGTTAGGTTATATCTAATTTGGGGCCAAATTTTGAATTTTTAGTTGTATTTTTTAACAGTATCATGGATAAGCGTTGGCCAGACATTCAATTTGCAATTATTTGTCTTAATGTGCTGGGGAAAATATTGGTTGTTTTTAGTCTTCGGTAAGAAGAAATTAACAATATATGAAATTGTCGCTCTATATCACGTAAAACTTTTTTTTTTCTCCTTTTTTGATGATTAAATGATGTTGCATTAGTACTTTTAATACGTAATCATCTATGAAGCATGAGTATTAGAAACACCATCATTAAAATTTTAGTTTTATGAATAAATTCAATAGGAAATAATAATCGGTTTCTAATATAACTTTTTTGATAATTTATTGCTTTCTACTATGATATTAAGGAAACAACTACATTGTTCCAAGTCAATAACATCAATGCATTTTGAATGCTCCAAGCTGCTCTATTAGTAGTGCGGGATTCTAGTTGAGGACCGAATAGTTTTCCGTAATGCATATGTTTCAAACCCCTAAGGTATGTAATGAATACCAAGATGGGAGAAAAAAAGGTTGACTTAAAATGGTTGCTATACACTTCAAATTCATTGAAGCCCCATATCTTGCAATCAACTTAAGGAATTTTTTCTTGGCGCCAGATGTTATAGCCTAGTATTCGGATCATTGGGAATAGGGAAATCTAGTTTTTATCGAGATTACTGAGCTGACTCAGTGGTTGTTTGAACTTATTGTGTTTCACTTCCACTTGTTGTCACAGAGTTCGCTGCAATTAAACCTGTTTAGTGGCAGAACAGTATAAATTTAAGAAATAGGGGCCTATTAAACTTCAAATTATGTGGTACTCAGAATTTTTACTTGTGCTACTTAGATAATTTATGTTAGGTCTTTGCTCTTTAAACTTGCAAATTTATTGTGATACTGATCCTAATTGGTTCAACAATTGATAAATCTTGCAGTAATCCATTGTTTTCAACAAAGCCACGACTAGGAGCTGCTAAAGTATTCTGTATTACTCAGTTGGTTAGACGTTGGCCTTACATTTCCTCAATATGTTGATCCTTAAGTAGCACAATTTAACTCCACCACTTGCGTATCATGACTGCTACTTGAAAGTAAAAAAGGGAAAAAAGAAAAACGGCTATACTTGTAGCATATGGAATCTTTTTATGGCAAGCATGCCAAATATATACATGCCTGCTCTGAGCAATGAGCCAAGTGTTCATAAACATTTGCCTCTCCTAGTCTACTTATTAACTTGGGAACGTTTGATGGAACGGATGGGCCTCTGACATCTCATTGGTCAATGTATAGTTTGGGTATCTAAGCAGTTGCTGCATATGATTTCTTCTCGATCCATAGTTGATAACTGGGCCATCTAATGAAGTTAGTGGACCTAACATTTATCCAAGTGAATTTAACTTGAGTGAGTTATGAGACCAAGTTTTCCACATGGTCAGGCTTTACTAGCTTTGATTGTCGTACATAGCTTCATATTTCAATGGGTGGTTGTGTTTGTGCATATTTCTATGCTATTCACGGCCTAGCACCCAAAAGTCCAAAACTATGGAAGTTTTGCATGATAGTGATGGAGTTGACGTTGGAGGATGTGCATTATAAATCTCTCTCGCTGATATTTGGTATTTTCATATTTTTTTTGGGTAGTTCAGTGGTAGGAATCGAACTTGAGATGTAGCGCTGTTAAACATTTGCTGCTAATCACTTGAGCCTAAGCTCGATTCCTGTATTTTGCATTTCATCCTAAGTAACCTATTGTATTGCTTTATTTTACCCAAAAAATCAGACCATTGCCAGATTCACAGTACTACATGAGTGGATGTACGGTTGGGAGCTTCACATAATTAACCTTCCCAAAACAAGCTGAAGCTAGAGGTGACAATGTTTGGCCATGAGCTTAAGATTTTCAAGGGGTTGCTAACATGCAGATGGGAAGACTCTTGCTTTTAAGGATGGAACTCCGGATAACAGGCTTTGCTAATATGCTCTATAATCGAATGGTGTGCGATAAAAGTTGATACCTGCATTGGTTTTGGATAATGAAAGAAACTGCTGGTCCTTTAAAAACCCAAATCTAACCTTTATTATAGGCATTATTGGTTTACCTACCACCAGTACAGCAACCTCTAGAGAAATTTTCAGATCTTAGCTGGAAAAAAGAAAAGAAAAGAAAAGAAAAGAGAGAGAGAGTGAGAATTTTGAGAGGCACTAGCCCCTGAAGCTGATCACAGAGATAAGAGACAGGGTTTTAAGTTTGAAATTTGAGGCATTATTAGGATATCTTTAGAGTTTGGCTGCTTATCAAATTGCCAGCATATTTATCAAACCCATGTTGGTTCCATAAAAAAACTTGTGGCTTTCATAGATTATGCTTTTCAAGAACCATGCCACCTTGTCGATTCTTTCACACTTTTTGTTACCTTTTGTTCACAAGGTCACAATCACCCCAAGCCATCAGATGGTTGACATGTGTCATTTCCGTACATAGCTTATAGAAACCTTTCCCAATGTTTTAAAAACGGTCCACCCGGCGCCAAGGCTCCCACCTAGGCGGCCTGGACCAAAATACTGTACGCCCTGACCCAAGTGGTATTGATTTCACATTAGAATCAGGAGTGATTGTGAGTTTTTTGTATCAAAGGTAAAACAAAGTATCTAATTTGTATACTTTCCCTTTCTATATCACTTAACCCAAAATATTTCCTACTATGCTCCCTTTTTAGGTATACTTTTTAGATCTAAAATTTTGGCAATTTAATCTCTAGAACCCATAGAATAATCTCAACAAAATGAATTTCCGAAATAAACACTCTATGTACTAGAAAAAACTAATGCCTCACGATTGAATAAAAAACGTCCAATTTTGGAAGGACCAGATCTAAGTGTCACAAAACTCAAAATTCAAATATTTTCTTTTAGAATTAATCATCTAGTAATTATTATGTGGTTTCCAAAATTTTAGACTACAAAAGTCCTCCAAAATAGCTGTTTTGAGCGATGGAGTAGATTCTCTATATTGCTTCCGTGTGAGCATAGTATATGAGTTCATTACTTAAATTCTTTTACAATTTCTATCTTGCTTCTTGCCGTCTATTTGTGCAAGTATATTGATGAAAGAAACTGAATGTGCAAATCAAACACTGTCTGATTGGTTCATGTTTACTTGTTAATCCATGACATATCTAACTTCGGCTTGTATATATATATTTTAATCAGAACGATGTCTTTTGGGTTCTCCCTGTGTTGTTTCAGGACTGTCTTTAGAAGCTCAACCTCTGCAATGGACTGGGCTCGTAGTAGCAAATACTTCCATCTTCTCACTAATGGGGTAGCTCAAGATGGGTGGAGATTTGTCCTCCTCGCTCGCTTTTCACCGATTCCTTCATATGTTATCAGTTATGCATTGGCAGCCACTAATGTTCGTTTCTTTATTGATTTCCTCTTACCCACCATTATGGGCTGCCTGCCAATGATCTTACAAAACACATCAATAGGCAGCCTGGCCAATGTAGCGATAGGTACCACCATCACTTCTCAAAAGTCTCGGGTATTATCTTACATGTTACCCCTACTAGGAATTGGATCGAGCATTCTAATTTCCCTCAAGGTCAAGAAGTATGCGTCTGAAATTTCACTGGTTGATGAGCATCCGGCTTCAAAAGGTGCTAGAACCATCGATAGTAATTCTTGTGATTTATCTCAAAATTCTGTAAAATCAGGTGAGATTCACTAAGGAAAGGGCACTAATTTTGCCTAACTCTTCCTTCTTTTTTTTTTTTTTAGAAATTTAGAGATTTGTGGACTATCTGAAATTTTGGCCTGAAATGGCAGCCACTTCAAGTTCAAGTTCAAGTCAAACATACCGATTCTCTTATGGAATGCAACAAGAAGTTAGACAAAAATATTTCAAATGCACATGTATGTGTATCTGTGTGTTAATGTCATGGTTCAAAATCCATTTTGACCAACTTTATATATATATATATATATATATATATATATATATATATATATATATATATATATATATATATATATATATATATATATATATATATATATATATATATATGAAAAAGCTGGGATTATATGAACATATGAGTCCAACGGTCCAGATCGAATCTGGTCGATTTGATGATCACGAATGTTCGGTAGTGTTTGAATTTTAATTTGTTTTTTCTACAAATCTAAATCACTTGAAATTTTAGGAGTGTGTTCATAAAAAATAGTTGAATTTTAAAAAAATATCAAAAAAATATTTACGTAAACTAAATTGATCAAAATACACCAAAAAAGTTTCGGGGTATTTTTTTTTTTTTTTGCAAATAAATTTTTTTTATATTTTTATTAGGTGCGCGTTGATGAGAAGAACACACACTTAAAATTTCAAGTGATTTGGATTTGTAGAAAAAAAATTAAAATTCAAACACGAAATGAAGTTATGAATGTCAATTCGGTTTAGATTCAATCTTAGCTGTTGGGCTCATATAATTAGTGGGTTAATCTCAACGTTTTCCATGTATATATATATATATATATATATATATATATATATATATATATATATATATATATATATATATATAAAGTCTTCCCAACGCCTATAGGTGAAAATGAATACGGATTTCACCTACCATCATCACTGTCTAAAGTTCATCGTACAGTCACAACTGTTTGGTAGTTTTTTATTTTTCATTTGTTTTCTACAAATCGGAATGATCTGAAATTTGAAGCGTGTGTACATCTTACTGAAACGCACCTAATAAAAATATAACAAAAATAATTCGCGAAAAAAATTGACTAAAATACCCTAGAAGCATTTTGGGGGTATTTTGGCCAATTTTTTTTATGAAAAATATCTTTTTGATATTTTTTCGTAGATTCGATTATTTTTTATGAACACACACTTCAAATTTCATGTCATTACGATTTGTAGAAAAAAAAATGAAAAATGAAACACTACTGGACAATCGTGGTCGTGCGATGAATTTTGGATGGTGATGAGGATAGGCAAAATCACTAGTCATTTTCGCTTATATGCGTTTTGTAGTATCTTCCATATATATAAATAAATAAATAAATAAATATATATATATATATATATATATATATATATATATATATATATATATATATATATATATATATATAAGAAACTAACTATCATGTCAATCCATGGGCTGATAAAATTGTGTAAACGTGATCTGATGGTTACGACCTCATTTCGTAATATATCTTTTATAAATTCAAATCACGTGAATTTTTCTCACCAGGGCATACCTAATAAAAATATTAAAAAATTAATTCGTAAAAAATAAATTGACCGAAATACCTATGAAAGTTTCAGAGGTATTTTGATCAATTTATATTTTATGAATTATTTTTTATGTTTTGTTAGATTTTCCTAGTTTTAAAGAATAGACGTTTTAAATTTCAAGTCATCTGGATTTGTATATAAAAAAATTGAAATTTAAATATGAAATATAATCATGGCCATTTAATCGGCTTTGATTCAGCCTGGACCTTTGGACATTTATTGTAGCTATCAGCTATGCTGACGTCAAAATCTCCCCATATATATACGATGTATTCAATTAAGAAACCAGGAACATAAAAGAATTAATTATTTTTTAAAAAAACCGTATAACGGATGATCGTAGGAATATATTAGATATAACAATAGGCTAGTTGGGGTTGAAAATAATGGAAATGCAAAGGATAAAATGAATATTTTTTTGAAATCGATGTAGGTCTAATGGGATTGATATTTGTTCTTTTTGGGTATATTGGATTTGTAAAAAAAAATAGATACATATTGGCAATCATGTCGATATGTAATGGTCAATATTTTCCAGAAGCCACCGATATTTGGCCACATTGAGCGATTTGCACTTTTACAAATTGGGTTTTGTAATAGCATTATATGTCATGTCATGTGGAGCCCAGACCATGTATATCAGCTGATACTCCATATTGTGAAATATATTATTGTTTTGCAATGTGACCATTATTAATGTGATCAATCTTTTCCCACCAATAATGGTAAGTAAAAATCCAACTTCTCCCTTGAACGCAACACAAAACCAAATATGAAATACACAGCTGAGCCTTGCAACATAATCCAGACCAAACCAGAATTAAACGCCAATCAACCTTTTTCCTTTTCTTGCAATCCTCATGTTTCTATATATCAGCCATCAATGGCAGGTTAGATGCATGACACATCTGAAAGCGGCTCGAAAAGGATGAGGGGCTTCAATCATTGTTTCTCTTTCTTCCTCTCTATCTCCATTTGTATGAAATTTATTACTATACCATGCAATGGAGACCAAAATCCTCTTCAAGACCTCTGCCCAACATTGATGCCCAACCAATCTATATTTATTAATGGCCATTTTTGCAAGGCTCCAACCACTGTTTTAGCATCAGATTTCAAGAGTTCTAAGCTTAACGAAGCAGGAGACACTGATAATTATGTTGGATCTTCAGTAAATCTCTTAACTGCTGAAGTTTTCTCAGGGCTTAACACACAGGGCTTATCGATAGCTAGGATAGATTATTCCATTTATGGAATGGTTACACCCCATGTTCACCCTAGGGCCTCTGAGATGCTCTATGTGATCGACGGCATAATTATCGCTGGATTTGTGGCCAAAAACAAAGTTTTTCAGCAAATTCTCAAGCAAGGGGACGTGTTTGTGTACCCAAGGGGTCTGTTGCACTTCAGTGTAAATGCTGGGTTTGGACCTGCGACTTCTATATCGGTGTTTAATTGCCAAAATCCTGGGGTTGTGAGCTTTAGTGATGGTATATTTATGTCAGATTCTGGTTTGTTAGAGAGAGTGGTTAGGAGGTCTTTCGGACTCTCGGCATTGGAGATTGGGCATGCAAGGAATGTGACCAGGGGTGTGCATTGATAAATTTTGCATTGTGCAGGGGTTTCGTTATCACTTGATGGTTGAATGATCGAAGTATTTGCCCATAACTTGTGTGAAAGATATGTTTATCTATATAACAATACAGTAAAGATTGTTGGTTTGGTGAATTTTATTTTCAGGGCGGTTATCAGGGACTCGAAATTTGCAGTTCAGTGAGGTCGCCCTTGCGCTTGTAGCTTTAAGCCAAGAGGCAAAACTCCGGGTTTGTAAAATTTCATCATGAAACCTGGCTCTTGGCTTAATTCATCATGAAACCTGGCTCTTGGTGTAATTACCTTCTATATAGCTCTTTAGCTGCTTTAGATTCATTAGTGTCATCTCTAACTTATCAAAGCAAAAAAACATTTAAGTATCCCTGTTGTTGGTGATGGTGCAGCCTATGTTAAGCAAACCAATGCTCTTAAGGGGTGAGTTTTAATGACTGTGTGATACATGTCCTGGCTTATTCTTATTCCCATAGTTTCCTTGAAAGCCAGAAGATCATACAATTCATATATCTGATTCACACTTGATGTCCTTAATTTAATTTTGAATAAACCTAAAGTTGTAAGGAGAGTGCGGTTTGCTGTGGATCTACGAAATCTGGCTAGTCCACACCCTGAAACCTTGTCGAAAGTCACAATTGCTTTGTTGGAAACCCTTGTGATGATCTGCAAATCTAATTCTGCCCCTGATTATGGAATTTAAATATCCAAAAAACATGCTGCAATATCGACCATTTTAGCTCTTAAAATGCTCTTTCTTTTCAAGTCCATGATCATCTAGGTGGAGATGATCAATTTACAAGTTTTCTAACACAAACTGTGTTTTTTCACTTGGATTTGAGGTGTTTTAAAAAGCTATAGCCTGTGAAATTATGTTAAGGATCCAAATAACTTATAATTACACAAAGAATGTAAATCCGTTTCTTGTATCCTAGTTTTATGTGTTTCAGTGTCGTTGTTTCTATTTTCACGAAATATTTAAGAGCCAAAATTCTTGATGGACTCATGTTTTCAGTCTACCCATTGGGATGTGGACTTTTTGCTAAAAAAGGTAGCTACTAGAGCGATGGCCACCGGTGGTTAGCTTGGGAGTAAGAAATATTTGGAGTTCTTGGTATCTTGTCTTGGAATCCATGCTTTTCTAACCCTAAAAGAGATAATGTGACAAGAGTCCATAATAGCATCAAAAATTTGGAGACAAGAGACATTGTTTATAGGAATTGTATAGTATGAGATCATTTACATTTGATACAAGGTAATCACAATAATCTTAACTATTAGATGTGAAATCGGGTGGCTGCAATTATTCAAGTGACCAAGTTCTATCCTCAAAAGAAATTTTCTCGAATTTTGTGACATATTCAAGCTATCAAATTTCACATCAAATTGTTGTAAGGACCCAATTTCGCATTCAATTGTCAAGATTAATGTGATCACTTTGTATCAAAGGTAAATGGTCTTGTTCTATACTTTCTCTTGTTTTATATAAGTTTATTGAAAATAAAGCTAAACCTTGCTTTTTGGGACAAACTTCGATGGTTTGAACCATTTATCTCCTTCACCAAAAACCGATATGTCTACCACTAAGCCGAATTTTTAATGACTTTTCTAGGTTTATTAGGTTTTGTAGACACCCCTCCCCAAATTTTGGCTAAAAGGATTTCAAAAAAATTGCAACCCTAAACTTCATAAACCATAGGACCACCAAACCATAGTTAACATCACATATTACTGTCCAACCACCAAATATATTCGCCAAAACCTATTTTTAGGAAGAAAATATTTGAGACCGGAGTCCGTACGGATGCTGAAATCACCGTATCCCATCAAAGCACCAAACCTTATGAAAAATTGCAGAAATTAAAAACAGGATTTTCTGTAATTTGAGGACCATTTTGCAGACGAAACCCTAGCGTTGTATTTCCCCAACTCTTAATCTCCCTACCCATTCTAGCAAAAGCCTGAGAAAAGCATTTGGGTGACCAAATCGTTAAACCCTCTAACCACATGGATACGGATGTGGGTCTCAGAATATAGTATGTGTTGGAGTATCTAGTACATGAAGCCATTACTTCTCAACACGTCTGTGGCCAATATGTTGAAAAATATAATACATATAATATAACTTCCTCCATTTTCAACATCCACTGCAAATCTTATCAGCTGCTTGTTTTGTGTCGAAAATCTCCATAATGGCTCTAAAATCAATATGAAATTTGAAGTTCAAAAAATAGTGTACATCGGATTCGTTAACATTTATTTTTATGGCAAAATGGACGGTCTAGATAGTGTGATATGGTATATACTATTTTTAAGACTTGAAATCAATCTTGAAGTTCAAAAAATGGTATAGATCTTGTGGATTCATGAATATTTATTTGTAGGGAAAAATGAACAGTCTAGATAGTGTGATATACTATATACTATTTTTAAGATTGAAATCTTATTTCTTTTGACAACCATAGATTTGAAGGTTTTCCAAGGTGAGTTGATAGATTTAAAGGTTTTTCATAGCCAAGACTGCAATTTTTCGTGAAGGTTTGAGGTAAAGGGTTGTAGCCCTGACAAAACATTTTTGTTTATAAAAGAATGCCAACTTATTGCTATTAACTCAAACTGGCTTTTCGGTAGCGCTAGAAGATTTCCTAGGTTCAAGCCTTGCAGGTGGTAAAGGATGGATTTTGTATTTTTGTTATAACAAAAGGACACAGTTTTATGCAGCCAGCCTGCATATTGTAGAAGCACGGGTTTGGTAATAAATATATTTTTTAAATATAATTTGATCTTATATTTTAGAGAATATATAATCTTTAACATGGACATCAAGAATATGAAAAAAAATAAAAATTTGATAACTAAAAATAATAATCGTATTTAAAAAACATTTGGACTGCTTGTTTTTAAATGAATCACCTATTTGCGTCCATTTTTAAGATGGATGCTTTATACCTCTGAACCGAATATTGTAGAAATACGGTCCAGCCCACACGAAACAATTTTCCATAATAAAAAGCACAAAATTGAATTTAAAAAAGAAGGGTGGGGTTTGTATAGATCCTAGGCTCTAAACAATCAAATTAGAGCCTACCTTCAAATAGTGTTGAAAAATTTGGTTTCAATACTAGAAATATTTGTGATAGCCTTAAATATATTTTCATCTTTATTTATAAAGTTAAAACTTCAAAAGTAGTGTAGATCAAGAGATCTATGAAAACTTGAAAATATTGAAAATTGACGACCCAAAAACGCGTTACAAAATACACTATTTCCAAAACTTGAAATCCATTTATTTTTTCCTCATGTGCATTCATCTTGATGCTGAGATAATCAATTTGAGGATATTTGGACATCAAAACAACCTCTTCTAATGAAATTTTTAAGAAAAACTTCAATTTGATTGTTTAGAGCCTGTATAAAGTTTTCCCAAAAAAAAAAGAAAAATCACTCATGAACAAGATTTTGACCTAGTCACCTCATGCTTTTTAACTACAGCTCTGCCACTAAAGCCTCTTACGCTGGTGTTAAAAAAGTGCATACACTCTTATAAAATTTGTTTATATGTACTCAATAAAGTTATCTTATCGCTATCAAGTGTCGACGGCATATCTGCTCGTGCCTATACATGTTTAAATATAAATACATGTTGATATGTGACACTAAAAAAAATTACAAAATGTCTATATAACACTACGTATAACTCATAACTAAAATCAAGCAGAAAATAACATTCCTCCTAACCCTAAAACTTAGAAGAATATTTCTACGCACAAATATTTCCCCGGAGTGCAACATCAACTTTCCGGCTCAACAAAACCTTGAAAGAAAAGGAACAAGACATCTGATATCGGCCCTAACCCTAAATGCCAGGCCTGAAGGCGTTCCCTGGTATTTCTTGTATTTTATTCCTTTTATTTCTCTAGTATTTATTCCTCTATTTTTAAAAGCTTTTCAAAACCCCTCCTTTTACTTTGGTTTTTAAAAGCATTTCAAATGCTCTTCCACCACCTCTATGCACTTTTTAACCAACTTCAAAATGAATTTTGAATCATGTGCTTTATCAATTGCATCAGTTGACCTAAAAAATATTGTCCTTATTAGACAATTTATCATAATGCTCCTACCCCTACCCCTTTGATCTGATCATCCATTAGTTGTTATGATAACCAAAAGCCTACCTCCTACAGCCCTATGAGTCTTGAAATGCTCATTAGTCAGTTCAACATTTTTTCGAACGAGAGGTCCATTGAGCTCGTGTGGGGTAGGAGCCGAACATTCATGCCCAAATTGCCTTATTGCTTCCATCATGGATTGAAAGGTCTTCAAGGTAGTGGTACCGTTTGAAAAATCAACCTACTTACATGTTGATCTACTCTTTATTTTTTATTCTTTTTTAATGGGCTATCAATTGTTGTTTGACCCTTCATCGAGCCACAACCGCAGGATTGGGATCGGCGTAGTATGCCTAATCTCCACTTCCACCATTGGCCTAACCCTTCTTTCATATTCCTCTTCCCAAATATGTATTGTTCTCCCGACCTCATGCCTTGTTTTTTTGGAAAAAGTTTATATAAGGATGTAACCTTATAATGTAGAACTACAGATGTACTTCAAAAATCCATCAGAAAAATGTAGTTTTAATGTTGAAAAACCCTTTGATTGATCATCTTGATATCGAGATGAATGACCATGAAAAATAAAAAGATTTTAAGTCTAAAAAATAATGCATTTTACAACATATTATCTACACTGTCCATTTTCAAGATTTTCATATGTTTATAGATCTACTTGATTTTAACTATTTTTGAAATTTAAAATTTTATAATTAGATATAAAAATAGATTTCAAGATAATCCTAAGAACATTTTACATCAAAATGATATACCATGATAAAATTTGAAGGTCGATACATCCGTATGCCAGCTGCACCCTTTTTCTTTTTTTTTATCCCTCTGCTTTCTTGTTTTTGAACACTTCAAGAAGTCCCAACATCTTATTCCTAACCTGTAATGAGACTTGAGTGCAAGGTGCAACATCTCCTTTTATCTTGGCCAAATACTTCTTAAATCTATTAATTTCGTAGGAGTAGACGCTTTTAAAATTAATTTCATTTGATCACCAAAGGATTTGGGCATGTCCCATGATTCCTTCCCAAATCAACTTGTTTCCCAGTTACATTGTAAATTTGTGACCCACTCGACAATCAAAATTTGAGATGACCTGAAAGTATATATATATAAAAAAAAAACCAATTTAGAACAAAGCTAAAACATAGAAAAAAATATATTATAAAATTTGAAATTTTCATATATCAACTACAAACAAAGCCAACCATAAACAAAAACTCGGAACTGGACCCCAAAAACATTATGGGATCTGGATCTAGACTCGGATCCGAAATTATCAAACCTGGAGCTTGACCCAACTGAACCCTGTTGGACCCGACCCAAAATAATAAAAAATATACATTTAAATATTATGTTAAAGTGTTGGCAATGGACCTGACCAGACCCGAGACTCGACAGATACACCCGACCTCAGGTTCGAGTATGGGTCCAAATTTTTTACCTAAAAGGTCGAGGCCAGGTCTGGATCCAGCCAGACCCGACCCGTTCCTAACCGGAATAATGTGGGTATCTATAACCACCTCTGAATTAAGATACCCACATTGACGTTAATTCAGAGTCCTCTTCCTCGTCTTCCTCTACTAATGAAGAGGACTTTCAAATCTTATTGCTTGAAGATGCTCATTTCGATGGTGGTGGTCCGTCAGAGCCATGTTCCTCTTCCTCCACTTCTCCTTTTTAATGAATATTTTGTCTTGGAATATGAGGGGGTTGGGGGACTTCAGTAGGAAAAGAGATATTTTACTTTTAGTTTCTAAGTTTAAACCCATCATGTAGGTTTTACAGGAGACCAAACTTTCTAGCCCAACTATTGCGAGGGTGAGGGAAGTTTGGGGCCATGGGGCAATTTCTTTTGCTGGTATTGATGCTGTGGGTAGTTTTGGGGGTCTCTAGATTCTTTGGGATCCAACTGTTCTTGTTTCCTTTGAAACCATTGTTAGAGACAATTTTTTTTTGTTGGGGTTTAGAGGTTCTAATTTGAGGTTTTTATGGGGTTTTATGAATGTTTATGGACCAAATGCCTCTTCCTTAAAATATGGCTTTATTTATAATATGCATGCTATTGTACAATATGTGCCGTATCCAATTGTTCTTGGGGGGGATTTTAACCTTATTAGGTGGCCTGATGAATATCTTGTCGGCAACCCAATAAATTTGTTTATGAGGAAGTTTAACAAATTCATTGAAGATAATGCTCTTTTCGATTTACCTATTATTGGTACTAAGTTTACTTGGTCCAATAATAGTGTACAGAATCTTGATATGTCCAAACTGGACAGATTTCTTGTGGCCGCAGGTTGGTTGGAAGCTTTTCCACTTGCCTCTGTGAAGTCAATGGTGCGTCTTTCCTCGGACCATGTTCCCATTGTTCTCAGTACGAGAAGTCTAAGGGGTGGGCCTAAGCCATTCAGACTAGAGGTGGGATGACTGGCAGAAAAAGAGGTCGCTGAGATAATAAAAAGAACATGACTAAATACGGTGGTGGTTGGCCAGATGGACTTTTAGATTCATAAAAAACTGTTGAATGTTAAGCAAGGGTTGTTAGAATGGAAGCATATTAACAAGGTGGACATAAAGGTGAAAATTGATGTGGTCTCAGCTCATATTGAGAATTTAGAAGAAAATATTCAAAATATGGGTGAAATGACTGAGGCTATGGTTATTGAGCATAATGTTAAATTGAAGGAGCTTGAGGAATTAAGGAGGGTAAAAGAAATTTATTGGAAGCAACGTTCGAGGAATAAGTGGTTAAAAGATGGTGACCTTAACACCAAATTTTTTTCATGCCATTGCTTCGTCTAGACAATTGACTATCCCTGAGATTGATCCTGAGGACAGCCCAACCATGGAAGAGCGAGTTGTGAATCATTTCAAAAAAGCTTTCTCTAGGAAGGTGTTTTTCAATCCTAATTTTTCTAATGTTCCTTTAAGGTGTTGCAAGGGGAACAAGCTATTCTTTTAGAGAAGCCTATATGTATGGAAGAGTTAAAAAAGGCTGTTTTCGCTTTGACTGGTGATAATGCGCCTAGTCTTGATGGGTTTCATTTGCTGTTTTGGCCAATTTTGAAAGGTGACCTTCTTGTTATGGTTCGAGAGTTCTTTATTAGGAGTTAGGTCTTTAAAGGTATTAACTCCACATTTTTTCCCTTAATTCTTAAAAAATCAAGTATTAGTGAACTCTTTGATGTGAGACCTATCAGCTTGCTTACGAGTGTCTACAAAATCATTACTAAAATACTTGTTGAGCGACTCAAAGAAGTTTTACCGTTCCTTACTTCAAAGTCATGGTCAGCTTTTATTAAGGATCGGCAGATCACAGATAATGTGTTGGTTACGTAGGAATGTATTCACTTCCGTGTACTGAGTAAGAAGGAGGGGGTTATTTTGAAGTTAGATACGGAAAAGGCTTATGATAGAGTGGAATGAGGGATTTTGTTAGAGATCATGAAGCTGATGGGATTTGGTGCTAGATGGAGGAGTTGGATTTATGGGTGTCTCTCTTCTGCACACTTCTCCATTCTGTTCAAAGGAAGTCCCATTGGTTTTTTTAATGCCTCTAGGGAACTTCGCCAAGGTGATCCTCTATCGCCTTTTCTTTATACCATTTATGCAGAGTGTTTTAACCTCATGTTGAGTAAGGTGGAAAGGAGTGGGCCTTTCTCGGGATTCAAATTTACAAATTCAGATATCACAGTATCTCATGTTCAGTATGCGGATGATACGCTCGTGTTTTGTGATACGCAGGCCACACAATTGGAAAATATTACCACATTTTTAGAAATTTGCAAAGTCGTAGTGGGGATCAAAGTAAACTTGCACAAGTCTTCTTTGGTTACCATTAATTGTGGTGTAAGTGTGGCTGAGAGCCTGGCATGAGTGGTGGGCTGTGAAGTGGGATCCTTTCCTATATCTTACTTGGGCCTACTTATTTCTGACTCTAAATTCCCTATTGCTGTTTGGGATAAGGTAATTGAGAGACTGCAAGTGAAACTTGATTTATGAAAACATAAATACCTATCTCTTGGGGATAGGGCTACATTGGTGCGGTCTTGCTTGGCAAATCTCTCAATATACCAAATGTCTTTGGTCCAAATTCCTGCCTCGGTTGGGAGAAGATTAAAGAAGATGATAAGAGATTTCCTTTGGGGATCGACTGAAGAGCATAGAAAGTTTCACTTGGCTAGTTGGGATCGGGTGTGTACTCCCAAATGAGAAGGGGCCTGAGGATTCAGAATATTAGAAAATTTAATGAGGCTCTTCTGTGCAAATGGTGGTGGTGCAGTGCACAATTCAAAGATCATCTTTGATTTATGGTGTTACGATCAAAGTATGGGATGGATAATCATAATGTATGGCTTAGTGGTAGGAGAGGGAAGGAAATTTCTTTCACCTGGAAAGCCATTTATAACTGTAGGCCTATGATCTCAGGATATTTTAAATGGAATGTTGGAAATGGCAGACATGTTTTATTTTGGCACCATAAGTGGATTGGAGAGTTCCCACTGAAAATTGCCTTCCCTGACCTTTTTCGTGTGGCTGCTGAAGTAGATTTGCTCATTGGGGATGATGTAGAAAGACGAGGTAAAAGTTTTTCTTGGAATGTCAATCTTAGATATCGCAGGCTAAATGATGTGGTATTCTCTCAATGGTGTGCTTTGATAGAGTTGCTAGACAAGGTTTATATCTCAAATGATGCGGAAGATGAGTTGGTTTGGGAAATTGAGAGTGGTGGTATTTTCTCAGTTAAGTCCTGCTATAATTTGTTCTTCTATGATCGTTACATATGGTCTATTCCTGAGATTGTCCAGATATGGAAATGACCTATTCCTCATAAAGTTCAAATTTTTATATGGTTAGCGGCACAACACAAGATTTTAACGGTAGACAATTTGATGAAGAATGGTAAAATTATGCCTAATATTTGTCTACTTTGCAAACAAGATGGTGAATCTGTTGCATATCTATTGTTGCACTGCTCATACTCTTCTCAGATTTGGCATTGGTTGTTTGGGGTAGTAGGAATTTCCATAGTAATTCCACAGACGGTTTATGAGTTTCTCTCTTCATTTTTTACCAAAATTGGGAGAGTTATTTGGAAGATTACGGTAGGAATGCTCATGTGGGAAGTGTGGAAAGAGAGGAATAGAAGGACCTTTGAAAGTATAACTCTACCCCCCCACAAGGTGATTCACCTAAACAAACTGTCGATATGGTCCTGTTTAGCTGTATCCAAGGAAGGTTAGGGTATTACAAAGGTGGACGTCATGGCCAATCTCTCTAGTCTCTTTATTCTTGGAGTAAGGAAGTACAGGCCAACGAGTTTATGGCTTGCTCCCCCTCTTGGTTGCCTTAATATTAATTTCGATGGTAGTTTTATGGGTAATCCAGGTCCTGCTGGTATTGGGGGAATTATTCAAGACTGTTTTGGAAACACGGTACTTTCCTATACATGACCAATTGGGACGGCAACTTCGAACCGAGCAGAAATGTGTGCTTTACTTAGAAGGCTGTTGCTTTTCAAACACCATAACCTGGTTATCAATTGTATTGTTGAATGTGACTCTTTAAATACTATTAGATGGTGTAGAAAGGAACAAACGGTTCTTTGGGATCTTCGATTATTATGGCTACAGATTTTGGATGTCTCTGCTTCTTTATTTGTTACGTTCTCTCATGTCTTTCGAGAGGCCAATGGAATAGCTGATGCTCTGGCTAAAAAGGGGAGTTGGGCTTGATTCTTTTGTTATCTCTGATGATGTAATCTCCTTTTAACATTTTAATAAAATTTTGAATCTTGGTCAAAAAAAATTAGACATCTCCTTTCAACATTTCAATAAAATTTTGAATCTTGGTCAAAAAAAAAATAGACTAAATTGTGAGGAACTCTACTGGAGATTTATTTTAGTTCCAAGTGACTCAAAAATTACCCAGACAAATGCCCCATCAAAATTGGTCTCATGTTTCAGATATTAGATAGCCCCATTCAACCATATAATAGCAATAGGTCGGTTCGATATATCTTATATCGGACTACCATAACAATGGGCCGTTTTGATATTTTTGCGCACAAAATAAAAAATTAATAGAAAGTGTAGTTTGATGTTTGCAATATCAGACCAGAAAAAAATTAAAAATAAAAATAAATAAATAAAAAATGAAAAAAAAAAAAAAAAAAAAAAGGATCTTACCTTAAAGTTTCAAAAATATGGACCAAAGGAAAATTATGTAAATTTAACTTTGTCCGTACAAAAATCACACAAACTTTAATGTTGATGTGTATGCATCATAATTCTAAGGGAAGGATTTAACAAGCTCATTTATCTTTGGTACAAAAAATTAACCGCCACCTCTCGCTAGGGGTATGGGGCTAGGAATCGGGTTGGCTCCAATTCTTGGGCCTGGGCTAGCCAGGTCTCAGCCCAAAATTTTGCATAAGCTTTAAAATTAAAAAATTTCTTAAATTATAGAAGGCCCTACCCGGTCCAATTTGATTTTTAAGGTTTGGGCGTCATAGGTAAGATTTCGAGTTGGACTGGGCTAAGCTGGGTCCTACCCTAAATTTAGTTTTGGTCTTACGCCTGGTTAGTTGGCCAAAACCCAGCCCGTTCACAGCCCTACTCGTAGATGTCATCTGTGAAATCCAGATGCTGTGTACACTTCGCCGTACAAAATTCAAAATAAGTTACTTGGTTACTTAGTGTGGTCAATAGCACATCGCCCAGCTATGGGTGTCATTGGGTCAGGTCATGGTCGGCCGAACTTGGACCCGACCCGACAAGGTCCCACATGGATTAGGACCCGGGTCAGTCATTTGAACCCGAACCTAACGCGAACTGTATTCTAGAAATTAAAAAATGATTTTTGTATTATAATATATTTTTTATATATTTTGTATCAGGTCAAGTCAATCCCAACCCGGACCCTAAGCTACCCAATAAGGGTCCAAGTTGGACCCAGACCCAAACCTAACCCGAGTCGGGTCCAAATTATTTGTACCCTGACCCAACCCATGGTTGGCAGGTTGACGCAAACCGGATTGCCACCCTTACCACGAGCCACTTGATATCATAAATACATTCTTATACCATAGAAACAGTATTAAATTATACTTTCCTTTAGAAAAATCAAAAAGATCATATGGTCATGTCAAAACCCTGTCTTGGAGTATTTTAATGACCCTAATTTTGGGGATATAACCTCCTAGAACTAAAAACCAGCCTTAAAAAAAAAAGGCAAAAATAAAATTAAGAGTCACATTCTATGTTTATCAAGAAGAACTAAAGGGATTATCAATAAATAGATCATTTATCTTTTTTACATAGAGGTCACAATCATTCTCACTCCTTAGATATCAAATTGGATAGCTTCGAGTAAGTCATGAAGTTCAATAAATTGTTTTTTAAAACTTCGTGTCTCTGAATGACATTCTTAAAACTACCCATTTTGAGACTTAAGGGGCAAAAATAATTGTAACGTCCATGCACAAAAGTTAAATAGTCTCTTTGTAGACAACCCAAAACAAAAATCCGAAGAATGATCATAAGCCTCTCAACTTTTGGATTATCAGATATATAAACATTTAAAAACAAAAAAAGTCCCCTTTTTTTAAAACAAATCAGATACTCATCTGTTGATTCTAAAAGAGATCTCTATATTTCATATCAAAAAGATCCTCCCAAGCAAGTCTTTTGCTCAAGAAAGTAAATGTACAGTATGCTCTCTTAGGAGTACGCTAAAATGCGAATGCATCAACAGTAACACCACCAATAAAGAGACCCTCCCTTTTTCCTTTTTATCTATGCATTTAGGCGAATAACCCCTCCAATTCCTCTCCTTTTCCTACTATTCTCTTTCTTTTTTTGCAATTTTTTTTTCCTCGACTCTCCTTATTTCCTTACCTAAAAATGCTTGGTTTGGTATCTAATTCTAATTCCCTTACTAATACGAGCTTAATCCGAATATTAACTTTCTATCTCCTCGTTCTCTTAACCCCCAAACAATAATATTCAATATTTTTCAACCCTCAAAATCTCAATATTTAATCAATTTATGTTCCATAATGCCCTAACAATGATACCCACTTCCAAAACAAAGTCGACTTAGCTACTTTTGGGGTCTCCCTCACACCAATCATTCCTTTGGTGTTTATTCTTGGGTTTGCATTCATATTCTTTGAGCTTCTATTTCTAGTTTACTTATGAAAGGGAATACTCTAAATACATGATTTTTGGCCCTTTAAATCATTCTAAGGAATGGTATTTATGCTTTTGTCCATTAGCTTTTGTTCGTAGGGCTTTTTGAGTGAGGAGAATTTCTTGGGCTTTTTTTTTTTCCATTCTTTTTGTTTTTTTTTTTTACCGGGGGTGTGCGAGGTTGTGGCCTAGAGAGGAGGGAGGGGAGAGAGATATTTAAAAGAAAAAGAAAAAGAATTTAAAAAACCAAAAAGATAGTATTTTTTTGGAATTTTAGAAATTTAAAAATTAGACGATCCAGATAATTTGTATAAAACGTACTATTTTCAAGACTTGAAATTTTTATTTATTTTCATATCCATACCTGAAAATATCACATGCTCCTTCGGAATGTATGGTCAATTCACTTCCTTGGGTAAAATCATCTAGAAGTATTTTTGGGACCCTTAATGATGTGGACCTCACATCCCAAACAAGTATCCATTTTTTTTCATTACCACTATCAGTGCCTTAAACCGAGGCTCCAAACAATAAAAGTAGAGCTCACCTTCAAATAGTATCAAGAAATATGGTTTCTATATTGGAAATCTTTGTGATAGCCTTAAAATATATTTTCATCTTTAATTATAAAATTTAAAGCTTAAAAAATAGTATAGATCAAGTAGATCTATGAAAACTTGGAAATCTTGAAAATTGGTGGCCCAAAAATGCATTACAAGATGCACTATTTTCAAAACTTGAAATCCATTTTTTTCTCATGTCCATGCATCTTGATGTCAAGATCATCAGTTTCAAGATATTTGAACATCAAAACATCCTCTTCTAGTGAAATTTTTGAGGTGGGTTCTAATTTGATTGTTTAGAGCATCGGCTCTATATAAACTTTTTCCTAAAGAAATAGGGTGAGGTTTATATAAGACATCTACCTTAAACACATAAAGTAAAGGGCACCTTCAATGGATGCAGCTCTAGTGCTTGAAACTTTACGTGGCCTAAAAATCTATTTCCACCCCTAGTTATAAAATTTAAAGTTTCAAAAATAGTGCAGATCAAGTAGCTCTATGAACAATTCAAAATCTTGAAAATGAACGGTTCAAATAATGTATTATAAAATTCATTACTCTTAAAACTTGAAATCCTTTTTTTTCCATAGCCATACACATTGAGTTTAGATTACCAATTGGAGGTTTTTCCAGCACCCAAACAACATTTTGCAATGGAATTTTCAGGTGCATCTTACTTCCAAAGTATAAGGTTGGCACCTTGTATAAACATTTTCCATAAAAATGACATTCTAAGATTAAATAGAGACATCTATTTCTATTTTCCAGGTTAGAATATGGGGAATACATCAAAATAGATGTAAGATCATTCGACTTATTTTCAAAATACTGGTCAAAATCTACATGTCCATGAGTTGAAATAGTTGAAAAAAAGGTAAACTATTAGATTGTTGAAAAATTAGGTGTATTTTGATAAATTTCCCTTCAAATATTTAGGAGCTCAATTTTTTTTTTAAAAAAAAGTAATCGTATACTTATCGAAAAAGTCTTTCCAATGTTGGTCGACAAATAATCAAAGCCTCCACCGCGGTCACTTGATCGCTCCCTCATCCCCAATATTTCAAGATTAACGTCGATGGGGCTTCTTTCGAGAACTCGAGGATAGCATGTGATGGTAGAAATATTAGGAATAGCAATGGTGCTTTCATTGCTGCTTTTACTGCATCATTTGGCATTGCATCAAACAATTATGCGGAATTTTATGATGTCGAAGTAAGCATTGATTTGTGGCTCTTTAACTCAAATGTTTTTTTCTCCAAATTGGAAGTGATATGTCGTTGTTTCTAAATGCTATTCAAAGGCAGTGCATGATTCTATGGGCACTTCACACGGTAGCAACCAACTGCCGGTCACAAACTCTCATAGAGTAGGTGGGGCATTTCCCACACATCTACCGTGAGGCAACATAGTAGCAGATACACTTGTCAAGAAAGGAATCTCTCTCTCTATTGCTATTATTTGGCATGCTAGACAGCGAGATATTTCATTTTCCTGTCTTTAACTCATGATTTGGCTCAATTGCCCTATGATATGACTCTAACACTACAATGCGTGTTTTTTCTATTTTTATTTAATGAAAAATGGGTAGGGGCCTTCTCCCCCAAATGACTTACCCAAAACATTAATAATAATAATAATAAATTTGTGCTCCCGCCGGGGCACCATGCATGTGCTCAAAAGGAGGGGGAGAGATTCTTAGGGCGTGGGACCCAGCATTCTCGTAGTGTGAAATATGCAAAGAGTAGGGTTGGGACAGCAAGAAACCCCCTCTACTAACGAAACGTGGCTAGTCTCAGAATGTCTGTGCCGTACCACGTTGGTTCTTTCTACACGGGACTTAGTGACCTAGATTCTATGCACCACATGTAGATCCTAACCGTCGGTTCTCAAGAAAGGACAGTAGCGATGAACGAACGGTTCCTCAACGAAATGTCTACTTGGCGATGATGGTGTACCGCTATGGTATTTCTTTTGTGGTAGTTCCCTGGCTTTTGAGGTGATTGCAATGGGGATCGACTCGTGTCTGAGTCAGCAGTTCGGTTCGGTTCGGGTTGTAAAAGTCTTCGAGGAGCATCGATTTGGAGGTTGTTTATTGCTGCTTAACTAGCATAGTTTAAAATTTGTGGCTTTATAAAATGGTGTAAGCAAGAGCAAAGAATCTCGTGGTTTTTTCATGTCTTTTGACGAAAAAGCCATGATATTTACGTTTCAGATTTCTTTTTCCCATGTCCACTGAGAGGCCAATTATATAGCTGATTGTTTAGCCAAATATGGAGGCTCCTTGTCCTCTTTGTCTGCGTCTAATGTCTTGATTCCAAATTTGTGATCAAATGTTTGATATAGGATCCTTTTGACGATAGGTTTATAATGTGTTCAGTACTTATTATTCATCATCGCTGGATGTAGGGAGTATTTTTCTTTTTTTTTTACTTATTGTACTTTTGGAGCTATGATCGTTTTATTAATGATAGTAACCTTAACATTAAAAAAGAAAAAGAAAAAGAAATAAAATATCAATATTTCAATGAAGGACAAAGTCTATATATGATTGCAGTTTTATATTATCGAAATAAGGTGCACATCAAAAATTAAGTAGAAAAGAGAGTTATCAAGATGGATTACATTCCAATTGATCAACCCAACTTCGAGATGTATGGATATAATGAGAAAAGCAATTTCAAGTATTAAAAATATAGCATCTTGTAACAAAGTTTTCAGATCATTTATTTTTGTAATTTTCAAATGTTTATAGATCTATTAAAATTTTAAATTTTATTATTAGAATTGAACATGAATTTTCAAATCATCGTAAAGTTTCTGATACCGAAGCCACACGTTCCGACGAAATTAAAAAGTGTACCTTGCGTGTATAATATATGGTGGGCACCTTGTACAAACCCCACCCAATAAATATAAATATTGGGATTTCTATTGGCCCCCATATGAGAAATCAGAATTTTGAACTCGGTGTCGATTGAGAGATCGGTTTGATTCCCAAATTAGCAATACATTTCGTTGGGTCCAGCGAAATATTCGGCCGAGAATTCGTCGTTGTCTCTTCTTCGTTAATTTCATGCACGTGTCGTATCACAGGTACAATTGATTCGATTTCTAGAAAGGTAAAACCTTCATTTTTAAGTTAAATTGCAGCAGTTGCATTATTTTTCAGTGCGGCTGCATTTTCATGGGAGATTTGAGGTGCCGACATGAAAAGAAAAGAAAAAGGTAGGTCAATTTGTCGTTTATTTTATTGTTAACAGATTTAGAGTCTTGAACTCTCCCACCTAATTATCACTGAGTTGAAGCTTGAGGAACAAGAGGTACGGATGTATGTTGTAAAAAATTATTGTTTTACAAATGATTTTGGGTGAAATTTTTATAAAACCTAGGCTTTAAGAAAACAAAATAAAACCTCATCTTAAATCTTCATCCAAAAAGCACTTTCAACAATGAAAATCTCCATGATGCCTACAAACTCAATTTTCAACATCGGCAATAGAATTTGAAACTAAAAAAATGTACATTGGCAATAAAATTTTAAAGCATAAAATCATATTTTTCTCGACAATTATAATGTTCAAGTCGAGATGATCGATGTAAAGGCTTTCCAACACTTAGAATTATAATTTTCGATGAGTTATGAGTTGAGGCTTTACTTATTTTGATTGGGCTAGCAAACCATTTTCCAATTATTTTTCTTTATGTGATGAAGTTTTGATGAGGATGTGGCTGCATCTAAAAACCCATCCAGTTGGCAAAAACTAGATCCGGCCTGGAAACCCTAATAATAGATTTTTGAAATCCAAGATACATGCTGCAGATTTTGTGGATTTGTGAGAATTGATGACCTGGTAAAGGTTTCAAAATAGATCATTTTTAGAGTTTGAATAGGGCTAGCAATGGGCGCCGACACCCAACATTGTACAGCCTAGCCCTAAAAAATTAAGGCATGGGTTACAAAATGTGGCCCGAGGGCATAGCTAAGGCTAACGCCCATCCATCATGGCTTAAGGGTAAGGCCGGGCCAGGCAGAATCCAGGGCCATGAGAATCCAGGGTAATGCTCTTTGGCCTGACCCGGCCATGCCTTGACAGGGACCATGGCCTCTTTGCCACTGCCAAGGCCGAGCCAGCCCTAAGGGGACTAAGGCAGGGCTAGGCTAGGTTGGGTTGGGCCTAGGGTTAGAGGTACTTTTTTTTTGACATCCATGATCATCAAAGCAGAGATGATTAATTTGAAAATTTTCCTATATTGATACTGTCTTTTCCGGTAAAAATTGATGTGTTGTATAAAGCGGCGACTACACCAAATACATCTCCTTACATGAACACATAATCATAACATTACTTATCCCAAGCAAGAATATTATCATAATTTATAATTAAGAAGGTGAGACAACAAAATCATGAATCTAAGAATCTCTTGACATTTGTGTAAGAAAGAAAGGGATGCAGAAAGACGAGGATACGTCGAATCCATGTACCTACCATCTACTGAAAAGAAAATTTTTTAACATCTAGTATTTGTCAGGCTGTCTCTCTTCAGTCACATCCACCATCTATTTGCAATAGTATGCAGTCTCAATTGTTTATTGTAAATGGACGGTCAATATATTGGGACGTAGTCCAATAATTATATCATCTAATGTATAAAAACCAGATGCATGGATTATTTCACAACATTCATTGTTGAATATTAAAGTTTTCTAGGAAGGGCATAGGCTTAATTGGTTAGTGCTTGGCAATTTACAACGCTATGTCTTAAACTCAATTTCTCAATTTCTATCGAGGGTAAGGGTATTTTCCCACCGACTCACCTACAAAAAAAAAAATTGAAGTTTTTTAAAAATTAATATATAGATTTGTAACATCGGGTCCGCAACCAAGACGATATGGTAGTCCTTGATATGTCAAGGTTTAAAATAAATGATTTTATTAAACATAACAAGTTAATGGATATTATATGAAAGAAAATATATAATAAGATCATTTATTTTTGGTACAAGAAAGTCACAATTACCGATAGTTGTTAGATTTAAAATTTGATGGTTGGGGATATGCCATCGACAAAGCTCAAAGTTCCAAAGAAAAATTCACGATCTTTGCAACACATCCTCAGCCCTAGGATTTGTAATCTAACGATTTAGAGTGATTGTAGCCTCGTTACCAAAGAAAAAGGTCTTAAAATATATTTTGAAAACTATCATTATATGACATGAGTAATAACAAAGAGGAAAATTTATTAAACTATGCCATGATTTGAACTATTTTACATCTTACCCACATTTTTTATTTCATATTGTCCATTTGATCAAATTTCAAATAACTCGGGTGCAGTTTGTATAGAGCCAAGGTTCAAAACAATCCAAGTAAAGCGCACCTTCAAATAGCATAGAAAAATGTGGTTTTAATACTAGAAATCTTCGTGATACCCTTAAAATATATTCTCATCTTTAGTTATAAAATTTAAAACTTCAAAAATAGTGTAGATTGAACAGATCTATGAGAACTTAAACATCTTGAAAATTGACGGTCCAAAAATACGTTACAAGATGCACTATTTCCAAAACTTGAAATCCATTTTTTCTCTTGTCCATGTATCTCGATGTCAAGATGATCAATTTGAGGATATTTAGGAGCATCAAAACAACCTTTTCTCGTGAAATTTTTGGTGTGGGCTCTAATTTGATTGTTTAGAGCCTCAGCTCTATATAAACTTTTCCCCCCATTAAATGACACATCAAAATGAATTTTGAAATTTATCAAAATGCACCTAGAAAAATATTAAATAGTCCAAATGTAAGATGCATTGTGATAAATTTCCCTAATAAATATAAGGGTGCGGTTTGTATAGAGGAGGCTCTAAACAATCAAATTAGAGCCTACCTTCAAATAGTATCGAGTAATATGGTTTCAATAATTGAAATTTTTGTGATAAAATTAAATTGTATTTTATCTTTAGTTATAAAATTTAAATCTTCAAAAATAGTGTAGATAGAGCAATCTATGAAAACTTGAAAATCTTGAAAATTGACGGTAAAAAAATGTATTACAAAATGCACTATTTAGAAAACTTGAAATTTATCATATTCATACATCTTGATGTCGAGATGATCAATTTGATGATATTTGGGTATCATAACAACCTCTTCTAATGAAAGTTTTGACGTAGGCTCCAATTTGATTATTTAGGGCCTAGGCTCTATATAAACTTTTCCCTAAATAGTGGTGACAATTCAAAACAATCGCAATTGTTTTCAGCCATTGTTTTTTAAAACAATGAAAATAATGGGGCTTATATCACCCTTTCTTTCTTTCTTTCTTTTTTTCAACCTTCAAAAAACAACATTTCACGTCAACTATAAACTTTAAAATTATTGGTATTTGACCATATCTTGTGATTTTGGCTATATAACCTAAACCATCACCATCTTATTCTTTAAATAATGGGATTATCTACAAAGAGACCATTTATTTTTTGAGATTGTATTCAATGAGACGATTTTCCTTTGGTATATGGAGGTTATAATTACTTATAACCATTAGATGTGAAATCTAATAGCTTGGGTGCATCACAAAATTCGAGAAAATTTCTTTTGAACTTTGAAATGGGTCAATGAAATAAATGCAGCCACTCAATTTCACATATAATGGTCAAGATTAATTGCGACCACCTTGTACCAAATGTTAATGGTCTAATTATATACTTTTCTTTATCTTTTATACATGGAGTCACAATCATTCTCACTCATTAGATGTTAAATTGGATGACTTGAGGTAAGTCAAACGTCCGAGATTTCTTTTTTGGAACTTCGCCTCTATTCAATGACATTCTTATAACCACCCATTTTGAAAGTCAAGGGACAAGAATGATTGTGACCTCCATGTACAAAAGATAAATGACCTCTTGGGTGGACAATCCCTTGAAAAATATGGCCAATATTTTGCATGTTCCGAGGTGTTATCTTAGACTATGCTAATGAGGAATGAGTAAAGATAATTCATTTTATCAAAAGTAGACTATCTTATCCGAAATTAATATACTTTGGATATTATTGCTTTAAATTTTTTATTAAATTATCCATAAGAGATAAACAATTTATCATTGTACTTATATCTTTTGATTTAACTTCAAAATACCCATAAAACAAAATACATGATTTTGTATTGGAATAGTTCCAAATGGGTAAAATGTTGAATAGTTAATCTCTTGTCCTTGTACCTATATCTTTTGATTTAACTTCAAAATACCCATAAAACAAAATACATGATTTTGTATTGGAATAGTTCCAAATGGGTAAAATGTTGAATAGTTAATCTCTTGTCATTGTCCCTATATCTTTTGATTTAACGTCAAAATACTCATAAAACAAAATACATGATTTTGTATTGGAATAGTTCCAAATGGGTAAAGTGTTGAATAGTTAATCTCTTGTTGGTATTTGGATAAAATTTTCTATTATTTATTAGTTGTTTGGTACCTATTTTAAATTATATATAATATTATTTAAATTATATAATTTTTTTGGGCGATTTTTAGCTACTTTTAGCTCTTTTTAGCTAAAAAATATATTTTCCAACAAATTATTTTGTATAAATTAAAAACAACATTATAAAAAGATAAACCTATAAAATAAAACTGCTAATAAACTTTACAATACGTATAGTCAAACAACAAATAATGTGATGAATTTCTTTGTTATTTTGTTAGATGTTTGGTATGTACTTTAGATTAGATATAATTTTATTAAACTTATATAACTTTTTTTTTTGGCGATTTTTAGCTACTTTTGGCTAAAAAAATATGTTTTCCAACAAATTACTTTGTCTAAATTAGAAACAACATTTCAAAAAGTTAAACTTATATATAAAATTGCTAATAAATTTATCTCATATGACTATACAATACACACAGTCAAACAACAAATATATGCATCATCACAATTAAATTCATTGAAACATTAAATTGTTAGTGATAATGAGTATGTTCAAACAATGCCCTACTTCTAGGTCCTAAAAATTCAACAAATTTCTGTTGAATTCGGAAAAATAGATCAGCTCTAAATTTAGCTTCGCTCAATCCCATGCTCCACTAAATTTGATGGGAATATTATTGTTTGGCCAGAATTGAGGCCCAATTGTACATTCATTTGGGCCATTCTTTTGAGTGAACTAGTTGCCGAATCATTGCCCAAATTTCGCGAAATTCGAAGTTCGGACTCCAGCCAAGCGAAAAGAACCTAAACCTAAACCTAAAAAATCCTTTAAATTGGGCCAAACCTCCACCAAATTTGGGGGCAATATCGTTTTGGGGCCGGAGTTTTGACCTAAAGAATATATAGTCGGGCACCAAGTACTTGCAAACTGATCAACAGAACCTTAAAAATTATAGATCTAGAGAAAAAAAAATATCAGATTTCAGTTTTAAAAAATAAAATACTTGTCAAATATTCTTTAGATAGTCTATTCCAAATGTTCATAGATCCGCCAAATGGTTATGGTTTGAGTTTCAAAATCCATAACCAAGGGCGAAAATAGATTTCATACTACCTCTAAGATTTCTTACACCAAAATATCATTTTTCCACAGGGTTTGGAGGTGCAACTTTACAAAATAATATAAGCCCGCAGTCTCACTTAGACCGCACCCGAAAACATAAAAGTATGAACAGTAATCCCCAGAAAGGAGAAAAAGATTCGTGCTTTGAGGAGAAAACCAACACCTGGAGATTTCTCCCTTTTGGTGCCGCGTGTGTTAACATCAATGTGGCCGGACCTTTCCTACCCCCCTCTCTCTATCTCTCCTTTTTCATAATCCAAAGCTCAAAAAACACAAAAAATAAAAGAACCACAAAAAAAAAATCGTCTCCCTCTCGATCTTCTTTTTCATTATCCAAAGTCCAAAAAAACAAAAATAACAAAAAAAAAATCTCTCTCTTTCACTTTTTTTTTCCTTTACCGGATTGTATACTATGGGACTATTTATGTGGGTTATAATAAAGTTATAATTACTCATAGCCATTAAATGTAAAAAAAAAATGACTTATGAAGTTTTATAGATATTTTTTTTCAATAACACCATTACAACCACCGGATTTGAAGTCTAACTCACAAAAGTCATTCTCATTTATACCAAATATAAATAATCTCTTTATATACATCTCTTTACATACTTTTCCGTCTCATGATCCAAAGCGCAACCATATAACATATGAGTTGAAAGAAAAGAACCCAAGAGACCCACCTTATACAAACCCAAGAAAGAGAAGAACCCAAACAATATAAAATATAAGTTGAAAGAAAAGAACCCAAGAAACCCACCTTATAAAAACCCATGGGAATGGTGGCTCTAGTGCCCATATGCCCCTTGAGCTTCTAAGCTTGCACATCACGAGCCAAAAGTGGGTTCGAAGGGCTTGAGCTTCTTCTACGCTAGCGCACCACGAGCCAAAAGTGGGTCCGAAGACCTCGAGCTTCTCTTAGGAGCCAAGTGGGTTCGAAAATGTCAGGGGTTTGGGTCTTCAAGAATGGGGTGGCTCGCCTCGTCTCGAACCCAGCAGTCGAGTCCATTGATGGGTCCGAGCTTGCCTGCACCAAGAGGAGGGTCCTTGTCTATACCCCAAGTGATGAGGTCATAACCTCATATGCCTTTTTGGAGAGCAAGCTCAGGGGCTTGGGGTGGGAGAGGTGGTATGAGGACCCTGATAAGATTCAGTTTCATAAGGCTTGCTCTTCTCACCTCATTTCTTTGCCAAGGGATTTTAGCAGGTTCAAGTCAGTGCATATGTTTGATATTGTGGTCAAGAACCGGAGCTCCTTTGAAGTGAGAGAAAGTTGAGGTGAAATGGGGTTGGATGAATCTCTCTCTCTCTCCGTCTAAAGTCTAAACCACACACACTCTTTCATCTTAGCACCAATCTGCTTGAGTCTCTCTCTCTCTCTCGCTCGCTCTCTCTCTCTCTCTCTATCTCTCTCTTTCTCTTATCTAAGCTCCAATCCATCCAAAACTAGCTTGATTGTCTCTCCCTGTGTCTGTCTCTCACACATCTCATTCTCTGTGCCAATCCATCCAAAACTAGCTCGCTTCTCTCTCTCTCTCTCTTTCTCTCTCTCTCTCTCTCTCTCTCTCTCTCATATCTTAGCTCCAAATCCATCCAAAAGTGGTTTTCTTCTCTCTCTCTACAATTTTAGCTCGCAGTTCATCCTAACTGGCTGTGCACTCTGCAAAAGCTAGCTTGATTCTGTGTCTCTCTCTCTCTAAACCAGCTTGATTGCCTCTCTCTTTCTAAGCCATTTCCCAATTTTTATGTATCTAATATTAGCTTGACTCCATCTTAATGTGGCTCTTTCTCTGTCAAAACCATCTTGATTCTTTTCCTTTCTGTGAACCAGACCCTACCTCTTTTCGCACTCTAGAATCGATTCCACCCACTGAGGCACTAACTCTCGTCTCTCTCACTAAAAACCAACTGTTTTCTACTCTCTCTCTCTCTCTCTCTCTCTCTCTCTCTCTCAATTACTAGAGTGATGCTTGGTTTGACTTATGGAATAAGACCTACAATTTGAAGAGCTTGGTGTGATTGCTGATCCTTTCATGTATAGTGAGGAGTGAAGAATTTTTATAGTAAATAATGTCGTTGGTTTTGCCATTTCTTAGTTCTTTTATTATTTTTTCTCTCTGGATGTTTGGCTGTGGTACAACTTATCCCAAAAGAGAGAGAGAGAGAGAGATATACGAATCAAATACGGTGGCAACGGGTTGGGTCCCGGATCTTGATTGGGACCCCAACCCGAATAGTATTTAAGTCCAGGTTTTGGAACCAGACCCAATCTTTTGGATCCAAAATGTGGACTCATATCCATACCCGAGGTCATGTCTACCCGTCTATTCCCGAGTGTGGATAGGTCCATTGCCAACTTATTGTTTATGTGAGACACGTGGGCTATCACTATAGACTTCTTCTTCTTTTTTTTGGCCTTTTTTTTTTTTACATTATATGCCGTATTATTGGCAACATTTATACTATTGCACAACTTTTATGAATACCCTTGTATCCCAACATTCCTTACTATTTTACGTAAGAACTGAAAATTTTTAAAATAATCAACCTATTGTCAACAATTAGGAATACCCACTTACACCATATTATTCGGGTTGGGTCCAGCAGGACCCAGGAGTGAACCCGACCTTTCGTGTCTAAAAATTTGGATTTATACTTGGACCCGAGGTTGGGTCTACCCATTGGGTCCCATGTCTTCTTGGGTCCATTGGCCCCCCCTAGAATCAAACGGGAGAGAAAGAGAAGGGTTCGATGAATCAAATGAGAGAAAGAAGGGTTCTATGAATGGGGAGAGAGAGGGGGTTACTTACATGGAAAATTACAAAAAACCTCAAAATCATCCTTTTTATGTAATTTACCTCATTTAATTTTTTTTCACTTTTTTTTCTAAATAAACTTTACATGCAAATATCCCCAAGAGAAACAATTCCTTTTTTTAGACGGAAATGCTTTTTTCATATACAAAAATCATTTTGGCCAAATTTGAAGTTGACTTTTGGACCCAGTAGCAAATTGCAGGATGCACTATGACATTGTTGGAGCCCACAAGTGTTGAACCTCCTTAAAACAACTACCGGATCGAAACTGAGTACTGTCAAACCACACTTTACATAGTGCCGGAGTCCTGGAATCCAGTAAAATGTACTGCCCGATTGCGCTTTGCAACTGTCGGACCGCCTTTTGCAATTGCCGAACCGCCCTGTGCAACTGTCGAATCGCATTTTACACAATGCTAGAGCCATACTGCCGGACAGCACTTTACACAGTGTCGAAACCCTACTGCCGGACCTCATTTTACACAGTATCGGAGCCCTATTGCCAGACCAAACTTGCACGGTGCCGGGGCCCCTATTTTGATGGGATAGAGGAGAGACAGGCGTTGGTAAAATAAAAGTAAGGGAGGGTAGTTTAGGTTTTTTTTATTTATTTATTTAGTTGGGAGGTATTTGCATAAAAAGAATATTTTGAAAAAAAAGTTAGATTGAAGGTAATTTGCATCAAAAAAAATGTAGTCCTGTTTTTCTTTTTCTTTTTTTCTTTTTTTTTTTGTAATTTTAGCTCACTTCTGTATAGTTATATGAATCATATGCGATAGCGTAAGGAAGATGCCAAGAATTCTGACTCGTCGGAAATGGAAAGATTCGTGAAATCGAGATGGGACGCCTTCCACGTGAATAAATTCCCCATGCAATTGACCTAACTTTTCCATCCCTTTCTCTAATTTTTTTTTCCGTTATTATTTTTTTCTCTAGAAGTAACTAATTTCTCTCACCTTTTACCTTGGGCAAGATTTTAAGTACTTTTAGATGCAATTTAAGAGAGGTCGTGACTATTATATGTGAAATTATATGGTTGTATTTTTTCTATTGATCAAGCTCAAATTTTAAAATTAATTTTTTCGAACTTTGTAACACACTCAAGGTATCGAATTTCACATGTAATGGTTAGAAGTAATTGTAACCTCTTTGTATTTATTATATATTAAGCGAAAAGAATAGTTTGTTATCCTTGCGTCACATGTCTTTTTTTTTTTTTTTCCATAATTATCTTCTATCTTTCTCTCTCCATTCTTTTTCTCCCTATCTTTCCCAACGTTATATTTCTCTCACCCTCTCTTCTTTCTTTAAATCTCTCTCCTAAAAAAAAATATCTCTCTTTCCTTAAATCATTATCTCCCATTCTCTCTCAATAATATATATATATATATATATATATATATCCCAACACTCTCTCATTCTCTTTTTTCCTTAATTCATTTTCTCTCAATAATATCTCTCTGCCTCTCTCTCATTCTTTCTTTCTTTAAATCTCTTCCTCAAAATTAAATCTCCCTCTTTTCTTAAATCAGTCTCTCCCTTGCTCTCTCTCAATAATATGGAAATGAACTCAAATTTTTTTCTCTCACTCTTTCCTCAAATCTCTCACACGCCCTCTTTCCTATCTCTCTCACCTCTTTCTTAAAATCTCTCTTCCTTTACTTTCTACATTTTCTCTAATTCACACACTCTCTTTCTTTACGTTCTACATTTTCTCTAATTCACGTACACTCTCTTTTCTAAAATATGTCTCTCTTTCTTTCCAAACGGCCTCTCTCTATTTCTCTCTCGCTCTCCAATGAACTCAATCTTTTCTCTCTTACTCTTTCTTCAAATCAGACTCAACCCCTTTCCTATCTTTCTCACTCTTTCCAAAAATCTCTCACACACCTTTCCTAAAATCTCACTCTCTTTCTTTCTTTACTCTCTACAATTTCTCTAATTCACGCACCCTAATACTAATTCCTCCTACATCCAAAAATCTCTCGGTACGTTTTCTCTCTCTTTCTTTTTGCTTTTTCTTTTCCATTAATTCTCCAACATTTGTATTAATTCTCCAACAATAGAGCAGGTATATTTTCTTGGGAAAATATCTCCATACCCTTTATTTTTATGTTTTATATCTCAATAAGCCCAAGGTTTCAAAATATATCTTGGATCATAAAAATTCTAAGTTTTATATATTTTAACCCCCTAAGCTAACTTTATTTCTTTTAAACCTAACTTTTTGCGCCAAACAAACTAACTTTCTAAACACCATCATTTCTCTCTTTTCACCTGATTTTCTCCTAAATCTCTTTCTACCTATTTTCACACTCTCTCTCTCCTGTGTCTCTCACTCTCTCTCCCTGTTAGAGAGACAAAGAAGGTGAATGTTAGAGATAGAAATTTAGGGGAATATATCATGTAAAGAGATGAAGGGTTTAAAATGAGCAGATCTTTTTTATATTTATTAGGACTAAAAAAATAGTTAAAAGTGGATAAAGTTAGTCAGGAGGTTAGGAGATATATTTTAAATCTTTGGGTCTATTGAAATATGAAACTAAAATAGGGGGTACAAAGATATTTCCCTATTTTATCTATCTTTCTTTCATGTATGGATTAAGGGTGCAATCATGTTTTCTCTAGATTGTATTATCGACAAATATTAGTCTAAAAGGTATGCATCTCTCTCTATCTCAATGACAAATTCTCCAACAGTAGAGCATGTACATTTTCTCTCTCTTTTTCATGTATGGATTAAGGGTGTAGCCATGTTTTCTCTAGATTGTATTATTGGCAAATATTAGTCTAAAAGGTATGCATCTCTCTCTCAATATGGTGTCTCTCTTTCTAATGCCCAACCCTAACAATTTATGTTTCTAACTTGATCCTAAACATTAAATATTTTTAATTTTAGGTTAATTAGTTTTCAATTTTAGATCTTCTACAGTTAATTTTGATTTTCTAACATTGTTCTTACCCATGGCTTACTTTTGATGTTTTTCTCTACACATGCAAATCACATAATTTACATGGGCAGCTAGAGGTGAGCTTAGTAGAGCAGGTATATTTTCTCTCTTTCTTTCATGTATAGATTAAGGGTATAGCCATGTTTTCTCTAGATTGTATTTTTGACAAATATTAGTCTAAAAGGTATGCATATATATCTCTCTCTCTCTCTCTCTCTCTCTCTCTCTCTCTCTCTCTCTCTCTCTCTCTCTCTCTCTCTCTCTCTCTCTCTCTCTCTCTCTCTCTCTCTCTCTCTCTGACACACACATAATGTAGTCTCTCTCTCTAATGCCCAACCCTAACAATTTATGCTTCTAACTTGATCTTAAAAATAAATTATTTTCAATTTTAGGTTAACTAAGTACTAATGAATTATTTTTGCAATTTTAGGTCTACTACAGTTAACTTTGATTTTCTAACATTGTTCTTCCCCATGGCTTGCCTTTGATGTTTTTCTCTACACAGGTAAATCACATAATTTACTTGGGCAGCTAGAGGTGAGCTTAATAATATTTTTTAAAATTTTCTATTTCCTTACAATAGTTTTTCTATGGAATTTTCAATTAATAAATTTTTTTCCCAATCCTTCACATGAGTTGGAATGGTTGAAAAGTGGTAAACGGTTAAATTGTTGATAAAATAGGAAATTTTCTATGAGCATAAATGCATACTATGAGTATCTCTAAACTTTGTTTTCTTGAAACTATACATCTATATATGTGCTAACTATGTTGAAATATATTCACTAATTCAGCATTGAAATTATGATAGATTAGTAAATTTATTCTTTTTTTGGTAAATTATAATATACTATCTTAAAAAATAATATCAATACAAATAAATCATATTTTTAAGTGTTTTTGTATTTAATATAATCGAAATTATAATATCTATTAGTAAATAGATTATTTCTTGCCAAAAACATTTGTTGCCTAATAGTATAAAAAACTATAGTTTTTTATATAAAAATCTGAAAATAATATAAGACAACATAATTCAAATTATAAAATAATGGTAAATAATATATTTGTTGTAAAATATATATACATTAAAAATAATGTAATAAATTTATTTTCCATTTTTAATATTTTGTATTTTTTTTTTTTTGAAACTTCTAACATCCGGAATTGAAAAACAAATCTCTATCACTTTTATTTATGCAATTTGAATTATTTAATTGTTTTTTTAAAATTTATGCCAAATGGATATATGTAAGTAAATATTTTTAATATAATATATTAACTATAATTATTTGATACAATATTCAATTTTAAAGATGCCTCTATTTAAAATAGCTTTTACAAATCTTATTTTATCACAAATAGTATCTGATTTATTTCTTTCTTTCATGGTTTTAAAAAATATATAATTATTTAATAAAATTATTCAATTGCGAAGATAAAATTCAATAATATTTAAGACCATGTTTTATTGAAAATATTTATCAATAATAATATATTTCAGTCATTAATATTAAATATCACATGCAACACACGTGCATACTACTAGTCAAATGTCTCATTGTGTATAATTATACAAGGTGTCAATGTTATAATATATAAGTAAATCTTGTATAGAAGTAAGTCATCTTTCAAAAATTCACTCAAAAACGTTTCTTAAAATCCTCCAAAAAGTTTTTTACGAGGTTAAAAAATCTTCTAATTGATCATCTTGAAGTCGAGAAGAAAATAATATTTCAAATACTAAACATAGTATGTTTTGTAAGACATTATCTAAATCATACATTTTTAATATATTTAAGTTTTTATAGATCTCATTAATTTAGATTATTTTCGGAGTTTCAAATTTCATAGTTAGGGCATGCAAATTGATTTCCCGGATATCAAAAAGTTTTGAAATATTTTTTGATAGGGTTTGGATGTGCGTCTTGCTTTCCTTGCTTAAGGTGAATTCCTCGTAGAAGTAGCACCCTATAATTTATACGCGCATAAGATATTGAGCAATTTGATGGGATTAATGTGCTGAAAAGTATTGTATATTACTTTGGGAAAATTATAGATACCCTCAATTTAAACTTTCCACACATCCTACCCAGTTACTTTTTTGTATTTACCCTAAACCTCAATATTATTTTTTTTTGGAAAAAGTTTATATAAAGATACAACCTTATAATGTAGAACTACAGATGCACCTCAAAAATCTATCAAAAAATGTAGTTTTAATATTGAAAAACCCTTTGATTGATCATCTTCGAAATGTACAACTATGAAAAGTAAAAAGATTTTAAGTCTAAGAAATACTGCATTTTACAATATGTTATCTACACTGTCCATTTTCAAGATTTTCATATGTTTATAGATCTACTTGATTTTAACCATTTTAAAATTTTATAATTAAATATATAAATAAATTTTGAGGTAATCCTAAGAATATTTTACATCAAAATTACATACCACGATAAAATTTGGAGGTGCGCCTTACCTCTATAGCTAATGCATCCGTCTGCCAACTGCACCCGTTTTTCTTATATCTACGCCACCATATGTGCCGGACCGGTAATTTGCTAATAAGTTGTACGCTTAAAAAATGCTGTCTGACACAATTTGTGTTGGAACAGTTTTTTTTGTTGCTTTCCGGGTTATTTTGTGCTAGACAGCAACAAAAAATCAGACCGATAACTTTCTAGAAGTTTTATGGCTAAAAAATACAGTTCAAAAGTTTTATGGCTAAAAAATGCAATCTGACACAAAATGTGCTAGACCGCAAGTAGAGAGAGAGAATACGGATGAGTGAGAGTTGTTTTGGTTGGGTAAATAGAGAGAGAATACTGATGAGAGAGTTTGTTTTGATTTTTGAGTAAATATAGAGAGAGCTTGTGACACGCCCCAAGAATATACAATACTAATATTCTTGAGATGTGACAGTCAAAACATATATACATCTCTTTTTAGGACAAATTTACAATGATAAATTCTTACAAAGTAACAAAAAAAAGTTTAAGTACAACTACAATATCTTCCAGAGTTGATTCAGATGAGCACTCAAAATGAAACCGCAGTTATCTTGAAAAAAAATGTTTACCATAATTTGATGAGTTTGGCTACTCAGTAAACAATATTCAGAATCCTAAAAATAATAATGGTTGAAAGATATCAATATTTTCAAAAAGGAGATCTATTAACATAAATGCATTAACAGTTTCACTTAAAAAATGCATAATTAAGTATAATCTGAATAATTGAAATGCATATAACATTTTAACGACAGTGCATAATTCAAAAGATTTCACAAATTACCCTACTGGTGTCCCAAGTAGGTCACCTATATATCCCATCAACGTCCTAATTAGGTCTACTTAATCCCTGCAAGTCCACTTATACCTCACCGACGTACCGGATGAGTCCACCTAATCCCTACCGGCATACCGGATATGTCCACTTATACTTCACGGCGAACCGGATGAGTCCACTTGCATATTTAAGTATTTCTAAATCTCTTTAAACATTCGAAAACAGCAATATCATGTACTCAACATATCACTGAAACTATTAATATGAATTTCACTGAAACCATTAATAACAGTCACTTTCAATAACATTTCAAAAATACCCAGTCAAATATTTTGTGCTCAAATTCAGAAAGGTAGCAGTTTGTAAAGACATTCTAGCATTATTGCCAATCTAGTATGTATAAAAAAACTCTTATAGAAATCCAAGAATATGGAATTATTACAATTTATGGGATGTCAATTCGCAAATAAACATTTCACAAAGAATGCTATAATCAAATGCAAAAATATCAGTTTTCAAATAAATAAGGCAGTCATTTGCACATGAAATTTAGAATGTCTAAATATTCAAAAACTGTAGAAAGAAATCTCACAATTTTACTATAAGCAGAAATATCACATTTATTACTAATAATTTTGCAGTATCTAAAATTTTCTAGCAATAGACAAGAAAAATAAGTAAATTTATTTCTAAGAATTTACAGCATTTAAAATTTCTAACACAGATAAAATATCACAATTTTATTAAAAAAATTAATTTTCAAAATAATGAGGTCGCTTACACATAAAATTTATCGCGCCTAAAATTCATGAAAATAAGCAAAAATAATTATTTCATTTCATTTTTAAAAAGAACGGATCATTTTTCAAAATAATGAAGTCACTTACTTAAAATATTTGAGAGAGAGCTTCCGATAAAAATTCGGCTAGAGAGAGAAAGATCTCACTATGTTGGGGAAACTTATATAAAAGTTTTCTAAGGTGGGAGTTCTCATCTCTCCTCTTTAAATTCTTAAGACAAACTATTATATTATTTATTAAGCTCTATCTCATACATGAGGTGTAACGATACTATTAAACGTGAAACATTTAAGCACCCAACTAAAGGACGTGGTAATAAAAGGGCAAAAGTCAACAAAAGTGGTGATGGTCCTTAAAGACCATAATACTTATATGGACCATCACACTATAAAGAATTATTTATTTATTTATTTTTATTTTTTTTGAAAGTGTAAGATTATTACGGTGTGTTTTTGTGGGTAAGTATAGAGAGAGAATATAAAATAATAAGTTAAAAAAAGGAAGAGAGAGAAAAAAAGAGACCATTTTGATAAAAAAGAAAAAAAAAAAAATGGTGTTGGAGTTTAAGGAACAATACAAAAAGTATTTGAGGCAATATGTGTTGGAAGTTAAAATTAAAGATATTTATAATTTTCCCTATTACTTATTGCCTGAAAAATACAATCCGAACTAACTCCTAACGTTATTTTCAACTCACTCTCAACAATTGGATAGTAGATGCCTCATGACAAGTATGAGATATATTTGTGTGGACAGACATAAAAATATTTTATTTTTTTATTGTACCTAAGTTGTGGGCTGTGATTATCGCTATTTTTTATTTATATTTCGAGTTTCTATTTTCAAATTTTTAATATAACAAAAAAAAAATCCTCTTATAAAGATTCTTCAGTTTTCACCTTGCTCGTGTCTGAGCAGTGTTCGACAAATTGAACATGACCAGAAAACTGGCCGGTTCACTTGGTCCAACGGGGCATGTCCTGGGCTGCCAAAAAGTGCTAAAAAAAAATCTTAAATAAATATGAAAAGTATATTTAAAGCATAATTAAGCAGAAAACATCAAAATGAAGTTGAAAATTAGTGAAAATATAGATTTTCAAAAATCAATTTGCACCGAGATGCATTTTAGAAATAAACTTCAAAGGAAGGAAAAATGCAAAAACAAATATTCTTGGCCAAAAATATTCCAATCTTTATCAAAATGATAAAAATATTCAAAAATACATTACATACAAACAAATCCCTTGTTTTTTGAGTTTTTTTCTATATATATATATATATATATATATATATGAAAAAATTTATATAAGGTTGCAACCTTAAAATGTAGAATCACAAATGTATTTCAAAAATCTATCGGAAATGTTGTTTTAAGGTTGAAAAAGCCCTCTAATCAATCATCTCGACATCGAGATCTATGAATATGAAAAAGAAAAAAATTTTGAATCCCGAAAATAGTGCATCTTGCAACACATTATCTAGACCGTTCATTTTCAAGATTTTCATATATTTATAAGTCTACTCGATTTTAACTATTCTTGGAATTTAAAATTTTCTAATTAAGTATGAAATTAAATTTTAAAATAATAGTAATAATGTTTTACAACAAATTACATGTTATGATAAAATTTTAAGGTGTTGGATTGTTTAAGGTTGCAACCTTATATATATTTGAAAAAAATTTAAATAACTGGCTGGACCACCTAAACCTGCCCAAACCGGCATGGCCAGTGTCCGGTTCTGGTTTTTTCCACCGTAGAGGAATAGTAACTAAAATCAGCAATTTTACAGAGAGAGAGAGAGAGAGAGAGGGGGGGAGGGAGAGTAAAATCAGCATTTTTCTTTTGAGAGATAGAGAGCTAACATATAGACCGCAGAGGAATTGTAACTAAAATAAGCAATTTTAGAGAGAGAGAGAGAGAGAGAGCACGTGATGCCACCAAAGCCAAATGCATAATTGACATGGTGCCGAAGGCGTCACGCGTATCATCAGATGGTTCATTCGAGAGGAAAAACTTTCGAGAATTCAGACCTTTGTTATTTGAGGCTTTCGGGAAGTTTACTCAATTCTGACAGAGCCATCTCCTTTTGCTTTGAATATTGGTTCAGACATGTCCATTTTTGTCTCTTATTTTAGAAGAAAGAGAGCTTTGATATGATTTAAATATTTCCATTTTTGTCTAATGTTTGAGAGAGAGATAACGTGATGCCCAGGCGAAAGATTCACTCATGCTGTCAAACAGGACTTGTTTGTGACAAAATCGCACCTCCAGTTTGGACGTTCTTTTATTCGCTGCAATCAAATTGTCTTTAATACGGTTTACAACCGGGTGGCCGGGTGAACTTGCCTTCAGCAGGGACACGTTTGGTTCGCGTGAAATAGCTTTCTTGTAGGAGATTAATTTATTAGGAAGTAGATTTTTTAGATTTAGATTTCACATGGTTCCTTGTTTCTCATGTTTCGTAATACTGTCTAGATTTCTTATGAAATTATTTTCTTTTGTTTGGTAAACTATTTGAGAATCTACCCTCTTGAAATTTGGAATATTAACTACTCTCTCTAGAAATACAAACTCTCTTTCTCTCTCTAAGAATCCAATCGCTCTATCCAAAACCCATCCTCTTTTTTTGGAACTGCAATCTCTTTCTCCATCCAAAAACTTATTCTCCCTCTCTAAAAATCCAATATTTCTTGCCCTTTCTAAAAAATTCATTATCATTCTCTCTCTTTAGAAACTCAAATCTCTCTTTCTCTTCCTAAAACCCCATTCTCTTTCTAAAAACTCAATCTATCTTTCTCTCTAAAAAGCAATTACTCCCCGATCTCTTTTTAAAAACTTATTCTTTCTATAGAGATAAGAGATAGTAGAGATAGCTGATGAGATATAGATAGTTGAATATGATTTTTTTAAATTTTAAGTTTATCTTGTATTTGATGTAGATATCTTTCATGATAAGCCTAGATTAGTTCATTATTATCAATAACTGATAACCACTCTCTTGATAAGACTATATTAGTTCATTATTATCAATAACTGATTAGCCATATATGTATAGGGGACTCTGTATATTTTTTATAATTAATCAATGCATATATATTTCTTTGAAGGATTCAGAATTTCAACATGGTATCAGAGCAAAAATCCCTTCGAGGGCCCCATCGATCTGATCTCATCTCATTAGTGGTGCTACTGTTGTTGCAGAGAGCTAATTGTCCACCTCATCAGCTCGAGACCCATCAGAAACCCTAGATGCTCGTCATCAAACCCTCGGCCAAATACCCTTCTCCCACGGCCCCATGACATCATAGTTTGGATCTTCTTCAAGACAACATGTCTAATCCTTGACCGCTACTTTTCACATGCAGAACTCTACAAACATATACCCTATTTTGTTGATATAGAGACATGGAACCCTTTCTCTCTAGCTAAGTATTAAATGGAGGTTGTCCTCGTTTGATATTGGGGCAACACTAGACAAATAAATAAAAGAAGATGGAGAAACAGGCCATGACATGCATCATTTAAATCTCTGCAAGTAAGCCACAGGAGAAGGATGTGGATATACGGGTGTTAGACGAGGACGTCATCGCAGGATGTCTACTCTCAACAAGGTTAGTTGACAAACTTTGGTTTTTTGAGCAAGAGCAGAGAATCAAACATGGAGAATGGAATCTCCGGCTTGGGATAGAATTAGCGGCCTCTCTGAGGCTTGGGACGCTCGACTCTGAGAGAGAATACTCAGAGACAAAGTAGAGAGAGATTGGAATCTATCTGCCTTTTTTAAAAAAAAAAACAAAAGGGAGGTTGTCCATAGGGACCATATTATATCAAAACTATTTTTTATGTTCATGAATTATTTACTAGATCCAAATTTCTTGATCATGTCTGTGAGTTCTGATACAACTTACACATGGCTTCTGAGAAAGGAGATGTATTGGCTATAAAGCTTGATAGGAAAAATTATCCCGATTGATGGCTCCATTTTCAATTCTTTATTGAAAGGAAAGGTTTGTGGAGGTACGTTGATGGTACTGAACCTGAACCGACCACACCCAATACTAAAAATACCTAATAATGGAAGATCAATAATGCAAAAATTATCTCATGGATCCTTGGCTCTGTAGATTTGGTTATTGGAAAGCCAATGAGAGGCTTCCTTACTGCTAAAGAAATGTCAGAATATTTGAAAAAAGTTTATCAGCAATCAAATCTTACAAGACGCTTCCAAATCGAGTATGATATGTTTTCCTATAGTCAAGGGGAAAAAACCATTCAGGAATATTATGCTGGTTTCATGAAGTTGTGGACAGAATATGAATATGTAAACTTGAAGGCTATCACTAGTGCTTGTTGCATTCAGAACTTAATGGAGATAAATGGTGACAGGAAGGTGATACAGTTTTTGATGAAGTTGAGCCTAGACTATGAGATTGTTCGAGCCAATATTTTGAATCGCGAAAAAATAGCAAATATGGATGCTATTCTCGGTGCATTACTTCATGAGGAAACAAGAATCATGACCCAAGCCACCATTGAGGAAAAGAAGGATATAGAGTCGGTACTTGTAGCTCAACGGGCTAGAGGAACACCCTCACAAAAGGATCCCTATTTGTTGCAATGTTATGAGTGTAAGGAATATGGTCATATAGCATCCCAGTGTAAGAAGAAAATTTTTTGTACTTATTGTAACCGTGCTGGGCATATTATCACAGAATGTCGAATCCTTCTCGATGAGGCAACCAAGCATTCAATATACGAAGACCTTTGTACAGGGCATACTAAGCTGCTAATGATGCTTCCAAGGGACTAAAAGTAGAGAGCCCTCCATCCAGCACTATTCATGACCCAAATATGATAATGTCCCAGACATCAGACGGTATTCGACAGTTGGTACAAAACTCTGTATCTACGGCTATCTCTTCTGCTTTATCTGCTATGGGCTTGTTTGGTATGAACTCTCACCTATCTCCTAGTGTAAATCCCCTTTGGTTTATTGATTAGGGTGCCTCTAATCATATGACTGGAGTGCACACATGTCAAACATCTACTAAACCATATCACAGTAATAGTCAGATTTTCACTGCTAGGGGAAAAACTGAATATTATTGGTATGAATAATCTTTTACTTTCTATCTCCCTTGGTACACCTTTTCATTTACGTAATGTTCTCTTCGTTCCTAAAGTAACTGCTAATCTAATATATGTGGGCCAACTAGTTGATGATGGTTACAATGTTCAATTTTTTCGTGATGGCTGTCTAATATAGGACCAACGCATTGGAAGAGTGACAGGGAAGGGCCATAGAATTGGTCGTTTGTTTGCCTTGGAGTTTGAGAAACCAAATCATGGTACTTCTTTCTTTTCTCCATCGAATTCTAATTTTTCTATTTCCTATAAACAATGGCATAAGTGGCATCAGAGACTTGATCATCTGAATATAAATAAATTAGATACTTTGTTTTGTTCTGGTTCATTGCCAGATAAAGCACTTGATTTGAATTCTATCAATAAATCTTGTGTTAGTTGTTCTTTGAATAAAAGCACTAGTTTGCATTTTTCGACTCGAGTAGATACAACAACTGCACCTTTCCATCGCATTCATAGTGATGTGTGGGGTTCTGCTTCAACTTTATCCAGAATGGAATATAAGTATTTTGTTTTGTTCATTGATGATTGTACACGCTATACCTGGTATACTTTATGCGTCATAACTAAGAAGTGTTCTCTCATTTTAAAACGTTTTTTTTCATGATTGCAACTCAGTTTAATATCAAAGTAAAAATCTTACGGTCAGACTCCGGGGGAGAATATTTATCAAATGATTTTCAAGACTTTTTGAAAACACAGGGTATTCAATCACATAAAACTTGTCCATATACTCCGCAACATAATGGCATGGCCGAAAGGAAAAACCGCCATGTTTTAAAAGTTGTGAGGACCCTCATGCACGACTCTCGTATTCCTCATAGTTTTTGGGTTGTAGCTGCATCAACAATTGTTTATCTCATAAATCGCCTCCCATCCTTGGTTTTGCATAAACAATCTCCATATTATTTCTTATTTCATGTTCATCCTGATTATTCACTCTTGCACGTTTTTGGGTGTGTATGTTTCGTTCATCTTCCACCACATGAACAAACAAAATTTTCGATTCATACAGTCACTTGTGTTCTTATGGGTTATTGTTCCGACCAAAAGGGGTTTCTATGTTATGATCCATCAGCTCGTCGTATACGTATTTCTCGCAATGTTGTATTTTTGAAAAGCATCTTTTATTACTCTTCAATTGCAAAATCATTAGGGTCATCTGCTCCTTTCTTTCTAGATTTCTCCATTGGTAAACTATCACACATTTTAGTGCCTCAACAGCAAGGCCAACAACACCAATCCACGCACACTCCATCGAACCAACCAGAGCAAGGTTTGACCTCCACCCTACCTGTAAGTGATTCTTTTCTTACTCTTATTGATAGCTCTACTCAGTTACGATGTTCTTCACGTGTACCTCATGCACTTGATCGATATGATTTCTCCCTTGATGATTTTGACTTTTCACTACAGCCTAGAGCTGTTGTTTACTTCTCTTGATACGATTGAGGTTCCTTTTAAAGACCTAGATCTTTGTTTACTCCCTAGATCATTATTTGCCTCTTTAGATTTGGTGGATATTCCTCTCTCTTAGTTGACTATGCCTTGTTGGAAAGAGGCGATGATGCAGAAATTAGTGCCTTGTTGGAAAAGGATACTTGGGATCTTTTTCCGTGTTGTCTTCACACATCTATTATCGATAGTATATGGGCCTTTTCTGTGAAGCTTAAGTCTGATGGAAGGATCGAGCAATATAAAGCACTATTAGTTACTCGAGGTTACAAACAGGTGTATGGCATAGACTATGATGAAATGTTTGCTCATGTTGTTAAAATGACTGCTATACGAACTGTAATTGCCCTCTCCGCTATTCGTCAGTGGACTATATCTCAAATGGATGTGAAAAATATATTTCTCCATGGACATTTGACAGAGACAATATATATGCGACCTCCTCCTGGTTATTGCAATGATAAATCTATGGTATGTCATTTGAAAAAGTCTTTGTATGATTTAAAACAAGCTCCAAGAGCTTGGTTTAAACGATTTCGATCTTTCGATCTGCGTGCTGGGTTGAAACAAAGTGTTCATGACTATTCGCTATTTACTCATCATCGTTCTTCAGGAATAACAATTCTTCTCTTATATGTTGATGATATTCTCATCACAGAAGACAACCTGAATAATATCAGACACTTGAAAGAGCTACTTAGTCAATCATTCAAAATGAAAGATTTGGGTCCATTAACTTATTTTCTTGGGCTGGAGATTCATTATTCCCCTAATGAATACATAGTTAACCAGAAGAAGTACACCAAAGACTTGATCAAACTCGCCAACTTAACTGATGAGAAACGAGTAGATACACCAATGGAGGTGAATGTAAAATATAGAAAGGATGATGGCGACAAACTTCCAGATCCTACTCTTTATAGATAACTGGTTGGGAGTCTACTTTATCTCACTATGACTCGTTCAGATATTTCTCATGCAGTTCAGGTCGTTAGCCAATTTGTTGTTGATCCTCTTCGCATCCACCTCTCTGTTGTCCATCGTATTATTCGTTATCTATGAGGTACATATCATAGAGGTCTTTTATTCTCTTATAACTCTTCTTTCCAGTTACGAGCCTATGCCGATGCGGATTGGGCAGGATGCCCTGATACTAGACGTTCAACCACAGGGTGGTGTATTTTTCTTGGAGATTCTCTAATCTCATAGAAATGTAAGAAACAACAAATTGTGTCTAAATCTTCTGCAGAAGCTGCATACCGAGCATTGTCCTCAGCTTGCAATGAAATTACTTGGTTGAGAGGCCTTTTACAATACCTCAATATTCTTCATCGAACTCATACATCATTGTATGCTGATAATATGAGCGTCATACGTATTGCATCAAATCCAATATTTCATGACGGCACAAAGTATATAGAGGTTGATTATCATTTCATTTGTGACAAGTTTCTGGCTAGAGAAGTTACACTCCCATATATTACCTCACAATTACAACTTGCAAATATTCTTACCAAAACAATGACTCGTGCTCATCATGACTATCCCGTTGACAAATTGATGATGTTCACCCAACCTCGGTTTGAAGGGGAGTGTAGAGCTAGAGATATTAGAGATAGTCGAGGAGATATAGATAGTTGAAAAACAAAATTAATTTTAAGTTTATCTTATATTTGAAGTAGATATCTCTCTTGATAAGCCTAGATTAGTTCATTATTATTAATAACTGATTAGCGCTCTCTTGATAAGACTAGATTAGTTCATTATTATCAATAACCTATTAGCCCTATATGTATAGAGGCCCTATATGTATAGGGGACTCTGTATTTTCTTGATAATTAATCAATACACAGAGATTTCTCTAGAGGATTCAAAATTTTAATACTTTCTAGAAATTCAATCTCTCTTTCTCTCTCTAAAATTCCATTCTTTTTCTCTCTCTAAAAACTCATTCCCTCTCTTTCTCTCTATAAAAATTGATTTTCTATCTAGAAACTCAATCTCTCTTTCTAAAATCCCATTTTCTCTCTCTCTAAAAACTTATTTTCTCTCTAGAAAACCAATGTCTCTCTCTAAAAACCCACTCTCTAAAAATTCAATCTATTTTTCTCTCTCTAAAAACCCATTCTCTCGCTCTAGAAATCCAATCTCTATTTCTTTCTCTAAAAATACATTCTATCTAGAAATCCAATCTCTCTCTAGAAACCAATTCTCTTTCTAAGACATCTCTCTCTAAATCAAATCTCTCTTTATCTCTCTAAAACACATTTTCACTCCGTAGAAACCCAATGTCTTTTTCTCTTTCTAAAAAACTCTCTTTTTCTCTCTAAAAAGTATTCTATCTCTAGAAACCCAATTTTTCTCTCTAAAAACCCATCCTTTTGCTTTAGAAATCCAATCTCTCTTGCTCTATCTAAAAACCATCATCTCTCTAGAAACTCAATCTCTCTTTCTCTATTTTAAATCCCGTTATCTCTTTTTCTCTTTAAAAATTCATTCTCTCTCTAAAAATCAAATCCATCTTTCTCTCGAAAAACTCATTCTCTTTCTAAAAACCCAATATCTATTTCTCTCTTTAACAATCCATTCTCTCTCGAAACCAATCTCTCTCTAAAAACCCATTCTCTCTAGAAATTTAATCTCACTTGCTCTCTCTAAAACCCAGTCTCCCGCTCTAGAAATCCAATCTCTCTTTTCCTCTCTAAAAACCCATTATCTATTTCGAAACACAATCTCTCTTTCTCTATCTAAAAACCTTCTCTCTCTAGAAATCCAAACTCTAGAAATCAATCTTTTTCTCTCTCTAGAAACCCAATCTCTCTTTCTCTCTTTAGAAATTAATCACTTTCTCTCTCTAAAAACCCAATCTCTCCTCTCTCTCTAAAAACTTATTATCTCTCTCTAGAAACCAACATATCTTTCTCTCTCTAAAACCCAATCTCTCTTTCTCTCTAAAACCGAATCTTTATTTCTCTATCTAGAATCCTAATATTTTTTAAATTTTTTTCTAAAAACTAGTTTTAGCTTACTACGAAACAAGAACAATTTGAATAGTGAAATAAAAAAACGAAAAATTGTTTCATGCGGTCTGGACCACATTTCTACAATATGCGGTCCAGTGCTATAAAGCATCCATCTTAAAGACAGATGCAAATAAGTGTTCCATCTAAAAACAATTATAACTAACGATCCAAATGCTTTTTTAATATAATTATTATACCTTGTTTTCAATTTATTTAATTTTTTCATATTCATGATCGACATGTTAAACATTATATATTCTCTAAAAAGTAGAATCAAATTATTTTTAAAAATATATTTATTTCCAAACCTGCATTTCTACAATATGCACACTGGCCGCATAGAAACCATGTCCATAAAAAAATGGGGGCGACTTCTTAATGGGCTGAGTCTGGCCTAGGCCCAATATATTATTTTGGAGTTGGGTTGGGCTGGACCTGGCTTTGATATTACATATTTGGGGGCAGGGTGGGATTTTCGATACACCTTTCAGGCCGGGACTTACTGGGGTGGGCCAAAGTATTTTCAAGATTTGCCGACCCTTGGTATTTTGAAAGATTTCTTAGATTTTGAAATAAATGTAAGAAATTGTATTCATACCTACATAGGCATGAATGCCTACATACCTATTATTTTGAAAGAAATTGTATTCATACCCACATAGGAATTATTTCAATTTCTGAGATTTTGGACACTTTTTATGGAAATTAATTTCATAGGTAAAAAGATTTCTAGAGAAATTAGTTATTTTTTAAGAAAATAATTTTTAAGAAATCATTTTCATACGAACCAAACATGTCCCAAATCTTATCCAAATCGGCAGATTGGCAGTTTGGAGTTTGGACATGTGTGCCAAACCCGTTCTCTTGTAAGAGAATTAGTACCAAAAAAAGCTAGCTAACAATTTTTATTTTGAAATAAATAATTGAACAAAATAGTAAAATAATAAAATGAGTGGGAATCAGGCGTCTTAGATCACCCAATTCCCTGATAAACTCGGCAAGATCTTTGATAGAACTAAGTGGTCTGATCAATTCCTAATTTCGACTATGAATCAGGTCAGTCCCAATGATTCCTTATCCGAATCAATAATTCCCAACCCAAACCAGGGCATTTTGAAACACTGCTTTCACCTAAGCGAGCGGTGTGGCAGCTAGCATGCTAGTATTCCATGGAACACTACTTGCCTAGAAAATGTCATTAATAAGCTCAATTTGGATTTAGGGATATATGTATATATGTGTGTTCTTTTGCTGAATGTCAGCTGCTAACCACTCACACTCATGTCCAATTCCTTATGTGGGGGGTAGTTTTACCAGTAGAAATCAAACTTGGGACATATGATGCAAACATCAACCACCAACCAATGATCTTGAAGCCCAATTCCTTTGACTCTCGGAATCTCATTTGAAGTTAGGGTCTTGTATTTAAAATAATCTTCAGCTTACTCCACATATCCTTTTTCCTCTATTCTTTTCAGATATATATTTTTTCTATTTCTTGTTTTTTGAGGTGGCATATATATATTTTTTCTATTTTTTGTTTTTGGAGGTGGAGGTGGGGGTGGGGGTTGGGAGGTTCATTAAGCAGGGAGGGAATGGAAACTTTGACATCACATTGCAAATTAGGATTGGAGCCTTTGACATCATGTTGCAGATTTCACTACCTCGACTATCGAGTCAACTTATTCATGACTTTCAATGCAAACAAGTGGTCTCACTCCTAAGCTAAAGCATAATGCTTCACTAAAAAATCTTTGCAGCCTTTTCCTAAGTTATAATTGATTAAAGAGTTATGCATTTCTTCATATACTAAGTGTAGGTTTAATTTTTAACATTTCATCAATCATTTACTCATCTTATTACTGGTTCACTTTTCACATGAACTATTTTCTTGGCCTCTATATGTGCAAGAGATTAGGTTCAGTACTCTAGGAAGAATAAGACGATCCTTGCAATGTCACTCTCACCCTATGGTTTTTTCTTTTTCCTATGTAGGGTACCCCTTGGGGTTAGGTAAGACAGAGATGGGTGTCCTAAAAAAGAACACTGAATAGAAGTTAGGCAGAACCTCACTGGTGCTTGAATTTGTCAAAAAGAGAACATCATGATGGGAATGTAGTGTGCAGTTATTATAGTCCTACTCTCATGTAGATGCAAAAAGAAGATTTCCAACCTCACCAAATAGGGACACAAGAAGGCTAGGTTGGCCACACTGTGCCCTAAGATATAAATTGTACAAGGGATAAGTTCAAGTTTAGGTAAATGATAGACTAAATTATCTATAAGAGATTTTTTATTTTTTGTACATAGAGATCACAACTATTCTTATTCATTAGAGGTCAAATGGGATGTTTCCGGGTTATGAAGTCCGAAAAAAAAAAAAATTGGAATTTTTTGTCTGTTCAATGACACTTTTACAACCAATCATTTTGAAGAATAATGTTATGGTTTCTATGTAGACAATCCCATCAAAAATTTCATATAGAAAAGTAATTGCATTCCAATTGATGATAATGTATGGATATTAAAGGCTAAAAAAGATGATATAAGCCAACCAACCAACCAACATTATAACCTAAGCCACATTAAGAAGTAGTGGTCCATTGGAATGCAATATATAGATCTCATTTGAGTGATCAAAAAATTTCATTTTTTATTTTCCAAAGACTTAAATTACTCATATTCATTGAACCCTAACCTTCACCTTGACTTTCACCTTTACCTATTGTACCATCCTCTACCAAACTATACCATTGCCGCATTATGAAATCATAGCGAAGGAACAAACCACAAGCAAAGGTTAGTTTGAGAGTTCTAATTGGTCTTTTATTATTATTTTTATCTATTTTACCATATTGCTCGATGGCTCAGAGAGCCCTAAGAGGCGGGCTCTCTTTGCCCAATACAATAATGCTAGAGTTTTAGGCTCTTATACCCGTTTATAGAGAAGGGCTTCATGTGTTTATGGCTGTATAATGCTCTAGATGTCCCTTTAATACCTCTACTCTACTATCTACTAAATAGGGTAGGGAGATCGTATAGATCTAATCAGTGAACTAGCCTTTTTATCTATTATGATTTTCAGTTTCTTAGTAAAACGGATTTCTAGTAAAACGGATTTCTCCCTTGACTCTATCTATGAAACAATTAGTGTATAGCGGATCTCAGCCTTTAAAAATTCCTAATCATTTTTTTAATTATTTATTTCTTGAATGAAATAATATTTGTGCACATATATTGCATATTAGACATGGTTTATAATCCTTATTCCAACTTGGGAAATGGTAGATATGAGCATGATGACTATACCATTTGGTTGCAGTTGGATTCTTAAGATAAACAACAATTGTGACGTTAAATCCAATTCGTGGGAGAATAGTAGTTGCTAATGAAAACAATATCCAAAATAGGAAAGTATATATTACAAGATAGGAAAGAGATATTGGCCTTTTTTTATGAGAATTTTAGAGAGAAAAGAGAATTTGTTGATAAAATAATTGTCTGACACTACTCTTGTGGTAGTTCTTTCATTGTATATATAATGAGCAATACAATAATACAATAATGCAATATACATTTCCTATCTTGGACCTTCTTTACATTAGTTGCATCCTACAAGTAGTAGACGAGATATACTTACAATTTAAAATACACACATGATGACATTCGTGGGCTTCAAACCCTGTATGTATTTGCTCTAGGTTGTACTCTCAGTGATCTAGTAACTTGGGCCCATTTAGACAAGATGTTAGCAATCATGTTAGATAGGAGTTTAATGACCTTTATGCAGAGTCAAGAAAAATTGTAGTTTTAAATGGTCATGGTCATGTCAAAGATGTGCCCTTTCAAAGAATATAGAGAAAGCAATTTTTTTGGTAGTCTTAGCAGCATTTGGACGTTGTTATATGAACAAGCTAGGTTACAAAAAAGGCTTTTTTGTGAATATTTTTGGACTAAGGTGTGATGCCTATTACGTCATGTTTGGTTCGTGTGAAATATTTTTTTAGAACTATTTTTACATTAAAAAATTATTTTATATGGTTAGGTGTGGGAATATTTTTACACCAGTGATCCCGATACATATTTTCACACCAATAGGCAGCTATTTGGTTTGAAAATATTCCCACATCTAACCGCATGACAAAAAAATTTCACATAAAAATATTTTTTAGAAAATATTTTCATACGAACCACACATACCCTTAGTCTCGAATGGTGCAAGAAAATTTGACATTGTCACTAAACCTACATAGCCCCAAGCGAGGCTTTAGTGTACAAACCTTACCATGTATAATTTTATGCATGCTTCCATGCAATTGTACATGATTTGTATAATATGCTAGCAATTGGGTTTCAAACAATTCCTTAGCACCTCCAACCTCAAATGTTAGCAATGGCCAGTAGGTGTCATCCCTTACTCAGAGTCCAAATACATATTTTTATATCTCAACTATCCATTGTTGACATCCGGTGTTAAAAACTGCTAGCAAATTAGGAAGAGGTTGGGTCGTGGTGGTAGCACCCCATACCTAGTTATCACGTTGTGGTTTTCAATCCTACTGACACCACCTACTGACACTTTCAAAACAGCTAACTTCTTAATATATATGAAAAAAAATAGGTAGGAGTCCGTCTTCCCCATTGAATTACTCGAAAAAAAAAAAAAGTACTAGCAAATTGTTTAAAACACAAATACTACCTTATAATAGCTTTCTCATTGTATAATGAGTGCATGTTAATTTATTTACCATACAACATATAATTATGTTTACATAGGAAATAGTAAACATGAAAATTTAACATTTAATGGTAACAATTTTGTGTGGACATGTGAACTTGTTATCACATAAGAGATGATACTTTATAGGAAAATACGTCGTGATCCCATGATTATAAAAAGACTGAGGTGCATCTAGTGCATTGAGAGCTTGGCAATTAAGAGAGCTCGTCAGTTAGAACAAAAGTCATCAAAATATCTGATTTTACTTTAATGAAATAACGATCATGTTCTACACCTCATGAGGGCATGGACGGTAGAATTAGTAACTCGCCAAATAACACTTTGGTTATCACATGGAAACAAGGGAAAACCTAATTTCATTAAGAAGTATATGCAGCCATGTAATTTCTGCCATATATCATTCATTGTTATATTTATTGAATTAATATTTGATTTTTATAGTGATATTTATTGGATTTCACATCAGTCAAAAATAAATGTTCTCATATTATATAATCGAATTGGTGCTCATTACATGAATATTGCTTTTTCCAGTACAAAGGTTTCACAGTTCCACCTCTAGCTCTAGAATGATCTTGGTATTTATTTAGGTTCAATAGCTTAAAAGGCGGGAACTATTTACTGCAAAAGTATGATGCATCTTCAAAATCCACTATTCCAACATGGAAACCATTCCAATCAGTTTTCGTAAAATCGAACCAGAACGGTTAACTGGACATGGGCCTGGAAGTGGTTTAACCAGCCTAACCGGTAAACTGGCCGATTTAATTACCCTAACCAAGCAAGTCCCGAGCGATCAAAAAAGTGTTTAAAAAAAAAAAGATAAAAAAAATCTACTAAAATATGAAAAACATATAAAGAATGATTAAAACAAAACACATTCAAATGAAATTGAAAATTAATGAAAAAAGGGATTTTATCCCATTTTATATTTTCTAATGGCCATTTTTAAATTTTTTTAAAAAAGATGGGAAAATATAAAAATGAGTATTAATGACCAAAACAATTTTAAATCTTTACCATAATGTAAAGATTATTTAAAAATGCATTATAAATCAATTTTTTTATTTTTTAAAATTTATATACAATTTTTTTATTTTTTATTTTTTTTTAAATACCAGTTGATCACCCTAACCGCCCAAAACCAAAACCCGGCCCACAGGCTGGTTCCGATCTAACCGGGCAGTTAGCGGTTAGATGGGACGATTTTACGAACAATGATTCCAATATATGATTTCGCCCTTGAGATGTATGCCCATCAAGAGGAAAAAAAAAAATTTCTAGTACTAAAAGTAGTGCAACTTTTTAACATATTATCTCTACTTTTAAGATTTTCGAGTGTTTATAGTTATGCTATATTTTAGGATCAAGGATGGATTGGTTGGATCTGGGATTGATGCAAATCCTAACTCGGCCCCACTAATTTAGGTTAGACGTGGCTGGGGCTGGGTCTAAATCTATAAACCAATTTTTTTTAAAAAAAAAACTATGCTATATATTTTATAATATATAGTTACATATAAATACTGGGTTGGGTCGACCCCGAGCTGAACATGATAGGATTTAAGTTGGAGCTAGACCTAGACCCGACTTGGATCATATCTAGATACTGTTGTATCCATTTTCTTGGGTCCACATGTCCATCAGACCCGTTCCTACCCGCCCCCTCCCTCTTGAAAAACCATTCTAAATCGGCAGTTGGGATTGGCGATCCAACCTAGTGAACTGGTGAATTAAAAATTAAAAAATTAGGGAACAAAAAAATTTAAAAAATAAAGTCGCACCAGTTATATGACAAAACCATTCGGAGAACCAACTGATCCTTAATATTTAGGTAGGACCGGACTGGCACCTGATGTTCTTGATCCTAACCGGTCGGTTCCGGTCCGGTTTGCAAATTTTTAAAACCGTAATTTACACCATTTTAAAACTTCAAATTTCACAATAGGTGCACCAAACTAATATACGTTTCGACTGCATACTCTCCAAGGTCGCGAGGCGCGCCTTACATTGAATTGGGTTATTCAAAATTTGATGCCTTAAATCCCGCCAATAGAGAACACCAAACGTGAAGGACTTCACGAAAATATAGAGAAAAAACGCATGCGAAATCAGATAGATTTGAGAAAAATCATCTGCAAAATTAGTAGACGGCTCTTGCATTGAACTTGCGAAAGCTAAAGGCAATAAATATGAGTTTGAAAATGGAGGAACCAGCGATTCAAGAATAGAAATTTGCCTTGAATGAGAAGAAATCGTGAAACTAGAAAGTTAAAGGACCACAATGGCATAATTGTACCACAACAGCATAATTGTCTCTGAAAATGGAGGAGATCAAGTTCTTAAAATCGAGATCAGTAAAACCTCCGATGAAAATAGAGGAATTCATGGAACCAGAGAATCGAGATTCAGGTCACTGCAAATGCCTCCAAAAAAAGGGGAACTCGTCGAAATACAGCCCTCATCGTTAATGTGTCTCTAAACTTAGAGGAGCTAGCTAGAATACAAAATAGCACGTCAAGAATCAGATAGAGCAATGTCCTCTAAATTTAGAGCTTCTAAAGATCCACAATTTAGACCAGAGATATAGCTTTAATCCCTCTGCAAATGGAGGAATTCGTTGAATCAAGCGAGGAAACAACCTGTAACAGAGGCCACAGGGCCTCTGTTTCGTTGGAAACGGAGGGAGGAGGAAGGATTTGCCTATCTTGTTTCTCAAACCTAATCTCTGATCCCTTTTCCCCTTCAATTCATGTTTCTTATGCTCTTTCTCAGCTCTCTATAGCCATGGCCGATCAGAAATTTCGCTTTAATCTTCTGCAGTTTCATGCCTATTTCATCTCTGCTCCTCTGGTTTGTGCCCTATCAACTCGAGCTGATGAATCGATAGCTCAGCAAATCGCCGATTTGATTGCCGATCTTTGCTCTGAAAATGCGGCGATTAGTGGTGAATTTTTTGCTCGAATTGCCGATCTTTTATCTTCCCGTGGATTATCGTGGAGCCGGAGCCAAATCTACACAGTAAGTGAACAGAAGCGTATTTTCCTATAAATAGAATAATATTTTCTACCCGATTTTATTTTATTTTCCCTTTTTAATGCTCGGTATTGTCTTATATTTTGTGAACCGTCCTTCTATTCTTGTTTTTTTCATGAAATTGGAAATTATTTGCTTTTTTTAATGCTCGGTATTGTCTTATATTTTGTGAACCGTCCTTCTATTCTTGTTTTTTTCATGAAATTGGAAATTATTTGCTTTTAGTTTTCCATTTCAATAACGCAAAATTTATGGTTAGGAAAAAGTTTATATAAGGTTGCAACCTCAAATTGGAAAATTAAGGTGCACCTCAAGATTCTGTCGGTATTAATGTTTGAAAACTCTCTAATTGATCATTTGGACATCGAGATGTATAGATATAAAAATAAATAAATAAATAAATTTTGAGTACAAAAATACTGCATCTTGCATCGCATTATTAGGACCGTACATTTTTTAGATTTTCATGCGTCTATAGATCTACTTGATTTGAACCATTTTTTGAGTTTAAAATTTTATAATTAGTGATGAAAATATATCCTTAGGCCACCCTAAAAATTTGTGACACCAAAATTACATTATGACAAAATTTGGAGGTGCACCTTACTTTGATCGTTTAAGGTTGCATCCTTATGCAAATCACACCCTATTGTTAATGCTAAATTACTTTACTTTGAATACTGGGAAAAAGTAGAAAAAGTTTATATAATGTTGCAACCTCATACTACAAGTAAGGTGCACCTCCAAGGTCCATTAGAAAACAATGTCTTGAAGGTAGGAAAGCCTACCAATTGATCTTCTCGACCTTGAGATATATAGATATACAAAAAAAAGAAAAAAAGAGAATTTCAAGTCTTAAAAATTGTACATCTTGTAAAAAGTTATCTGAACTATCTATTTTCAAGATTTTTGAGTGTTTATAAATCTGCTCAATCTGCACTGTTTTTGAAATTTTAAATTTTACAATTAATGTTAAACATAGATTTTTCAAACGATTGAAAGGAGCTTAGCATTAATGCGAAAAAGGAAGAGAAGCCTGCAAAACTCTATGTTTTCTTTTTCTTTTTTCTTTTTTCTTTTTTTGAATTTAAAATATTCCCACCAAATTGGTTTAGGGACCTTGGTGGCATTGCTTGCAATGTTTTTCATCATTTGAGCCAAATGAACCATTGTTTTCACAAAATGTCCAAAAACATCCTCATCCACAATTTTATTCTTGCTGCACAGAGAACTCCTGAATCCTGTTCTTTTTCTTTCACAAGATTGCCAGGGCTTATATGTTTGATTTCATAAATGATGCCAAATTAAATAATAAATGTTTTTCACATTATAGATGAAATGTGATTTGTTTTCTTTGTATCTTTTGGGAGCTGCTGAAGAATCAAATAAAAAATTGATTATAAGATGAGAAGAGCAGCTATTTCTAGCAGTGTTTTATTTTAGGTCTTCATTCTTTTTTCTTTTTGAAGGGAAGCACAGGAAATATAGGGTCATTATGATACACACAATGGTATAGTATACCATACTATTTTGTGTATAGTATAGATTATGCTTTTCCAAAGAAAAAATATTACTTCTCAAAAAGTTTTACATGTTTCGAATATCCAGTTTACAAAGAAAGCCGAAATGCTGTCTTTTTTAGGAATGATTTCAATTGGACAACTACAGAGGCCTTAATTTATGAACTCTACTTAATAAATGCTACTACTTTACGTAAAACTAATGCGTTCAACCTTTCTTTTGTATGTAAGCTTTCTGGATTTCTGTCCATTTACGGCTGGCCATACTTAGCTGAATTTGAGATCCTATTCTGTACTTGACTTATGGGATGTCAATAGTAATCTCACAAACTAATGGGCTAAAGAACTGCAGAAGTCCATTGTTTATATGTTAACTTTGTTTTTGCCTAGACAATGGACTGTGAGGCTAAAATGGGTATTGCTTTTATTGCAGCTCCATTGCTTTGGTATCCTCCTTGATCATCAACAGCCTGATAATGGAACAACCAACTTTGATAACAAAGAAAACCTCATTGCAAACCTTATAGATGGACTTCAGCTACCCAGGTGAAGAAATACCCTTACAATCCATATCAACTTTGTCTTCACTCTTTGCCATTTCTGTATTTAATTCAACTGTATTGACTGTTTTCTAATTTTTAACAGTGATGAGATTCGAGGAGAACTCACATTTGTACTATACAAGCTATCAATCTTGGAAGATCCAGAGAGCAATGAATTCTTATTTTTCTGCCCCAGATTGTTGTATCTTACTCTAGAAGCTCTATTGAAGACCCAAAACGATGATGTTAGAACTAATTGCTTGGGTTTGTAAAGACTTTTATGTGCTTTCCTTTATTGTGGCTCCTTTTTCCTCTTCAATATCTTTTTTCTGATGCAATTTTTTTTTTGTTTTTCAATCTTGACAGCTTTATTGACAGTGTTAGCTCAAAAGGGGTATTTTGATAGTTCATTTCGAGATAGTCTCATTGGTAGTTCATCAGAAGCATGTAACTTCTCACAAACTTCAGAGCATGCTTCTGATACAGCTCTAGTAGACTTATTTGTAGATGCAATTAAAGGCCCATTGTTGTCCTCAGAGATGCAAGTACAGATCAGTGCTCTGAATTTGATCTTTCATTCCCTATTATCAGAATCTGGTCTGGTAAAACAATCTGGTATCCTTGTCGAAGAAGGTGTTAGCGACTATGTATTTGAGATCTTGCGATTGTCAGGTAATTCCATAATTGATCAATTCCATTTATGTTACTATGCATCTATTTTGGTTATTCTTCCAACTCTGTACATATTTCTGAGATGCCATTACAAGTATATCTTTGCTTTAGTGCTAGATTGTGTTGCTTCTAGGAACCCATATCCTCACATTGAATCCTTAGGATATGCTTATAGATTGGAAAACCCATTAAGTGAACCCATATCCTCAGATTGAATCCTTAGGTGTAGGAAATATGTGTATAGTATGCCTTGTCTTTTTATGAAAATGCAGAATGGATATGCTTATAGATTGGAAAACCCATTACCTTGCATGCTGTTGATCATTAGTAGTGGCCCTAAATAATCAGGCTGTTGATCTTTCTTTTGCATTAGTTTGGTTGCAGGGTGTAGAACAGCCTTTTCCTTCAATACTTATGCTCACTTGTTTGGGGAACCTTAGTTCCTTGTAGATTTTTGGATTATCTCGTGATGCAATGAAGTGCTAACAATATATTTTTGAGTGCAGAAAATAGAGATCCTCTCATTGTTTCTTGCATTCGAGTTCTGGATCTTTTGGCAAATGCAGAGGAGACCTTCAGGCAAAAGCTTGCAGTAGGATTTGTTACTCTGGTTCGTGTTCTCCGATATATATCAGAAATACCTCTTCATCCTGTTCAAGCTCAGGTTGTAAAGCTAGTATGGAAAGCCATCTCCAGTTTCCCTGGAATCATTTCAAAATCTCAAGCAGAGGAGCTTATGTCGATCTTGACGAGTATGCTGAAAGGGCATACTGGTGGAGAATCAGGCCCCTTCACTGAAACCTTCACCATGGCCTGCTCAGCTTTTGTATCCCTCTTGAAAACACCCTCTTCTCATGCTGTACCAGGTTTACAAGAGACCATCCATGAAGCTGTGAAAAATTCAGTTATATCTTGCTTGTCTATACCCTGTAGAAATGGAAATGAAGAGCTGCTATACTCTCTATATTTTTTGAAAGAAGCATTTGCATACTGTTGTGAGGAGGGTCGCGATTCAAACTCGGATAGCTCTGGATTATCTGACGCCTTAATAGATTTATGTGAAACACATATATTGCCTCACGTAAGAAGAATATTCAATGAAGTAGAAGACGAGAACACATTTCTTGGTGTATTAGAAGTATTTCATTCAATAATACTTAGGAGGTCTGATCACAGAGTGAGAAAATTTACAGAGACTTTGGTTTCTTCTTCCTGGTTCAGCCTGTCCTTTGGATGCTTGGGTTTGTTCCCGACACCCCAAATGAAAGAACGAGTATTTTTGATGCTCAGTTTGATTATCAAAACAGTTTTGGGGTGGGACATTGGACATTCTATAGCAGAAGCTTACTTGGATTTACCATCAGACCCCATGGAGTTGCTTTTTCTTTTAGGACAGAAGAGTTCTCATGATTCTGCCCTTCTTTCATGTCAATCTGCAATTCTTTCCATATTATACACCAGCTCATTGTATAATGAAAGGTGCATTCAAATAAAATCTCTCTCTCTCTCAACATGCAATCACATGTGTTTATTCATGTAACTATATATGTAAATTAGTATGTATATACATATATATATGTGTGTGTGTGTGTAAATTAGTATATATTTATATACGTAAGTATGTATGAATATCTCTAGTTTTTTTGGGTTATCTTTCTAGTTTTTGAGGACATTCTACTTTGTTTTGATAGGCTTGCAGATGAGAACCAGATTCTGGCTTCACTAGAGCAGTATATTCTCGTGAATATTTCCAATTTATCTTGTGGTTTGGCTGATTCTATCATCTTAACACAACTGGTGCACCTATATTCTCTATATAGAGGCTTCCTGATGAACTCTCAAATACCATTCAGCATGGAAGCAGAGAAGCTCCTATTCCATTTAATCGCTGAAGGAGGTTGGGATATGCTTTCTTTGAGAATACATAAAACAGCTCTGAAATGGTTGTTTCAGCAGGATGAGATAAGTGGCCCCATGTCTAATCAAATCCTTTCTTTTTGTAAATATATGTTCTCGGAAAAAAACCAATTAAAAGACCCTAGAAGTGACAGGCAAGTGTTGGATACCAATGTTCTTGCGGAGATAGTAGTAGGAGGAGACAATAATGGGGCATCTTTGCTTGTTTCTCTATTGAAACAACTGCAAGAAGCATGCTGTGAGGATGATAGTGCAGCTTTAATGGATCTCATCTTAGTGGTACTAAACATCTTTCCTGATTCTTCAAACCTTTTTTGCTCGTATGGTCTCTCCAAAACCATTAAGTATGTATACCATTCAAAACCAGAATCTCCCAGAACCTTAAGAATCTGCTCGCTATTGGTCTTCAATATTTTGCGCTTTGTGGATACTCAAAGCCTCTCAAATCATGAATCATGGCTAGCAATAACTCTGAAGGTAATCTAGTTCTGGATCCAGTACAGCTTATTTAAAAATTTGATCTCAGAGCTTTTGAATTTCATTGGGATCACAATTGCTTAGTTAATCATCAATCTTTCAATTTCATCACATTGTTTCTATTTCAGATCTTCACTTGTGCAATACTTGGCTGATAAAGTATAACTGGAGAAAAAAACAAACTACTCACAATTAATTTGAAGTTTGTTATCCTCACAAAAATAACCATCTCTGATAGCAATGCAGATGTTTGAACTTAGAATGAATTGTGGAAGAAAAAAAAATGTAATGGAATGTATTGCAAGGCTGAATACATACACTCTACAAAGCTGCACGTTCACCATAAAAGCAATGTGAAAGAGCCAAAAATGAAAAGATGAAGTATCCTTTTCTGTATTCTTGATCCAACTGTAGTTTTCTCGAAATTTTCCCCTTGCTTGTGGCAGTTTGCCACAGAGTTACGATTATAACTGCTGAACTCATTGCCAACTTTCATGAATACAGCTATTTTCCCCATAAAACGAAAGATAAAAGTTCTTTGTTATGGAACTTGCTCAAACTGTGGAGAATAATTCTGGTCAATTAAAGCTGAAACTCAAATGACTTGTATATAACTACAGCATCACTAAGTTGCCTAAATTCCTTTGACGTAGATTAAAGGATAAAAATGACTTAAGGACTATATATAGATCTGTCCTCATGGAGGATTATCTCATTTACAGTATTCTGTTGACTCACATTGTCCCCATTCAAATTCTACCATAAGTAGGTTCTTCATCTATTCTTGAAAATGGCATTCAAAGCAAATTGGATATAAGATACATTGTCAACCCATTTTTCCCTATTCAGTCTTTCTAAATGGAGAGAGACGATGGTGGCGGTTGGATTATTGTGCAATTTGTCTTGCTGATATCTTCACCTAGAGAACTAATCCAATGTCCTATTTTCTATTAACAGGTTCTGGACTTTTTAATTCCTACGTTGGCAACTAACACCTGCAATCATGAAGGGCATCTCCTAATTGCCATCCTCTCTCTGATGTTATATCGTTCCACTGATCAGGTACTTTTAGAAGCATCTAAAGCAATTCTCCTTAACACTTCACTGGGTTCAGCCCTTCATATCATCATACAAGCAGCATGTGAAAAGGGTCCTGCTCTAGCTGACCAAGATAAAGAGACAAGCTCTGGTGAAACCTTAAATTCAGTGCTCTTGTTCTACTTCTTCGTACTAAGAAGGTTAGAAATCCAGTCCTCCAAATTAATGAAGGTTCTTTATCTTCTTATATGTCGTTAATCGAACTAGTGACCCATCTACTTTTGTTCAGCCTGGGAGGTCTTTTACAGGAACAAATAGATTGGCACGACTTCCTGCAATCTTCTCAAGAATCGCAAAAGCTTTCAGTGATATCTGTTCGATGCCATGATCTATGCAGGCTTATACATTTTGGGTCCTCTTCCACTAAGCTGATTGCTTCTTCTTGCCTCTTAGAGTTGCTCACCAATACATCCAGTCAGAGGAATCGTACAACTAATGAGAGAAATTGCTCTGTTGGGTATATACAATCTGTGATGGCAGTGCTCGAAGGCCTGGTTTTCCATGAGGATGTCAATATCTCAATGAGTTGCAGTCTCTGTTTGTCTATACTATTGGGATGGGAAAAGTTTGGGCCAAATGAGAAGAGAGCAGTCCACGAAGATAAATGGTGCAGGTTTTTAATGGAGGAATTGGCCTTGTCACTGGCAGCTCCAAGCATGGCTTCAAGGTCTCTTATGAACCAGCACAGGCCTTTGGCTCACTTAGCCATTGCTCTTCTGAGACTGGAAAGGGTTCCCACTTGGATGAAGTCTGTGTTCGAGGCCGTTTCTCTCTCTGGAATAATCAGCAACCTTTCTGCTAGCAAAGTGACTGTAGAGATGGTGCTTTTGTTTCAAGAGCTTTTGAGGTGTGGATATCTTACCGCAGAACAGATAAGGGGCCTACACAGTGTGTTTCAGGTGACAATTCTCATCTCTAAAATTTTATGTTTTAAGTAATTTCCAGTGTAGTAAGTAGTCTAGTGCTCTTGTGCCTCCATAGTTGCAGAAACCGGTGTTTTCTTGACAATTATGATTAGAAGATCGTTAGCCTGATCCTCTTCTGGGCTTGTTAGGGTGTATTTTTGTTATTAATAGTAGACATGAAAATCATAAATAAGATAAAATGGGGACCTGGTATTGTCTTTTAAATGAACAAAAGAATGAAGGTTGAATCCTTGCAAAAAAGTAGGGTGGCAACAGGTCGCGTACGGGTCCCGGCTAGACACGGACCTGAATTGTATTTGGGTCCAGGTTTTGGACCCGAACCCGACCTTTTGGATCCAAAATTTGGACCCATGTTCGGACCCATTGGGTCTTGGGTCTAACTATTGGGTTCTGGGTCTAGTAGGGACCATTGCCACCCTATAGCTATGAGTTTCATTTTTTTTTTTTGCCCTTTTTTTTTACCATCATATGCCCATGTTATTGGCAACACTTACAGTATTGCACAACATTTATATATACTCACATATACCCACATTCCTTAGTGTTTTACGCAATAACCGGAAATTCCTAAGAAACAAATGTATTGGAATACCCGCATAACATATACCTATATTATTCGGGTCGGGTCCCGTTGGACCCAAATCCGGTTGGATCCAAATCTGGTTGGACCCGAATAGTATTTAAGTCGACCTTTTGGGTCCAAAATTTGAACCCATATCCCGAACCTAAATTCGGGTCTACCTGTCGGATCTATGGTGTGGTTTGGTCCATTGCCATCCCTAGCACAAAGTTGGAGATATGTTATGTTCCTCTAGCTGGCTTTGCCTCAAACATAACTAGATCTGTGGCTTTCCATGTACCGGTCGTATTCCGCCAAACTATTCAGCCTGGAGTTAAAAGAGTTCAACAAACTGTCTCCCTCTCTGATTGCCTTCTAATAATCATCAAATAAGGGAAGCCAAGTCTTGAAACTAATAGTTCATCAAATAGTAATCCATATGGGAAAGACCAATCCATGCAACAAAGAAGATGGGAATGTAATAAGACAAAGCAGTCCTCATGTTTCAGGGATTGAAAATGTTTGTGAATTTTGCAGGTGTGCAGGAAACATGCATACATGCTCAATACCCAAGACAAGCACACCGAAGACAAGGTGGGCAATGTGATATGCATTCCTAAGGATTTATGCCATGTAAGAGCACTTATGCTCAGCCTTATGTCTTCGTCTTCTAATAATAATAATAATGATAATAATAATAATAGTAATAATAGCAATAGTAATAGTAATAATAAACTTTTGGAAGGCATAGATGGCTTTCTAAAACAGTCTTCCTCACTCTAAATTTTGTTTCTTCTTTTGGGTAGATCAGTGGAGAATACAGGCCCCTACCCCACTTTTGGAGTTGAATAATGTATATCCACATCTTCACCTTATACCAAATGCATATAATGTTCCTTTTATCAAGCTTCCCATGATTTTGAATCTATTTTTAGTTTTCATTTTTTTTCTCTATTTCTGTTTTGGTGGTTATGGGCTAGCTTGCTCCATAGATTTCTCTATTTCTTTAATACAAGAATGTATTTTATCTTTTTGTTTGGCTTTGTCCCTGAGGCTAGTTTGGACGGCCCCCTATTTCTATCAAGGAATAGGCTCATTAGGTATAGGATTGTCAAATTCTTTAGTGGGGTGGATTGTTCACCTACATATTTGTGTCGGATCGATATGTTGGTGTGATCTGGATTGGGTCTAGAAACCTGTGATTTAGAAAAAATTTAAAAATAAATAAAATAAAATAAAAAATTCTTACAATGGGGTTATTGAGGGGACCATATATATATATATATATATATATATATATATATATATATATATGGGTGCAATTTTTATACGAACGCATCCATAGGTGTAGAGGTAAGGTGCACCTTCAAATTTTATATTGGGATATAATTTTATTGTAACATGTTCTTAGGATTATCTCAAAATATACTTTTATATCTAATTATAAAATTTTAAATTTCAAAAATGGTTAAAATCAAGTAGATCTATAAACATATGAAACTCTTGAAAATGGACGGTGTAGATAATATGTTGTAAAATGCATTATTTTTGAGACTTAAAATATTTTTATTTTTTATACATCTCGATGTCGAGATGATCGATCAAAGGGTTTTTCAACATTAAAACTATCTTTTTTGATGAATTTTGGGCATCCGTAGTTCTAAAGTAGCATCCTTATATAAACTTTTTCCTATATATATATATATATATATATATATATATATATATATATATATATATATATATATATATATATATATATATATATATATATATATATTATTATTATTATTTTTATAGGAAACTTTTAGGGGAATCGGGCTAAGACTCTTACCATTTGAGAACTAGTGCGGTCCTGATTGATTAACATTATGATTGACAATCTAGATAGGAAATTGTTAGATTTTGAAGTACTGGCTATAAGTGCAAACAGTTTTCTTTTTAAATGGGTAGGTGAGCATTTTTGTAGCATTTTCTTGAAGTGCAAAAAGATCTATTCAAGAGTGAGACAATCAATTCTCCTTCCCACTCATGAATGGGCAGAGGAGAAAAACGTTTTCGTTAAACTATTTGTACAAAGAGTGATGATCCCATAGGACCCTCTCTCACCATGTTTGTAGGATCTCAAAGGATCATCATTAAAGTTGGCACGGGTCTCTAAAAAAATTATCACATGGGTGTGCGATTTGATTTTTTTATAGATTTAATGGTGATCGTTTGGGATCCTACACACATGAATAGGAGAGGGTCTTACACACAAAGGTGGAAGAGGGTCTTATAGGATCATTTCTCTTGTATAAAAGTTAAAATGTAATTCATGACTATGCAAGGGTCCAATTTCCAGTCAGACTCGGGTGATTTCCTAGTCAGATCGGGTTATATTTCATATAATCATAGTAGTAAACATGGAGCTCACATGATTTTTAACTGAGAATGGCCAACCTCCTGAATCGGTCCAACTCAAGAGTTTCCTCGAGTCGAACTGGGATTTTTTAGTCACTAATATTAGACCGACAATTTTTCCTTTATGAGAGAAGGAACCTTCATCATAATAGGGGGATATGAGTATGTTGCTCAACTTTCCGCGTGTTTATTCTTAAATTCTTTCATTCTTAAAAAATAAAGATCATCATTAGTCTATATTCCTTTGAACCGTTGATTGGTGTTTTGGCTAGTTTGATCCAAGATAAAAACTAGGTTTGATTGATAACCAGTCAAAATTAATGTTTGATTTGTTTTGGCTAGTCGGACCTGCCGATTTTTGTTAGTGTGATCACTTAAATGTTTTGATTTTTTTTTTACATATTTTTTATTTTAAATTATTATATTTAATTTTCTTTCGTTTTTCTCTAAAATTTAATCCAAATATTTCCATGAGTTGTTGGATTGGTTTTAACCAGATGATACCCCTTCTCAATTCGATGGCCAATCCGATACTGATAACATTAGAAGAAACTACCTTCAAGTAATATATGGCCAAACTTCACAATTATTGCATCCGACTTAGAGATGTTAGAGTGCTTTAGTAAGTGATGCTTGAATGTTAACAAATAGATGATACTATTCTTGATCAGCTATTTTAGCAAAAACCCTGCCCCGGACCATGACCCCTTGATCGTCAACTAGACCTCACCTCTTAACTTGGGTGCCGAAGACCTTGTGCTGTACGCAACTCAAGGTCTACAATCAGCTTAGGGCGGACATATAGTTTAGGTGAGGAGGTCAAGGGTTCAAATCTTTGACGTTTACCCAAAAAAACACTGAACAAAGCCGACCTACTATTCTTTTTGGTCAAAAACCTTGTGCTGTACGAGATGGTCGGTTTGTTCATATTTTATTTTGGATGGGGTTTGTATAAAGCCGAGGCCCTAAAGAATCAACGTAAGGTGTACCCTCAAATAGTATTGTTCAATACTGAAAATCTTTATGATAGCTTGAAAATTTACTTTTACCTTTAATTATAAAATTTAAGGCTTAAAAAATAGTGTAAATTGAGTAGATCCATAAGCACTTGAAAATTTTGAAGTATATAGTCTGCAATGCATTATAAGATATACTATGTCTAAGACTTGAAATCCATTTTTTCTCGTATCTATATATCTTGAGGTCAAGATAATCAATTGAGGATTTTTGGGCATCGAAACTTGTTTTTTGTGAATTTTTGAGGTGGCCTTAATTTGATTGTTTATGGCCTTGCCTTTGTATAAATTTGTTCTTTTTATCTTTGAATGAGTACATCGTGTTCTTGTAGGAGCAAATTGTATGATTAATCCTTTGGACAAAAGTGCTACTTATAAAGATTTTTTCAATTTGATTTTTTTTTTTTTTACAGAACTTATAACCTTTATTAGAATAGCTTCACAAAAAGGAGATTACATCTAGAGAAATAGAAAGAGACGATAGAGATGTGCCTCCTTTAGCAAGATAGTCTAGCCAAGAATTTGTCTCTCTATAAATATGAAGAAAAGCGATAGACAACAACGGATACACTAGGTCCATAATCTGAAGTTAGCATGATGTGAGATCCTAGGGGACCCGAAGCTCCTTATTACACCATTGAACGACGTTCATAGAATCACCCTCAATCACACATGAACTACCAATGTTTCTAGAAATAAAGATCTACAAAGTTTCTAGGGCAGCAAGTAGCTCAACACTATTTTCAGTGGCTATACTAGCCGGCCATGCAAAGGTAAAAATAGCCTCATCAAACGAATTCTGCAACACACCTATACATACCCCAAGATTACTAAGGGAACTTCTATCAAAGTTCAATTTGAACCCCCTTAAGGACGGTGCTACCCAAATGTTTTTCAATCTAATCTTAAAAGTGCCCATTAGGAAGAGATTCTGCAAATTTAACAAGACATCAGGTTGCGAAATACCCCACCCTTCTTTAGTAATAGGGGCCCAGCACCAAATGGAGACTTTAATCTCAATTTGAAATTTGGCAACAAGTTTAGAATCATCACATGAGTTTTTTCAAATTACAAGTGGATTTTAAGTTTCACTCTTTGATCTCGCCTGCCAAATTTTAGATGTTTTATGTTTAATCTTATGATGTTATTACAAAGTGGGTTTGAAGTCTTTTCTTTTTCTTTTTCTTTTTTTTTTTGGCATTGTTTTTTTTATGATCACTAAGTTGGGACGGTTGCATACCCAAAGTTTGAAGTTCTTAAAAATACTTCAAAAGAGAGTTTTATAGGAGGGAGTTAATGAGCGATATGCGTATAAGGGAGTATTTTGGCTCTATCTGTTTCTCTTAGCCACAAAATCTCTCGAGGCATATTTTATCTTTACATGGTGGCATCAGCACAATGATCTAGCCATTGCACTATGATGGTCAAGTGCGAGTGCGGGGCAACTGACTGATCGAACAATTTGTTTGTGCATGCAAGAATCCGTTCCTTGGAAATGCAGTTAAGTGCATTGAGCTCATGACGATTGCTTATCTGCTAAGATATGACCTCAATGGAATTGCTAAGTGTCTTGACTGCCAAAAGCTAACGTGCGCGAATTGGCGTTGCATGAGCACGAGCACGAGCACGAGCGAGACCACATCCACTAGCACGACTGTGCAATTTATTTTTTAAAATTCATGATTGCTTGAGGTTGAGATAGTCGATTTTGCAAGTTTTTCAATGTTAAACTAAATTTGGGTTACGGCTTTGTGTGGCCTTAGATAATACACATATATAAAAAGATGGAAAGTAATTTTCCCAATAGCCTAAAGGGAGTATACGCAGTGAAGCCCCTTGTTACCGGGGAGATCAAGAGAACGAGCGATACCATTCCATGTGAATAGTTAATAATAATAATAAAAGTATACAATACCATTTACTTCCTTGTTCTAAAAGTGAATGGTTTTGTATTATACAATCCCTAATGATTGGAGAACATAAAACTTGCAAATTCATATAAAATCAATAAAAGCGTTCAATAAATTTGTTCATTCTCATATCAGCCTAATGCAGTGTTTCAAAACTTGGATTGGCATGGTGAATTGTTTATCCCATAGATCTGTGTTGGGTCACTTTATCAGTGATCCGAATCAATGTAAATCGACAAGTCAAAAAAACAAAAAATTAAAACAAGGTTTTATGGGGGCGGTTACGTGGGTACCTTAAGAAAACATTAGAAAATCTTAAAATAAAAAACAACATGAAAAAAAATATGAAGAAAATAACATGAAATGTTATTTTTCTTCTTTTAAGAAAAATAACATGAATTGGTCTTAGCCGGGAAAAGGCCTTTAAAAATAAAGATTTCAGTTAATTTTGGAGGGAGAAAGCCTTTAAACGCCAGAGTTCAGTTTTAAATTTAGAGAGAGAAAGCCTTTAAAAACCAGAGAGCTTAGTTAAATTTACTGAGAGAAAGCCTTTGAAACTAGAGAGTTCGGTTAAAGTTAGAGAGAGAGAGAGAGAGAGATAAGCCATGGTTCTGCTGTGTGTTGTGTTGGATCTTCGTTGCTTGCCTCCTCTCTTACTCAATGATCTGAAACAAGTAGCTTCTTGAAACTTCGCTATTTCACTTTTGTTCTCTTTAATTCTTTGATTTCTTCTTCCCTTTTCAATTGAAAATTGAAGAAATCCTTTTGATTCTCTGCAATTTCGGTAAATATATTCTACTTCTCTCTCTTAATCTGTGATTTAGTCCCCTAATAGTCTAACTGTGATCATTTTGAGTTTGTGCTATGAATCTTTTGATGTTGTTTCCATGTTCTCAGTTCAATGCCGATGCACAAATTCAATGAAAAATTATTAATGATAACTCTGTTTGTTATACTTTTCCGTTGAATCTAGTAATTTCATTTTTAATTTTTACTTTCAAATGCTAAATTCGTAGATCTTAGGCAAATATTGAACCCTGGAATGATTTATTTCCTTTCTTTTTTGAACAGTGTTTGCTTCAGCTTGCCAATCTCTACTCAGTAGTGAATGGCAAAGGGAAATCAGAATCACCGACTCTTCCTGATAGCATCGGGTTGTGCTACATCCACAGAAACAAAGTCTTTCTCTCTAATGAGGTAAGTATTCGATAGAAATGCTTAAATCCTTTGGTTCTTTTGATGAATTTCATGGAGAATCTGCTGTTTCCTAGCTGATTTACTGCTTATATGAGTTATCATTTATGTGTGAAACTTCGTGATTGAATATTTCAGCAAGAAAACAGATATGGAAACATGATTCTCCCTCTTTTTGATAAATTGTTTTTGCTTAATCCTGGCCATTTTATGGCTTAATGCATTCCAATCTATGTTGAAAAATGAAAAACCTTCAGGGATGAGAAATAGTTTCCGTAGGACATATTTTAGCCTGAAATTATGCAGTTCCCTGTGTATTTTTGGCTAAGCTATTGCTACTATGAATTCTTATTTATGGGATACTTTTAGGTCTGAAAATTAGACAACACATCTTTGACCATCATTTTACTATTTTTTTTGTACATAAATACTTTAAAAATCACTTGAAGTATTTGACTGCAAAATGTATTTATCACCACTGCTGCAAGTAGCAAATATTTAATAAAAAGTTACTCCTGGTCTTGAAGAACTGCTGATGATTTTACTGGTATACAGTTACAATAATGTATAGACAGCACTTGTTTCTACCAATTATTTTTATTATTGTTACCCTTTGGATGGACAGCTAAGGATTGCATACAGCCCAAGAGGGAATTTTAGTCTCCGTGATTTCCATCATGCCGTGAACAGCATGCCAGCTGATTGCTTCCTACCTGAACAGATGACTTCTGCAATGCTAGAATCTAGTGCTCAAAGTAATACTGAGCTTTCCCTTCCCTATAGTATTAAATTTTTCATGTAAAAGAGATTTCACAAGGTTTTCCTATGCATAAAAAACAACTCTAATATTATGAGTAACATATGATTCAAAAACCATAAAGACCTGTAGAAACCTTTGCTTGGCATGTGATCTGTAGGTCTCTACAAAATATAAAGCATCAAAATCATTTGGTGGGCAGCCAAGGTTTTAGTTTTCTATTATTTAGTTTTTGTGCAAACATCAATCTCTACTTAAAAATGGCATATTCATTAATCTTAGGATATCATGAAGTCGTGAATTACATTTGTCGCCAACTGCTATATTTCAAGTTGTTCACTAACTTAAAGTTCTTCAACACACCTCTTATGCTTATTGAAGCCTTAATAGAGTTGGTACTGGATATCTTGATCTTTTATCCAGATGAACATCCTTTGTTCAGTGGTCTTGGAATGCCACTTATCTTGATTAGCAAAAGATTAGGCTTAACCCGGGAACTCTTGCTCTTTTACAATTGATGGGATTTTAGTTCTACCAAAATGTTTGGATAAGCATAGTTAGGATTCGCATTATTAATTGTGACAGAACCAAAACTGTCCCAATTGAGCCACCTGAGCTCACTTATTTCACTTCTATTTTGGCAGGGGTTTGCCAAACTCCACAATATTGGCCGTTGTAATCCTAACTTAGTTAACAAGAAAAAAAGAAAGCTATAATAGGCGATAAGATGAGAGAAAGTAGACTTAGGTGGGCTGGCCATGTGTGGTGTCAACCCAGTACAGCACCTGTTAGGAGTTGTGAGTTAGTTCAAATGGAAGAATTGAAAAGGGCAAGAGGTAGGCCCAAAAGGAAGTGGTTGGAAATAGTCCGAAAAGATATGGGGACTCATGGCCTCATTGAGGGTATGACCTTAAATAGAGCTGAATGACGGATCAAGATTCGTGTAGCTGACCCCAATTAATTGGAAAAAGGCTATGATGATGAAAAAAAGAAAGCTTCAGTAGTATTGTCTCGAAAAGGACCTTGGGCCAATGGTTGAATTTCTTGTTTTATAGATTTAACCAATGATCAAGTTTATATGCTGCATATAACCTGATGTCCTGAACTCTTCTTATACTGGAAGTGGTTAAGAACCACTGTAGTTCCTCATTACTGTTGATCATTAATGTAGTTACCTTCTTGATCATCCACAGTATCGACTCTAATAGGGTTCCTGAGTACAGAAGGTTTGTATTCTTGGGGTACTAAAGGCATCCAGAGGAAACTGATTCTAATCAGCACCTTCTTTACTGAAAGCATCTCGGCTTCACGAGAAATGTTAATGGTACACGAAAATGAAACTTACTAGTATTTTGTAAGCTCTATCTTTGCATCCAATGTGGAAACCATTACAATTAAGCCAAAGCTAAGCTTTTTGGATTTGAGCCTTTGGGTCTTACAGGATGCAGCAGATAATTGCATTACCATTGAGTTTCTAATGATAGAATCAGAAGCAATCCTACTTGATAAAGTCCCTCATGCAGGGGTGTTCTCAAGGAATATCAAGGAAATTGTTGACGATATCTCTGATCTGGAAAATTGCTCGTTTCGCCGTTGCTCGTGGGGTAAGCTGAATTAGCAGCATAAAAATCATATCGTACTTTTAGTTATCAAATACCAATTTTTATCATATTGTATTGCACTTGTTGGGCATTCTTAAATTAGGCAAGAAAACCTATGCAAAAGCATTGGGAAGTTAGTTATATCATCCCATACCTGAGAACCAGAAATTGCAGATGGAAAAGCATATAAACTCTGCAATAAGTTTTATATATAAGAAGAAAATTTTTTGGACATGTAGTGAAATGTCAAATTTATTATTATTGAACAAACTTTTCCTTTATGCTGCAAAAAACAGATAAGTGGTCTTTTTGTGGCCTTGCCAAAAGATTGTTGCAAGAGCTCCTGGACTATTTTGAAGAGCCCTTGCAGGCTGTCTTTCGTTTCAAGAACGGTCTAGCAGAGTCCATAAATCAGATTTCTTGCAACCTTTTTGCTTCAGCTATTAATATAATCGATGGATTCAATCCTTGCCAGGTAGCAATGACGCTCTTCCTTAGTGACTTTTTTCTAGAAGAATTTGCCAAGCTGAGAACATCAACTGGATTGAATGTTTATCCCTTCTAATTTTTTGGAATGAGATTTGCTTAACTGCTCTCTCTCTCTCTCTCTCTCTCTCTCTCTCCTCAATGCTGAAATAGACATGCAGATGCCATGGCCTGCTCATTGAGGATGTGGGTGGTCATAAGAAGAAACACCCTTGTCCAGCCACAAACCAAGAACTTGCTATCTGTGATGTTCTGGAAAATGCCGTTAAGATTGGAGAACAAACAGTTCTGTTTCTTCCATCATTTCAAAGTCTTGCTAAGCTTCAACAATCCTCTAACCCCATCATATTTGATGTCACTGAACTTACTAATCTGGCTTCTTTGAGTGAAGGTCTGTCTCGCTATATCTGTTCCATTGTGCCTTTGTGGCCATGGCATTTTTTAAATGAGTGATTTTTGATAATATAGACTGGATGAGTTAGAACTAGCCATTATCTGGAGGAGTAATGATCTCTTTGCATTTATTTGTGTTTCTTATCGTAAACTCAATCACTATACAATCTGATCAGAGGGATACCCATTACTTTTTTTATTTCTTATGATTATAGTGTTTTGCATTTTTTCGCAAACCTGAATAATGTAGTTTGCTAATTACCAAGAAATGTTTCAAAACTCGACACAGGTCGACTGTGATTCGGCACCCTGCAACATGTTTGTTAAAATCACTTAAAAAAATTAAAAGTTTGTTACTATATCATTAATTAATGATGTATAAGTATGTTTATATATAATTTTTATGTTTTTTGTGATGATCCGTGAATTTTGCATAATATATGATGTAATTTTCTTTTCTTTTATTTTCCATTTTTTTGATTTTTATAATGTTTCAAGCTATAAATCTTTTTTTTTTTTTTCAAAATCCATCTGCTATATACTTTTTTCTTTGTTTTATAGACTTTTAATGATGTTTGTTACTTCTTTTTATTTTTATTGATTCTTAAAATAATTAACAAAGATTTTGTATTTTTGGGCAATTTTTTAGCCTTCTTTGGGCTCGTGCAAGAATAGGGTGAGTCTACTCAGATTTGTCAAAGTTACTTGGCTCAAATGTCGAGTTCCATCCCCGAACTGAGATTCTAAACATTATCGCTAAGTAATTTATTCTATTTTGGTCCCTATCCCACATCTGAGAAATTAGTTCACTTATAGCTCTCAGCGCCCTATCCCAATTATTTGGGGTCGACTATATGAATTCTTGACCTCCATTCTTCTATGCCAAGGGTCATACCCTCAATAAGATATAACATAGGTTCATGATTCATGATGAGATGTGGGAAAGTTTTATGCTGGCTGCCAACTTAACGCAACCCATCTCCTTTACCCCGGCTTGGGATGGGTTAAGGGAAAGTTTAAAGTCTTGCTGCTTTTTAACTTCGCTAAAATTGATAACTTCTCCTGTTTTAGACAGGAATAATTTAAATAAAAGTTTTTCTGTTGGATTTGATTTTTTTTTCTTTGTTGTATAAACTATGATTAGCCCTTCTTCAAGATCTTAGCCTTTTGGAGTTAATACCCAAGATTTTAAGTCCCATCTTTCTTATCCAAGAAAATTCCTTTCTATCGATGAAAGAGAGAGCTGATTTTTTGTTCCTTTAACTTTTGAGAGAACTCAATTTTTTAGTAGCTCTCATGACATTAGCCTTGAAACCATTATGTTTCCTTTCCTGTCACAGGTGTCATATTGGGAATTCCATACATTGTAACCCCCTCATCCCCTCATGACATCGAGTCTGCCACAGATGAAAGTGATAACAAATTAGAACTTAATCTACAGCGTAAGAGAACCTCTTTTTATTTGATGCTTCATCTAGTTCTTGAAATTTTACTCAGTTCTAATATTTTTCCATCATATTTAATTAACAGTTTTTGCTGGTATTTGCCAAACATTATATTCACTGGACCAAGGATTAGTATGCACTTCACACTGCAATACTGAGACTCTGAGGGAAGCTACATTTCCATGCTTTTATCTTCTACAACCTTCAGACAAAGGGCCAATGCTTCTCAGAGTCAGCTTCCTTCATATTCTTTTATCAACCTCAGAGATTTTTCTCTTTGAGAATACAGAAGAGACACCAGTGCTTCCTAGTTCATGATTTGATCCCTTTTAAGTTGCAGAGAATTGCTGGATCAGAAGAAATTTTGCCTATTCCTGATGCTGAAATAACCTCTGATTCCGGTGCACCAGTGGAGATGAAGAGGTCCATAGAGGCCAGCTTCTCAAGGGTATGCTCCTGTTCTACTCTTTTAATTGTTTTATATGATTTAGGGCATATAACCAAAAACACCCAAATATTGTGAAAAACCAAAGGCTTGTTTCATTTATGCCCTCCTTTATTCAGATGGAAATAAGAGATTACAATCCACTGTGCCATGAGCGAGGCTTTCACTCCAGAGTCAATGGGCTTGTAAACGAAAGTTTACAATTTGGGTATCTAATCCCTTCTTCCTGTACATTTTTGTCAACCTTTGAAACGCAAAATTCTGAACACATTTATGTAATTCTTTCAGATCGATACCTCCAATTGACAGCCAACTGGGTTCTAAACTCAGTGCCCGCATATCACTCCCATCTAAACATAAGATCATATCATCTGAAAGTGAAGAAACAAATGAGTTCTCTCCTACACAAAAGATCAAGGTAATGGAAAAAGCAGAAAGCCAGGAACTATTTTCTCAAACCCAACCATACAATGTTAATGAAACCACAGCCATTTCTGAAGAATGGGAGCAGCTTATTGTTGATGACAACAGTTTTAGTGTACTTTCTCCTTTCCAATCATCAAAGGCTGGGAACGCAATAGAGTTAACAAGCAAGCCTTTGGATGAGAAAACATCAAGTATACTCGAAAGGCTTGAGCCCCCAAGGCTACAAAAGCTAAGAAAGTCACCAATCATAGTCGACTCCGGTTCGAAAAAGTCACCAATTATACTTGACTCTGGTTCGAATAAGCCGCCTATTATAGTCAACTCTGGTTTGAAAAAATCACCTGTTATAGTTGACTCTGCTTCCAAAATGGCACCAATCATACTCAACTCTGGTTCAAAAATCCAGGCTCTTGCAAAGAAGCCGCTGGTTCCATTTCAGCATAGTCAAGAAGCAGTTTTAAGTTTGAGCCAACCTATTAAGCCCAATTTCCAGAGAACAAAGAGAAAGCTGAGATGAGTGGCTGAATTGTTTGCTTTCTCAGAGCTTCAAGCTGGTAAGACTCCAAAAGCCATTGTTTGCTTTCTCAGTCTTTTGGTTCTATGCTATAACTGAAACTTCCATTTTCTATCGAAAAGAAGAAAATAATATGGTGCTTAGTGTGGTCTCCTTGGAAGTATGCTTATTGTCTTAAGACATGGTGCGATTCATATGATCTGCATGGTCATGAGATCATCACCGTCCTATTAACGGGTTGGACAATGGTTGAAGGGGAGTGGATCACACCAAACATGTCAGTTGCATGCCGCACTCTCCCTCGATCACCATCCGATCCATTGATTGGACAGTGATTAGTGATGATCTTGTGTCCATGATAACACATGATGTTACATCATGATCATATGGATCATGTCTTGCTTTTTGCTTTTCGTTGTTCTTCTTTTTTGAAAGGAAATACTTGTTTGATTGGACAGTGATTAGTGATGATCTTGTGTCCATGATAACACATGATGTTACATCATGATCATATGGATCATGTCTTGCTTTTTGCTTTTCGTTGTTCTTCTTTTTTGAAAGGAAATACTTGTTTGAGATATCAAATTTCCTTGATATGAAAAATTTCTTGGATATCATTGATGTGCAAAACTTTTCATATAGCAATCTTCAGCACGACCATACTGTATACTTACTCGGGTGAAAGAACTACTTAACGAATATTTTTTTTATTTTAAATTTTGGAGTCCACCTAAGAATTACCAGATAATTTTTCCCAAAAAGACAAAGGGATATTAAGTTCTTGAATACTTAGATCTGACCGACCAGATTGGATGATTTCTTTTCAATCAGAGGATGCTTTTTTTTTAGGCAGCATTTGAAAATGCAAAAGTAGCTCTCAACTATCAAAAAGGAAAACAGGGGAATAATCGCATACTCCCCAAGTCCCAATTGATATCTTTAAAGTCTCTTTCTCTATCAATTGATATCTTTTGATATCGTTTAAGTCTTTTTCTCTATCAATTGATATCTTTTGATATCTTTCAAGTCTCTTTCTCTACCAATTACTATCTTCTTTTAAGTTTTTCTTTTCAAATTTTTTGACTAGGACTGGAAATTTTCAAGATAGATCAGGAGTTAGTTTTTTTTTTTAAAAGGTAATGTCAGCAGGATTGGTAACACAAGATGCTGCCGACCATGAGCCAACCCCTTTCCTACAATGAATGTTACGTGGAAACTAAGTTTTTTATTACGTGTCAGCATGGTGTATTAAGTGTCTGACCTGCACTAAAGAGCGCTTTGAACCTAGAACCGCGTGAAACCTAATTGTTACCACAAAGCCCCTTCAATGTTTTTAGAGAGATTTTTCACTAACATAATTCGAATTTTGAAAGTTTGAAGTTATTTGAACCTGAAACTCAACTTTAGATCTTCTCGGTTTGCAGTAGGGCAATTTAGAAAATGATATAAAATTAGAAAAAAGGTTATAAGGTAAAAGTGAACTTTTGAGTGAGCATCTTAAATATCAGTATATTTAGGGGAATATTGATGTAAATTTCTCTTTACTTTATTTTGGAAAGAGCTTTGAACAATTAGTAGGAACTTAAATGAAAATGTTGTTGCAACTGTTTCATTAAATCGGTTTGGGGTTTGGTCCAAGTAAAATTGGTTCAATAACTAATTCAATTGGTTAGATTGGATCTTTAAAAAAAATAGCAATAAAAAATAAAAATAAAAAAATAAAAAAGACTTTTCGAACTCAACTAAATGGCAGGAATACATAAGATATAATACAAAAAAACGATACGACATTCTTTTTTTAGCTAGACTAAATGATCCAAAAGGTTGGCATGGATTTTGAGAAATGAAGAAAATATAGAAAGCATAGCTTTAAAATATGAGATATCACAAAAAAAAAGTGGCCCTTTTATTACTTTTAGCTAGTCTAAATCAGTTAAAAACAATAGGTCTAACCAATTAAAACCTATCAAACATTAAATTAGCTAATTGAAATTAGTGTTTGCATTAGACCACACTAATTAAGCTATGGATTGTAACAAACTCTGAATAGTTGAAATAAAACATGGATGATGATGATGATTGTTACAGCTCATGGCTAGTTGAGAGGTTTGCAAATTGCGTTTATTTTCATTGAAAAGGGCATTTGCATGTTTTTAGGGGCGGCAACGGTCCTGTCGGACCCAGACTTGGACCCGAAAAATATTTATAGGATCGGACTCGGATCCGATTGAACCCGACCCAACCATTTAGAAAATATATATATTTCAATATATTTAAATATTATATTAAATATGTATATGTATTAGTTAAATAATATAACTAAAAATATATGGTTATATTCATTTCAATATTATTTAAATATTATTTAAATATTTTATATTATATAAATAACAACTTTATTTGGGTTTGGTCTAGGACCAAACCAGAATAATGTTTGGGTCCAATATTTGGATTTAGACCTAGACCCGACTCGCTTGGTCCAATTTATGGACCCATACCTGGATCTGGGTTGGGTCCTAGGTCGGGTCATGGTCCATTGCCACCCCTACGCATTATCAACATTAATAAGAGAACACTAAAATGAAAATGATATAAATACACCATTTTGGTTTGCCTTTTTTTTTGGGTAAGTAAAAGTGCCTACGCATTATCAACATTAATAGAACACTGAAATGAAAATGGTATAAATACACCATTTTGGTTTGCATTTTTTTTGGTAGGTAAAAGTGGCATGTAAGTGGGGATTTGGGCCCCTACTCTTTAGTGAGAATGAAGTAAGAGACCTTAACATAAGACTCGACAATACTACCACCAAGACCCGAGGTCATTTCTCGAGCCTTTAGAGCCCAAACGCATGACATCTATACATGACCATTTATAAAGTAAAAAAGTAAAATGGTGAAAAAACATAAGAAAAATAGCCTTCATGTCATGTGAAGGGAAAAATATGGTCTCGCAAGAGAAAAAGGGTCATTTAACCCTTGGGGAAAATGACTTGGGAAGATTTTCTTGATTTGGAAACTAGGCATCTACTTTGGTATCATCAAATGGATCTTTTTTCATAAGAGTCTATGAGTATCAAAAACCGGACAGCACGTGCGCAATCTGAGTGCATGATTCTTTTCAAACTGATCCAAGATGCATGTTTAAGTTTCTTTTCTTTTTTCTTTTTTTTTCTTTTTTTTTTCTTTTTTTTTGTTTTCCGGTCACTAGGTCGGGTGGACCACTCCTCCAAAATTTGGGGTCTTACAAATACTCTTAACAAGGGTTTTCCTGAGAGCATATCTATATTTTGCATATAATCTTTAGAAAAAATGTTTTGGCCTTAATGGTTAATTTTTATGATCAGAACCTAAGACAACAAGGGGTGTGGTTTGTTCAAGGTTACACCTTTAAATAGTTAAAATAAGGTGCACTTCCAAACTTTGTGATGAGGTGCAATTTTGGTGTCGAAAATTTATAAGATGGTATGATAATCTATTTTTATCTATATTTATAAAATTTTAAACTTTCAAAAATTTCTCAAATCAAGCAGATCTATAAATGCATGAAAATCTGGAAAATAAAAAGTCCAGATAATGTGTTGCAAGTTGTATTATTTTTAGGACATTATATGTTTTTTTCTCCTTTTCCATCCATCCCGATGCTGAGATGATCAATTATATGTTTTTCTATATTGAAACAACCTTTCAAAGATTTTAGAGGTGCACCTTATTTCTACATTTTAAGGTATCAACCTTATATAAACTTTTTTTTGTACCTATTCCATCTAATTGTATATGTTTCCAAGAGGCTACATGCAATCTACCAATGAAAAAGTTTATATGAGTAATTACTGATACACAACTCGAAAACCTATTGGAAAAATGTTGTTTGGACATTGGAAAACTCTTCAAATGATCATCTTGACCTTGAGATGTTAGATAAGGAAAACTAAATAAAAATAAAAAGAGATGGATTTTCAATCCTTAAAAATAAAGGAAAAGTTTATGTAGAGTTGAGGCTCTAAACAATCAAATTAGAGCCTACCTCAAAAATTTCACTAGAAGAGGTTGTTTTGATGCCTAAATATTCTCAAATTGATCATATGGACATCAAGATGCATAGACATGAGAAAAAAAATGGATTTGAAGTTTTGAATATAGTGTATCTTGTAATGTATTTTTGGATCATCAATTTTCAAGATTTTCAAGTTTTATAGATTTGCTTGATCTAGATATTTTTTAAGCTTTAAATTTTATAATTAAAGATCAAAATATATTTTAAGACTATCACAAAGATTTCCAGTATTGAAACCATATTTCTCGATACTATTTGAAGGCGTGCTTTATTTTGATTGTTTAGAGCCTCGGTTTTACACAAACTGCACCCTAAAAATAATACATCTTGCAATATATTATCTACACTGTCCATTTTTAATATTTTTGAGTGTTTACATATCTTCTTGATCATCATCATTATCGTTTTTAGAGCTTTTAGCTTCATAATTAACGGTAGAAAGATATTTTTAGGCTATTATAAAAGTTCCTGACCTCGAAAATGCATCTTCTGACGAGGCTTGGAAGGTCACTTTAATTTGATTGTTTAAGGCGCCCGCACCAATTAGGCATTCCTCTCCTATTTTTGAGTCACAGTTCTAGGTTTAACGATTCAACCAAACCGTTTTTCAAAGAAACAAATAATGCTTGGCTAAAATATCACCAAGTGTTCTAAACATTGGGCTCAGATCGGGCCTCCCTATGACCGCACGCTGAAGTCAAGTAGGTAGACTATGTTGAGTCCTAGTCTTAACTTGACCCAATCCAAGTCTGAATATAATAGGGATTGTATAACATTAGGCCATTCATCATTATTATAAGGAGGTCATATTCCTTTTTAGCCGTTTGATGTCAAATTGAATAGCTTGGAATGGATCGTGAAGTACAAGAATTGTTTTTGAACTTTGAGTTTAGTGACATACTTGCATCTATTTGATTAAATTTTGATATACAAGATTAATTATGACTTATTTGTACTAAAAAAAAATGATATTTTTATATACTTTTTAATAAAAATAAAAATAAAAAGAAAAAAAAACATAAAAATAAGAGGGAGTGAGAAAGGCTAGAAAAACATACTCGGTTTCAATTCGCTTCTTCAAGGAAATTTTGGATCCCACCAAAACCCTTGGTCGCCACATAGAGCAAATTTTGAAATGCTAAGCTATTATAGGCATTTCACATGATTGATTCATAAAGTAAGCCACATGGCCAAGATCCTTACATGTAAAGCCTGATTCTATATTTTAATGGGCCTTTATCCTAATATCAAAAGTCTAAAAATAGTCAACACCACTAAAGTTTCACATGGGGGAGAAAAAAAAAAAGTATAGCAAGGATGTATGATTTGTTTTATTTTTTCTTTGGCCAAAAGACATTATGCTCCCCTAAGAATATACCGTTGATTTATTCCCTCATATAAAACTCCATCTAAGATTAATATAAGTACGCCAAATTTTGATTATGTAACCTCTTAAACCTATAGATTAACCTCAATAAAAAAATTTCTAAGCCCTCTATGAACTTAAAAAAAATAATGTCTCAAACAAAGACTGTCCAATTTTTAGGGGGTGGGATCTAAGTATTAGGGAACTCAAATTTTAGACTTGTTTTTTGAAAATAATTGTTGAATGATTCTTAGGAGTTTTCAAAAATTTCATAGTGAAAAAAATCCTCCTAAAAAAGTCTTCTAACTGAGGGAGTAAATGTACACTATCCTCCGGCGGCGTTCTTTTCTTTTGGATTTTTTATGTATGAATTGTTTTCTAAACATAGGGATGCAACTCCATGTGCGACCCAATTCCAAGATGTACGCTCAAACCATAGGATATCTTGAATGGCCATTATTCAATAATTAAAATTTTCTTGTAGCCCCATTTTTAAATTTTTTCCTTCAATGTTTGTTTACTATTATTTGGCTTTTTAATGATAGGCTTATAAATCTTTTGGATTTTCTATCAAAACGTAGGGGTCCACAAGGCCGACAGTCACAGCATTGGGTACCTGTGCTTGTAAGATTTTCTCCAAGTTTAGTCCACAAATGGTGAAATGACTTTAATAAGAAATAGTTTATTGCTTTCTTATTTAGTTAGAAAGGTATGGTTTTCTATTGTTGAATAGCATATCATCTCTTCAAAATAATTGAAATTGGTGGTTAGTGGAGATAATGCTGCTAATGAAATCGAGATTATCGCTTTGGCTCTTGATTATATAGTCCTAAGACATAGTTGAGACAATAGAAAGCTAATTGAACAATAGTTATCATGAAAAGATAAAAGTCGAGGGATCTGATTTTGATAAGGTAGTTGGGAGTGAGTAGGGAACAATATCATAGGCTACTGCCCAATTGTATTTATCAAATCCTAACTAACGTATAATAGTAGCGTTTGTTCAACTTCAATGATCAAATGGGTGGATACCTCAAAATATATAAATTATATGTGTATGGAGATATATAAAAAGCTTGTAGTCAAAGGGGAAACCCATTGTATTACATGCCAAATACTAAATACTATCAGAAGTTTCAACAATTGGTTATGATGAAACATATAGGAGAATACCCACAATTATTGTACTAATACAGTACACTTTAATGGATTTTTAGAAGTCCTACAATTTTTTGAAGCAGTTGCTCTGGATGCCACCAGAAAACTTTGTTGTCCGTAAAGTCTTACTCTAGGTGATGCCGCTTGTCCTTGCCCTTAACTAGGGCTTCATTGGTTGAGAAAGGATATCTTATGTACATTAGCGGTTGGCGGGCTGATGTCTCAACGTAATGTCCTACCTTCTGTTCTTGCCATTAACATGTCAAAAAAATAAAAATAAAAATAAAAATCTCGTGTTAATAGAGCATCTTAACCGTAGAATTTCTAAATAGTTTAGAATTTCATGATCCGCTGTCACTAGCTTGGCTAGTCAACATATACAATCTATCACCGAGCATTTTGGAAATGGATGATTAAGATTGAAAGAACTCGTGTGATCTAGCCATAGTATATAATATATATATATATATATATATATATATATATATTTTCAATTTTTTATCATTCCTTCACGGTCTAGATCACTTACAAGTAGTCTTTTTACAATATAATAACATCAAATAAAGATAAAATAAAATAATACAATAGGATTTCAAGAACTTGAAGCCATTCAAAACATTTCTTTCAATAACAAGAAAAATACATAACCTATGCTTGGGAATAAAAGTCACAATAAATAAAGATAGAAGAAACAAAAGAGGGTACCAGAGATTACTTCAACTGGATCTAGTACATCCCACGCCGAGTCTCCTCCGTCTAATGGTGTTCGGGATCTTTGATTGGTCTCTTGATTTTTTCTTCTTATGACAAAACCCAATCAATGCACATGGATCTCGGTCTACAACCATCCACCTAAAACCTCAATGCTTAGGCCTAATTTAAGCCTCTTGGTTTGATCCTTGTGAGATATAGAAATCAAGAAATGAGGGAGAAAACTACTAACTAGGGATGATCCATTTGCTGCCCACAAAATCACATAATCAAATGGTAACTTGATTTAGAACCCATGAGAAAGATTCAAGATTAACCTAGCCTAGTTTGAGCGTGCCCCCCTTAGGATAGTTTGTGAGAGAGATATGTAGGCTAAGGTGGGGCGTGGCCCTTTAGGTTTCTTGGAGAGAGAGAGTAACCTATGTGGGGCGTGCCCCTTAGAGAGGCTAGAGAGAGATAGATTCTATTTTAGAGAGAGAAGAGAGAGTAAGTAATAGATGTAGAGACAAGGGAGGAGAATGCTCAATTTTATAGATTTTTAATAAAATCATATGAGCAAATCTTCACCGTCGAGCTAATAAGACTTGTGGGGTGAGAGATGTGAGTCATTCATTCCTTAAATCCATCATCAATATGCTAAAGAAAGTGCTAGAACATTATCTTCCCCTTCCTAAACTTATTCCTATCAATATTTATTTACTTTATCTAATAGTAAATATTCATTCTTTATTTCTCAATCAAACCTTATTGATTCTCAAGATTCTCTAAAATCATGCTTATGGGCTTAGTTTACTTAAAACTTCATAAATGAATTTCTCTTGATTTATAAATTCAAATGACAAAAATTAAAATATCAGAAGATTTATAAAAATTCAAATAAACATTCCAAAAGTCAAATGACATAAAATTAATTAAATTAAATTGTTTTTATGGGAATTGGATCCAAATATGTCTAGGATTTAATCAACGCATCAGTACTCCACCTTCAACTGTGGACCACGATCCACACTAGCTTTCTCAAACTGACTCAGTAGTTCTTATGACCTACAGTCCACTGCAGGGCATCATGATTGGACTGCCAAAATCAATCAATGGGCTAGAGGACGGAATCCCAGTCTGTGGATTTTAAGTTATTCTCTAGAGACAAACTTTAACTCTATGGTGTATAAAGGTAATCTCTTGCACATGTACACGCTTCACTCTCAACGGTGGATTACTATCTCAGTACAGTTATAAATGTACATGTCGTATGATAATACAACGATGAGATTTTAGTCGTCTCTATAGCCTATTCATCACATTCAAGGGTCATGCAATCTCTCGGCTCTCATCTGGGCATACTCCGACCCCCACTAAACCCTCATCGGTTTCATCTCTATGCCCAGGTACCTTGGATTTTCTAACTCAGCTGGCCTAGCACGTCAAGTCTAATCAAAGTATCGGCAAATTGTATTTGCCTAATATGGTCCACAAGAGGACCACACTCCTATTGATTTTATAATTCATTTATTCAAATGTTTATACAATTTCTCTTAACGTCTTTAAATACCAAATAAACCCAACAAAAATATTATACAAAAGTATTCATGCATGGCACGCATTCTTAATTTTTATCCCTTGTGGCTCGTCCATAGCTTAAGCTCTCGTCTCTCTTTCTAAAACTGCCGCTTACCCAAAATTCTCTTGTGGTTTGATAACAAAACAAGTGTTTTTAAATCCCGCAATTTTCTATCCGGATCACCAAAAGGGATAGCAATCCAACATAACCGAAACGGTTTTAGAATCCCTAGTTTCCCTCCAAACCTCCTCCTTAAATATTTGTTCAAAGTTTATTTAACATTTGTTTAGGTTCTTCCATATCCCCGCCCTATAAACTCTTATTTTCATTTTATTTTATTTTATTTTATTTATTTTTTACTTTTTTTTTGGATCACCAATTTAAATGGATCCAGATCACCGATTCAATGGTCCGACACCGATCTACGCGTCAACAACCCACCCACCAATCCGGGTCTTAAAACATTGTTCGATAACTAATCAACAATTAAGGTCAAATTAACGTTTAACGAACCATCCGCTCGAAGCACTTGTCACATTAAACTAACTTTTAAGGATGCTTTGAAAATGCGTTACCACTACCTAAACTGATTTACTAATCAGAATTTATGAAGTCCCTTTAATCTGAATTTACGCATTACTTACGATACTTAATAGAGCACTCCCCCTCGCTCTCTGCAGGGTGGCAACGGGTCCGATTGGGGGACCCAAAAATTAAAATATGTATTTAGTTAACTATAATTAAATATATATATATTTATATATTGAGACTCGAAACACATTACTGAACCGAGATCGAAATGGTGCTCGGGTCTAAAATTTGGACAAAGACCCAACCTGTTAGGTCTAATTTTTAGATCGATAACTAGAGCTAGATCAGATCCACCCTCGGTCCCCGTCGGACCCCAGATCCACCCTCGGACCCGATCGGGTCGTGGCCCGATCATGTGGGCATCCCTATCGGTCTCTCTTCTATTGCAGATGACTAAATTTCTCTCTCTCTGCAGTAACATGATCTCATCTGTCTGTCCGGGAGCAGCCATTGGCACATCTCTCTTAACTTTTGAAGGTAAAAAACAAGCGGCACTCCTATCCTCCCCCATACTAACACAAACATTTGTCCCCAAATAAACAGACACATGCACATGAATCAATGCACAACCCACTTCTAAGAAAGAGGAAAGAGAAAGATGAAAGAAGAAGCAGTAGCCCCTCAAAACCAAACGCACGCCACAATCCACGGTGAAAAAGAACTAAAACGACAAGTTTTCAAATAAAAAGTAAACATAGAGAGAGAAACATTGTCCCTTGTGAACACGCTTGAAAATCTAAATTTAACTCGGTTTTCTAACCCAAAAAAAAGTCATTTTAATAGAGAGAGTTCTTGAGCTACTAACTACACTAGTTTTTTAGTGAGAAAGAGAGATGTATAAAACAATCAATTTCTACTAATATTTCCTTTTAATCTTCATCAAAACTGAACGTGATCTATCCTAGAGAGTGCTCTAGAGCTAATCTTGTTAGATTTTCTGGAGAGAGAGAAAGAAAATATCACAAACTACTAAAAATCCATTTTTATTCATCAAAACAGAACATATCATATACGTATACATAGATATAATAAATCCTCAGGCAAAGAGCCAATGCCTCTTAAGATCAAACCCCACAAAACCCCAGTTACAAGGAAAATAAATAACAAATACAATATTCTCACACTGTCGAATGTCTCCATGCTCAAACCGTGTCTGAGCTCCACCTTGTAATCCAAAGAAGAGAACTAAGATCTAGAGAGAGAGAGGGTATCTCATTAGGGGAGGTCTAGGGAAGAGAGAATGGGAGATAGAGAGAGAGAGCTTCCTTCTAAACATCTCTATCACTAACACACTCAGTTGGCATGGTTGGGATCCTTGCCCTATCAGTACAGTAATTGTAGATTGTATATTTTTCCCTGACCCATTTAAGCCTCCTGTATTGAATCCCATCCAAATCCTGGAAAGCCTTTTGATCCCACCACCTCTTCCCCTGTGTTGCACACACAGAGTCTTTGGCGTCGGCTTCGCAGCCATCGATGTGGAAGCCTCTGTAAGAGGCGATGAAGGGGGCCTTGCTCCAGTCGGTTTTCTCGAGCCCGCCGCGAGTGGCCCAGTCGTCTGCGTTCCAGAGGCTGGAGTACATCTTCATGGGCTGGTTGAAGGGGAAGCGAACGCCGATGTGTTTATTGTTCTTGAAGATCCTAATGGGGACTTCATCCACGAAGAAGCTGGACCAGAAATATGGAAACCATTTTAGAGAGAGAGAGAGAGAGAGATGTGAAGCATAGGATACATAGGACTATGTGGCATGCCCATTGAATGAGAAAGAGAGAGAGAAGGACCTAGGCATCGATACTTAGAGAGAGAGACAGACAATGGGAGTTTAAGAAACTATCGGTTTTATTTTAGAGAGAGAGAGAGAGAGTATTGGTCGCTTACACAATCTGATACATGTTCCAAAGAACAGCATAAGAGTGGTAATCTTTAGTTGGATCGAACCATAGATATATCCTCTGTTCTCTGTTTCCCGCTCCCCCTGTGAACACATTTGTCTGCAAAATATATGGCTGCCCACTCCTGTTCCCCAAGAACTCAAAGTCTATCTCATCATGCTCTGAGTTTTGAGATGAAAGCTGCAAAAAACTAGACATTACTACTTTCTCTCTCTACTATACATAGAATAGTAAACCCATCAATCCTTGCATAAGGAAGAAAAACAATGCCATCTTTTTCCCATTGTTTCTCTATCTGGAGACTTTCGTTCTCTCTCTCAGTGCTTACATTGAATGCGGTAAATCCAGCATTCCTTGTAAGAGAAAGAAAATCAAATGCATATTTTTTTTTCCAAAAGTTTCTCTCTGCATAGATTTTCTTCTCTGTCAAACTACTTATGGTTTCTCTCTCTAAAGATTATCATTCTCTCACACTTCTTACATATGGTTTCTCTCTCTAAAGATTATCATTCTCTCACACCACTTACATAGTAAGCAGTCACAGTTCCAGCTGAATCTCCAGGAACCATCTTTATATCCATACTGAAGTGACCAAAGAGATATGAACCTCTTGACTGGAACCCCGTACCTGAACAATCACACAAAAAAACATCAGAGGATCTATGGCTGTTTCTCTCTAAAACACCAGCTTTGGCAATGGAAATTGATGTGTTTTTATTATTTTTCTCCTTGACCTGTGTATTTATCAAGGACGAGCTGGGCTTCAGTTCCGCCATTGATGTACTTTATGTGGTCGAATGCCCAAGTGGGTACATAGTTTTTCTGAAATGGTACATTAATGGGTTTCATTGGAGCTGCAGCCATTACAAGACATGGCAAACCCAAGAGTCCAAGGCACAAAACCAGAAGCTTGGACCCCATCTCTAAAGGCCCTCAGTCCCTGCAAAAAAATCAGAACAGAGCACAGAGAGAGAAACCATCAAGCTCGAAACACCATTCAAAAAAATTGAGCAAGAAACAAAGATTAGGAAAATGAGAGGGGATTATCATGATGCTTTACCCCAGAAGTAAGAGTCTGATACGATAGCAGAGAGAGAGAGAGAGAGAGAGAGAGAGAGAGAGAGAGAGAGAGATGTGAGAAAATGGGAGGGGTTTGAGGGGTATTTGTAGGAGAGAGAGAGAAAGAGAAGAAATCTCCAGGTTGGCTCCGTAAGAATACAAAATAGAGTACAGCTATTTTGATGGACATCAATAATTTGCTTTCAGATATGTTATGTGGGGGATGGACCGACGGTTTTGAGGATTTCACGGGAAGCGGTTTGTGTTTTTCCTGCTTCCCATATTTCACCTACAGTCTCTCTCTTATCTATCTTTGACCCACCTTCTCTTTTTACTCTCTCTCTCCTGCAACAAACTTTTTCTAATGGCTCAAACTCTAAACAATCAAATTAGAGTACGTGGATCTTTGTAATACCCTTAAAATATATTTTTATTTTTAATTATAACATTTAAAGTTTCAAAAATAGGATAGATCACTCATTTTTAATTATAAAATTTTAAGTTTCAAAAATAGAATAGATCAGTACATCAATGAACACTTTGAAAATTTTAAAATTTGACTGCCCAAAATTGTATTACTAGATGCACTATTTCAAAAACTTGAAATCTATTTTTTTCTTTTGTTTATGCATCTTGACGTCAATGATCAATTTGAGGAAAGTTGAGCATCAAAACAACTTTTTCTAATAAATTTTTTGAAATGGGCCGTAATTTAATTGTTTAGAGCTTGAGCTCAGTATAAACTTTTCGCTTTTTGGAATCGGCTCTCTTTCTCTGATCTCTCCCACCGCATGCATGGAACTTTTATCTTTCTCTCTACAAAGAACTTTGCTTAAGTTATAATTAGCTCTCTCAAAGGCGCATAGAGCTCTCTTTCTCTCTCTTAATCAGCATTTTTACTCTTTGCCACTGCCATTTAACATCCCCCGACTCTCAACTTTTACCTCTCTTCTTGCTCTCTACTTTACCACGTTTTTAGCGTTTTATTCCTCAACTTTTAACTCACTTTTTGCTCCTCTTGCTCTTCCTTTTTGCTTTATAACAACCCACCCGTCTTGTCATATCAGCTTTGTTTGGGCTGCCGATCGAGTTTAGGTCTAGACCTAAGCAAAGTGAAGCGTGGTGCTGTTGCCATCTTATTGTCGGTTTTGTCCGGTTCGGATAAAAAATAATAATAAATATATAAAATAATTTTTTATTTTTTGCTGTTTTTATTTTAAATTTCATTATTATTTTTATATATAAATATATAATTCAAATTGAAAAAAATCCAAAACCTTCTCCCAAATCGGCGGAAACATGGAATTGCTTCATTTTTCTTATTGAACCTTCTCCCAAATCGGCGGAAACATGGAATTGCTTCATTTTTCTTATTGAACCAACTCCTAAGCGAATTTAACAACATTGCATCGCACCTCTCTCTCTCTACTTTTATCTTTCCAATGTTTTAATCCTTATTCTCTCAAATTTACCAATTGTTAGTCTTTTAACTATCAAGATTGAAATTTCAACTATCCCCTCTCTCTTCAGGTCGTAACAACCTGTCTTGGGAGGGGCCAGGGCCAGGCTTATGGTAGTACAATGGCAGCGCCACATACCCACTTTGGCTAAGGCTGCATTGACGTTTTGTCCTGCTCAAATTTTAAATCTCTTTTGCACACTGTTTATTAGAAATTTTAGCAAGATTTCTCTTTCCTCTCTTGGGATAATATTAAAAACGTCCCCAAATTAGTCTAAATCTCTTCAACATCCCCAAAACCCAACTTTCCATTCAATTTCTTAGAGGGAGAGGGAGTACTAATTGGTTCTAGAGAGAGAGTACAAATTGCTTCCTGGATAGTTCCTCTCCGGTCTTATCAGTTGTCTACTGGAATCACATTGATTAAAGTTACACCCAGAGGTTGCACTAAACATAACATGATGGGTCAATTCTACATTTTAAAGTATATTGATGAGTCAAAGATCTTGCTTTGTAATGTTTCCTCCAAGCCCCATATTCATGTCACAATGTGAGATTGCCATTTTAGATCGGTATAATCCAAAAATATTAATAAATAAAATAAATAGTAATGATACTATGAGACCCTCCGACACTCATGTAAGTAAGATTTCAATTATCACTATTAAAATTTGATACACATCTCTAAAAACCCCATTTATCCAAATCCTCACACCCACGTCATAACGTTTTTAGAGATATATGTCAAAATTTAATGGTGATCATTTGATGCTCTATTCACATAGGTGTGAGAAGGTCTCATAATATCATTTTTTTAAAATAAAAATTTATATTAGATAGAAAGAATTATGGGGGGCCAAAAAAACATTAAATATATTTATAAAAATTAAAACTTTAAAGGAGACCAACCTAGTCCAAACTTGAATGAATATTTTAATTTTATAATTATAGATGAAAATAAGCTTTCAAACCATCACAAAATTTATGATACCGAAATAATATATTTCGATACTACTTGAAGGTGCCCTTTATTTTGATTGATTAGAACTTGAGCTTTATACAAACCACAATAAATATATATATATATATAGAGAGAGAGAGAGAGAGAGATCTAAGACTCCAAAACAAGAGAAATATCGGGGATATAGGTGGGTCTTAAAAAAAATTAGACATAATTATAGTCTAGATTTTAGATGGGAAAGGTTTATATATTTTCCCTAATGTATATAACATATACAATTCCCCCCATCCTGTCGTTTAATTTACATTAAGTGAGCCACTGACGGTTTGATCCAAATTCGACTCTTTATAGTATTTTCTTTTTTATTGATTTTCAACAAATTATATGAATATGAAATTTGTTATGTGCAATTATCCAAATGGTATGCACATAAAATAAATATTAAAAAAATAATTAAAATAAGACAATGATTAAAATACTTTTAAATTTTTCAAAAGTATTTTGGCTATTTTATTTTATTGAGAATATTGGTTTTATATTTTTTACATGTACAAGTGTAAAAAAGAAGTGAACATTCAAAATTTGGTGTCAAAATATCTTGTAGAAAAAATATTAAAAATATAATACTTTAGAAGTATGACATTGCGATTGATGTATCTCATCTATCCATTCAGAATGGACAATTAGACAAGGGGGTAGTATATAAATTTTATACAATAGAAAAAATACAAAAAGCTTGCCCTTTCTCGATAAACACGTATTCAATATCTTGTACATGTAAGTAGAGACTAAAAAAGTACTACATGGGTGCTTTGGTAACTTTATACCTTCCGCCTCCTCAGGGTCTCTCAACCGGTTAAATAATAAATGTATTGCTCCCTCTGGAGTAAATTGTATGTTTGCTCCATCGTCCATAAGACCAACTTAGCAGGATATTTTCTATGAGAAACATTAGGGTGCAATATAGAACCTTCGGATAAGTAATTAAGTTCTAAAATAAAAAGAGTTTTGGATTTTTGAACACTCAAAAAAAAGATTTTGAAAGTCAATGTTTGATTTATTTATTTATTTACATTGATGAAAAACACAAGTTAAGTCCCCTTAAATTTGGAGTCTTAAAACTAAAAATACTCAGCAAGAAATTTTCTTGATCTATTAAATGTACAACTTGCTTCTGCAGGACCATTAAACCTAAATAAGATTAATTACTTATTGACATTTTGCCCCTCTTAATTGAAAAACAAACCTCCTAATTACCACGTAATAAAGTCTATTTTATGACCATTTATTTTACCTTTTAAAAGTTGCATAAGAAAATTAATAATGATTTGTGTCTTGTGCGCATGATTTGGGTGCACGAAAAGACACCCATGTGTGACATGTTGGTGTAAGGACTTCCATAGAAGACACGTGTGGACGTCTCTCCAAACCCACATGCATGGTCTTCAATAGGAGAAACCTCACATGTTCTCAACCAACACAAAGCGCTGGAAATTAATCAAATTATAGTGGGCTTGTCCAACTAAATTACCTTCCTAATTAAATATTATTTTTGGCTTATCATCTCATTAATGAGAGGGCTATTGCATTTATTGCAAGTATCTGGCTAGGCTATGAAATCAGTAGTAAAGGGGATTGATGAGGATTGATGGTTTTCTATACCTTATACACATAATAAATGATGATAAGCTGTTGAAGTTTAGTTGTTCCTCCATTGAATCTTTTAGCAATAAATTTGTTCATGGGTGTGGTTTGTATAGGGCTGAGGCCCCAAACAATCAAAGTAAGGCTTACTTTTAAGGAGTGTTACTTGTAAGTAGTGTTGGCAAATTTTTTTCGGTATTGAAAATCTTTGTGATCGTTTGAAACTGTATTTTCTTATTAATTATAAAATTTAAAGATTTTAAATAGTGTAGATCGAGCAGATCTATGAACACTTGAAAATTCTTGAAAATTGACGATACAGATTACAAGATGGATTAGTTCCAAGACTTGAAATCCTTTTTTTTTTTTTTTTTCTCATGTTCATATATCTTGAGGTCGAGATGATCGATTTTAGGATTTTTTGCCATCAGAAAAATCTTTTCTAGTGGATTGTTCAGGTGTGACTTAATTTAATTGTTTATGGCCTCGCCTTGATATAAATTTTTTTTCTTTATTAAACATACCTCAAAAAATGAACCTCAAAGAAGAACTGCATAAAGGAATGAAATTGTATAATACACGAGAGTAAGAAGTTCATAAACACCTCAAGCTTTCAGATCAAATGGTTTGGTCTTCTGATTTCTCCGCGCAGATTTTGAGAAAAAAATTTCAGACTTAATTTTCAATTAAAGTTACACTCCAGGCCACCAAATTTTACATCTAACAATCAGAGTTGAATAACTTTTTGATTTTTTTTTTTTTTATCAAAGGTCAATAATCAATTATCTACCTTACCTAAATCAATACCAATTGATCGCTATATTCCTTGTTGTGTGTATACGCAACCCAATGTGTGACTATTTTCCAATGAATTCATATTCATGACTATACTCAATTTTGAATATGTACACATGAATGTATGAGTAACATATTGTTAATATTTATCTTGTTAATTGATGGAACCATTGTTTTAAAAACAGGCGAATCAGAACCGGTGAGTGGGTGGTCCGGGTCTGTAAATGCCTCGGATAAGTCTGGCTCCAACCAATTCTCTTTGGTTTCTAAGATTTTTCTTTTTCAATAGAAGAAAACCTCAACTAGCGGCGAGCTTGATTGGAACTGGTCGAGCCGCCTCAGTTCGGGTAATGACTTGGTTTGGTTTTTAAAGCAATGGATAGAACTAATGGAGTTACTATTTAGACATCAATTTCTTTAGAAGTACTAAAAAATAATAGGAAATACTAATAAGAATATTCATCTGCTGTTGAAAAAGTCATAGTCAACCGTAATCGTAAGATGTGAAATTGGATGGTTGGAGGAGTGTTTCTGATATTCATAATCATTAGATTGACAGCCAATGTAAAACTTTTACCACATCTATTTCATGAATCCTGATAGAGCATACAAGATTCATATAATATATCCCAACTAGTCAAAACAAGACTCAGTTGATGATTATTCATCATCATAGTGGTCTAGATGACTGGCTTGTAAAATTTTGAATCCAAAAGCCATATCCTCAAGTTAAAATATGGAGCCTAGACTTACTGTGATCAAATGCCTCCCAGGATTAACTTAAACCCTATCCTAGGGATTTTAATTAGGGGTCCTTCAAGGTTCATCTTCTTAAAGGAAATTAGGGACCGTTATCTTGGCTTACCCACCACCCACCCACCCAACAAGAGAAAGAAAACTAATTTCTACATCAATTAAAAGGACAATAAAATCAATAGATACCAAACTCCAATCAATCATATAGGTTAGTTTCTTTTCACTGTAATTTATCATGGTCATACGTCTTTGACATGAAAAAGGTAATACCCAAAAAATCAGCATTATTATCGTTAAAGCCTTTTCTCAACTAATTAGAGTTAGCAAATAATTGGGGTTGACAAATAAATACTTTTTTTTTTCATTCATCTGGTGTCAAAAGTGACTCTTAAAAGGATATTAAAACTTTTGCATTTGATTTCCAAATAGGGCACACGTGTTGTTGTGATTGGACAAACATTATGTGATTTCATGGGAGCATACTGCATACACACTTCTTTCCTCACATAAAACCTTAGGTAAGATTATTTTTAGGACCCTAAAGTTTGGGAAGTAACCTTAGAAAGAATAAAATTTTATATTCACTCTAAAAAAATAACATCTTAAGATTGAACATGAACATGGAGTAACTAATTTTTGTGCAACTAATTAAGGTATTTAGGAACTCCATTTTCTTTATCTTTTTCTTTTGAATTACTTATCTAGTGATTCTTAAGTGGATCTCAAATTTTCAAATCCAATAATCTTCTTGGTCAGATCTTTTGCATAATCTTCTTGGTCAGAACTTTTGCCTGAGGAAGAAAATATGCATTGTCATCCCATGGGAGCATGCTATGCACACTCTCAAAATTGCTTTCCGTACTCAACCCTTATTAACTTTGGACATGCAAGATGCAGACATTCCTAAATTTGTCCAAATGTTACTTCATTTGAGTGTGTGTTTTGCGTTAGAGGCACCTTCAAGAGTGTCTAGTATATAAATAAGAAATCTATATATTTTTCGAAAGAATATAATAAAATTATTTAATTTTGGTATAAAAAAGTCACAATCACTTTCAAAACTAGATACAAAATTGAGTAGCTCGAATGGTTACAATGCATGAGTTCAACGTCCCCAAAGATTTTTCCTCAAATCTTATGCATGAAGAAGAACACATCTTGAGCCACCTCATATCAGTGACAGCTAGGGATGAATGTGATTTTTCTTTTTCAAAATTAAACTCTCTTATAGTACATAATCTTAATCTATAGCTGTATTGACCCAATGTTACCATCTTAACTTACCCAAAAAATAAGTAACAAATCTTTGCACCCATGTTAACCTTAATATTAGTGCACCCAATCTCCTGTAAATTAATTTTAAACCTAATTCAACATCACGATTTTGGGTGCCTAGTGTGCATGTCCTCTCTTTTGGGGGCACATAATTGCTTACATGAATTCAAAACACACACTCAAAAAAAGTAAATTAGTGTGCATGTCCTCTCTTTTGGGGGCACATAACGCAAAACACACACTCAAAAAAGTAAATTAGTTGCATGGATAGTATAGCTCACTGTTGAAAAAAGTAAATCAGTTGCATGGATCGGCCTCCTTGAAAACTGGTCTAGATGCGGTTCGGCAGTCTATATCAATGATCCAGCCGACTGAATCGGCCCATAAAATATTAAGAAATAGAGAAACAAAATTAATAATTATAAAAAATTAAAAGTAAAATGCAGGCTGGATGGCTGGTTCTTGCTATATTGTGGGGATTGGAATGGTCCCATCGAGATTTTCAATCCAGATTAGGCAATTTCGATGTCGCCATTTTTTAAAACCTTGCTATTAACAAATTAATAGAACAAATACAATGATATTGATTACTATAGCTAACTAAATGAACAAATACATTGATATTGAATGATATAGCTATCTAGATAAACAAAAGAAATAATATTATTGAAAGGGTGTGGTTTGTATAGGGCCGAGGCTCTAAACAATCAAAGTAAAGCGCACGTTCAAATAGTATCGTAAGATGCTGGTTCAATACTGGGAATATTTGTAATGGCTTAAAAATTTATTTCATCGTTAATTATAAAATTTAAAACTTCAAAAGTAGTGTAGATGGAGCAGATTTATGAACACTTGAAATTCTTGAAAATTGATGGTCTGAAAATGCATTACAAGATACACTATTTCTAATACTTGAAACCATTTTTCTTATTTCCATACATCTTGAAGTCGAGATTATCAATTTGAATATTTTTTAACTTCAAAACAACTTCTTTTAGTAGATTTTTGAGGTGCACCCTAAATTGACTGTTTAGAGCATCACCCTTATGTAAACTTTTTCCGTCAATGGTTACTCTCAATTTGAAAATTTTGGACGTGCTTCCACACCCATTAAAATGTGTAATCTTATGACTTTTAATCACCTTCAACAAAAAGCAACGCCCTATAACAACGGGGAACTCATGGTGGCTAATAATATTTTGGGCAAGTAGGCTGCTCCCAGCTATGCAATAAAAAATAGTAGAGCCTTTGTACCCAATAGAGCTAGGGAAAATTATAGATATCCCTTCAAATTCAACTATTTAAACATCCTGCATCTCAAAACTTTTGGCATATCACTTTAAACCTCAATACTATTTTTTTTATATTTACCCTCCAAATAAAAAAGTGAATGGGTTTAAGATAAGAATGCCCTTACTATCTCTAATATGCTTTATTTGGAGTCACATGTCTCTCTTTGCCAACACTTTCTCTCTCTCTCAAAGTAAAAACCTACTCTCTCTCTCTCTTTCATCCACGGTAATGCAATACGACACATAGTGTATCAGACCGAAATTTTTTTGAGGTCTGGCACAAAAAAGTGTAGGACCATAAAACAAAATTTCGGCCCCACACCTAGTATGCCGGACCGCATTGAGTTCCAGTAATGTAGCTTGCAATGCAGTCTGGCACCCAGTGTGCCAAACTAGGTAGATTTGAGTTAAGTGCCGTACCGAATTTTTTTTTTTAACTGTCTGTCACTTTTTTGTGCTTGTGCATAGAGTGCTAGACTGCATTACTAGAGAATGAGAGAAAGAGAGAGTGTGGATATGAGTTTTTTTGAAATAGAGAAAGAGAGGACATGGGTTTTAGAGAGAGAATGAGAGAGGGAGAAAGAGATAATATGGACTTGTAGCTTAGGAAAGTGAGTATGGGCACAAAGAGAGTCGCAAGACTCGAAAAGAGGGAGAAGAGAGCAAGCAATGGCATTTTTGTTTTAAATTATTGACTTTTTTTATTTAGGCTGTAAATATAAGAAAAATATTATTATGGTTTAGGGTAGGGATACAAAACGTTTTAAGGGGTAGGATGCCTAGAAAGTTGAAGTTAGAGGGGTATTTATAATTTTCCTTTCCCTTCTCTTCTTATGATACGAACCGAACTCAAAACGTCACATTATAGCTCCCAATACGTTGATAGGGGTGGCAATGGACCCGGACCCAACCTGGTACCTCAAGGGTAGACACGATCAGGGTCTTGGTATGGGTCCAAAAATTGTACCTAGCAGGTTGGGTCTGGGTCCGAGTCTAGTAATATATTTTCGAGTCCCAATATATTTAAATATAGTTAAATACATAAATATTTTTAAATTTTTGGGCTGGATCCGGGTCCCACACTATATTTTTGGGTTTGAGTCTGGATTTAGTGAATTCGGGTTCGGTAGGGTTTGGGACGCATATCATTTTTTGAGCAAGAGTCCGGCGTGGACCCAGACCCGACCAACCCAAGGCCATCCCTACACCTAACCACCTGGCCTTAACCTATTCCTAAGAAAGCTTCCCATTTTCACTGGTGGCTCAATTTTTACACTTGTTTTACCACTAAAAAAAACTCAAGTTTTAATATTGGGTACAGTTTGTACAGATCCAAGGCTCTAAACAATCAAAATAAACCGCATCTTCAAATAGTGTGGAGAAATGTAGTTTCAATACAAGAAATCTTTGTGATAGCTTAAAATATATTTTTATCTTTATTATAAAATTTAAATCTTTGAAAATAGTGTAGATCGAGTAGATCTATGAAACCTTAAATATCATGAAAATTGATGGTCCAAAAATGCGTTACAAGATGCACTATTTCCAAAACTTGAAATCCATTTTTTTTTCTCATGTCCATACATCTTGATGTTGAGATGATCAATTTGAAGATACTTGGGCATCAAAACAACCTCTTCTAGTGAAAATTTTGAGGTGACCTCTAATTTGATTGTTTAGAGCCTTGACTCTACATAACCTTTGTCCTCTAATATTTTGTGAGCATCATTAGGGGCGGGAAGTTTGGTGTTATCACATACATTGAATCAATCTGTACAAAGGGACCCACCCCATTGTCATCAACCATGGCAACAAGGAAACTGTAAAGAACTTCCCCTTCAAAAGGAGAGAGCATGTAGTGGCATGTGTTGGTTTGGCCTTCCCTAACTAACCAAGAAACAGCCGTGGATTTGTTTGGGTTCATCGACTTTGACACAAGGCGTTACACACTCTCCCCAATTGATGCCAATTTTATTTAAGTGCAAGCAAATGGTTGGTAGGTGAATAAATCACCCAGTTTTTATGACTTTTTTTAGGGTTTGGTTCCTTTTGGGTCAGCAAGAGAACTTTTAAGAAGTGGACTTGAGTGCATAAAAAATGGGGGTGAAATTTTGGATTTGAGTTCCATTTGTGCCCATTGTTTTCCTTTAGTTTCGATGGATTGGAGACCCGCATTTGTGTACATTGTTTCAAAATTCAGATTCGTGTGGGGTAGGTGTCGAATTGTTAGATTGGCGATGTGGATTGTGTCCGGATTGAATGGGTGATTTGGAAAAGCATTAAAAATATGTTAAATAAAATAAAAATTAAAATTAGGGTTTATAGGGTGGGGATATAAAAAATCAAAATTTGTGCTCTATGATTTACGGTGCCGAACATCAAAATCAGTGAGTAAAAAGTGCCTTTTTGTTTTAAATAACCTTAAACACTTCACTTAATATAAAAAGGGTGCAGTTGGCATACGGATGCATATGTAGGTGTAGAGGTAAGGTGCCCCTTCAAATTTTATCATGATATATAATTTTGATGTAAAATGTTTTTAGGATTATCTCAAAATCTATTTTTATATCTAATTATAAAATTTTAAATTTCAAAAATAGTTAAAATCAAGTAGATCTATAAATGTATGAAAATCTTGAAAATGGATAGTGTAGATAATATATTGTAAAATGCACTATTTCTGAGACTTAAAGCCTTTTTATTTTTCATATTCATACATTTCGATGTCGAGATGATCAATCAAAGGGTTTTTCAACATTAAAACTACCTTTTCCGATGGATTTTTGAGGGGCATTCCTAGAACTACCTTTTTTGATGGATTTTGGAGAGGCATTCCTAGTTCTACATTATAAGGTTGCATCCTTATATAAACTTTTTCCATATAAAAATGATGAGTAAAATTCAATATTACGGTGAATTTATTCACTTAATTAAAAAAGTATGTACGTCAGACAAACAATATTATGTGATTTTGGTGAAATTCTATAGTTTCAGTAAATCACGATAAAAAAAGAGAGGCATGCAACCTAATCATAATATTATTTTTCATTTGTAATTATCTTGTGATATTTATTTGGAAAATTATCACATATATCTCCCATAATTCCCTTTATTTTTCATTTAATACATTCCTACCCGTTTCTTAGTGATTTTTGTATAAAATGTACTTTTACCCCCCGCCACGGATCTATTACATCGGTGACACTCTTTAAACATGCGCTCGCCCCTCTTATACTAATAAACCACCACAGACTTATTAGAGCCGTGGCGAGATTTATAGGCTCCTTGAGCACCAAGAAGCCTGGTCGGAGGGTTCCAGGAACCCTTTGAGCTGCCACATACTTATTAGAGTCGTGGCGAGGCCGTTATGTTTGTGACAATTTATAGGTTTCCTGAAGCATCAAGAAGCTTAGCAGTCGCCACAAATCTATTAAAGCCGTGACAAGACCGTTACAAACCTGCTATGTCCGTGACGGTTTATTGTGAACCAAGAAGCCTAGCCAAAAGGTTCCAAGAACCCTTCGAGCCACCACGGATCTATTAGAGTCGTGGCAAGGGTATGTTTAAAGAGAGCCACATATGTATAGATACGTGGGAAGGGTAAAAGTGTCTTCTATGTAAAAATACTAGAAAACAGGAGGGATATATTAAACAAAAAATAAAGATAACTATAGGAGGTATATTTGATAATTTCCCTATTTATTTCATAATATATCTACATAATAATATCTCCCAATAATAATATTTTCCTGATATGTTACTTAAAATATAACTCCGGAAAACAAATAAAAAGTTGTAAACCAAACATATTTTTTTAGGTAATTTTTTATGTAAATCAATAAAATATTTTTAATCAATAAATAATTTTGCAAACAAAAAAAAAGAAACTATGGCAAAACTTCATACCAAAATGAACAAAATAAAAAATTAAAAATTAAAAATCATATATACCTTATTTTCCCCGAATTGTTTGAATGGCTCTAATGTGGCCATTTGGCACGATTAACTTACGGATGAAGTTTCTATAAAACCTCTCCTTAAATCTTTGTTCGGAAAGCACTTTCAGTAATAAAAATCTCCATTATGACTCTAAAATCAATTTTCAACACAGACAATAAAATTTGAAAATCAAAAAATTGTATAGATCTTACAGATCTTTGTACACATGTTTTTAGGACGAAATAGATGGTTTAGATAATTTGTTACAATATACACTACTTTTAAAGCTTGAAATCCTAATTTTCAAGCCGAGATGATCGATGTAAAGGTTTTCCAATGCTTGAATTGCAATTTTCGATGAGTAATAAGGTGAAGCTTTACGTATTTGATTGGGCTGCAGCCCTATCAAACTATTGTCCTTAACTTTTTTTTTGGGTAATTTAGTGAGGAAGACAGGTCGATACCCCTTTTTTTCAATAGATTGGGGAGTTACATTTTGAAGATGTTAAATATTTGATTGGGCTGCAACCCTATCAAACTATTTTTCTTAATCTCTTGTGTTTTTGGGTAATTTAGTGGGGAAGGCGTACCCCTACCCGTTATTTTCAATAGATTGAGGAGTTACATTTTCAAGATGTTAATTGGGGATACCAGTAGGCATAGATGGGTGTGGGGATGCTAGCGCCTATTTGTTAGTTGCATTGTTGAAATATTCTAATTCCTTTGAACCATTTGTTGGGTTGTATTTGTTTTTATTTTCCATTTAATGGAAATTATGGAATGTGTGTCTATATATGGCATGCAACATTCAAATGTATGCATGCATGGGCTACTATTTCATCTTTCGAAACTTACAATCTCTTATCATACATTTGGTTGACTAGCACACTAAAAGAATAACATTAGTTCAATTCTTCTTATTTTGTAAGGTGCATTTGATTAGCATCAATCTGCTTTTTTATTGAAATTACTTGTATGTTTTATTGAAATTACTTGTATGTTGGATATATTCGGATCATATAAAGTTTTTTTCTTTGGTGATATCAATTATCAAAATTTTCAGATAGTCTGTTAATTCAAGGCCATTCTCATATAGTGAACTTTCGATGTACTTTCTATAAAATAGATTTTTAGATAAGGGTGCGGTTTGTATGTAGCTGAGGTTCTAAACAATCAAAATTAAACACACCTTCAAATAGTGGTGAGAAATATGATTTCAATACTAGAAATCTTTGTGATAGCCTTAAACTATATTTTTATCTTTAGTTATAAAATTTAAAGTTTCAAAAATAGTGTAGATCGAGCAAATCTATGAAAACTTGACAATCTTGAAAATTGACGGTCCAAAAATGCGTTACAAGATGTACTTGGAATCCATTTTTTTCTCATGTCCATGCATCTTGATATCAAGATGATCAATATGTGGATATTTGAGCATCAAAATGACTTCTTCTAATGAAATTTTTGGGGTGGGCTCTAATTTGATTGTTTGAGCCTCGGCTCTATATAAACTTCTTCCTTTAGGTAATGGTTTAAGGCAATCCTATTCTAAAAAGGGTATGGTTTCTATAAGGTTGCAACCTTAAACAATCCAATTAAAGTGCACTTCCAAATTTTATCATAACATATAATTTTGGTGCAAAACTTTTTAGGATTATTTGAAAATCTATTTTCATATCTAATTATAAAATTTTAAACTCTATAAATGGTTAAAATCAATTAGATCTATAAACATATAAAAATCTTGAAAATGGACGGTCTAGATAATGTGTTGCAAGATCCACTATTTCTGGAACTTAAAATCTTTTTTGTTTTTTTTATATTCATTAATCACAATGTCGAGATGATCAATTAGAAGGTTTTTCAATATTAAAACAATTGTTTCCAATGGATTTTTTAGGTGCATCTGTAATTTTACATTTTAAGGTTGCAACCTTATATAAACTTTTTCCTTCATATATTTATATTCAAGTTGATTTAGGATTGTTTGTGATACCCAACTTTTTAAATAGATAAAGTTCCTATAAGGCTTAGGCTTTATGCAAACAAAATAATGCCTCACGTTCAATTTTTTTTTGGAGAACACTTTCGGCAACAGAAATCTCCATGATAGCTCTAAACTCAATTTTCAACAACGACAATAAAATTTAAAACTAAAAAAATGGATAAATCTTGTCAATCTTTGAATGCTTAATTTCAAGGGAAAATGGAAGGTATAGAAATTTTGTTATAATATATACTATTTTTAGAGCCTGCAATCCTAATTTTTTTTCTCAACTATAATGTCCAAGCCGAGATGATGGATGAAAACATTTTCTAGTGCTTGAAATTGCAAATTTCGATGACTTATGTGGTGAACCATTTTCCTTTTGAATTTTACCTCTTTATAGGCATACTGTATACGGTATTTCGATATTGTTCGCTTGATTTGACTATATAGTCCTAATAGCTATACTATACGTATCGCATGGATGCCTCAGCAACAATATGTGTATCCTCTCCCTTTGACACCTCAAATTCAAAAACAAGGGATGAAATTGGTGCTGAGGCTATGGCAGATGAACCCCGTAGTGATTTTCCCTAGGCCGATGACACAGTCCAACAATGATTTTTCCTCTGATGAAGATGAAGCTTATGCCTATTACAACAAGTACACAAAACCAGTAGGATTTGGTATAAGAAAAGGAAGAACCATAGTGGTATATACTAACTATGGTGTTGCATTAGATGGGCTAGGTCATGAGTTGTAATATTACTCTTTTTGCTCTTGTAGAGATTGTTCAAGAACTTGTAATTATTTTTGTATGTCATATCATATATAAGAAATGTACTATTTCATATAGATATATATTACTTATTGTACCCTACCTTGCTATGTAAGTTACCTTTATATATGTTGATAATAGTAGATAGGCAAGTTTTTCCTTCTGCGTCGTATATTGATGATATGCTTATGTTGATGATTTGAAAGAGATCGAGTGTTTGAATATTCATATGTCCAAGCATTTTGCCACCAAGAATCTTTAGACCAACCAAAAAGATATTGGGCATGTACATCCACATGTATAAAAGGCAAGATAAGCTTTGGTTAATCACTTTGATATTATTTCTAAAGTTCTTGATTGTTTAATATACTTGATATTGTGAACACTACTGGCTTTACCAATATGAAAAGCAATTTAGTGGGGAGAGAAGATGAAAATTGAGAGCCCAAGTCCTTGAGGACATAGAAGTATATAAAAAGACCATTTACTTTTAATATAAGAATGTCACAATCATCTTGTTCATCAAATTTCAAATTGAATGATTGTGAATGTATCATTGATTAAACTCAAAAGCTCAAAAAAACAAAAACTATTTCGAACTTCGTACACACCACAAGCCATCCAATTTGACATCTCATGATTCGAGAGCAAATGTGACCTCCTTATAACAAAAATAAATAGTCTCAACGTATACAATCCCTTAATGATCGAAAAATAATTTTCAAAATTCTGGGAAAAAATTTTAAAGGATAACAAAAGGAAAGAGGTATTCGTGTTATTAATTTACAACTGTGGGTACAATCAGAATTGTTTCGAAGAAAGGTGGGAACATTGTTGTTCATTTCACGTTAGCCAAATTCCAGACCACTGGTATTTGTTCAGAGAGAGAATTGTTCACAGAGAGAGAGAGAAAGAGAGAATTGTTCAGAGAGAGAGAGAGTTGATGTTCATTTCACCTTGTAGCCAAATTCCAGAACCAAAATTTGCAGTGGCAGGGTTAAGAGATCATGGAGTCTCACAATGTGTGTATGTGTGTGTGAGCGAGAGAGAGATGGCTCTATCAGGCATGTGAAAACTGTTTCCATGAATGTAGTTGGAATTCCATTACTATGGGATTCGGATGATTGTGAAGGTTCAAGGAGATTGTTTGAAATCCAAAGGTCCTCAAAATTCTCATGTAATGTGAATAAAACTGCAAGTAAGATACATAATTAATACAATGAATAGCCAATGGCACTAAGAATGGTGAACAATGGGACAAATAAATCAAATGAAAAGAACATCACAAGAACCCAAAACAGCAAAATATATACAGCTGATGAACCCCTACTCCATAGAATTTCATCCACAGTTCAAATCATCCTCAGAATAACCAGTGCTTCTTTCTAGGTTTTGCAGGTCTTGGAGCATCTACAAAAAAGATGAAAAATTAGGGTTTTCTCAATCATCTGAACAGGGATTAAACTCATGAATAAGATGATCCATTAAGCTATCAACATACCTTGAAGATCATAAAGAGAATTGTAGTGAACCTCTGACCAAAAGCTCAACCAAAACTCTGCAATATAAATGAGATGGTATGCATGATTGTAATGAATATCATGATTCACTCACCAAGGAAAAGCTGAAGATCAATCAGTTAGCCAATCTCAGTTGCATGGATATTGGTAGCTATTTCTTATAAGTCCCGTACAGCATTTCTGGAATGGCTACAAGGGTTTCATACACAAGCAGAGAAAGGAAACCTACATCCATACTTTCTTGCTTTATTTCTATATCCATCTGTATCATGAACGAAATGGTTCAATAAAAGTCTTAATTCTAACATGCTAACATGCCTAAAGCCCTAAACTAATACTAAATATCACATGCATAATGTCTTAATGGTAACTGAAGAAAATGACCACTGCTAAATGCATTATGCCATTTAATACAGTAGAAACCAATTGTAAAACTACGCACAATCCTCCCTCAGTAGTTTTACGCTCAGTAGTTTTACAGCTCCCTCATGGCTAATATGGCCATATTAGCCATGAACCGAATTTACTGAGCGAGCTGTAAGTCCTCCCCAATCAAGAAATGTAGATACTATTTCTGGTCAATAGAGCAACTAAGTCACACATGACTTTAATGAACGAACAACTTTTGACTCCTAAGGGTTTTCATGTGTGCAAGTGGGCAAGAACTTTTCTTGATGTCCTATAAACAACGCAAAAAATGAGAAAATAGCACAATGTCCTAGTGAGTTAATGGGCTATGTCATCAACCACCTTGATTTAGCCATTTGATTTCCTTCCTCACAAAAAAAGCAATCATAACCAATTACAGAGATCATGGGGTTAAATAGTTCGGTAATGTCAGAATAGTCTTAAGGGCTTCAGACCAAAAGAATGTCACAGCACATACCAAATATCCACAAATATGCATAGGAATGACTGATGTTACCTCGTTGAGGAGGCTGGAGTCGCGGAACAATTTCAATGAAGCAGGTGTCTCTAAATGAGGTTAGCAAACATATTTTAGCACCATACTGCAAACGCATGACAAGCAACATCCAACATTAGAAACAAATAAAGCATGTCTACTCAATAAGTTCATGCAAGAAATCAGAGGATAAATTTCAATATGAAATTAAATAACGTTGACGGAGATCACATTAATCTTATCAATAACTGACATACCTTCGAACTTTAACCTCTCAACAAAATATTATTTTCAAGTATCTATTGCATCTAATAGTCAAATTTTGCAGGCTTCCCCTAAATACAGGTTTCATCCTAAACTATGGGGAGGGGGAAAAGGAAAAAGAGAAGAAAATCCAGGTTCTTCCATGAACAAAGAAAACACAAATAATTCAAGGATACCTTGCAAGTACTTTAGAAATAAGACTAAATCCTAATTTTTCATAATGAGAAGGACCTTATCCGCAGCTGCTTGTAAGGTAACATGGTCTCCCCATTCACCAGATCTGCATAATGCAATTCATTAGCAACTGTCACATCAGCATCTTTATGTTAACATCGCAAGCTAATGATATATTAATTATCAGAAGAACCACACAATGTAAAAGCAAAAGATTCAAACAACCTGCAACAAGAAGATTTCTTACTTGGCCATTTTCTTGTAATAGCGCTTGTACTTCATAGGTACATAACTTTCATACAAAGTCCGATATTCTTTAAGCTGAAGAATAAGTAGACATCAAGTAAGCGGACCTGAACAGGATACCTCAAGCTTTCCAAAACTAAACCAAATGGAAGAAAATTTTCTCGAAAACAAGTCATTCAAGACCTACAATAGTAATGGCATCATTAATTATCAACACAAGGGATTCAACCACAACCAGGATAAATTTAAGTTAAGGGAGACCTTACGCAAAATACTGTTGTCTCAACCGAAAAAATATAGGGAAGCACTTAGCTTTCCAGGGAAAGAATTTATATAGTATAACATAAGATAGAATAATATATTACACTATAACATATTACTATGGCATAAAATGCTGACCCAAATAGTTGGGATAGGGCTCGGATGATGATTATGTCATATAATATTATATATATGTAGCTATGTGTGTGCGCATCTGCACACGTCCATATGCTTGCATAGGGTTCATTCATTATCATCGAACTGGTTTGTATCAACTTACACAGTAACAGAGTCCCAATGTTTGATTTTGGAATGCATTCACGTTGTTCAATATACTTTACACAAAATTATGAAAATAAAATATAAGGGGAAACAATAAAAATAAGAGAAGTAAAGAAAATTCAAATAACTCAAGGCATAAGAAAACCTGAAATAAATAGAAGGCAACTAAGCAGCATCTACCACATCAAAAAGCGTGCCCCAAACTGAAGCATAGATATACACATACTAATAAGATAATACTAAGTAAAAAGTATCTGATACAGAAAAGGCGACCGTTTGTATTACTGGATGTACAGAGAGCAGCCTCAAAAAAAGTCAGCAAGAAAGACAAATTCAGAATAAAAAACAGATACAATAATATTTATCAAAGTGCCTTCAAGACGAGAGAAGCACAGGAATACAGATACCTGCTTCACAATGTCTTTTCGCACATGTTTGTGATACTCAGGTGATCTGTACATCTGATCTGAAAGTGCCCGAAACTGCAAACAGGAAAATAAATTCGATAGTTTGCAAACTCATAGCCTAAGAAGTCTAAAAGCAATGAATTTAGATATACACACCTGACAATTACCATCTCCTGACACTTTAACCTCACATAAGCCATAAACATTTAACCTGACAGCAACATATGGAAGAACGAATCATGTCAATCTTTGGAACATGTCTCAGGTAGATTAGATAGTTCATCTGCTAGATGTATTCTCTTGGTGCAAGACTGAAAAAAGCACCAAGAGAATACAAGTTACAAGCTGGATATACTGATATAGGAATCCCATGCCTAATGATGCACAAAGAGAGAAGAGATGATACAAGATCCCTCTAGAATTTGATGAAAGTAATCACAAGAAATAACAGCTAGACCAATTACGTGGTTAAATTCAGCATAACTTTCTTTAGTACCAGCTGTTTGAATATCATCTAGCCATTTGAAAATCACTGCCTCATATTTCTGCAAATTTCTAACAATTTTCCAAAGTGCAGAGAATATTTTGGTGTAACAAAGAGGCAGCTTGGATACAAGTTTCAGCGCCTCTTCTTTGAATTTAACTATTTACATCTGACCATCATTAGCAAACCTGGTGTTCCATGAATACAGGTAGGTTTGTCAATGTCAGACATGGGTAGGGTGTGTCACATTCTTTGAACCTTATATATCAGAAGCATGGTTGACTGAGAAATCAAAACGTTAATGATTGCAACATGGGTATACTGCTACACAAAAGAAAAAAAAAATGCAAGAATAATCTGATGCATATAATACTCCTACCAAAACCAATGGATCTAAGAATCCAGATAGTGAGGAACTCCCAAGTATTTGACTGTGGTTCAGATAAGAGATAACAGGGAATGTGAACTGGAGGTGCGAGATGCGAAACCCTTCTCTATGTGTAGGATTTAAATAAAAAAATTTAATGTTAAAACAAGAATAGCTCAAAGTATTTATAGTACATGATTCTCTTGGGAGAAGAATCTGACAAGAATCCGACAAGAATCCGAGAAGAATCAATACATGTCCGAGTCCATGTGTTCATGTGTCTCAAGAATCCCCTCTTCAGGATTCTTTCGAATGGAGAATCCAGCGGTGTCCAATCCGTGCCTGTACCAATGTCTAGCTGTGCCCGACACAGGTACAGATCCTAGATAAAAAATCAATGCAGCATAGCTAGGAATCCCTGATAGCGGCAGAATATGTGCCAGTTGTTTCCATTGCTGCTCTAAGCTCCCTTCTAACAAATTGAACCAGAGAATAATTGTCCCATTGTCAGTTCACCACAGTGACAGAAGTTTACCGATGCAAGTTCATGGGAAAGGCCCAACCCATCCTAACATGTAAAAGAATACTTTACAAGATGATTGCAACAGGATTTACTCAGCATTAGAATGATTTTAGCAACATAAAGTTTAAAAAACCTATTTAGGGAATTATGAACTCATGAAGGTTGACACTGAGTTATTTAAGAAACTATTAATCCAGGTATATTATACCTTTGAAGAAGTCGTTGATGATCCAAAGTAGCATCGCTTACACTTGGAATGTATGCATTTATCTTCGGGACATGCTGCAATGTTTAAGATACATCTTAGTAGTACACCAAAAAATCCATAGAAATAACAAATTAGTGAATCTAACATACATCCACAGAATGAGTGTAACTGAGAAGAGGATGTTGAAATAGATGAGCAGCAAGATAAGAAAGGATAGAATTTGAAACGAATACATATGAGAAAACTTATAGGTAGCTCCAATAGGCAATAAGATGAGGGAAAATAAACTTAAGTGGTCTAACCATGTACAACGTCGACCTAGCACAACAGTGTTAGGAGAGGTGATTCGGCTCAAGTGAAAGGCTCTAAAAGGAAAGGGGAAGGCCCAAATGGAAGTAGTAAGTAGTGATACAGTGACTTATGGTTTGACTAAAAGTATGGCCTTGATAGAATGATGACACAAGATTCGTGTAGTCCACCACAAATAGTTGGGATAAGCATCAGATGATGATGATGATGATGAACAAACGGGTAGTCATAATAGAGCCTTATGGAGCTCCTTGCAGAACTTTAAGCCCTTAAAAGACTGAACAAGTTCAAAGAATGATAAACAGCAAAGGGAACCATTAAACGAAGAAGTGAGAGGAATGAATTCAGGACATAACAACCTAACCTACTACTTTCCGCAACAATTTAAAATTTTAAATGAATTTTTGAACATTATGTGGAATAGGCTATGGGAATGTTGTGACAATCTAGAGGGGTAACAGGTTTTTCCCATAATGATAGTTTAAAACCATCTGAAGTGAAGACTACATGAAAGACTCAGCAACCAAATTCATGGAGCTGCTGGAAAAGGCTAGAAACCAAACCATCTAAGCAAGTAACAGAATTTCATTCAAAGGAATCATGGAAATGAAACTTGGCATCTGAAGGCATAGTTGCAAATTGTACAGAAGACGTTAGTTAAAGGGAACATATACACGTTAGTTGAAGGGAACATATACTCAAGCAGCAATTTCACTCTTTAATGAAAGGGAAAATCTTGGAGACTGCTAGGAAAATGGAAAATTTTGTCCACTCCATTCCTGCTTGTATGCGCAAAACATTCCTTGACTTTAAAGAGGTCCATAACTATTTAAAATTGAAGGTGCCCTGTTTAAACATGCACTGGTCTACCTTATAGTTCTGCATTCCTAATTTATCTCACTCAGGTTGCATTTCTCACGCGATATTTTCTAAAGCTTCCACTCCATATTATTTATTACACATATATGAATTATTTTGTATATAGAAAGAAAAAATTCTTTAATAGAGAGCAATGGCAATTTAGGGGCCGTTTGGATACCTGAAAATATATTGTCTGTGAATATATTACTGACGTAATACATTACTGCGTAACACATTACCTGTAAATGGATTGTTACTATTTGGGTAGTATTTAGATGCAACCTGAGAAATACATTGTTATTGTTTGGCTATGTCTAGAAGAAATATAAGAAATGCATTACCAACATTTTACCAGCACGTGCCTATAAACTATCATTTCTTTCTTTTTTATCACAAAATTCCACTAACATGCAGAATTATCATTTCCTTCTTTTTTGTCACAAAATTCCACTACAATACTGAATTAAAATCATCATCACACCATTCCAAAAAGATTTCTAATAATAACATTATCACCATTCCAAAAAGATTTTCTAATAATAACTTGTACCATTTTATAGTCATGACACTATTTCTACTTATTTTAAGTACCTTTGGCACTTACATGCAATCACGTGCTTTCTAACATGACATTGGTTTCAACATGATAAGTCATTGAAACAATAAGATTGGAATAACATAATTTTATTATGATAAGCCTTATTTTTATTTATTTTTTATAGAAATCTTTCAAATGTCTCTCTATGTAATTTCAAATAAACAATAAATTTATGATACTAAATTCAAAATCTGTAAGGTACAAGTTAAAAAATGGGAAGAAGTTTGATTAGTAAAAAATTTTGAAGTATTGGAGGAGACTAAAGAGGTATGTTATTTCAATTGAGATTTTAGTAATCTCTTATGAGAATTATGTTGTGTGAAATTTGTTATTATGATTGTGTTGTGTAATTTATCATTGATTACTGATTTTTATTTTTATTATTTTTATTTTTATATGACAAAAGCCTTCAGATGAGGGGACGAGCTTAAAAAGAGAGGGATTTGTGTGAAATTTTTTATTATGATTGTGAAAGAGGGACTTGTGTGAAATATTTTATTATGATTGTGTTGTGCAATTTATCATTGATTATTAATTACTGATTTTTATTATTTTTGTTTTTATATGACAGCTGATGCCTTTAGATTAAGGGACGAGCTTAAAAAGGGATTTTTTTAATCAGAGATAGGGTAGGCAAAAACGCACAAAAAATTTCCCAAAATTACCTGTCAATCTCGTAATAGATTTAGATTTTTCACCTATCACCGCAGGTAATGGATTTCCTGAGTTTTGGGGAAATCTCATGTAATCTCTTTCCATTTCTTTACGATTAAGTGTACCCAAACAATGGAAATACCATATTTGCTTGTAATCTATTGTCCGGTAATAGATCTTTAGAATGAAAAGCATGCTTCTCTTGTTGTGAGTTCTTTGTAAGTGTCATGTTAGTTGTAGGTTGATGGATACAAGTAGATCAATCTAGACTTTAGACATGATAAATCATTGCAACCTATATCATAATATAAGTTGATTGACGTGAAAACAAGAACACAGCACATGGCTTTATTTGATCTACTCTAATATTCATATTTCATTTGATATTTGATTTGGGACTTCCTGGCTAAGTTATTCATTTTTATTTATTCGGAATGGCCATCACAATTGCCCCCACCAAGGCAACTGGAAGTCTAGAATAAGCACAGTATCCCTCCAAAATGAACGACAGCATGATAATGTCAAATTACAAAATTCTTTCAAGACATAACTTTACTTTCAATTATGAACAGGAGAATAAGATATTTGATTTGGGACTTCCAGCTCAAGTTATTCATTTTTGTTTATTCGGAATGGCCATCACAATTGCCCCCACCAAGGCAACTAGAAGTTTAGAATAAACACAGTATCCCTTCAAAATGAACCACAGCATGATAATGTCAAATTACAAAATTCTTTCATGTCATAACTTTAAATTCATTTATGAACAAGAGAATAATTTCAAAGAAAGAAGTATATGGCTCACAGGAATAGACTCCATGTGAGATAGACGCTTAGCAAATGCCCCATCAACTCTAGCAAATTCTTCCGATAATACGACTGCTATCATCCTGTCATCGTCATTATCTTGTTGACTGCTTAAAGAAGTTGAGCTAGACGATTCACCCATATATGGGGCTCCATGTGTCATACTGTACAAAATCTCTTCAACAATATATTGCCTCTTCAAGTCAAGGAGAGAATCTCTGTATGTCTCTCGTAGGACTGTAATGTAAAAAATCATACAGTAATCAAGAATTATGTTATTCCAATCAAACCCCCAAAATCTTCAAGGTTTATCATTTGCTATCCCTTGATGACAACTTCAAATAAATAACATAAACAGCATATAGAATTGAATGATTTTATTCCAAAAAGAAAAACGAAATAGCATTTTGTGATCCATATGGTCATGATAACAGTATGGCCAAAATGGTTATCACCATCCAATCACTCATGATTTGATGGTTATGGAGGAGAGTAGTACATTCACTTGGATCAATTATATGCTCGTTTGGGCCCAACGTTTCAACCACTCAATACTATTGATGGAAAATGATAAACCTTTTTTCTTGAATTTTTATAGAGGATACCTTTTTGACAAACTTTTCTTGATGGAAGGACTATAAAACCAATGAACATGATGTTATCATGGCTAAATGAATCACGCCATACTTTTCCAAAAAAATTTAAGTCATGGATATAAAAAGAGTAGCAAAACTAAATACATTATCTTATCAGGAGAGAGGTTTCTGAAATTTTCAATTTTCAGTCAGGAGACAGATAAATTTCAAAATAAAGCGGGGAAAAAGAATGAGAGAACCTTTTCTCGTATAGATAGTCATACATCAGAAGGGAAAGATATCAATGATCACACAACAAATTATACAATTTACATCATAAAGAAATGCCATTACAAGAATTGCAATGGATTAAACAAAACAATTCCCCAAATTTCCCTCACAATTTACATGTTCTCTGATTCCAAAGCTTTCAATCTCAATTTTCTCTCTTTGAGCAACCAGAAAAGAAGAACCCAAACAAAAAGGAATATAATACCAGAATTAAAACAAGAAGTTCAAGAAATGTAAGAACAATTTCCCTTTCAATCCATAAGAAAGCATATCTAATTTCAACAAATTAATCACAACCAGGAAATTCAGTAATCTAATTAATCATCAAAACAAGGAAGGAAACACACCCAACTCCCTAAAACCAGATAAAAAGCACAAATCCCAACCCAATTTCCAAGAAAAAAAACCACAATTTGCCCAGCAACAATCCAAAACAACGAAAACTCTCTAAACAATCAAATCAAGTTCGTCAATACCCGATCAGAAACCAGACTTTTTCTTACCGAATTGTGAAAGCAGCAAGCAATTAGTCCTCAAAATCTGAACTTTCACACCATGGAAGTAGTAACAAACCCTAGATTTCGCGTGCAAGTAAAACCCTCGATTTTTCAGTTGGGGATAAAACTCAAACTAGAATGAGGGCGTCGTAATAAAACACGCTATTTTACATACAGTTGAATGAAACGCGTACGGCAACGACAAAGATGTGGAGTTTTTTTTACTCGGAACCAAAAATTGGATAATATGAATAATTGAAGGCCAATGCTTATTAAATTTATAAAAAAAAAATTAGAATAAATTAAAAAATTATAATATCTGGTTTTTAGAATAGACGGTGGACGAAATGGAGATACTGGGTCATGTTGGATTATTTCCCTATATAATTATGCACTAGTTTCCCTCGGTTTGATGACTTGGGAAGTTTTAATCAATATGAAATTTTAGGAACCACCTACGAATACCTGGATGATTATTTTTAGAATAAAAATTTTGAATTTTAAGCTTCCTTATTCCTAGATCTCACCTTAAAAGAATTTGGACGGTCTCTCTTCAATCTCGAGACATTACTTTTTTTCAAGCACCTACAGTGCCATTTGAAGTATCCCTAGTTGGGTTTTACTAAAAGAAAAGGTTTCTATACTTCCTCACTAAATAAAACATATATACTTTCCCTATCCGGTCATTCAATTTAGATAAAGTGAATCGCTCACTGTTTCATCTAGATCCAATGCTTCAAAATATTTTATTTAATTTTTTTTACAACTTGTATGAATACGAAATTTGGTACTTGCCATTTTCTCAATCGGTGCATTTAAAAAAAAATATTGAAAATAGTTTTTTGATCAAATATAATAACCAAAATACCCCTTAAAACTTTCAGGGGTAGTTTGATCATTTTATTTTATTAGGAATATTTGTTTTATATTTTTTTACAAGTACGAGTTTAATAGTCAAGTGGACCCCCAAAATTTGTTGTCAAAATATTTTGTAGAAAAAAATTAAAAATAAAATAGTTTAGATACGTGACATTATGCTTGAGGTCATCTCAACCGACCATTCAAAATGGACAGTTTGCTAAAGGAAAAATATAAAAAGCTTAGCCCTTTACGAAATAGACATATGCTCCTGTGGGAGCATAAAATCTTGTTGCTCAATGGAAATTAATCCTAGACATTACCTCTGTCCTCACCGTTAATCAAATTTGAGAGCTTATACTGTTGCATTGGCATGTACTATATAGCTGCTCCCTCATGCAGATGGCGTACTTGTGAGGATTTTTTTCAATACAAAATTTTGGGGACCACCTAGGAACCACTAATGATTATTTTAAAAAGAGAAAATTGAATTTTAAAATTTCTAGCTTAGATCCCACCCTCAAAAAATTGGAAGGCCTCTCTTAAATCTTGAGACATTATTATTTTTCTATGTATCTAGAGTGTAATTTAGAAAAAAAATTTATTGAAGTTAGTTTACGAATCGAAGAGGTTGCATCCAAAAAAGAGGTCCGTTGGGTTTTACCCGAGAGAGTAAATGGACAATATGTTTCGGAGCGAGAAAGAAATTTTTTAGCATTTTTTATTAAATCATAAAATTTGAAGGGATTATAGATTTAAAGAGGTCACAGGTACTCACCTGAGTCATCTTAGTCATCAAATGTGAAATTGAGCAACTAAATATGAATACATAATAGTGGCATAGACTAATACATAGATACCATACCATGTCCAGCTGCTTCTATACAATTTAACAAAAAATAGTTGTAGTCCATAACTAACTCAGCCTTAACTCTTAATCAAAAATTTTTAAGTGAAAGCTTTTTATACTTCTCCTACCGTATAAAAGATATATAGTTCCCTCCATCCAGCCATCCAATTTAGATCAAGTGAGCCATTGACCATTTGATCTAGATCTGACGCTTCAAAGTATTTTATTTTAATATTTTTTTACAAGTCATATGATTATGAAATTTAGTACATATTATCATCTCAATGGAGCGAACCTAAAAAATATTAAAAATATTTTTGATAAAATAAAAGGACTAAATTTTAAGGGTATTTTAGTTATTTATTTTACCAAGAATATATTTTTATATTTTTTGCAAGTGTTAGTTTAAGAGATGAGTGAACGCCCAAAATTTGGTGTTAAAATGTTTTGTAAGAAAATTAAAAACAAAAGAGTGTAAAGATGTGACATTGTAATTGGGTCCATCTCAACTGTCCATGCAAATTGTCGGAGGGATAGGGGGCGTATATAATTGCTATATGTTAGGGGAAGCTGCGGTCTTGCTTGGTTGTCTTGGTCCTCGTTAGACCGGGCCATATGGTTGAAAAGTATTTTCCTTAGAGCGTGTAAAGATAATGAAATATTATTATTTATGTTACTCTTAGAAGTTTATTGGTCAATATGACAATTATTTTGAAAGTTTTATGAAACAAAAAAGTAACATGCCAAATCATTAGAGCTGGTAAAGGTAGGGCTTATACCGGGCTGGGGCTAGCCCAGACCCAATCTGTTTCGCTACAGGCTCGGCCTTGGCTATGCCAAGCCAAAGCGGCGCTAGCATGGTTCAGGCCAGGCCAAGGCAAGTCAAGCCTAATAAAAAGTTAAAGAAAAAACTCGAAAGGGAAAAAAATAGGATTTTGCCGGGCCATGGCCTGGGTCCAAGCCTTCGGCCAAAATTGTAACCATGCTAGGGTTGTTTATGGGGCCTAGGCATGGCCGATAGGTTAATAAATAAATCTAAAGTTTTGTATGTATAATCAAATTTAGTACATTAATCTCTATTTCTAACTCAAACCAATTGCTAGATTCTCTTCTAGAAAGTATAGGGAAATTGAGAATGATCATTTACCTTGGAACTCCAAGTATTATTTTGAGTGAGGTGTGATCAAATCAAAATACCATGCATAGCAATTATTTTTTATTGAATTAACGTATTTAAGTATGCCATTTTTTTAGTACAAAAAACTCATACTGAACACACACATACACCCCTTTAAACAAGCTGTTAGTAGTATTATAGACCCAATTACAACTAAGAACTGTTTCACAAGTTCAAGTTGCCAATAGTTGATGAGGAGTTGAAAATATATTCTAATTTCCCAAATAGTCCAATTCTCTTGAGTTATCTGAGAAACACTTATTTGCTTTGGTATGAGGATTTCAGCAACCAAAATTTATTTGGATTACTTCTTAAATCTTTTTGACATTCAATAGTATATTTGTGTAGAAGTAGAAAATAGTTATTTTTAGTTATATAAAAAAGGACAAGCTTTCAATGTTTTTTCTACAACATAAAACTTATATGCTTCTCCTTATCCAACCATCCATTCTCGATGGGGGGCTAAGATTGCCCCAATCACAATGTCATGTCTCTACACTATTTTATTTTTAATTCTTTTATATAAAATATTTTGACGCCAAAATTTGAGTGTCTAATCCTCTATTAAACTCACACTGGTAAAAAATAAAAAAATAATTTCCAATAAAATAAAATAACCAAAATACTATTGAAAGCTTTAAGGGGTATTTTGGTCATTATATTTTATCGAAAAAAATTAATATTTTTTTATAAGTGCTCCCAATGAGAAGATGGTACGTATTAAATTTCATATTCATACAATTTGTATTGAAAATTTAAAAATAAGATACTATGAGGCGTCGGATCTAAGATTAAATGGTGAATGGCTCACTTGATCAAAATTGGACAGCTGGATGATAGGAAAAGCATAGATCTTTTATGCTGTAAGGGAAGTATAAAAACATTTACTTTAAAAAGGTGAAAATAGCTTTTTTATTATTATTATAAAAGGGACAATCGATCTTTGATCTCTTTTGTGGATATCTTGTCTCAATTTCCAACACTTCTACAAGAAAAACGAGGGCATATTGGGGTGATTTCTTGAGTAGAACTTAGTGTATATACAAACCAGTGTTCTTTTTTATTTTCTTTTTTTTCTTTTTTTTTTTTTTTTTTTGGGAGAAGTTCAGCCAGCAAAGAATCCTATACTTCCTATAGGAATAAATTTCAAGGCGTCACACTATAACGTTCCACCCTCTTAGCCATAGCATAGTATATCTTTATTATTTCCCCAGGTGTAAATACATAGTATATATCAAAAAAATACCGTGTGGTGGCCAACTCATCTGCCTTGGATTGCGAAAGATTTGGAATTTGAAATATATCTCAATTCGCCATAAATCTATTTTTCACATATCCATGAATTTGGGGCTCAAAATAATGCTAATCTGATGGTTTATGAAGAACTAAAATGAACAGTCCCAGGAAAAAAATACATATTAAACCATATTTAAGACCGAATTTCGGTTTTTTTTTTCCCCAAATTCATGATTGTATAATTATATAACATACTTGCAAGATTTTGGAGACAATCCATCCCCAAAATGAATATTAGCATAGTGGACTCATTGTAACAGGGGGGTATCTCGGGTCTTCAAAATTTACAAGGTTAGGTTGGTACTTTAAATCTCCATCTTAGAATGCCTGCAAAAAAAATATGGAAATTGGCCCAACGGATTTTCAAGAACTTCTTTTGTATTGACTGAATCAGCAGTTAAAATCCCGGGTTTAGAAGAGGTCCCGAGCCTGAGTCACCTGGTCTGACTCAGCGGAAAATTTCTAGAATCACCAGGGTCTTGGTTGAGGCCAACTTGACCATCTTTACATCAATGGTCGAGCCAATTTCATCATCATCGTCAAAACATTTTCCCAACTCATGGGATTGAAGTTTCAATCAATTTCAAAAGGTAACCCTTGTGCTGCAACCCAAACTTATTTGAAATATCAAATTACCCCATTAATATGACCTGAATGCCAGAAAAACTCATTTTTGGTTATGTTTGTCCTGAAGATACATACTGCAGCTAGGCTATTAATGGGCCTGAGCTAGTCTGTGTGCTTTCGGGCTAGGCCAAGTTCTGGTCTTGGCTTGGGCTGCATGTTAGACCTGGTAGGCCCGCTATACTTTGGGCCAAGCCCGGGTCCAACACGAAATTTTTTAAAGTACATATTGCAAATATTTAATATATTGTGCATGGGCTAGCCCAGCTTTATTTTATGCTCTGGGCTGGCTTGGGCCTCATTATCTAGAATTTGGGACAGCCCGAGTTTGGCCCAAAACTAAAATTGCAGGCCCAAGGCAAACCCCCAAATTGTGCTTAAGGAAAATTTCTCCGTACATCCTAATTTAGTGTATGATTTCTCCGTAGACCTTAAATTTTGAAATTTTTCTAACAGTATCAAGTTTCTCACTTTTCCCAATGATCAATATCGCTTCAGGCATGCGGTGTAAAAAGAGAAAGAATAGTAAAATGAGAACGGGACATGTGCATCCTTATTTTTTTTAGACAAAAAAACCAGCACTAAAAGAAAACATCGGGGTAATAACCATTCAAGAGCTTTGAAGATAAGAAAGTGAGAAATTTAATGCCGTCCGTCAGAAAGTTTTCAAAAAATCGTACACCAAATTAGGGTGTATAGGGAAATTTTCCCTAATGCTTATATTCCTCCCCTGAAAGTCTCCACCATCCAGCAATAACGGAAGGTAGATGAGGAAGCAAGACATGCTATAGTATGCTCCTTAGGAGCACATAAAACATTATATTGACCTGATATTTGTAGCTGTACACCCTAGGAGTCTTGCTGCAATTTTTGTTGGTAATGGATTTAAGACATTAACATGGATGGACCCTGGTATGATCGTCCCATGCAAACTTAACAATCTTCCAATGGTAGATCATCCTTGGGGAGATAGCCACAATGTACTCCATAAGGAGCACAATATATTTTCATTTTTTTTTTTGTTCTCTTCTTTTTTAATCCTTGCGAATAAATTGTGCAATGCATCCTTTTGCTATACCAATATAAATTTTATGAAATTCCAACTTGAATTTATGTTATTTATGTCGTACACTTAAAAACTTTTGCTTGTAAGTTGCACTTGATTGTCAATCAAGCATCACTACCTTTGGTAACTATGATTTCAGTCACAATTCCCAATGGCACCATCCCGTTGATACCTTAAAAAAAAAAAGGCAACTCCTAATCTATTTCAAAAAAAAAAAAAATTACCCTATTGAATTATCACAAAAATAATAATAATAACAACGCTTTAAGTTATAACCTAATTTGCATAAGACAGAGTCTGTCTTTATAAGACAAGGCACATTTTAGATCGGGTTTTCTTTTACATGGTTCTATTGAACCAGGTTTCCTCCTAAAAAGGTGTTAGGCAACTTTTGTTTACTTAAAAACTAGGTTTCCTATTACCCGATTAGGGCCAGTTCCGGAAAACCTTGTTGAGAGCAAGTTTTCAAAAAACATAAGTTTTCGATGAAATCCAGTTTTTTCTACAGGAACCAAACAAATAGTAAGGAATGCAAATTTTTGGTGCCCCAACACATGAAATAGACCTTTCCAGTTGGTGATCCGAAGTTCCAGCTTAAACCCAATACCCAGAGTTTGAAAGAAGTGGCATATAATGTTAGAAGACGGGTATTTTTTCACATCTCCTGTATAATCGAGTCACTTAAGACATATGATAACATTTCTCAGCATAAACACAAACATTACATGAGCGTTCAAAACACAGCAACAATATTGGCTATGGGCTGCGATGGACAAAATGGCAGTGAAATATGGATGACAAATTTGAAGGAAAAATTAGCAATGAAGAAATGAAATGAAAGTCATTGGTGAACAAAAATGAAATGAGAGCCAGTAGCATATAGAAAACTCTTGAATTAGTATAGAGTTAGGCACCATGACATGAACTCTTGTACTCGTAATCACAACTGGGCTATAAACCATAGGATTTATGGTCTTGGATCAAATGTACTTTACTTCCGAGATTACTACAATAGGAGGGATTCGATCCCCATTAGTACGGTAAAAAGGAAAAGAAAAATGCACTGGGGCATACCCATGACATTATGTGATTGATATAAATTTTTTTTTGTTTTGGAAAGGTGGATTGTTATGAATTATTTGATCAAGATCGGGTGCGCTAAATGATCAAATAACACATCTTTTTAAAATAGGAAAATGGTTTAATAGGGCTCTTGATGCTCTCTCGACATCAAGACGTATGAATATGTAAAAAAAATAAAAGAAAGATTTTGATTCCCAAATATAGTGTCTTGCAATATATTATCTAGACCATCAAGTTTCAAGATTTTCATGTTTATAGATCTACTTAATTTCAACCATTTTTGGAGTCCAAAATTATCTAGATCAGAAAATGTCTAGTTTTAAAACATTCATAATAAGTGTTCAAAAGCACAAGCTTGGGCTGGGACTCACCAAGGTTCCGAGCCGAGGTCACTCATTCTAACTCAGGCGAGTCTCATTGTGGGCTTGGTATTTTTAACAAAACAATTAGTAATTTCTTCAAAAATTTAGAAACTCAGAGCAGAACTCAAGATTTTGGCTTTAGACTCGATAGAGCGCCAATCCGATCCGACTAAAGCGAGCGCCATTCCGAGTCTTTGACTTTTCAATCACTGTTAATGGTGTATTTGGTCCACAGCACCAATTGTACTGTAAAAAATGTATTTGGCCTCATTATGATTTTCGAGGTATCAGCTTTTTCTTCTCATAGGCCCATCTATTCGGCAAAAACCATTCAAAAAGTTTATCAAGTCTAAGCATGAATGTAATCAGTTCAGTTGATTCATTTCATGAATGGTGGGGAACAGCAATGGCATAAAAATCCATCGAAATACTAAGGACAAAAAACTAAAGTCATCATTTACGTCATCCTTTATCTTCTCTTTACTTTCTTTACTTCGTAAATCACACATTTATATGGGAAAGCAATCTCTTTTCACGAAATGGCTATGAAAGTTACGCACACGCTACTTTTTTTTCTTTCTTTTTGTCCTTTTTCGAACTGCACACAACTCTTTCAATAAAATGTCATGTATAGTTCAGTAACTCTTTCAATAAAATTTCATGTATAGTTTAGTGAAGGTCCTCTATCCATGATAAAAATAAAACTCAAGACATCATGTTATGGGTATCATGTAAAATAACTTCTAAGCCGTATTGAGGGGGTTGGCTAGATGTATAAGAGTAAGTATTTGGCTATGCTCTCTCTGAAGTAATTTGGTATATGGTATAGAATTACAAACTTTTATATATAACCCATTTCAAAAACTAGAGTTTAACAAATTATTAAGTTAGGGCTAACAATGGGCCGAGCATGGATTGGGCCAACCTGGAAGCCTAAGCCTGGTGGGGCCTTTTCTGCTATATGCACCACATTACAAACTACTCAGCCCAAGTCAAGTCTGATAAGAAATGCAGCTAGAAGCATCTGGCCCGAGCCTGATCCTTAGGTCACATTAACCGCCCTAGCGAGGAAAGAGTGGAGCTGGGACGGGCCGACCAGCAATTGCTAGCCGTCGGTGTTTTTTGTTGTTATGACATGGATAATCATTCAATATGCCACACATGCTATTCATAACCATGAATGAAAGATCAAGTCCTTCGCATGGTTACACGCTCATAGGGCTGGCAACAAGATTGGCCTGACCTAGGGGCTGTACTAGCCCAGCCCTTATCCCCATAGAGCCAGCCCAGCTTGGCTCAGCTTTGATAGGGCCACAGAGGCCCTAGTCTAGGCCCCTGCCCAAGCCCTCTCAAAGCCAGGGTGGGCCGGGTTGGGCTAAATGGAAAAATAATAAAAAATAAAAGGCTAGACTGAGAGGAACAGGTATGGCCTTAGCCCAAGCCCAAACCTAGCCCTACCCCGGGCCCTGCCCTCCAGCCACCTTTTGTGGCCCAAGCCTTGATCTTTTATAGCAGGGCTAGGCCACCCAGCCCATTGCCACCCTACATGCTCAATAGGAAGACGCATGGAGGAGAAGAGCACTTACAAAAGCACATAAATGGGGCATAAGTACCACCTTTGACACTAGGAAAACATGTTAAATTTTACGGTATAATTGTTACATAATGAAAACAGGCAATTAGAAAAGGGATAACATATACAAAGAAGAGGCGTTTCCACATAAGTTTTATGGTGATTTGAGAAATGAAATTCAAATAAAGAAATTGAGACACTTCAGAAAAGTGAGGCACAGATTAAGGGACGGTATTGATACTTCTAAACCTTGAAGACCTTGCATTATCTGGGGAGCAAATTGTATACTTTATTTAGAGAAAATACCCGCCTAGCGTATTTTTTAGACTCCAAATAGCGGATGGGAATGGATCCAGGACTCGAAGGGTGGACCCGACCCAGGTCTGGGTATGGGTCAAAAAATTGGACCCAGCGGCTCAGGTCTCAGTCCAAATCTTGGAACATTATTTAGGTCCAGTCCAGGTCCAATTGGGTCTTGTCAGGTCAGGGTCCTACAATTATTTTTGGGTCCTAATATTTATATTTAAATACATTTATATTTTAATTTTTGGGTTAGATCCGATAGAGTTTTGCCCGGTCCGGATCACACATCATATTTTCGGATCCGGGTTTGGATCCTGTGACTTTGGGTTTGGTCGGGTCTGGGTCCGTGTCGGGGTCTGGGTTCGTGTCGGGGTCTGGGACCCATAATACTTTTTCAGGTCTAAGTCCGGGTCTAAAGGTCCCTGACCCAATCCCACCCATTGCCACTCCTAACCCCAAATGTTAGAGATCTAATCTACTCATCCCAACTAACCTTTAAACAGAAATTAAAATATATCAATATAAAATAAAAAGAACCATAAAACAACCTAAAGAAACATTTCTCAAAAGTGAACACCGATTATCAATTCTATGGTCAAGATCTAGATGCTGATATTTTTCCCAAACTTTCCAATCAAACAGATCCTCCTAAGTATGTTTCGTCCTATGAAGCAAGTGTAAAATTTGCTCCCGTGGGAGTAATTTTATTTTATTGTTGAAAATATTCTGACTCACTACAAAATAAATAAAAAATGAATAATATGACAGGGGTTCTGTATATATATTTTTTATTTTATTATAGAGAGAGAAAAGGAAGATTTTCAATCCCACATTATACAAAGAAAATCATTTGCCTTTTTGTTCATGGAAAGAAGGATAGAAAGCACCTTGCACAGATCAAATATAACATGTGACGGCCATTATGTTTTATTTGATGGGAGTATGTATAAGGGCGACAAAGCTCTCTCTCTCTCTCATTTGCATTCTAGATCCGACTGTTTTCTGGTACAATATACGCATAAGAGTTTATTTTGTTGAATTATTTTGTTGAAGCCATTAATGTACACAAAAATAAATTCGTTTCAGTCAGGGGCCAATATCATTTTTAACACACAACACTAAGAAACTCCTTGTAATAAAAGAATAAGATTTCTTTTGTACCACACAATTGTCTCTCAAACAAATTATTATAATAGAGCAAATATATTTGTCTCTCTCTCCTCATATGCCTGCACTTATGTGACATAATTGTGTCCATACTCTGTACACGACCCTATCCCATCACGAAATGCAAGCTTGATGTAAATGTCTTTTCTTTGTAGTTCAGTCGTAAAAATCATGCTTCAGATGTTATGTGGTTTACATCAACTAATAACTAATCAGCCAAAGTATAATTCCTTAAAGAATGAAGTTTCTATAAGGCCTAGGCTTTTTTTTTTTAGGAAACTATAAGGCCTAAATTTTATGAAAATAAAATAAAGCTTCATTTCAAATCCTCGTCCGAAAAGCACTTTTGGCACACAAAAAACTCTATGATGGCTCTAAAATCAATTTCCAACACTGATAATGAAATTTAAAACTAAAAAATTGTACAGATCTTGTGGATCTATAAATACTTATTTTATGGCGAAATGGACGGTCTAGATAATTTGTTACAATATATACTATTTTTAGCCCTTGAAATCCCTTTTTTTTTTTTTTACAACCATATTGGTCAAGCTGAGATGATCGATATAAGGGTCTTCCAATGCTTGAGTTGCAATTTTCGATGAATTAATAAGGTGAGGCTTTACTTAATTTACTAGGGCTGCAGCCATATCAGACCATTTTCCTTCCTAAAAAAAGCTAAGTCCATTTATTTAGGTTTTTTAAAATATAGGGTAGAAATCAGAACTCTTTATCTCCCTAACCCAAACCGATATGTCTGCCACTAAGCTGAAATAGATGTTTTTCTCTGCTAAAGTTTTATGCAATATATATATATATATATATATATATATATATATATATATATATATATATATATATATATATATATATATATATATATATATATATAATGATGGTTAAAATGATCAATTATCTCTTTTAAGGACCAAAGTTCTTATTGGGAAGTCGTCACTTTCAAATGTAAAAGGGGGGATCAAGGTTAAGAGAGAGGGTTTTCATTCTTTTGATAGTTAAGGACAAGGAACTATCCCATATCAAGTGTCCCACTAATGGATCAAACTTCAGAAAGCACCAAAGCTTTTTTGTTATCTTTGTTTGTCACTACTTTTGCATGTTTCTTTATACTTTTTCTTTTGTCTTGTTTTGCTTGTTTTTTATCCTTTATGTGAATTCATCCCACGTAGAAAATCGAGTACCTCAAATATTATTTGCTTAGATTGAGGCTTAAAACTGCCTAAAAGATTTGCCTCATGCATCAATGGACTCTTAGCCCTTAGGACATAAACGATCATGCAAAATTTTGAGGTTATTTTTATGGGTGCTGTTTGTATATGGCTGAGGCTTTAAACAGTCAAAGTCAGGTGCACCTTCAAATAATGGCGAAATATATCGTTTTGGTATCAAAAATCTTGTGATGGCTTAAAAATTTATTTTCATATCTAATTATAAAACATAAATATTCAAAATTAGTATGGATCAAGCATATCCATGAACACTTGAAAACCGACAATTGAGATAATGTATTACAAGATGTACTATTTTTAATATTTGAAATTTATTTTTTCTCATGTCCATGCATATTGAGGTCAAGATGATCGAATTGAGGGTTTTTCAGAATCAAAATAATCTCTTCTAGTAAGCTTTTTGAGGTACGCCCTAATTTGATTGTTTTGGGCCTCACCCTTATGTATAGTTTATTTATTTATTTTTTCCTTCCTTTTTTTTGATGTAAGCTCAAAATCATTTCTTTTATAAAATTGTTAGTTGAGGTGGCTCAAAAAAATCTTTAGACTTGCATATAAGAAAGATTCCCCTATTTTACGGTTGGGGGTGGAGAACAAGTGCATGGTGTCTTCCCTCGGGACCATGCTATACGCCCCAGTTTTTCTTACATCATCATGTATCCCACAAGAGATGCACGATAAAAATTTGGGTAAGGTGGGTGGGAGCGTTATGCGGGTATGTGTTGTATGTTTTTCTTTGTCAAGAGATTTTTTTTTTTTTTTTGGGTAAATACGATGTGGTAATTTACACCAAGAGAAATAGACTTTATATTTACTCGCTCAGGCAAAATACCCATTTTGGAGGAACCAATTTAAATTCACTACATGAATACGACTTTAGAATCCAAGGACAACGTAAAAAAGAATCATCACCATCATCATCATTTTAGTTTTTTTCCAATTAATTGGGGTCGGCTAGAAAAATGTAAAAAAATATTTTTCGAAATATTTCTATATAAAATATTCAAAAAAATAAAATCCCAAACAACGTTTTACTCAAAGGATTGAGTTTATGATATCGTAGGACCATATAATCTCTAGACTATAGGACCTGTTTGGATGACAACGAATTTTATTAGAAATGGATTATCTTAGCTAAAATTAATATACTTTACATAATGCTATTATGTTAGATGTTTGATATGTAGCTTGTATTATATATAATATTATTTAAAAGAATTGTATACAATGAGATCATTTACATTTGGTATAATGAAGTCATAATTATTCATTATCATCTAATGTGAAATCTTATAGCTTGGGTGTGTCACAAAGTTCGAGAAAAGATCTTTTGAATAGCTTGGTCAAAAGAATCAATGCAGTCACCAAATTTCACATCCAACGGTCAAAGTTAATTGTAACCACCTTGTACAAAAGGTAAATGCTCTCATTATATACTCTTTCTTATTTAAACATCTAAGTTCTTTGTGATTTTCAACTAATTTCAGCTATTTTTGACAAAGAAAATGTGAGTTTTAGCAAAGTATCTTGAATAAAATAAAACAACTCTTACAAAAAAAATATAAAGTTACATGTAAAACTGCTTATCCATACTTTATGAGACGAAAGGTTAGGCTGTCAAGAAACAATATATTCACATAATGAGTATAATTGAGATAAGGATACATAGATAGATGAATAGCAAGATAAGAAATAATAGGTGGTTCTAATAACCAATAAGATGAGGAAAAATAAACTTAATGGGTTTGGTCCTATGAAGCATATGACCTAAGATCAACTTTGATTAGAATGGGAGATTTGGTTTAAGTAGAAGGCTGTAAAGAGCAAGAGAAAAGTCCAAAAAGAAATGGATGGAAGTAACGAGAAGATATACGATATGATGATATATAGTTTGATTAAGGTTAAGACCCTTAATACATCAGAATAGCGGAACAAGATACGTGTAGCCAAAACTAAAATATTGGGATACGGCACAAATGATGGTGATGACAACGATGTAAAACTTACCTACAAACTTATCTTAGATAAATTTATGATAGACAACAAACAATGGATAATTCATTATCAAGGTTTACTTTTTTAATATAATAAATTATGGTTATTGGATAATTCATTATCAAAGTTAACTTTTTTAATATAATAAATTATGGTTATATGTAACTGTGACCTCCCTACATTAAAAGTAAATGGTCCAATTGTATACAATCTCATAAATTATCTAAACCGGATCTGATAAACATTTTCCAAAACCTTAAACCCTGTTTGCCCGAGTCCAAATAAGTATCCAATCGCTACACGTGTCTTCTCGCACTGTGCCCGTCAATTTTAAGTTCGGTATTTGACATAGACATTCAAACTCGGCGAAAACAGTTATATGAGACGAAATTTTCCCGAAATCTAGTGAAATTTTCAGACAATCCCAAGCCGTGTACAAATTATGAGAGAAAAGGAGGTCAATTTTAGAGAGAGAAAATGGTCATTACCACAATGGTCATAGATTTCATACTGCGCCACCAGATTGAAGTGAGTGGTATTGGACCGATATATTTTTAGAACATTTGTCCCTCTCTGTTTCTCTCTCTAAATTTGAGAATACACTTTCTCTCTCTAGATTTTAGAGAGAGAGAGAGTTATTTCACGTGGAAGGAGCAGTTGGGTCTTGGCCGCCCTCTTAGAAGGGACGAAATTTGCCCTACATCTTAAACAAAGTTTAATATGATTATTGTTTTCACTTTTTGAAGTTGGTTTCTATGATTCGATTATTTGACTCGCCCCTCTCTCTCTCTCTCTCTAAATAATCATGGTGAGAGACTCAATTTCCATAAGTTATTATTATTTGGTGATTAGGATGCCCTTGATTTCCTGAAATAGCTGTCCCACTCAATCTAGGAGGGGAGCATAAGGTTGAGGCCCTAAACAATCAAATAAAGTCGACCTCAAAAAGTTCATTAAAAGAGGTTGCTTTAATGTTTAAAAACTTTCAAATCGCTCATCTCGAGCTCAAGATGTATAGACAGGTAAAAAATAGATTTCGTGATTGAGAAATAGTGCATCTTGTAATACATTATCTAAGCCGTCAATTTTCAATACTTTCAAAAGTTTATTGATCTACTTGATCTACACTATTTTTTAAGCTTTAAATTTTATAATTAGAGATGAAAATACATTTTTTTGGCCATCACAAAGATTTTTCTTTTGAAAAATCGTCTTTCAATATTATTTAAATGTGTGTTTTACTCTGATTGTTTAGAGCCTCAGCCTTAAAAAAACCGCACCCTTAAATAATTTACAGAATGTATTCGTGTATTTATGATGCATCAATGCCTAAGGGGAATTTTCTTTAAACTCATTGACTTTTTTTTTTTTTAAGAAAAATATGTTTTAAATTACCAGTAATCATCGTGTGTGAAATTCCTCCTCAATAAACAAAGTTAGGGGCGTCTGCATTTCAAGTGGAGACTTTTTTTAATCTACCACTGTCAATATATATATCTATAACTCCTATCCATATAATCATATAATAAATTATCATCTTGATCGACAATTTTGCATGGGGTTGGTATTTTTATGATGTGTTCATGCCGTCTTGAAACTCATTGACTTTCATTTTCTTTCGAAACATCACGTTTTGAATTGTGGTGGGTTCTTGGCATTGATGTTTAAAGGACAAAATTAGGAAGGTTCTAACATTTTATGCGGAGAATTGTATCCATCTATATCTATAACCACAAATATATATTTATATATATACTACATTATTCAATCTCGATCTCGATGAGTTCAAAGAATCTCAATATATATACTATATTATAAAATATATATATATATAATAATAATATTATTTAGTTTTAGAATATGAAAATCATAATTCGCAATCATCCTTAACAGTTAGATGTAAAATTTGAAAAATCTGAGCATATGTTGGTGACCATGCTTAAATTTTGCAAATGTTCTTTGAAATTACACAAAAAAATTCCTACACCAATGGCCACCACTGAATCTCATATTTGATAACCACGGATGACTGTGACTTTTTTGTGCAAAAAATTACGTGGCCTTATAAAGTTTTAGAATTAGCAGGAAAAATTCGCAGATCCTCTAAACATAGAGCTCGTAGGGCTTTTACAATGGATATTATAAAGCATGGTACGCTCTCATGAGACTAAAATAAGGAACTCATGGAACCATTATAGATAAGCACGCATGCAAAAACACAGACTCAAGCATCACACGGGTCAAATCTTTATCTTTTTTTTTCGTTTTTTTTATTGTTTAATGTTTTGGTCAAAATTAGTCATATATTCAAACATTGTGGAAGTTATTATGGTCCCTTTTCAAAGTAGGGGTGCACCTAAAAGGCTAAAATGGTTGCTTTTTTATAACGATGGCTTATAGTGTGGACGATAGTTATATTTAGGATAATACATTGTAGATTTCTCCCCTAGAGAGAGAGAGAGAGAGAGAGTATACCTTATACACATTGTTTGAAATATGTAGTCCATAGAACATTGGCGAACTTTAGGACTTATATGTTTATTTGTTTTGCGGGATATGCAACTGTATTTTAGAAGTCACCGCTTCCTGCAGTTTCCAAAGCAACATAGATTGACATCATTTTGTAGAAGCTGCAACTTCCATGCCAACCTGTAAAAATGATGCTTTCCAAAGCATATAGAAGAGGGGTTTTAATAGTCCCCTCTTCCACAAAACAAACACACCCTTAATGTAGAACTACTTCTCATCTCCACCGTCGATCCAGTGGACGGATGGCAGATGGAATGGTTATGGACCTTATACTAAGACTCGCACTATATATTACTACAAGGTGTACACAAATCCTAAATGGTGTACACAAGACCTAACTTATGTACTCCACTTGAAACTCCTAAAAATGAACATCGACTTCTACTAAAGGAGAGAAAAGGAGAAATTCCTAAATTTGATAGGCTAGCTGTTCCCATCTGACGTCATGTAACAAACCTGAGTTGTTTTAGGTAAAATTCAACGAAACTAGGTTGCTTTATTCTCTGCTACCCCATTTAAATTATTTGAGGGCCACACATCTTAAATTTGTATTTAAAAAAAATTTATTGTCAGGACAGGGGGTTGGAAAAAAAGGTCTGTTGTATTTGTATTAGAGTACAATACTTTCATTGGAAAATATAAAAAAAAGTAGGTGAAATATTTTAAAATATCACTAAAAGGGTCAAACGATTGTATTTTACATTTTTTTTTTTTTTTTAATTAAAAGAATGGGCTCATCCTACTCAACTACCTATTTAAACAAAAAAAAAAAAAAAAGTATTGCTTTTTAATCTCTATGTCAATCACACATGTCCTAAAAAATTATTGAAAATTTCCAAATTACCTATGGTTGGTTTTGAGAACTTAGAACAGTCGGGGTTATTTTGGTACCCCAATTGTCATTTCCTTAAGGTCTCTTCGGGGTAAAATTATCAAACTACTCCTAATTGTTTCGGTTCCCAAAGCCAAAGACAACTTGGAAAAAAATTTAACATTTTTTAGGACGTACCTAATTGATTAGAAAATTTAATAGTATATCTTCAAATGTAATTGTAGTCTTTTGACTCTTTTTAATGATTATTGTAACAAGTTTCAACTCCTGTTTGATATTTTCCCTAATTCCATTGAAGTACTTGGAGCCAAGCGCACTGAGACTTCTCATGAGGTTAGGGTCGCCTTATTGTCAATTAAAACACATGACAAAAAGATGGTTGCAAGCTTAATGGTCTAGATAAGTTCCACCTAGCGGTGCAAAACTGGTCGAGTCTGGGTTTGATTGATCCAGGTTAGGTCCTGGACTGAGTTTGAATAGAGGTCGAACTTACTTGGATTCGAACTGTGTGTGTGTCTATGTGGGTATTCAACCGAGGTATGAACCTGCAGGTCAGGTTTGAATTTTGTGGACCTAGACCCCAATGGGCCCAGGTTGCGGCACGCAACCTACCAAGTTGATTCTGGTTTGGGATCGACCGGACTGTTTGCGATGCTTGTTTCACCCTCAAATTGACGGACCAGATGAGCCAGACTCCACTTAGGTCATTCCCATGATTAAAATTTAAACTCATGGAGAATTGAATAACCATATTAAACTTTGAGTTTTTCACCTTAATGCGATAGAGTTAAATTTCCTCTCGCCAAAATTTGATAAAGACAAAAGATTTCATGCTATTGAACGAGTGTACTTTCCATTTACTCCCTCGGGCCAAACTCAATCTAGTAGCAATTCTAGGTAGCCCAAATTTCATGGATGTGACCTCTTCAACCCATAAACTATAACCAATAGAAAAAATCTCACATTGCATTCTCTATGGGCTAAAAAAAAATAATGCCTAAAGATTAAGTAGAAAGCATCCAATTATTGAAGGGTAATATCTAAGTATTATAAAACTAAAAGATTAAGTATTTTCTTTTGAATACAATCATCTAATGATTTTTAAGTAGTTTTCAAGATTTCACTTAGGAAGAAAAATCTTTCCAAGTTAATCTTATGCCCGAGAGAGTAAATGTACATTGTACTCTCGAAGAGCATAGTGCTCTTCAATAGGACTTTGACCCATTTATTTCTATGGACTGTGATAAAAATTTCAAATGGATAACTACTACAAAAGGCCAATCCGAAACCCCAGAAACTCATGAGAAAAACATGCACCACAGTCCAAAATCATAGCCTATTCAGCTCATGGAGCTAGTATTATAGGTTAGAATTTTCGCAACAAACGTCATACTTTTAACAAACAAGGGCATACATGCCATTCTAAAAATGGAGAGTCATAACACGCTTTTCTGAAACTGGGTAGGTTAGTTGTATCCACTGCCTAGTGCGAGTGCAGGTAGAAACGCACCGAAAAATCACGCCAAAATTTCGCGAAATATTCGGGATCAACAGACATATGTTGCAGGGTTAGTTTTGTCCTTTCCCCAAAATAATAGAAAACATTTATTGATGAGCGCGTATACCAGGCTCATACGGGCCGAAATAATTTTTTTTTTTTGTTAAAACTTAAAAAGAAAAGATTATGTGGTCCCGCGGGAGCATATAGGGGAAGTTTAGGGCTCGAGATTATGGGAGTCGAACCTCCGGAACTAAGCAACAACTGCAAAAAGAAAAAGAGAAAATCTCCAAACTCTATTAATGCCTGAAAAAGATAACATCTCAAGATTCACCCGGGCAAATTTTTGGATGGTCGGGTCTCCAAGTGTTCCGAGATTCAGAATCTATGTTTTGAAAATCGATGGGGTTATATAAGATGCACACCATATACGATAGAAATAAAGTGTAAATATTTTTTTGTTTTTTTTTTTAGAGAAAGTTAAAGATATTATTAATCTAGAACGAGATTACAGAATCCAAAATAACAGCTTCAGAGAAAGTAGAACCTCTTTTGGCCAGAGAATCAGCTAGCACATTAACCTCCCTATACACTTGAACAAAAGAGACAGAAGGCGAAATCCAAAATCTGAAATAACAAAAATTTCAACTCCCAAAGAAGTTTCTGATCCCCTTTGCACCATTTCACAACAGTGAGGGAATCATCTTCAATAATGTAAGAAGTCTCCAAATTCCTCTATACAAGGGAAGGAAGGCCAAAGAGAAGGGCAAAGATCACTGCATAGGAGAAAATCACATTATCCATCCAATCCTGAAGAATCCCTCCAAAATCAGTAAGATTCAGGTTACCCAATGAGCTACCATCAAAGTTGAGCTTATAAATCCCCAAAGATATATCTATAAATCTTGCCGGAAGATTTCGTTAAAGTGTTAGAAACTTATGATGGCTTGGAAATCCATGTTCAAGACTAATTGTAAAACCTAATCCAATTCAAACCGTGCAGATCGAGCAAATTTATAAATCCTGAAAATTGTAAAAATAGATGGTTCTAATTTCTTATTATAAGATGGTTATTTTTAAGACTTGAAATTTTTGTTTTACTTACACGTATCGCGAGCTTCTGACGATGAATTAGAAGGTTCTTCCAACCTCATAATAGTTTTTTCAATTGGATTTTTGAGGTGCACCTTACTTCTATAATATAAGGTTGCAACCTTAAAATTTTTTCCTTTAAAAATAGTAATATGGTAATTTTAAAGTGGATCTCAAAATTTAAAATGGAGCAATTGCCCTTAAATATTATCTTTTTGAGGGAGTAATATATGGTGTGATCTTGCTGGAGGATGGATGCTCAAATGGACAAAACAAAAATGTCTCATTCACCATCACAATGCTCCGTGTTTGTAGTGTGTACAAAATTGACCAAGGCACAGCTGTATAATTTGTGGGGATGTTCTGGTCATTTGAGAAAGCCACTTGGCTTGATATGTATCAATGGCAATGGCATTGAATTTACATTATACACCAAGCTCTTGTTCTATGAGCATGTGTGCACTCTCTCAGGAGCCTAGTGTACACCTACTCCCTTCGGTAAAATACATGTTTAAAAGGATTCGTCGGATCTGAAAATCTGAGATCCACTTAAAACTAATTAATAAAGACGAGTGATTTCATGATCACACTCCTTGAAAATATGTTAATGGCATTTGTATAACCCTAAATTTTACACATGCATTCTATTCGTCATAATAATCAATCCTAAGAAATAAAATTCAATTCGCGTCATAGATACAGTCAAAATGAGTCCCCTCTAATACATCTAGACCATATATTTCGTGAATTTCAAGACCAGACAATTTTAAATTTAAAATCAAATTTTTTTTTTTTAATATTGTTAATCTAATGATTATAAAATTATCTAAAAATCTTGAAAAAAAAAAGAATCATTTTAAGATCTAGATTTAAATATCTCAGTAAAATAGACTAACCTATATTAATTACTTTAAGAAAACACTTTCTAGAGTATGCTTTAAATTTTTTCCTTTTTTGGTGATAGTTCATTACAATGAAAAGGGTGCATATTTTAAAGATGAGTGTAGTTTTGCAACCTTAAACAATCCAATTAAAGCGCACCTCCAAATTTTATCATAACATGTGCAAAACATTGTTAGGATTATCTCAAAATCTATTTTCATATCTAATTATAAAAATTTTAAACTTCAAAAAATGGTTAAAATCAAGTAGATCTATAAATATATTAAAAACTTGAAAAATAGACGGTGTCGATAATGTGTTGCAAGATGCACTATTTTCGAGACTCAAAATCTTTTTTTTTTTTTTAATATTCATATATCTCAATGTCGAGATGATCAATTAGAGGGTTTTTCAACATTAAAACTACCTTTTTCGATGGATTTTTGAGGTGCATATTTAATTCTACATTTAAGATTGTAACCTTATATAAACTTTTTTAAAGATTATAGTAAAATAAATAGCTTTAATATGAGTTTTAAAAATTGTTTCATTATATAACTATAAAACCATTGCATAAAATTATTCTCCATAAGTAAATAGTTAAAAAATAAATAAATTTTTGACTTCGTAATACTCAGATTGGACCATCTAAAATGGTCTCTCTTTGATCTGCTTGCATTAGCCTTTAGGAACCCACACAACATGAATAAATATTTGAGGTTGGTCAGTTCGAGTATATAGCTTGAATACACACACACATACATTGAGGAGGTTATAAAAAAAAGAGTGTTTTAAAAACATTCCTATAGAGGGTTACTTAGAATTTAGGATTTTGAAATCTTTTCTTTTCTCCATATACGTATATCAATTAGATATTTTTCCAACATCAAAACAACCGTTTTCAAAGGATTTTTGGGGTGCACCTTAATTCTACATTTTAAGGTGTGAGCCTTATAAAAAATAGAAAGAAAAAAAGAGGAAAGTGTCAACCTTTATATATTTTTATTTGGGCACAGTTGGCATACGGATGCATCTGTAGCTGTAGATGTAAGGTGCCCCTTTAAATTTTATAATGGTATATAATTTTGATGTATAATATTTTAGGGATTATCTTAAAATCTATTTTTAAATCTAATTATAAAATTTTAAATTTAAAAAATAGTTCAAATCAAGTAAATCTATAAACATATAAAAATCTTGAAAATTGACCGTGTAGATAATATGTTGTAAAATGCATTATTTTTTTAGACTTAAAATCTTTTTAGTTTTCATGGTAATACATCTCGATGTCGAGATGATCAATCAAAGGGTTTTTCGACATGAAAACTACTTTTTTCGATCGATTTTTGAGGTGCATTCGTAGCTCTACATTATAAGGTTGCATTCTTATTTAAACTTTTCCCATTTTATATAGTTTAGAGAGGGAGAGAGGGAGAGAAAAAGAGAGAGAGAGAGAGAGTGGGGTGGGGGCCCAAATCTTTTGTAATCTCGTTTTGCTATACGAATGTTAAAACAATAAACAAACTTAAGAAATGCATAGTGAGAACTACTTTTTTGGAGAAATTGATTGTGTATCAATTTTCAAATGAAGTGGTCTCCAAATTGATTGTAGGTATTAATTTTTTAAGGATGAAGTTTTATAAGGCCTAGGCTTTATAAAAACAAAATAAAGCCTCACCTCAAATCTTCATCTAAAAAGCACTTTAATTGTCGAAAATTTTCATGATAGCTCTAAAATCAATTTCCAACACTGGTAGTAAAATTTGAAACTCAAAATATGTTATAGATCTTGTAGATCGGTTAACATTTATTTTTAGGAGGGATGGGTAGTCTTGATGATTTGTTGCAATATACACTATTTTTAGAACTTAAAATCCTAATTTTTTTTCACAGACATAACGTTCAAGCTGATGATAGATTTAAAAGATTTTAAAAACTTGAATTACATTTTTTTTTTTTTATGAGTTATGAGGTGAGGTTTTTAATTATTTTGATAGGGCTGTAGGCCTATCAAACCATTTTCAATTTTGTAATGAAGTGATTGCCCAACAAAAGGAAGAATGAAGTATAGGTAATAATGAGGTATTTGGGAGTGTGTTAAGGAACGGATCTTCTAGATCTCTTTGTGCTAAACATCAAACGTGGGGACAATCCTAACGCGGTTATAGGTGATAGTAAGCAATTAACGAGGCAATATGGTTCACTAAACGTCAAACGCTCTATTATATGTAAAGTCATAAAATAATCAAAATCAACATTACCTTCAAGTACAACCTTACATTTAACTATTTCAAATACAAATTAGATTACAATTGGAAAAATGTTTTCTTTTGATTAAACAATGTTTCATTACATGAAATTGAAACTTGCTTATTCTATTTATTTTTCCATAGATCGTAGAAATTTGCTTATTGAATTTCTAATGCCATTTCAAGTAAGAATTTGAGTCACTTTCATACTACTTGTAGTGCTTCCAAGCATTCAAAATGAATAAATTTTTTTTTTTGCAAGTCTATCATCTAGATCACCGCCTATATAAATAGAGGAAGTATTTGTCGATAGGGGTGGCCATGGACCCGCACCCGACCCTGGACTCGACGGCTGACCCAGGTCTGGGCGTGGGTCAAAAAATTGGATCTGGTGGGTTGGGTCTGGGTCCAAATCTTGGACCCAAACACTAGTCGGGTCTGAGCCCAGGTCCCACATTTCCCAATTTATGAAAAATATATTTAAATGTATATATTTTTTAATTTTGGGGATAGGTCTAATCGGGTTTGGTTTGGTCCTGGTCCAGCCGGACCAGGACCCAACCCGATAGATGATTCAGTGGGCTCACCACTACCATACCAACAAATAAAATTTAATCCTTAGAAGTACATTTTATAATTTTAATTTTTTAAAGATCACAAGAACATTAGTTTTAGAACTCCCACTTCAATAATGGGAAGCCAAAAAAAAGTATACATTGAGACTGTTTATTTTTAATTGTAGGTCATATTTCAAATCGGGTGTTTCTACGTACGTCATTCAATAGATTTTTGAAGTTTTAATAAATAAATTTTAAACTTCATGATACACCTCAAGCCATCCAATTTGACATCTAATGGTTAGGAACGATTGTGACTTCCTTGTAATAAAAATAAAGGTGTCGTAACATATAATCCTAAAATCCCTTAAAAATAACATAATGGGCATATTCTTATTATGAATTCCCAATTCAGAAACATAAAAACATACAAAGAGATTAATTTACTTTTGGTAAAAAAAAAAAAAAAGTTATAATCATCCTTATCTGTCAAAATTTCAATCGGGTGATTATATAAATGTTATTAACTAGTCTCAAGATTCAAAAAAAAATTTCGAACTTCATGACACTTTAAGCTATCTAATATGAGATATAATGATTATGAGTAATTGTGACCTCTTCATACGAAAGATAAATAAATAGTATCAAGTTACATAATCCCTTACCAAAAAAAATAAGTAAACAAACACTTGAGCGTATAGACTATGCTCCATCGGAGAATACTATACATTTACTCACTCGTGCAAACCAGCAATTTGGGAGACCTTTTTTTATTTGAAGTTCCTGAATCCATTTAATTATAACGATGATTGTTTTCAAAAAAAAATTTAGATTTTGAGTTTATAAATATTTATAACTTCTAAGTTTCACACTCCCGCGGGAATAGGAAATCCTACTGTTAAAAGTGTTTGGATCAAAATAACCTCTCACTCTTTACTTAGTGTTAACGTTTTTCAAAAGGAGAAGGAATAGACAGATACTAATTCACGCAATTTTCCGGCAAAGGGTAGACAAGCTAAGGAACACGTCAATGTCTTTTCTCCGGCCTCAGGGGCAGTTTCGGTATTTTTCTCGGGTGCAGCCATTTCTGGCCGCCATATCGAGAATAAAGAAAATGAGACGAGGGAAAAGAGAGAGAGGAAGAGGTGAAACTTCGAGGCGGTTTCACTTTGTTTGAACGGCTTTCCCACACGTAAACTGGATTAAGGCATATACCGCCACTGGTTTTTAGAGAGAGAGAGAGAGAAATTATTCATAAACAATGATGAGAGAGGTTTATTTTTTAAACAAAAATGGGTTCCCACGGCTAAAGTACACGCGACTCGGCCTACTTACTGGAGAGGACTTTCGCATTGGGTGCACTGGTCGTTTGACTGTCAAAAGTTTCGAGAGAGAGCTTTCTCTCTCTTAAAGGGTTTAAATACCAGGCCTTCTTTCACCATAGAGAATCAACAAACCCCCTTAGAAAATTCGCCTCTCTCTCTCTCTTTTTCTATCTCATTCAAAGATTTGGAGGATTTGGGTCTTGGGTTTCTTGTTCTGCATATGAATCTGAAGGATTAGAGCGATTTTCTTTTGCTTTCTCTGCAAATTTGCAGAGATTTGTAGACTCTCTTCAACTTGGAGAAACCAGATATTATTCAAGTACAAGCTCACCAGAATATCAGAGTTTGTTGTGTTCTTTTCGTCTTTTGGGGATTCCTCTTCCTTCTTAAAATCCCAAAAGAATATCCCCAAAATTTCAATTTTTTCTTTTTGCAGGAAACTGAGCTTTATCTCACAACTCTTTCACCTTTCTGACGAAGATCTACAGTTTCACCACTGCAAAAACCCACCTTTAACCTCTACTACTCCATTTGAGGTGTGAATCTAGAGTGTTCATCTCCCTGAAAAAGAGTTCGTGAGATCTTTTCCTGAGGCTTCGGAGCCTCATAAACAAGGATTTCAGCTCTTTCTATTGAAGAAAAAGAACCCCATTTTGCAAAAAGTGGGATAGCTCAAACCTCTGCAGAAAAAGCCATGGGTTCAGATACTGGAAAGGGGCCAGATATCCAGTCAGAGTCAAACTGGGACTCAGAGAGCGTGGGAAGCGACCGAGTCGGATTCAGTGGACCGTTGAGCGGACCATTAAGCGGCCCACTAAACAAGAGAGGCGGCCGAAGAAGCGCTCGATTCAATATTCCCGAGCCATCCACGCAAAACCCGGACGACGGCTATGTCGAGATTACACTCGATGTCCGTGATGACTCGGTGGCGGTTCACAGCGTGAAACCGGCGGGTCAAGACAACGAAGACCCGGAAGTGACCCTCTTGGCTCGGACTCTAGAGAAGAAAACATCGTTGGGTTCATCGGTTATCAGGAGCGCTTCTTCAAGGATAAAACAGGTCTCTCAGGAGTTGAGGCGACTCGCTTCTATCACGAAGCGCCCTGCTCCCGGTCGATTCGATCGGACTAAATCGGCAGCTGCTCATGCATTGAAAGGGCTCAAGTTCATCAGCAAAACTGATGGTGCATCTGGTTGGCCTGCTGTTGAGAAGAGGTTTGATGAGCTTGCAGTTAATGGAGTGTTACCCAAAGCTCTCTTTGGACAATGCATAGGTATATACTCTGAATTTCTTCAATTTTCAGTATTTTTTGGTTCTTTATTGTGTTATTTTCATGGTTTCTGATGGCCATTTGTAATTGGATTTTTGGATTTTTTGTGCTTTGTTTCTGGTTTATGGTCGAGATCTTTAATTGGGTTGGGGTTTTTTGTGCTCTAATTATGGAAAATGGTGCAGACTTTTTTTTTTTTTTTTTTGAGAATTTTAATGAGTTCTCAATTTGTTCTTGATTTTTTTAACAGGGATGAAAGAGTCCAAGGAGTTTGCTGGTGAGTTATTTGAGGCTCTAGCAAGGAGGAGGAATATAACTTCCAATTCAATCTCAAAGACTGAGTTACAAGAGTTTTGGGAACAGATCTCAGATCAAAGCTTTGATTCTAGGCTTCAAACCTTCTTTGATATGTAAGTCCTCTCTCTCTCTAGCCTATAACTCAATGCATATGAAATTGGGTTTTTTATTTTTTTTATTGACTTGAGATTTTGATGGGATTTTTGCATTAATATTCAGGGTTGATAAGAATGCTGATGGCAGAATCAATGGAGAAGAGGTCAAAGAGGTAAAAAAGATTTGTTCAATCTCTTTCTCTCTCTAAAAACAGTTTTTGAAAATTCTGCTTAATTTCTCTCTCTCAAAGTCTCTGAAAAATATGCAGAGTTTATGAGAGAAGGGTTCAGATTCCAATAAGTTTTCTCCAATTTTTTTGTACTTTTTCACAGATTATCACAATGAGTGCCTCAGCAAACAAGCTGTCCAAGATCCAAGAACGAGCCGAGGAGTACGCGGCCCTTATAATGGAGGAATTAGACCCTGATAGTCTTGGTTACATTGAGGTAAAAAAACACTAATCATACGCACAATTGTTTCTCTCTCTAGCTCCTCTCTCTCTATTGTTCCAACTTTTCTCACTCTAGCTCCTCTGTTTCTATATGTTACTTCTCTCTTCTCTCTCTATGTGGCAACTCTTTCTCACTCAAGAATGTCTCTTTCTCTCTCTATATGGCAACTCTTTCTCACTCTAGAATCTCTCTTTCTCTCTCTACTCTGCAGCTTTACAACTTGGAGATGCTTCTGTTGCAAGGGCCAAGCCAATCAGTGAAGGGGGTTCAACAAAGCCATAACCTTAGCCAAATGATAAGCCAAAAGCTGAAACCCACAAAGGAGAATAACCCAATTAGGAGGGGGTATCAAAGGGCGAAGTACTTTTTGGAGGACAATTGGAAAAGGGTGTGGGTTTTGATGCTCTGGATGTGTATAATGACTGGGCTTTTCACATGGAAATTCATTCAGTATAAGCATAGGGCTGTGTATGAAGTGATGGGGTATTGTGTATGCACTGCTAAGGGGGCAGCTGAGACTCTCAAGTTTAACATGGCCATAATTTTGTTTCCTGTTTGTCGAAATACAATTACTTGGCTGAGGGCCAGGACCAAGCTCGGTGTTGTGGTCCCATTTGATGATAATATCAACTTCCACAAGGTATCACCTCTCTCTCTCTCTCTCTACAATTTTGTTTCTTTAATTTCAGCTTTTGGGTTCTCTCTCTAACTTGTTGACCTTTTAGAGAGAGAGAGAACACATGTAATTTGAGCTCGTTCTATAGGATTCTCTCTCTAATTTTGGCGCTCTCTCTCTCTAAATTCTCAGGTAATTGCGGCTGGCATTGTGGTTGGAGTAGGATTACACGCTGGTGCTCACTTGACGTGTGATTTCCCACGCCTGCTCCATGCTACTCCTAAGGAGTACGAACCCATGAAACAATTCTTTGGACAAACTCAACCGCCCAACTATTGGTGGTTCGTTAAGGGAGTAGAGGGAGTAACGGGCGTCATAATGGTGGTCTTCATGACTATTGCATTTGTGTTGGCCACTCCATGGTTCAGGAGAAACAGGCTTAACCTCCCTACGCCTCTCAAGAAGCTCACCGGTTTCAATGCCTTTTGGTACTCCCACCACCTCTTTGTGATAGTCTATACCCTCTTCGTTGTCCATGGTATCTACCTCTACTTGAGCAAGGAATGGTACAAGAAAACAGTAAGCTCCCTATCTCTCTCGCTTTAAGTGGGTAAAAAGTTGGTTATGGGCGGGGCCACCCCCGGCTATTGCCCAGTCATTTTCTCTAAAGGGCTGGCCCAAGCTAGGTCCCGATCCTGACTGGGCTGAAGAAGCTGTGGCCAGGCGGAGGTTAGGCTTAATACACCTGAAGGGGTAAAAAAAAAAAAAACAGAGGGCCTGTGACCGGTCCAGGCCAGCACGTGCATGGCCTTGGCCCGGCTGGCCCTACCCTCAGGTTGTGGTGGCTCAGCCCGTGCCCGCCCCACGGTCTACAATATGTCATCTGGCCTCATTTTACCGTACCGGGCCGGGCCATCAGAGCGTCGCTGGACCGTACGGCCTGTTGTTACCGGTCCTAGCATAAGTTGCGGTTTAATCGAAATTTAAGTTCTGTCTGGGACGAAATTGACTAATATTTACCCGAATTTTTGGTGGATGTAGACGTGGATGTACCTGGCGGTCCCCGTTTTGTTGTACGCATGTGAAAGGCTTGTACGGGCTTTCAGATCAAGCTCTCAGCCAGTGAAAATCCTCAAGGTAAAAAGAAACGAAATATCAACCGAAATTTTATCAGGATATTCTATTTAAAAACGAAAGTTTCACCGAAATTCCGGCGAGGGACTCATCCGGTTGGTTTGGTTATAGGTTGCTGTTTATCCTGGAAATGTGTTGGCTCTACACATGTCAAAGCCACAAGGGTTCAAGTACAGGAGTGGGCAATACTTGCTTGTCAATTGTGCAGCTGTTTCGCCATTTGAATGGTACGAGATTTTGACGTTTTATAATGTAAATTTAGTCACAATTATTATGGAGTCTAAAAGCCAATTTTATTGCTTTGGATTTGAGAAGAAAATGATATTACCTAAAAATAGCTTTAAAATGTTAATATTACAAAGGGAATCAATTTTGAAGGAATTGATAGTTAAAATGTAAAATTAAAGCTTTGGATAGTGATTTTGGATATTTTAATTTTAATTCTATATATTTTTATTCATGTTTGAATGATTGAAAAGAAAAATAATTTGTATATTTGTTTACATAGATTAATAGAAAATTGTTTCATAATACAGAAAAAACATTTTAAAGTCCTAGCAATTATATTATAAATTCCCAACAAAAACAGGGGACTAAAAAAGACAGCCACTGTAATATCCTGATAATTCTCCCCAATGATAGTATCCAAATAATGATTATTGTCTCTAGACTAAACAATTTGATTATATTATAAAAATATTTATCTAAGCTTATAATTTAATGGCAAATGGTTTGTATTAAACAGGCACCCATTCTCAATCACGTCAGCACCAGGTGACGATTACCTCAGTGTTCATATCCGAACCTTGGGTGATTGGACAGGCCAACTCAAAGCTGTTTTCTCAGAGGTAAATGTTCTAATTTATGCATTTTTAAATTTAAATGTTTTCTTAATCTTTTGGATTGTTTAATTTATAAATGATTGCTTTGAAATTTAAAATGCAAAACATTTTTACGTGTCACTGCACATGAATAAATTATGGGGCGACCTAAAGGGTAAGAATATCAGCTGTTTGTCAGGCCAATGGTCTTCTATCCAGTCATCTGATCGAAATCAAACAGCTAAATATCTCTAAATATGTATGAATAATTAATTATACTGTGTGTGGGGGATATACAGAAAACGATTGCATGGAGACTTAGAATTCTAAATTAATTATCACTATTATGAATTATTTTTAGCCAAAACTTGTAATTTTATTGATGTTGCGAATTGTGATATATATAGGTATGCCAGCCTTCAACTGGTGGGAAAAGTGGTTTGTTGAGAGCGGATTACATGCAAGAGGAAGGCAACCCAAGGTATTATGCTTTCTTCATGAGATTGATTGGAGCTTTGATTTCTTCTCATTGCATTAATGTAAGTCAAAATTTCGGCTAATATCCTTCGAAATTTTACCGAAATTCAACCTGGAAAACGGGTAACAAGCCGACATTTTGGGTCAAGATTTCGGCCTCCTGTCGTCTAAGGCTGCTTCAAGGATTTTTTCCGTTGAATTTTTCATTGTCCAAAGTGACATTTAATTAAATTTTCCTTCTGAAATTTTTTATCAACGGTTTTTAGAAACTTGGGTTTCTGTTTCTGAAAAGAATAATGTCATTCCACAAGGAACCATTATTTATTTATTTATTTTTGAAAGCTCTATAAAAAGCCATTCTCTCACACTATTTAAATACAATAGTTTCTCTTTGGGTTGGTGAACTAGGATCCGGATTTAATTAACTAGCATTATAGCTTTGCTTTTCTAAGGAGTTTTAGAGGTCCACTGCCCGGAAATAATGGAAGAGAGAGAGAGAGAGAGCTATGGAAGAGAGAGAAAGAGAACCATGGAAGAGAGAGAGAGAGTGTGTTCATATGTTTGTTGCTGGTTCGTATTTAGTTTTATATTTTTCTTTGGATAGTAAACTAGGATTTATAATTGATTTAAGTGTAAATAGAACTTTATTTTTCTTGGGGGTTTTAGAGGTCCACTTAATAATAGAAGAGAGAGAGAGAGAGAGAGAGGCAGGCTATTGTGTGTGTGTGTACTCATTTTTTCTTTTTGGGTAAATATTGTGGGTGTACTCTCGAGTGCGGAAATACGTCCATTGCATGTAATAAATCATGTAGAGAGGGAGAGGGAGGTGTCATGGATTAGAGAGAGAGTAGCAAACAAAAATCTTCTCTCTAGGTGTCATTGTCTAGAGAGAGAGAGCAACAAACAAAAATCTTGCAAAACTCATCTCTCTTCAAGCGGCTTCTAGAGAGAGAAGCACTATTAAGAATGTAGTTTACTTTTCATCGCATGTGCTAAGCATGGAGAGAGAGAGAAACAAAAATCCAACAGAGCTTCCTCTCACTAAACAGCTTGTAACAGAACTCTCTGAACGGCTTCTAACATAACTTCATCATATTCTCTCTCTAAACAGCTTCCCAAGGGTGCTGATCGACGGCCCCTACGGCGCCCCGTCGCAGGATTACAAGAAATACGACGTGGTCCTCCTGGTTGGCCTGGGCATCGGCGCCACCCCCTGCGTGAGCATTGTGAAAGACATCATGAACAACATCAGGGCGAGCGAGGAGGAGGAGAGAGAGGAGAAGGACCTAGAGAGAGGAGGTGCCCTCCGGACCACTGCCACCCCGACGAAGAAGAAGTTCAAGACCCAGAGGGCCTACTTTTACTGGGTCACCAGGGAGCAGGGCTCGTTCGAGTGGTTCAAGGGGGTGATGAACGAGGTGGCAGAAGCGGACCAGAATGGGGTCATTGAGTTCCACAACTACTGCACCAGCGTCTACGAGGAGGGGGACGCCAGGTCGGCTCTGATCGCCATGTTGCAGAGCTTGCACCACGCCAAGAGTGGGGTGGACATAGTTTCAGGGACCAGGGTGAAGACCCACTTTGCTCGGCCAAACTGGAGGGCCCAGTTCAAGAGGATTGCCATCAATCACCGTGAGAAGCGTGTTGGTGAGTCTCATCATAACTTTCTCTCTTTGCCAATTTCTCAAACCACAATACTTGGACAGGTTGGACTGCTGAATCGTGCTCGATTAATAAAAAAAACAAGTTGGATCTAGTATTTGACCTGTTTGGTTGGTCGAACGATTTGGTTTAGATTGGTGTTAGAATTTTTTTAATATATTTTATATTTTAAATTAGGGAAAAATTTATATAGAATTGCAACCTTAAATTGTAGAATCACACGTGCACTTCAACAATCTATTGGAAAAGCTGTTTTAGTGTTGAAAAACCCTCTAATTGATCATAAAAATGTATAAATATTTAAAAAAAAAAAACGTTTTTAAGTCTAAAAATTAGTGCATCTTACCATTAAATTATCTAGACAGTCTAATTTTAAGATTTTTATATGTTTATAAATCTTTTTTAGTTTAAAATTTTTTAATTAGATATAAAAGTAGTTTTTAAGATAATCTTAAAAAAAAAATTTATAACAAAATTACATATTTTTATCTGGAGGTAGGCCTTAATTGATTGTTTTAAAGTTGCAACTTTATAAAAACCGCACCCTTTAAAATATTATTATTATTTATTTTATATTTTTTAGAAAGCTTTTCAAGTCAATACGACATCGCAACCGGTAGCTCGTCTGATCCTCATAATTGTACCCCACTGTTTCTTTAAGGAACCCTCTCCTCTCCCACTTCCTCTCTCTCAAAGGAACCGTCACAATCTTTTTTTTCTTTCTTTCCAAAAGAGACTCGCTTTTGTCATTCTCTCTCTCTATCTCTTAAGGGTTCCTATCCGACTCTCTCTCAATCTCTCTCTAATGTCCGTCTCTCTCCGAGTTGATTCGCCATGCCTTACTTTTTTTTCTCTTTTTTTCCATCTCTCTCCATCTTTAATGATGGGACGTGTCATCTCTCTCTCATCTCCTTGCCATTTGAAAACCCTTTTCTATATATGGCTGGAGTCTTTCTCGATCTTTTTTATGGGTTTCTCTCTTATTTCAGTGAAGGTATGAAATTTGATAAAGTAGAGTGACTTATCATAGTTTATATGGTCACCCCAATTAATTAGAAAAAAAAAAATTCATGATGAGATTAAATCCTATTTCTAATATTTTCTCTCGATCCGTCTCTGAACCCCACGCCTCATAATCCATCGGTTGATTGCACTCCTCTCTCTAGCCCTCTTTGCTTGAGGTGGGCCCTTTAGTTTCTCTCTCCTCTTTCTCTCTCTAGGTTGGCTAACATGAATACACTCTTTTCGTACCCGTCTTTGAACGACTCAAAACCAACTTCATTTTTTCAAAACTCACCAAACCTTGTCCATCTCCCCGTCCCCGATTCATGAATACTTACTTGCCTTTTCACCTATTTTAACTTTGTTCATTTTCTCTCTCTAAGGCTTTAATCGCACTAACCTTTTTCCCATTTTTTCGGTCTAACCCCCACCATTTTTTCTCTCGATTGATTTATTCTAAACTATTTTCCCTCTCTCTCTCTAATGCTTTATTCTGACTGACTTTGTCTTTTCTCTCAATGCACAGGTGTATTCTACTGTGGTGCTCCGGCCTTGACAGGAGAGCTACGCCACCTCTCTCTAGAATTCTCGCGCAAAACCACCACGCGCTTCGACTTCCACAAAGAGAACTTCTAGAAGGCCCTTTCTCTCTCCTTGTATGTATTATATTTGAGATCAAATCACATATTCCACATTCTTTTTTTTCATTTTTGGTTCTATAGTCTAGAAAGAGAAAGTGTGAACAAGCAAAGTGGCCTTGAAAATGAACCAAGGAGCGCGTGGGCCCACCTCCTCCTAATCTCAACAAACCTACCCTTAGTGATGGATGATATCACGATGGTCTAAAGAATGCAAGCTAGCTGGCCTCCATCTCTCTCATCCAACTTTTTCTAGAGAGAGAAAGTGGGGTCCCAAAGTTTGAAAATAGAGCCAAGTCCGAGGTGGTGGGATGAGCACCGAGTCGTTGCGTGTGATATCAGCAAGGTGGGCATAGGTTTGGGTCTTTTGCATCCACATATTTGGGATTTGCTTTAATAATTCTTTTTAGGGAGAGATAAAGATTTTTAGAGAGAGAAACCACGATTTTTGTTGGGTCAAAGTAATTAGTGAGTAAATAAGGAAAGTGGGTTGGCGTCGAAAAAGGATGTCCTTTCTTTTGTATTTCTATGTAGTTGGTGTGAGATATAAATATGATGTAGTGCTACGTCTGTGATTAAATTTGTTCCAAAATTAATGCAAGGTTTCCATATACCTTTGTACTACAAAAAAAACATGTATGTGATAGTTGTTTCCTTTATTAATGGGGATGTGACTTGGGTGTGAACCTATTGAAAGCTATATAACAAGCATTATTCCAAAGTGTTTTGAAAACATATCGGATTGTTTGGTTCGAATTGGAATTGGTGGGTAACTGTCTGAGTCGAGTAACTTTTAGAATTTCCTTGGTGGATTGGATCTGAGTGGCTAGTACCGATCGGTTCGAAAAGCGACAAGTTCACCCCATAAATCCACTTCTTTAAACACTATCAATATGAACTTTAAGGAAACATTGAAAGAGGAAATTGAATGAACTGAACTAAAAAAATTGACCCGAGAAGCCCACTGGAAAGTGGTTTCATTGCTGGAAACCCTTTAGATGGTTTGCAGACCCGCGGACCTATGGAAACTTAAAATGGACTGCCAAAAAAATGTGTGACAGGATAGAATTTATTTTAGGGATTCGTAATTTTTTAATTGAGAAACTATATAATGAGACCATTTATATTCGGTGCAAGGTGGTCACAATTAATCTTAACTATTGAATGTGAAATTGGGTCGCTGTATTTATTTTATTGATCGAGTTCAAAGTTTAAAATAAATTTTTTCAAACTTTGCAACATATCCAAACTATCAAATTTCACATCGGATAGTTGTAAGTAATTGTGATTTTCCAGTACTAAAGGTAACCAGTCTCATTGTATAAAATCCATATTTATCTTATTTTTTTCTAGAATTGTTGAGATGGAGATGATGGATTTACAAATTTCATTGTGACGAACCTACATTTTCCCAAGAGATTTGAGGTGTGCCTTCATAAATTAGCCTGAACTTTATCAAATTATCTTTAAGAGACGAACAATTTAGCATTTTAACCATATTTTTTATTTAACTTCAAAATACCAATATAAAAACATATGCCCCATAATTGGAAAAGTGTCAAATGGGTAAAATATTAAATACTCTATCTCTAATAGGTATTATGATAAAGGATGATTTCCCTAAATTAGCGACTCTACTAAATACTTTCCCTATAAAAGAAGCATAATTGAATGAAATGAAATCAAAATCGACGTATGGAAACTAAAGAGATTCAAAAGAACAGGGAAGCCATACAATAAATGGGTAGGTGAGCAAGGAAAAGAAGAGGATCATAGCATGTTCTCCTCGGAGCACACTGTACAATTACTTCCTCAGGCAAAAGATTTGGGAATATTTTCTCAATCTTAAATTTTGAGAACTACTATGGAATCACAAAATTTAAGTTAAAAAACAATCAACTTTCAGTTCTTAAGTACTTAGACTTGACCGTTTAAAACATTTTTTCAATATTGGCAAAAGAGGTGACGTGCAAAAAGTTTGTGGTCCTGAATATACACCTAGACTTATACCAGAGGAATGATTGTAAAGATATTCTCCACTGGAGCATATAATCTTTTGATATGAAAGAAACTAAAGAACGAAAAAAGAACAATTTTTGGACCAGCGAGCCTCAGTTTCTAGGGTCCTCAAACTTTATAAAGCTTACTTTAGGGTATATTTATTAAAGGGAATCGTTCTTTGGAACCCCACCCATATATATATATATATATATATATATATATATAGTATGTGTGGTCCTTGATTTCAGCCGTTAGATCTGAGTATATGGCTGAGATGGCTTGAGTCATAATACCACAAGCTGGCTCGTAACCGTCAGATCTTGATCGGATGGCTCAGAGTTTTTTATTTTTCATTTTTATTCTATAAATCATTTTAAAACAAAATTTGGGGCTTGTATATATCTGACAAGGGCACACATGATAATTTTTTTAAAAAAAAAATTTCTAGTGATAAAGAATTACCAGAATACCCTTGAAAATTTAAGCACTATTTTTGTTATTTATTTTTATAAGAAATTTTTTTTTTTCAGGTTCGTCCAAATTTTGTGATGGGATGTCCAAAATTTCATCCAAAAAGATATTGTAGAAAAAAAATAAAAAATAAAATATTGTTTGACGTAACATTGTGGTATAAACAATCATAACCGTCGATTCAGATCGAACCGTTAAAAGTGAGATCACATAAGACTTATATGTTGTTGGGATCACATAAAAAGTTCCCCATCTTTAAAAACACCATGTCAGAGAAAAGGAAATGTGTTTGGTGAGGCTGCCAACTGACCTTTATCTACGGCCCCCCTTCAAAATTCATCTTTAAGATGAATTTTTTATCCAAAAAGGATTTGTTAACCTCAACTATCATTGAGATTATGAATTTAGAATTTTTATTTCCTTAAGAATAAAAATTATTATTTTTAATATATTTTTCCACTGCCCATTTTGAGGTATTGTGGGAGCACAATTGTTTGATGTCCATCTCTAAGACGGACGCCTGATGCATGAGGAGACTCACCAAAAGCATGTCCTAATAGAAATTTTCGATTTGACCTTATTAAAAAATGGAAAATAGGAACTGAAAATTAGTTATAGATTCCTTTTTATTGGCTTCCTGGTAAATTTGAAATGTTCATTGGACAAGAGGAAATGTTGCAAATTTTGAAATCCTCGAGCCTTCAAAAAAACTGGGAAAAAAAGGAACGAGAAGATGTTATAGTAGAGAGACAAAAAATTTCAATAAAAGCACATAATAATGAGCATTCTTAAACATAAACTAAGAGCAAGAAAAGGAACATGCACATGAATCAGTAAGGGGTTTCATTACATGTAACATAACATGTGATGTTGAATATGCCCATTTCTATGGGTAATTTACTTGAAGAACTCACTAATCCATGTTTCGAGAAGCTCTCTATTTATTTATTTTTTGAGTAATTCAGTGGAGAAGACTGGCCCACCAGTTTTTTGAAATAGTTTAGGAGGTAGCTTTTTTGAAGGTGTTAATGGGGCGGTGTCAGTAAAAATGAAAACTACAACGTGGTGACTAGCAGAAACTCAGTGTTGTATTATATACTACTCGCTTCATTAAGTCCCAACGAAGTGCATTAATGGGTAAACAAGATTAATGTAAGATGGTACACTACGAATTTTGTATGTTTTTATCAAGCAATCCTCAAGAGACACTATTTAGCATTTCACTTCCTTTTTTTTCTTTGGGTAAAAACTTTCTCTATGGACTAGCCAAGATCAGTAATAGGTTAGAAAGCCTCCATCAAAGCAAAACTATTTTCGAGGAAAACTACCTATAATGAGATATTTCTTGTTTCCGAGTACTAAGTTTTCACTCGAAAAACTCTAGTAGATATTGACAATTCGGAGCCAAATATCTCAAGACATTGTCATTTTCAAATACTCATATCTCATGAGTGTTTAGTTTTAATAAGATATTTGGTAACTTTTACTACAATATCTCGAAATATGAGTCACCACAAGTTAAATTAGTGTTTTCGAGTGCCAATATCTTATTAAATCACTGTAAAAATATTCTTCGAGAATACCAGTATCTCATGGTGTTTAGGGTATGATATCGGTATTCAAAGAAGCCAATATCTCACAGGTAATTTATCTCAAAACTACTTTTATTTTGATGGAGATAATAAATCAGAATTCTTCCATCTATCAATATGTGACCCTTTAGGATGTGTACTTGATACATTCCTTGTATGAAATTTTGCTAAAAGGATAAAGAAACCAGATGAAATATTAAAAGGTGAGGTTTGTGTAAGGTATCAATCTTATACTATTGAAGTAAGGTGTACCTCAAAACTATGCCAAAAATACAGTTTCCGTGCTGTAAAGCCTTACGATAATACGAAAATATATTGTTGCCCGCAATTGTGAAGTTTCAAATTCCAAAAATGGTGACAATCAAGCAGATCTGTAAACACTTGAAAATCTTGAAAGTGGATCGTCCAGATAATACATTCGAAGATGAACTATTTTTAGTACTAATAAGCTCCTTTTTTTAATGTCTATGGATCTCGAGGTCGAGATGATCGGCTTGAGGGATTTCCAAGATACGAATAACCTTTTCTAGTGGGTTTATAGGTGCACCTTACTTGTATAGTTTATGGTTGACACTTTCTATAAACTTTTTTCAATATTAAATAATGAATAGCCGAATGTAGTTTAATTAAACTTTACATACAAGAATTGTTGGGGTCATTACGGTAAAAGGTTCGGGTAGCCAGTGTAAGAACGCGGCTTCGAGTCTGGTTTCGAGTATTGAGAGAGGCCACTTTGTGCATTAAAAATAAAAAATTATGACCGTTTCCATCTCACTCCTCTGGAGACGCTGCCTAATTATGACTCTTGTACAATAATCAAAAGTTATGACCGTTTCCATCTCACCCCTCCGGAGAGGCTGCCTAGTTGTCACCCTTGTACAAAAAATTGTATACGGCGCTATGAATTGGAAGACAGGATGAAAATAGCTTCAGTTTTTTATGAAGCAGTGAGGACCACACTCAACAAAAGGAAAACATAGACATTAAGTGGCCATGCTATCATTTCAGATGTGACAGGGATGCCATGCTTGTCTAATGGATGGATTAAATAAAGGCCAGGGCAGATCTACTGTGAAGATTGTCCAATACTGGTAGCTTTGTTGCTATGTGAGATTTTGAAGATAAGCATAGTTTTTTTATTAGGGTTTTTCATAATGTTAGGGGAACTACAATTGTTACACTTCTGACCTCATATATAAAATGTGAAGTAGGTGATGCTGGTGGGGACTATTTGAACCTGTAATGATGAAGAATATCTTTTCTTGAGATTTTTTTTTCCATTTCCTGCACAAAATGCTAGATTATGGGACAAAGTCACTGGTACTCTACTCTTTATTTTTTTGATAAATTAAGATTGCTTTAGTTGGTAATATCAGAAAAAATTTATATAAGGGGTTAACTTTGTACAATTGAAATAAGGCGCACCTCATAAAACAATCGGAAAAAGTTGTTTCGATGCTAAAAAGAAATCCACAAATTAATCTTCTCATCCTCGACACATATGGAATGAAAAAAGATTTCAAGCCATCAAAATAGTTTATCATCTTAACCCTTTATTTTAAAAGAAAAATTATGGCTTAAAGATATGTTCGATCTGCATCATTTTTTAGAGCTTAAATTTGATAATTAAAAGTGGCAATAGATTTTCATGCCATCGTAAACCGTATCTTTCAGGATAGTATTGATGTGCGCCTTACTTCAATAATTTAAAATTCAGAACTTATACGATCACATTTCTATAAACCAATTTGGATCGTACAAAACATATCGCGTGCAGTGGGAGCACATTGTACACTTATTCCCTCAAACACAAAATGGTTTTATTTCTCGATTTTGAACCCTGATTTAATGCACCTTACACCATTATAAAATGATCGATTTATTTAAAAATATGAGTATTTATTACCATATATCCAGATCATGGCTTTGTACTCACTATTCCACCACAAGCATGGTCTAAAACCGAGATACCCAATTTGAGAACTGATATTTCAAACTCGACTCCATCATTGCCCTTGAAGATGCCACTCACAACCCAAAGGGCTTGGTTTCCTAAATGAGTTCTTGTCAGTGTTGAGCTTCAAGGTTTACTCGTCTTGACATCCACTCCAGCACATGGAACATTTTAACAGGTTACCATGAAAAAATTTGATAATGGTGATTAGTAGTGTGATTTTGGCAGTTCTGAATTTCTAAGAATGAAGATGCCTCAACCAAGAAAGAGAAATGGGAAAAATGGCATGAAATTATTTTTGGCGAAGGGCCCAAGGATGGAGCATGCAAAGATAAGCTGTCTGCTTCGAAAATCTATAACCAAATCCCCCAAGCCATCATATACAAAGTCGGATAGCTGGGATGTGTCATTTTTCTGTCCAAGTGTCCTTGGGCACTAAGATTTGTCAATGGCATTACCCCAGCTGCCCAATTTAACACTATGTTATAGGTGATTGCGATCTTTTATTACAAAATTTAAATGATTTCATTTTTATACTTTTCCTTTTCCTAATCGCTTACTCCCCGAATCCTTACAAAAGATTTTGCAAACCAGACCTTTTGCCACCATACACCAATAGACCAAAGGATCTTTGAAAATAGAAGAGCACCCTATTGTCCATTTTTGATATAAACGGTGGAGAGTAATTTTAGTGAGGTGATTATGCCTTGAGGAGTGTTCCAAAAATCAAACCAGCCTCAGAAACCGGTCAACAACAGGTCCGAGTAACTAATATTTTTAAAATTAATATTTTTAAAAATCAATTTGAGCTCAAGGGTATTTTTAAAATTATTTAAAAAATATGAAAAAAATATAAAAATAAGTATTCATGTCCAAAACACTTTTCAATCTTTGCCAAATTGATAAAAAACATTAATAAACACATTACAAACAAATTCCTTATATTTTGGGATTTTTTATATTTTTTTTTTTCTAAAATACCTGACCGGACCATAAAAAATGCACCTGCTACCCAATTCTAGTTTGACCGGCCGGTTTTGAGTTGAACTGGCCAAGTATACGCACACGGGCCTTGAGTTCTATTCCTATCGGAGATCCATTCCCACTGAGCTACCTAAAAAAAACCACAAGGAATGGATAGTGGTAAGCGTTTCCCTGATTTTAACACCAAGTTGCAAATTTCCTTCAGGTTATAATGATTTATGGAGTCCCTCAGTTCCTGTTATTGTTTCTGTTTGTGCATTTGTTTAGGATTTGCATATAAATGCCAGTGTCAAACACTGTGGTACGGAGCAGAAGAATGCATCAAATAGTACAACTCACTGAATTTAGGAGCAATTTCCATTAATCTATGTAGCATAGACCTATCTTACGCTTATATGACTTGTATATATGACTTTATGAAGATGATCTCATCCTCGAAATGGAAATGAAGTTGCCAAAATATGCCTCACCAATATAGACAGTGTGCCCTACATTGTAATATGCCTCTTTTGCTGAAGCCTTCGGGGTTTACATCCAAACTGAAGTGAAGCAAATCACTCTTCATATATTTCTATATATCGGTATTAATTTTGATAACACCACACATTTTCAAAATTTTGTGAAAAATACCTCTATAATTTTTAAAATTCCATAATACTGTATCAACTATAGTTGAGTCTTGGAAAATGTACCTTAAATATTAATATATTTCAAAAGTTGCCTAATATATGTTGGATATAGTAATATCCAAAATCATCCACATACAAAAATCTCATATTATATGATTGATAAGTTTGTATCCATTGTAGTCCAACTTGATTAGGACTCTTGATTATATCTTAAGTTTGAGATATATGCAATGTCTATGGGAAGTTTTATATATCTATTTGGTATGATACTTCTAATTTTATATATGAAGAATGAGATAGGAAAGAACATGCGTGCTCTATTTGGGTCACCATATGGGAAATATAACTACCTCTAGAGAGATACGCATAGCTTCCTATATATGAAAGGCAAGGCTTTCATATTGAACGAAGTGAACATTTTATAGAGAAAAGCATTATGATGGTGCCTCATGCAGATTGAGAGTTGGTTTGATATAGACAAGCGGTTCCATATAGATTTTGAGTGGTTTCCGCTTTTAGTGAGAGAAACTCTCGGTTGCTCTCAAGGTTTTCTTCTGGGATAGTGATTTAGCTATAGAATAGAGATATGAGATCGGCTGGTGATATCAATTAAGAGAGCTGGTTCGAATATTTTGCTTGTTGAGTTTTGTCAAGGGTAATAGATGTTACTCTATGTCTCAAAATCTATGATATAACGTTCACTACTACCGTGAATTTTAGTTTGTCATTGCCTGTGGATGTAGTCCTTTGCGTGAATCACGCAAACCTGTGTGTTTTCTATTGTATGCGTTCAATGCTTTACTTCTCATATTATAGTTCGTACTCTTGTTAAATTTATTTTTAGCATATTATATACACAATCCTTATGGGATTCAACTTCTAGAGTATATAATTTCCGCATATAAGAGGATTATGAAGTACTAACAATATCCCTATTTTTCACTCTTAAGAAAATACTAGGCTGCCCCCAACGACAGGGCAAAAGCACTTCCCTTTTCCCAGCCAATAAGAATAGCTCTCTAAAGCATCGCATCACATTGACATATATCAGTTACGCCATGTGGTGTAAAGTAGTGTTTAACTTTCATGAAATTTGGTGTCTTCTCATAACTTAAAAGGCAAAATGAAACTAATGGTATTTCTTTTTTTGGTTGAAAATGAAGCCAATGGTGCTTTACTTTAGCATGAGACGGATGCTACTTTATATGGACAAAGGCATCAATGACAAGTTTTAAGAAAATCTGGTCAAGTCTTGGTCCCAGTTCAAATGCGATTTCATAAGTACCATTTTTGAGATAACATGGAGTCGATCCCAATGGATAGCATTCAAATCCGGCGTTTTAAACCTCATACTCTCCTCAACTACCCCTGGCGGGTCAGCTTGGTGTGTCTCTAGCAGGATTGGCAATGAGTCGGATTGGGTCTGGGTCCGACCGGACCCGGACCTGGACCTGAGTAAAAACTTTACATATCGTTGTATTTAAATATATTTCATATATTGGGATCCAAAAAATATTATCGGATCCGACCCGTCGGGTCCACTTTTTGGATACATACCCAAACCCAGATAGGGTCTACCCCTCAGGTCCGAGTCCATTGCCACCCCTAGTCCAAGTTTGCTTAGCGAGTCCAATCCTCCAAACTCGTACTTTTTGAAGAATATTTGTAGATCTCTTGAAGACTTATTAGGCCTAGATCAATCTTAAACTTGACTGAAATCAAACAAGAGTCGTCAGTCATTTACTGATTAAACTGGCAAGATGCCAATCCCCAGTAACTCAAGAAGTCTGGACTCTTTGAATATTTGAGCACTATTAAAATCTATAGCATAAGCCAAGAAGTTGTAGGGTTTTTTAGAACCCCTTGGCTTGCTGAACAAAGAATCTCAAATACCAGGATCCCACCCAAGATCATGTACTCAATTGGTCAAATACTAATTAGATGAATACAACTATAAATCGAGTATGAGAAATAACGCAAACATAAAAAGCACACCACAACAACACACGATTTACGAGGTTCACCCCGTTGGGCTACATCCATGGCCTCGGCAACTAGAAATCCACTATCACAATGAAAATTACAGTTTTAGGTTACAAGAGATAATACATATATCTAAACATCGGTAAAAGACCATCACCGATCTACCCTTTTAAACCCTCTCTCCCTACTGAGCAACACTGTCGATCAACATTATCTTTTCCACCGCAATACCGCTACTGAAAAGATAACATTGAGAGCAACATGGAGATTTTCTCTCTCTAAAAGTAAAAGTTAACCAACCCAAAATTCATGGGAATACCGCCTCTCTCTCGGAGGCTATGTTTCTCTCTCTTGGAGACACATCTACATATTGGATATCCATCTCATAACCCTAAAGGGATGACCGTTAAAATATGGGTATTATGTTCTCCTTCACTCTCTTATAAAGATATTACTTTCTTCCTTCTATAATACCCTTGATTTTTAGAAGAAAATATGAGTGTAGTAATTTGAGTATCACCAAACTCAACAGAGATCGAACCCTTAGGCTCAAATTAATATAAATGTTAGTGATTTACTAATCAATTATTTTCAAATTTATGCACTTTTTGTAATGTTTAGCTGTTTATTTAACATCTTAAAATAGCATCACTAAAACCAACTCCAATGAACGAAATCTGTAAAATTTCTTTACTTATAATAGGTGGGAAAGGAAGATTCTTAAAGGGAAAAGTTTATATAAGGCGTTAAATTTATGCTGCTGAAGTAAGGTGCACCTCAAAAATCATCTTTGGAAAACCCTCTAACTGATCATCTTGATCTCGAGATATATTGATATGAAGAAAAAAATAATTTTCAATTCTATAAATAATGCATCTTGTAACAAGTTATCTTGGACCATCTGTTTTTAAGATTATTATGTATTTGTAGATCTATTCAATATGTACTATTTTTTCAAATCTTATATTTCATAACTAAAGATGAAAATAGATTTTCAATCCATCATAAAATTTTCGACATTAAAACTACACCTCTGGAAAAATTTAGAGGTGTGCCTTATATTTATAGTACAAAGAGGGTACCTCATAGAAGCCTTACCCTATTTTAATGGATTATGTTTCGGATCTCTTACTTTCATGGTAAAACAATTTTGGAAATAAAAATTTGGAATTAGCAACTGGAATAAATTAAGAAGGTGACATGCAACTGGTATTCTTTCTGACTTCTCAAACACGTAAACCATGTTCCCATCTGGGATCCACATTAGAGTCACTAGAAAATGGGGTTAGCACTGAGCAAGGTGGCCCACCAGCCTAGTAAATCTTGGGCTGGGCCACAAATTGGAACCTGAAGGTCAAGCTACAATGTCCCGAGGGTAGGGCTAGGCCGAGCTACAGCCAAGACCATGGGGGGCCGGCCTGACTTGACCCTATCTAGCCCTTTGTTTCCTTTTTTCTTTATTTTATTTTTCCCTTCAAGGGTATTAGGCTTGGGCCAAGCCACGGCTTCTCCAACCTAGTCAAGCCAGCCTTTAAAGATTTGAGCTGGCCTTGTGCAAAGAGTATTCCCAAGAAATAAAAAGTGGATTTGAGTTTTTAAATATTTAGATATTACCATCTAAAATTTAAATGGAAAGTATATAATGAGATCATTTATCTTTGGTACAAAGTGGTCACAATTAATCTTGACCATCGAATGTGAAATTTGGTAGCTGCATTTATTTCATTGACCAAGCTCAAAGTTCAAACGAATTTTTCTTAAACTCTTTGACATACCTAAGCTATCTGATTTCACATCAGATAGTTTTAAATAATTGTGACTTCTTTATACTAAAGGTAAATGCTATCATCGTCTACAATCCCAAAATTAAATAATCGTTATTCAGATGATTGACCTTGACTTTTGTAAGCATTTATAAATTGTGTATGAAAATTCTTTTTCTTATAGGTAGTGGCCTAATTGAGAATATTAAATCCGCAAGTTTTGGGCTCTCTCAAGTTGCCTTAGGTCTGAGGGAGCAAGTCTCTTGTGCTCCCACGGAAGCATAGAATCTTTTGACGTGTGTTAAACAATGGAAGAATACAGTCACCTTTATTGAGAGACTTTTTAGCCCAAACAATTTAAATATTTTATTAGGTGTAACGATAAAATTATTGCATATAAATCAGGGTTCTTGAAACACATTGCTTAATGCTCTATAATGGTAAAAAATGGTAAAATACACCCTTTGTTTATCAGCTACATGAGTATTATCCTCTGAAAATTGGCTGCTAACGGGCCAGGCAAGACCTAGCCCGCCGCTGGCCCAATTGTTCTGGTGTGGCTTGTCCTGACTCAATTTTTTTTCTTGTTGTGCAAGGATTAGACCAACTTTTTTATTTCTTTTTTTGAATTTTAATATTGGATTTTATGAGACTGGAATTTTAAGTGACATGTTGTAGTACATGCCCCCTTGACCACCTCTGCCTAGGAACATGTTCTCATTGAACATTATATCTTTTAGGCTTCAGCGCAGCCCAAAAATTGAAACTGGGCTGGTCAAGGACTAACATGAGCCTTTTTTGGTAACGTGTGTGTTTGTGTTTGGGGGCTACGGCTGTCTAGATTTCACCCCAAATATGATCCGGGTCGAGCATGCTTGGCCCATAACTGCTCCGTGGGCCCTTCAGTGTGTGGAAACCCGGCCGATTGCCAACCACATCAACAATGGAGATTTATCCAGTCTCAATACTTATATGCAATAAAAGCTAGGTTAAGTAAATGTCAATGCACTTCATTTTTTTTATATGCGATGTGTAACATTTCCTACAAAACAATTGATGCGTTTACAAAGAAGTTGCATAATTATGAAACACAATGTGTTGGATTTATGTAGCTTTTAAAGCTTTATGAGAGCTTGTATGAGCATTGTATATAGTGAAACATAAATTCAGTAGGAGTACGATCATCTTGTGGATCATACTAGACAAATGTAATTTGCCGATATTTGGACATGGCTTGACGTGCTAGGCCAACCGAGTTAGAAAACCCAATGTACATGGGTATAGAGAACAAACCGATGAGAGTTTAATGGGTTAGCCCTTTATGAGGTCGGAGTATGCTCGGATGAGAGCCGAGGGACTGTGTGACCCTTGTGTGTAATGAATAGTCTATAAAGACATGACTAAAACATCATCCCTGTATTATCACACAGCATATATATAGATAGTCATACTGAGATAGTAATCCACCTTGAAGGGCGAAACGTGCACATATGTGAGATATTACCCTTATACACTATAGAGTCATGGTTGAATCATAGTTTGACGGATCATAGTTTGTCTTTAGGGGAGAACCTGAAATCCACATACTAGCATTACGTCCCCTAGCTCATTAATTGACTTTAACGGTCCAATCATGAGCTCCTGAAGTGGATTGTGGGTTATGGGAACTACTGGGTCAATTTGAGAAAGATAGTGTGGATTATGGTCCACAATTGAACGTGGAGTGCTCCTATGCATTGATTAAATCTTAGACCTATTCAAATCCAATTCCCATCAAAATTAATTTAATTTAATTAATTTTATGTTATTTTATTTTTAGAATGTTTAATTGATTTTTTATGAATCTTCTGATATTTAAATTTTTGTTATTTGGATTTATAAATCAAGAGAAATTCATTTCTAAAGTTTTAAATAAACTAAGAGATTTGAAAAATCTAAAAATCAATTTTTGTTGTTTCTAAAATATGTGGAACCCTTCATAGTTATTGGAGGCCTATTTAAATCACATGGGACAATTTGGTGGGACCTATGAGTGGCCACCAAAGGGTGGCACACCCATAGGGGAATGCATTTTCTTGCTAAATATTGTGAGAGACATTTCATGCTAGCTGGCTTTCTTTCTAAGGAGAGAAGCCTACTTGCAATAAAGGAATGAAATTTGTGGTTTTAAAAAATTTTGAAAATCAAGAAGGTTTGATTTAGAAATAAGAAATGAATATTTACTATTAGAGAAAGTAAAGAAATATTTTCCTTATTTAACTTATTTGATAGAAATATGTTTAGGAATGGGTGGACAAGGTTCTAACACATTCTTTAATATCTTGATGGTAGATCTAGGGAATGGATGACTCACATCTCTCAACCTACAAGTCTCCTTAAATCAACAGTCAAGATTTACTCCTACGATTTTATGGCAAACCCTAATGCATGAAAAATCTATAAAATTGATCATTCTCCTCCATTGTTTTTGCACCTCTTACTTACTCACTCTTCTATCTCTAAAATAGGATCTCTCTCTAGCCTCTCTAAGGGCACGCCCCACATAGTTTACTTTCTCTCTCTCTCCAAGAAACCTAAAAGGCCATGCCCCACCTTAGCCTGCCTCTCTTTCTCTCTCACAAACTATCCTAAAGGGGGCACGCCCAAGTTAGGTTAGGTTGAGCTTGAATCTCTCTCATGGGTCCTAAATCAAGCTAGGTTTTAGTTATGTGATTTTGTGGGCAGCAAATGGATCATCCCTAGCTAGTAGTTTTCTTGATTTCTTCTCTCTTTTCTTGATTTCTATCCCTCATAAGAATCAAGCAAAGGGGCTTGAATTAGGCCTAAGCATTGATGCTTTAGGTGGGTGGTTCTAGATTAGGATCCATATGCATTATTTGGGTTTTATTATAAAAAGGAGAAATCAAAAGACCCATCAAAGATCCCGAATCGGAAGGATGAGACTCAACGTAGGGTGTACTAAGCCCGGTTGAGCTAATCTCCGGCATCCTCTATTGTTTCTTCTATATTTATTTATTATATCTTTTATTTTCAAGCATAGGTTGTGTCTTTTCTTTATTAATGAAAAGTGTGGTTTTGAATGGCTTCAAGTTCTTGAGATCCTATTATATTATTTCCTTTTACTTTATTTGAAGTTGTTATATTGTAAAATGACTTCTTGTGAGTGAACTAGACCGTGAAGAAAAGAAAAGAATTGAAAAAGAAGAAAAAAAATATATTATATACTCCGGCTAAATCGCATGTGTCCTTCTTTCAAGCGTAATTTCATAAATTATCTATCACCCTAAATTTTGTCAAGTATTTTTTAGAAAAGTAATTAGCAAATGTAACCACAGTTTTTTAAAATTTGTAGACAGACTTGCCCAAGCCATATCGAACCTAGAAATGCCCCAAGTTCACCTTTTTCATTTTAACAGACTCGGCCGAGTTCGACTGGATGAGTCGAGGTCGGGGCCCTTGTGGATCCCAATCTGAGTTCTGGCTCTTAAATGCTGCATTACTGAACCTAATTATATCCATAATCTATCTCCTTGACAAAGCAAATTTAGATAACCATGTCGCAATTGAACTTTACAACACGTTTACAGTTAAGTTTTAGTTGAGATTCAAGTATAACAGCGATGATCATGATTCTTGAGTGTCTAACCAACACTCTCTTTTATTGGGCTGAATTTATCATGGCCCCAGCCCGGCCCGGGCCTTAGGCCACATTTTGTGGCCTAGGCCCTAGTTTTTTAGAGCTAGGTCAGGCAGCCACCCGGCCCATTGCCACCCCTAGTGCCACTTAATAGTGAGGCCTCCATCTACATATAACGTTCTCGATCCTGGATAGAACTTGAGGACACCCAATATTTAATTGAGGACACCCAATATTCAGACCTCGGATTCTTTTGGCGGTACTTTTAACTAGTCCTCACCAACTTCAAGTCAACAATAGTAGATTACATAACCATGGGCGAGTCAATAGGATCCATATACTCCTAGAAGACTCTCTTAAGAGTACAACTCTGAGAATACTTGAGCAAGTGTATTCTTTGACTTAATTGTATCCACAATAAAGGCATCCAATTCCCCAAAAATAGTGCAGGCCTCTCTACATGCGTTTGAATCACAATGCTGCACAATAAAAATACTTTTTGGAAACTCTTAACTCGAAAACGAGTTGTTGCAGTAGATGTGCTTGCAAGTAGTGTGAGAGCTCGAAGTGAGTGCGAAATTGAGATTTAAACTAAGGATGGCATCCCGGCATTAAGTATTAAGTTAAATTCTAACCCCATATGATATTGTTCTCAGAGTGGTTAAGATCTGATTCAGCTTTTCCTTATTTTGGATTCTTTAGCACTTTGCTCTAACTATGAATCATCACTTTCAGTGACTTTAGACAGCAGGTGAGACCTAAGGAGGGTATAATGGAGACTTTCAGTTTATAACACTTGTTGGTAACAAAGTTTCAGAGATTCTTAACCACAGAAGATATAACTCCTGTAGGAGATTGACCACAAATAGTCGACAGCACCGCAAGTTTTCACTATTTTATGGAAACGACCGTTTGATGCAAAAAGCTCAAGTTTGCTACTTTTCGACAGACGATTTTGAGTCTGCACATTTGGCCTCAGACAAGCCTGTAACCTAGGAACAATAACAGTGGAACTATATACAAGGTTGCCCTTCTCTCTTTGGAGCTTGTTTAGACCCATAACTAGTCTTCATGGGCAGATTTATTGATTGAATAACAGGAAAAGGAAAAGGATGTACAGTATAACACCTTTTATATTTGGTAGAAAAAGGTCACAATTACTCGACGCCATTATATAAGAAATCGGGCAACTTGAGATTTTCTATTGACCATGTCCAAAATCCAAAAAAATATTTAACCGCGCTTTGTGCAAGGAACCAACGCAACCCCAACTGTCCCAATTCACATCCAAGGGCCAAGGTTCATCATGAACATTTTCTAAAAAATATAGCTCTTTTGTTATAAAATCCCAAAGAGGGAAAGATACCAAAACTACCCCTAACTTTACTTCAAAAATCCCAAACATATATATTGTCTTATTTCATGGGATTGTATACTACGAAACCATTTATTTTTCGTACAAGGATGCCACATACCTTTTCAGTCATTAGATATGAAATTCAATATATGAAAGTATCACGACATTCAAAAAATTTTGTTTTGGACTTTGTACCTAAACAATAATACTCTTTCAACCACCCGAATTCAAATTTAACGGTTAATAACGATTGTGACTTCTTTGTATCAAAAGCAAATAGTCTTGTATACATTTCCTATTTTTATATGTATTTTCTCACCAAACTTTGTATTGTGAAAGAGGCACAAAAAAATCCAATATAACATATCATCAAAGTGCTATGGGCTGCTAATGAGCCTTTTCTTTTCCATTTGAATGTTTGGTGAGCCTGCAGGGTCGTACGATCCAATTGATTTCCAGATGATTTATGTCCCAAGCACATCTCAAATTTCTATAAATCCATTTCCATCTTGAATTTGGAGATCCAAGGCAATGTTGTTCTAATAATTTTTAACAAATTAAAATAAAAAATGTTAAAAAAATATAAAGTAAACCATTCTTATGGCTTAACTTTTTTTTATCCGGACAAGTTTATGATGTTGATCTAGATGATAGAACTGCAAAATTCTATTAAGATATCCATCTCTTAAATAAATTTTGGGAGGGTGAACTCCTAGCAATAAGTAGGGGTGGTAATGGACCCGATCAAACACAGGGCCCAACAGGTAAAACCGACCTTGGGTTTGGATACGGATCCAAATTTTAAAACGGGTCCGGGCACAGGTCAAAGTTCGGGTCTAGCCGAACCCAACCCCGACCCAACCCGTTGCACCCCCTAGCAAAAAGAGCGTGTAAGGACGGACGTAGACCCTACCTAGTATAGTATGATACACTGCTTCAGGAACATGTAAGACTTAAAAGAGAGAGAGAGAGAGAGAGTAAGCATACTTAGGTATGATGGGTTTTCTCAACATAATAAACTGCGCATAGTCAACAACTGTGGCGAGCTATAAACATTCATTGAAAATGGTTTCATAGGGCTGATGCCCTATTAAAATTAGTAAAGCCGCACCTCATAACTCTATAAAAAATTATAATTCTGAAAGCCTTCACATCCATCATCCCGACTGGAATTTATGGTTGTGAAAAAAAAGGTCGGATTTTTTTAGTTTCTAATTTCTTTTTGGTGTTGAAAATTGATTTTAAGGTAAAGTGTACCTTCAAATTTTATCATGGTATATAATTTTGATGTAAAATGTTCTTAAGATTATCTTAAAATCTATTTTTATATCTAATTATAAAATTTTAAATTCACAAAATGGTTAAAATCAAGTAGATCTTGAAAATAGACGGTGTGAATAATATGTTGTAAAATGCACTATTTCTGAGACTTAAAATCTATGTATTTTTCATGGTTATACATCTCGATGTCGGGATGATCAATCAAAGGGTTTTTCAATATTAAAACTACCTTTTCCGATGAATTTTTAGGTGCATCCGTAGCTCTATATTATAAGGTTGCAACCTTATATAAACTTTTTCCTTAAATTTCATCGTGTTTGGGAATTTATTTTAGAGCCATCATGGAGATTTCAAATGCCCAAAGTACTTTCCATATAAGCATTCGAGGTGAGGCTTTACTTTGTTTTCGTAAAGCCCAAGCATTATAGAAACTGCATCCTTTATTAAATATTGCAAATTAGGAATCGTAATTATGGACAGAATGAAAAATACATGAAGTATATGAATATTAAGCTCAACTAGTTCAGTGTAAAAATAGTATTCCTTAAACAAATAAAAAAAGAATAAAGAAACTAAAAAGTCCAAATAGCTTTAATAAAGTATATAAGACATGGATTTAAAAAAAAAAAGAAAAGCCCATTCATAGATAGAGATATTTTAAAGTACACGATTTAACATGTAGAAATGAGTCACATCTTAAAAATCTATTTTTGAAATGGATTTTTGGACTTAATTTTTAAGGACATGTAATCTCTGATAAGGAGATCATGAATACGAAAAATAAATAAATTTTAAAAATTAAAAATAATAATTCTAATAAAAAAACAATTGAACCGTTAGTTTCAATTGATTTTGAATAGACCAACTATTTTCGTCCATCTTTAAGATGGAGGCTTTATACCTATATCGTAAACATGCAGTCCAGCCTGCATCAAACAATTCTCCTATCTAAAAGCATATAAAAAAAGAAAATCTAAAAATTGGCATATGGCAAAAACAGCTTACCAATCTTTGCCAATAAGCTCTAAATTATATATTAAAGCTTTATAAATAGATCCAATATTTTTATATATAAGTCTTAGAATTTTCTTTTGGTATTTTAATACCCTGAGTTCACTCGGACTTGACCAAGTCTCGAAACGTTGATACAGGGATAGTTGTACAGATAGAACGTATGTGGCAAGAACACACACATGAGAGAAAAAATGACAATTTTTTTTGGACGCCATTGGAAAGTTTTCCGGAGAGGCGCATGTGTGAAAGAGATCGTAATTCCTTATATTCTTGATGCTTGCATTTTAATGAGGAAAAATTAGAGTTTGTTGCCTCATGGATATAAGCAATTGCCGAATGATGTAAATTTCTATGTTATTTTTTTAAAAAATTTACACTTTCTTTCCTTTTTTGAGTAATTTACGTACGGACAAAAAAAAAAAAAAAAAATGAAATGAACCAATCTTAGGCAAAAATTACACGGTCGACTGGCACATTGTTTTTTATTTTTTTCAAAATTGCCTTTCGTTTTTTTTTTTTTTTTTCAAAATTCCCCATGCTCTTTTCTTCCACAAAAAAAAAAAAAACAAAAAGTGGTCTAAAGGTAGGGACCTCGGACTGTACTTTGTTTCTTTTTTGTGGAAGAAAAGAGTAGTATGAGGATGAGGACCTTGCTCTCTAGGCTGAGCCAGGTGCGCCCTATTCAATAAAAAACCAAAAAAAAAAAATGAAAAAGCAGGTAAACCGACCTTTTATGTAATTTTTTCCCAAAATTATCGTATTTCATATTTTCTTTCTTTCTTTTTTTTTTTGTGTCCATACGTGAATTACTCTTCTTTTTTAAGTATTTTTCTATACACTTTCTTCTATTTTATTTGTCACAAACTTGAATTTTATCATGCGCATAGAAAACCCATGGCCAATGTGTCGGTGCGCATTGAGGTATGATATAATTCACTCCTACTCCATCTACTTTTAAGGCTTTGGACAAAACAGATTTGTCGTGATACTTGGGACATCCACCCTATTTCACACGATGAATCCTCATTTAATTGATTAGTATATCTCACCAACCTCAGAGACTGAGGATCTCTCTCTTCTCTGTAACGTGAACAGGTAAATGAAAAGGTACAACATAGATCTAAGCAAACGATAAAAAGGAAAACTAGGCTAAAAGGCAAAATACAGCAAGTAAAAGAATCAAAGCAATATAGTGGCTTCAGCTAAGTGACCCTTTCATCCATAATCATCCTCCACTTCTAAGGGGTAGATTTCCGACAACACATTGGCTGTCTGCCTCTATGATTATTTTGTAATGTTTTTATTTTAAAAAATAGTCGACCTCAAGTAGTTGAGAAAAAGCTCTGAAAATGATGTTTTTCTCCGAAAAATCTTTAAAGCACCCAGTATGGGAGGACTGTTGGGAAGATTGTAAAATCTCTAGAGCACCCAGTATGGGAGGACTGTTGGGAAGATTGTTGAAAGAGCATGTGAAATGCAATGAGTGAGTTGAAAGTTCCCATCACTTGGCTTTTTGCAGGTGATATTCTTGTTTAGTAGGACCACAAGATTAATGGCACTCAAGAAGGGGGCAAGAAAAGGTCGAGTCATGAATACTAACACCTTCCCTCCCTCTCTCTCTCTCTCTCTCTCTCTCTCTCTCTCTATCAAACGATGGATCCATCCTTATGTAATGTCATCCAATAACAAGTTTAATAATGAGACACATGAATCCTCGACCCCAACAATACGCTCCCAACCAACAACCCTTTCTCTTTTTCACCCTCAGAGAGAGAGAGAGATTAACACACTTTTAATAGAGAGAGAGACACAGCACACTTTTAAGGGGGTAGAGAGAGAATTGACACTCTTTTTAGGAGGACAGAGAGAGATTGTCACCCTTTTAAAGGGAGGAGAGAGAGAGATTAACACTCCTGTAAGGGGGAGAGAGGGAATTAACACTCTTTATAGGGAGGAGAGAGAGATTAACACTATTTTCAGAGAGAGAGAGAGAGAGAGATTAACACTATTTTCAGAGAGAGAGAGAGAGAGAGAGAGAGAGATTAACACTCTTTTAAGGGGGAGAGAGTGAAAGTAATACTCTTAGTGGAGGGGAGAGAGATGTTGATACTATTTTTTTTAATGGGGGGAGAGGGAGAGAGACCGCCACTCTTTTGGAGGATGAGGGTGTACCACAATGTAATGGACTATGGGATTGGTGATGTATACGACATCCGCTGTCCGTTCCTATTGATGAAGGGTAGGAGATCAATTCTTCCGTTCGTGTGGGCCCTACTCTGTTAGTCTTGGACCAAAACTGTGGTCAAGTTGGTCACTGAGAATGCTAAAAATCCAAAGAAAAAGCAACAAAGACAAGGGCACAAGACAGCATGATCAGAAAAGAAAAAAGAAATGAGAATATCAAATTTTGTGGGGTTTCGATGCATATAATTGTACTCATTGCCAAGACCATCAACAATTTTGTCACCGTGTTTCCAAAAAGGTACAAGATGATCAACTCTAAGAAATATTTATCTAAGCTGAAACTACAACAAAATTATTTCATGCACCTATGGTAGAATACTATCCATTTATTCCGTCGGGTAAAACCTGATTTATGAGACTTTTTCTGATCTCAAATTCTAGGGACCTAATAATACTAACCCCATTACTAAAAATTTCAAATTGCGCTCTCTATACACTTTGTGGATGAGATCTATGTGCTAGACAACTCAAAATCCTTCTTCTTCTTTTTTTAAAAAATAATCATTTAGTGGTTCATTGATGGTTCCAAAATTTTCAGATTCTAAAATTATTATTTTTAATATTTTCATATCAAAAAATTCATCCCAAGTTTTGTGCTGAAGAGAGTAAACTTATACTATGCTCCTGTGGTACCATAGTATACACAGTCAAACACATGAAGATCTTGTAAACTGTCCCAAACCTTGATGTAACCCCAAATAAATATTTCAAATGCTAACAATATATACCCCCAATTTAAGTCAGTGTTTTAGAAGCTTGATCGATGGGACAGATCATTCATCCACAGCTTAGTGTTAGATCGCGGGTCAGCAATTCTAATTGGATCTTGATCAGTCTGAGTTGGTGAACCAAAAAATACTAAAAATAGATAAAATAAAATTAAAGTTAACATAAGCATTTATGGGATGAGAATTTAAAGGACATAAGAACACATAAGACAAGCTTAAAAAAATACAAAATTTAAAAGGGGGTTTTCAAGGGGTAATAGAGCTGGGACCCATGTTGTCTCAAAATCGATTAGGTGTTGAACCGATTCCTATCTAAATGGCAATCCGGAAAAAAAATCACCAGGTTTTAAACATTGGTTTAAGCCATTGCGGCCATAAGAAAGGCCCCATGTCCATATAATTCAAGACATGGCAGCACACATGGATGATATGGTCCGTTGAATTATGATATACTTCCCTGTGCAAGAGAGAGAGAGAGAGGAAGTTTATTATAGCTTTATGATATAATAAAGCTATAATAAACAGACTGTTGAGCACCTCTTCAAGAGAGAGAGAGAGAGAGAATTTTGCTTTGTTGAGCACCTTTTCAAAGAGGTTTTGATTAGGCACAGCGGGGATAGCATTTTGCCATCTACTTTTACAAACTTGTGTTTCTTTTTCCTTATTCTCGTACGTGACCAAAACAGGTACCATACATCAATCATATCGCAATGTCTCTAGGAGATCAGGTTAATGTCCACCGCAAAAGCTAAAGAGAAAGATCCAAGCTTCTTCTTCTTGTATTCATTTTCTGTCAAACCGAAAGGAACAAGTACTTGAAGTAGCTCCCTTCCTAAAACAAGAAGAAGATAATGAAATTACCTCACCCTTGCTCCATTTCCCAGTCAGTCCAAGAAAATCAACTCTAATTTGTAATCTCTCTGTCTAATAACCTAGTTCTTCTCCCTCGAAAACTCTTTGTCCTAGTTCAGTACAATCCTTGCCTCTCTCAATAAGTTCACTATAGTGTGTTGTTACCATTCGCAACTATTCCAACTCATGACCATGTATATCTTCATAGATATTTTGAAATTAAATAAAGGGGTTGGGTAGAATGTGAAACACTTTATCTCTTTTCAATATTTATATGGGTTATGTTACGGTGCTCATACTATAGAGTAATCTATCATTGTACTCAATAATTTTGGACACTTTTATATCATTGTTTTGAGCATCGATCATTTTTGTAATAAAAGTACTTTTGGTCATTAGGATAAGTGTGATGTCATCCACATAATATCGGACGTCACCTACATGGCGTATGGCCTCGCCCACATGAAGCACACTAGTAGCAATTAATGTTCATGTGGATGATGTCCCCTATGTGGATATATATATATATATATATATATATATATATATATATATATATATATATATATATATATATATATATATATAAGAGGAAAAGAAGTAGAGCATCTCAGACTAGACCTTTTTTATGATAGTCCTACCCTTTCATTCCTCACCACCTTTCCGGTACCTTCTCTTATATCTTATATCTTAGTAGGCATGTGCATGTTTGCTCCACACAGTTTTCACTACAATTGAAAAAACTGTCATTAACGCCTTCGAAACATCAACTCCACTGGGTCCAGTTCTGCTCTCTATATCTATATAAAGCAAGGGGTCCCGTCTAGTTCAAGTTCAAGTTTCTTTAGCCTCGTGTTTTTCTATCTTTTGTTTTAACGTAACATGAGTTGATTGTTCCGCTAGTCGACATGACACTCGCCACATTCAGCTACAACCTGGATAAGTAATATGTCTTGTGCATACCGGTTGAGCAGACATCAATATATATATATATATATATATATATATAAGATTATGTCAACTCATGGGCTGATGGAATAATGTAAGTGCAATGGTTCACATTAAATTTGAGCCAATCTAACGATCACGACTATATTTTGTATTTCATCATCATCATAATTGTCAAAGCATGTTCCCAATTAAATAAAGAGATGTATTTGAATTTTAATAATTTTTATACTACTTAGTAAAGAGATGTTATATTCTCCTTCCAACATAGCGCAAGCAACCTTTTAGAGTGCATGGTTTCTTTTAGACTCCGGGCTATAAATTTTTATAACCTCTCTTGTAGAGTACGTACTTTGGACGTGTTTAGCCTCTCTCTCTTTCTCTCTCTCTCTTTCTAGTCCTCTCACCCCCCGCTCAGGGCAACATCTCTCTCCCTCTCCACTCTCCCCATATTATGCGTGTGTTCCATCTCTCTTTCTCTCAATCAATTTCTAGCAAGCGCTCTACTGCAGTCAAAGAAATCCTCCATTTATCATTCTAGGTTGGTGTTTCACGCCCCATTGTCGTGAGTTGAGGAACAAGCCACGGCTTCATTCTTATCCTTTTTCTGTCTCTCTCTCGGTGTCAGAAAAAATTGAACCAGACCCGAAAACCGGCCAACGGCTGAGTAACTCAAAAATAGGCCCTGTTCACCCGATTGAGCAGGTCTCGGACCAAAAAGTGTTAAAAAAATTAGAAAATACATAAACAATTTTTAAAAATATGAAAAATATATTTAAAATATAATTAAACAAAACATATCCAAATGAAACTGAAAAGTAGTGTAAAATAGATTTTAAAAAATCAATTTGAATTTATTTTAAAAATAATCCAAAAAAAAAAAAATGTAAAAATAAGTATCCAGGGCCAAAACACATTCCAATCTCGACCAACATGATAAAAAAACATTCAAAGACTCATTACAAACGAATTTCTTATTTTCTAGGATTTTATATATACATTATTTTTTAAAAACATTTATTGAAAAATTTTTAAAATAACCTACTGGACCACCTAAACCTACCCATTCTGAGTTGGACCTGCCGATTTTTGAAACTGTCCTCTTTATGGTTTTAAAGCCGTAGCAAAATTAGGTTCCCTTCTTATTGGACCACATGGATCAAACAAAGAGCAGAGGAGTTAAGAGATATGTGCACTGTGAACATCATTTGGACAACGTGGTGCCTTGCAAGATGAATTTGCTCTAAATATAAGAACACACACATTATTCATGTCTATGCCGACGGTTTCTTGAGGAGGAGTGAGACTGAAAGAGACAAATTTTGAGGTAAACTTGTGCACTAACGCTAGAGAGAGAGATATACCGACGTTTTTAGAGTATATGAATTGTTACCTAATGCTATAGAGAGAAACTAGATTTTCAGGAGACTTATTACCCTAATGCTAAAAATTGAGATTTTTAGATGACAATTACTTGATGAGAGAGCAATGTAAATTTTGGAGAGCATTTGATAGTTGTTAAAAACACCAGGTAGCAAGTCGGTGACAATGTAACCTTGTCAAGAATGAAAAAAGAAAAGGAGGAAGAAGAAGAAGTTGGTGACAATGTGAGACACAAGAAAAATAGCTCTAACACAAAGCAACAGGCAAAGTTGTTATATCTTTTATAATTATATCGACGAGCAAAGTTGATCAATAATTTCAGACTATGTTGATAGACAAAACTAACCATTGGTTTCAATATGCTGCTTAAGCTTCACATGGTAAATATCTATCCAGAGCTAAAAACACATAAATATCTTATATAACCACAAACCTAACCCCAAAGAAGATAGATACATATATCCAAACTACCCCTCTAAACCCCTCATAAAAAAAATTTATCAAGCTAGGGCTACCAATTAGATGGGAAGGACTTGTGCACCGGGCAGATCAACCTTATCTAGATCCAATTTATTTCCAATTCGACCTGGTGGGTCGGGTCAAGATCCAAAAGTGTGGTCTAGATAGTCCGGTTGCAGCGTATTCTACATATTTTTAAATTATAAAATCATATCTCTTTTTAACATATCATTTTTTATTCTTTTTATATTTCAACACGGACCTGATCCAACGTATTTATAATATATCATTTTTTATTCTTTTTATATTTCAACACGGGCCTGACCCAACACATTTAGAACCATAGTTGGGGCCCCAAACACACCAAAATGACTGAACACCAAACCATACAATTAGGACATGGAGCAACGGCCCTCAAAATAATCATAGCATATAATATTGAATTAGTACCCAACTCCAATTAGTTGAAAAAAGATTTTGACGATGATAATGATGATATAATATTGACTTATTGATAGAATTCAATATATAATTGGACACGGGAATAGCAACGATTAACTTAAAGCTCTTGTTGTATAGGTATATACGTGGGCTCCAACTTATATAGGTCGTGTTATATCATTATATACTTATACATGAGCTCCAACTTATATCATTTACTGGCTTTCCTCTGGGTACTTGAATTATCCATCAATAATGTATTCTAACAAGGGACAACTTAACACAAGGTGTCAAGATTGATCTGACATTGTAAAATCTTCCGGTTGATTATCTTGATTTTGAGATGTATAGATGTGGAAAAAAAAATAATGATTTCAAGTTTTCAAAATAGTGCATCTTGTTGTATACTATCCGAGCTATCCATTTTCACTATGTTTAAGTGTTTATAGATCTCCTCGATCTATTCTATTTTTAGAGCTTTAAACTTCACTATTAGCAACGAAAACAATGTTTTTGGCCATCACAAAATTTTTCAGCGTCAAAACTGCATCTTTTAGCATAATTTAGATATACGCCTTATTTAGATTATTTAAGGATGACGCCTCATACAAACCACACGCAATAATAATCCTTTAACTATGAATTGCTACTATTCGAGCTTTTGAAAATTTCCCTTTAGTTTTGCATCTCTCTTTGTGGCTCCTAATAATCCTTTTTAGTCAATTTCTAACTTGACCGGTTAAGAATGTGATGCAGATAAATTCCCACGTCTATGCTTTCTTCTTGTCAATTGGCTTTTTTTGTCTCTCTTTCTAAAATGCGATTGTTTTTGCTGGTTATTGGCGCCCAATAAATTTCAACTACGTCAAAATGATCTTAGCCATCCATGTCGTATTCAAATTTCTCCTTTATAGGTGACAAAAACCAGCTCTCCCAAGGAATAATGGGCAGCAAGTGAAAGAACTTTTTGCAAAGTGCCAAACGCGTACTGCAGATAAACATAAGAAGAGAGAGAAAGAGGTGGTAAAGATGGAAGAATACAATAAAGGTGGGGAAGAGAGAGAGAAGGTTGGGAAAGATGGGAGAATATAATGAGATGTGTGTGTGTGAGAGAAAGAGGTGGGAAAGAGGGAAGAATATAATGAAGGTGAGAAAGACATTTTTGTGTCAAGATTGGAAAGCAGATTCGATTGGCAAAAGAACTCAAAAGTAGAGAGAGAGAGAGGGTAAGGAGTTGAATCCACGGTATCATATTCAAACTTGTGTTTTTGGTTTTTGCTTTGAAATGTTATTTGGGACATGTAACTTTTGAAAAGCCTAAGAAGATTTAGAGAGAGAGAGAGAGAGGGAGGGGTACCGTGTGTTGGGGGTTGATGGTACAATTTGATGTGGGTAAAAATCTTTGGAAACACAACAGAAAGGCAATGCATTTACAGAGAGAAGTTCACATGGTTGCTTCTTTGTGTTCTCAAAAGGTGGGAAAGAGAAAAGTGGGGTAGAACCATCTCTTTTGAAAGAAAAAGAGAAGGCAAAAAGAAACACATAATGGAAGAGGGAAGTGAAACGAATCTTCTCATGAAACACAATGTCTTCTAAATTTTTTTTATTCTTAAGTCACGAAAAATTAGGTTAAAAAATTACACAATAAACCTAGTTAGTCTTGTCTCAGTTTCCTTAGGTGAGAGAGGGTGCGAAAAACTCGGCAATCATAACCATATATTTGGGATTAGGGCTGGAGATGGGCTTGACTTCGCAGAATCTTGCCCCGGTCTAAGATCGTCAGACCTCGACCTAATTTTTCAATTTATGGGCCTAGACCCAGGCAAGGGAATACACACATGTATACCCACACACAAGCGCATGATAAAGGTTATATAAAGTATCAACCATGTACTATTGAAGTAAGGTGCACCTTAAACACCCATTACAAAAGTTTGTTACAATGTTATCATCTCAAAGTCGAGACATATGGATATAAAAAAAAAGAGATTTCAAGTAGTGAAAATAGGGCATCGGGTAATGTATTATCCAAACTGTCCATTATCAAAATTTTGAATTCTTTATAGGTCTTTTCAATTTGTATCATTTTTGGAGCTTTAAATTTCAAAATAAAGATGATAACATATTTTTGTAGTTTTAAGTTGTGTCTTACTTCAATAGTATAAGGTCGATACCTTATACAAACATCACCATATATATTATATAAGGTTCCCTATCAATGAGAGTAGTGGAAGTCGCCACCCCAACCACCATTCCCTGGACCCGATTCATAAATGTTAAGTTGCATGATCTATACTTTTAAAATTGTTAAAGTGTATTTTCTAGAAAGTATATTAGTTTTAATGTTATTTTATCATGGGTGATGTAGTAAAGTTGCATTTGTAAGTTTGTGTAGTAGCAAGTTGTAAAACTATTAGATGGTTACTAGTTATTATTACAAGTGAGTAGTTATTGTAGGAAATATGGTTATAAAAACCTCTATTTAAAAAGAGGTGTGTGGTAAAAAAATTGGGGCTACATGTTTTAAGGTTAATCTTGGGTGTCAAGATTGTAATGCCGTTATGTACCCCGAGGTCACATGTGTCAAGGTCAATATTGCGTGTTGAGATAATAATGCCTTTGTGTATCTTTTTTTTTATTTAATGAAGTTTTTCTTCCACTTCGTCTTGGTTCTTCTTCTTCTTTGTATTTGCTTATGAGTCTTGGGCTAGTGTGGCATAGTCACACTAATTGAGAAGCAGATTGTTCCGGTGTTGTGGTATCTGTCTTTCTCTCTATATATTATCCATTTTATTTGGAAAGTGTAGATTTGACACAATCTTAAGTGACATGTTACTTTCTGACTTTGTTTCAAGAGCAGTGATTTAAAACACGGATCGGTGCTTCGGATCGGGCACTTCAAAAACCCATCCTGATCGGTGAATCAGCCGACTCGGTTGGATTAAGCTCTAAAAAAATCCAACAAAATTATTAAAATTAATTGTTGTCTTTTATGAATCCAATAAAAAATGAGGGTACTCCATTGTTAACTTTCACTTTTTTCATCAATTTGTGAATATTGATATGTTTTTTCTCTGTATAAACTTATGTTACCTATTAAATTTACATCACAAATAAGAAAAATCATATAATTATCATGGATAAAATATATAATCATACATGGACTACTATAAAGAGTAGATTTAATCGATAAAAAATGGCCATCAAAATCTCAAATTGGCGGAAAGCCCTAATCCCCTAAAAATACCCAAATTATTACAAACTAACTAACTATAATCCAAATTTATTACAACCTAACTAACTATAATGTTATATGCTGAAATTAAAATTGTTGGTTTAAATTTTATAATTATTTTATTATACAAATAATAAAAAATCTAAAATATTTTGTAATACGATCTAACTTAAAATGTATTATTAAGAACTGTACGAAATATAATAAATTACATGATTTAGAATGCAAAAATTAATAAATAAAATAAAATTTTGGTTAGGAATTATTGTAATGCATACCAATTTTCGAAAAAACACTTTAATTTTTCAAATTTTTAATTTTTTAGATTTCTAGAATAAATATAGTAAAAGAGATTGTTAATAGAAAGAGAGTGATTTCAATTGGAATAATTTTATATTTTAAAAAATAGATTTATAGAATAAATTTAGTAAAAAATATTGTTAATAGAAAGAGACAGATTCAAAAAAAATAATTTTTTTTTAAAAAAAAATTATTTTCTGCTTATTTTTATTGTCAACAAAAATAAAATAAAAATTTAGTAAAAAAATTTGTTAATAGAACGAGAGAGATTTCAAAAAAAAAAATTAAAAAAAATATATATATTCTGCTTATTTTTATTGTCAATAAAAATAAAATGTGTCCAGGCAGAATCAAACTTGAGACGTGAAGGCTTTACATGGAAGTGATAACTACTTCGCCGTATCAACACAAGTGTAATTATCTTTTACATTAATAATACTTATTCAAATTCCGTTGTAATTTAATGCATCGTGGGAATTATGCCACATCCAACAGCGAGTTTTAGTTTCACTTCTATAAGTTGCTTTGTAAGTTATTTAAGGTTTGCGCCCGTGTGCCCGAGGTTGCCATCCACGCATGCCCGATGGTGACAGTGGTTTTTCACGTGTGAACCATAGAAAACCGATATTTTGCCACGTGTTAACTCGGTACATGACTCGCCATGTGACATCATACGGGCGAAAGTATGTGACTCGCCTTGTGACGTCATACACGTGTGAACCACTGAAAATCGATATTTTGCCACGTATTAACTCGTTATGTGACTCACCATGGAATATCGTAGAAAGCCGATATTTTGCCACGTGTTAACTCGTTATGTGACTCGCCATGTGACATCATACGGGCGAAAGTATGTGACTCGCCTTGTGACGTCATACACGTGTGAACCACAGAAAAATGATATTTTTCCACGTATTAACGCATTATTTGACTCGCCATGGAAAATCGATATTTTGCCACGTGTTAACTCGTTATGTGACTCGCCATGTGACATCATACGGGCGAAAGTATGTGACTCGCCATGTGACGTCATACGTGCGAAAGTATGTGACTCGCCATGTGATGTCATACGGGCGAAAGTATATGACTCGCCATGTGACGCCATACGGGCGAAAGTATATGACTCGCCATGTGACGTCATACGGGCAAAAGTATGTGACTCGCCATGTGATGTCATACGGGCGAAAGTATGTGACTCGCCATGTGACGTCATACGGGCGACTTTCACCTGTGTATAACGTTATACAAGCAATTCACTATGCAGAACCGGCCGATTCATTCAAGAACCGGACAGTTCTCGATTTTACACTGGAATCGACATGGGTTAACCGATTCCCGTGCCGACTCAAGCGAATCCGTTGTGACTCGCCGATATTTAAATCACTGTTCAAAAGACATATCAAATCTATTTCATCAAACTACAATGAATAGTATGAATATAGCGACTCTAACTCTGAAAATAAAATTGCCACCTCATATACTAGTCACGCCTATTTGGGTGGAATATTCATGGATTCACATATGAGAAACACATGGTTGGTCTTGACCACACCTAGACCAACCAGGATAGGTCCAAGTTGGACTTGGACATATTTGGGTCCATGTTTGTTGCATCTGGAATTGACCTATTGGGTTCTTTTTGGGTCGAGAGCTAGCCTCATGTCAAGTCCACCGAACAAGTTTAGCAACCCTATTTAAGCTAAAATAAAAGTTTATATAAGTTTGCAATCTTATTAAAGTTAGGTACAACTCAAAAATCCTATAGAGGGGAGTGTCCGAGCGTCAGAGAACATTCCAATTGATTATCTCAACCGTTTATTTTCAAGATTTTTAAGTGTTTACTAATCTACTCGATTTGTAGTTTTTTTTTTAACTTTAAATATTATAATTTGGGATGAAAATAGATTTTCAAGCCTTAATAAAATTTTCGACACCGAAATAACAAATCTAAACAAATTTTGGAAGTACACTTTACTTCAACAGTCTAATATGGCAACGCCATCATAAAATTTTCGACACCGAAATAACAAATCTGAAAAAATTTTAGAAGTACACCTTACATAATAAGGTGGCAACGCCAACATAAAACATCCGACACTGAAATAACAAAGATGAGCCAATTTTAGATGCACACTTCACTTCTACATTATAAGGTGGCAACCTTATACAAACTTCATCCATTTAGCTGAGAACATAGTTTATATGAATCTATGTAGAAATGAGTTTCCTCTTAAAAAAATCTATTTTTGAGATAGTCTTTTGACTCAATTATTATGGACGTATAATATCTAACATGGAGATCATGAATAAAAAAAAATAAGTGAATTTTTAATAATTAAAATAATAATTTTATGAAAAAACATCTCGACCGTTAGTTTCAACTGTTTTTAAATAAAGCAACCATTTGCATCCATCTTTAATATGGATGATTTATACCTTGGGTTTTGCAAGATATGCGCATAGAACAAATTTCCTTTACCTAACTTATTTGACATATCTAAAATCTAAATATTGTTTCATTTAATCCCATTGGTGTATGCATACGTGGTACTTAATACACCACGGGTACATCCCCCGTCACTTCTTAAACCTAATGATACGATCTTTAATCATGATGTGTCATTTCCACGATTCGCTACCAATGCCAAAAATTGCATGTACCATATATTATATGGGATGATATGGGGTTCACATAATGTACCTTAAAGGTGTTGCACCGGTTTTTTTCAATGGTTCAGATTGAATCTAGTTTTATTCAATAATTTAATAAAAATTTTGTATTTTATTTTTATTTTATATTTAAAAAATATTTTTAGTTAAAATCAAAGGTATATTTTTATTTTATATGTTATATAAAATAAAAAATAAAATAAAATAAAAACATTTTGAATTAAAGAATTGAACAAAATACCATTCCAATAATTTAAAAATATTTTATTCAACTTTTTTTCTTAATTTTTATTTAGTACACCATATAAAAGACCATGCATAACCCAAATTTTGATAAATATCTTTATAAATAAAAACTAAAATACAAACTCTTTTATAGGCATTACATATGCCATGTGTAATCTAAGCCATTGAAAGGGTACTCGTGTACCTTTCACATGACGTGAGTATACCATTAGTAATTGGTATTTCTATGTGGCGGTAAAGTAAAAATCGTTAGTTGTATTCAAACTAGATTCCAGAATTGTCCAAGTCTAACCAGGAACATCCTGTTGAGTAAAGCGACGATTCCAATTTTTCAAAAGCACCTGTATAATGTACCACGTTCCATTTGCATATGGTGTCCTTTCTCTTACTATACTCCAGACTTTGTAACTGGACCCCTCACTTAAGGTGGGAGACTGATGGTTCTATGCAGTGTTAGAAAATCTAGCTATTCAATCAAGAATCGCTTAAGAATTGATAGGTACCAAACTTGTTGGAGAAGAAATCAATTATAGAGAGGGCTGGACAAGTTCCAAGAAAGAATATGTATTGACCAAGTCCCCATCTAAAACCCCTATGTTCATATATTTTCTTTTTTCTTGTAACTTTTTTAATATTTTATAGGGTTCCACCTAGATCCTCCCCCCCATAAACCAACTTTTTCTTTGGTATCTTTATTTTATTTTATTTTTTTTATGATTATCAATATGGACCGATCTAGATCGATGACCTGGTGGTATGATACATATATGTAAGATGGACGATCTATCCCACCAATCTATATTTTCATACACTTAATTTATGCTCTCGCTTTAGCTTGTGACATAGGCACATTCTATGGTTTTAAATGGTGCCATTGTCTACAAAGAAATCATTTATGTTTTGGAAAAATATAGGATGGGATTATTTATCTTTAGTACAAGATAATCACAATTAATCTTGACCATTGAATGTAAAATTAGATGGCTTCATTTACTCCATTGACCAAGCTCAAACTTAAAAAAAAAAAAAAAAATTCTCAAACTTTATGATACACTCAAGCCATCAGATTTCACATCTGATGGTTGTACATAGTTGACCAGCTTATACAAAAGTAAATGTTTTTATTGTGTATATCTTTTATCTTTATTATATGGAGGTCATAGTTATTTCTCGACAGCATACACTTGATCAATGCTCTCGATTTAGCTTGTCACATATTGCATATGCTCTTTTATCTTTACACGTAACGGTGATAATCATTATTATCTTTTAAATTTAAAATTTATTGTTTATAAGCGTGTCATTCAATAGACAAACCCTTACAAAAATTATCAAACTCACCCCAAACCATTCAATTTGATGTCCGATTTAATCATAATAATTATAACATCTACGTACAAAAGATAAATAATCTCTTTGTAGACAATCTCATCATTCACACTCGTTAAATATCAAAGTGGGTTGCTTGAGTGAGCCACATGATTACCCTTTTCAAAATTAGAAGAACAAAAAGGATTGTGACCACAGGAAGAAAAGATAAAGGGTCCCTTAAACCATCCCTTCCTTTTATTAATAACTTTCTCTAGCGAATATACAGACAATAAAAAGTAAAAGCATGGGGGGAAAATGTTAGGCAACCTCAATTACTCTCAAAAGAATATCATATCTATAGAGAGAAGGAGAGAGAGGGAGAGGCCCATATGTGAAGAGAGAGAGAGAAGGAGAGAGAGGGAGAGGCCCATATGTGAAGAGAGAGAGAGACAGAGAGAGAGGGAGAGGCCCATATGCGAAGAGAGAGAGAGGCAGAAAGAGCAGGACAGGTGGTGATTGCTGACAAAGTTGGCAGATCCTTTATGGGCGAAGCAGCCCGCAAGAGTTGCTGACCATGTCCCCTCTCTCTCTCTCTCTCTCTTTCTTCACTTTCTCTCTCTAAACAAACAAAGAGACTCCTTGTTTCTTGCTGGTCACGCCCTGCTGTAAGCCCCACACTCATCAAAACCTCCACCTCACTTTTCAACCTTTTTCTTGTTTTTTCCTTGGGACTCTTATTCCATTACAAAATTCATTGATTTTTGCTCATATATATGATGGGAGTTCAGGTCCTGTAAAGTTTTGCTTTCAAAGTTGAGAGAAAAATAAGGAATAATCCTCTGGAATGACCAAATTACCCCACCCTATGTTGGCCCACTGTTTTTTCTCTCCATTTTAACATTATTCTTTGTAGGTAAAAATTTATATAAAATTGAGGCCCTAATCAATCAAATTAAGGCACACCTTAAAAATTCATTAGAAGAAGATATTTTGATGATGAAAAACTCTCAAATTCGACCTGAGATACATAGATTTTTATTAAAAAAAAAAAAAATAGACTTCAAATTTTAGAAATGGTGCATCTTATAATGCATTTGCTATATTGTAAATTTTCAAGTACTTATAGATCCGCTTGATCTGTACTTTTTTTAAGCTTTGAATTTTATAAGAAGGGGTGAAAAAAAATGTTTTGGCCATCACAGAGATTTTTGGCATTGAAACGACATCATTTGATATTGTTTGATGGCATGCTTTACTTTGATTGTTTAGGGCCTCACCTTTATACAAACCATACTCTTATTTATATTTTTATTATAAGGGAAATGCTACCTACCAATCCTCTTTGGGTTTGAAAAATCTCTAATCCAAATATGGAATCTCCTTCGGGACCAGATTTGTAAACCATTTTTGTATAGTTCGTTTGATAATTTAAGATATAAATCATCAAACAAAGATAGAAAAATGGCCCTATGAAACTTTATATTTCTTTGCTTTACTTTTTGTTTTCTAATTTTTCTATACCGTCAGATTTTGGCAATCCATATCAGTCTAAACAAAGACATTCCACCCGAACGCTGCTAGGAACCTTGGGGAAAATTTTCATGTAGAATTCTTCAATAAATAAGTTTTGAATCCGACATGTGATTTTTTTATCCATATTGGTTGGTGATTTATTGGTCCATATTTGTTTTTTTTTTTCGAACCTTATTACTAACAATCAATATTATCAAGATTCGGCCAACTATCATATGAGTGAGGGATTTTGTCCAATCAAATCGGTTTAACTGTCATTTATATACTAGTGGAATCGGATATTAAAAAAGAAAAACAAAATAAATTTTTTTTCTTGTAGTGGAGATTGCATTTGCGGCTCTCAATGTATAAAACATTTATTTTAAAAAAAGATGCAAATACGTGGTCCATCAAAAAATAATTGAAACTAATGGTTAAATGCTTCCTCAATAAAATTATTATTTTTAATTTTAAAAATTTATTTATTTATGATCTCCCGTATAATGAGATGGCATTGGGCATTTTAAAAATAGATTGTAAGGAAGTAACGGATAAAAACCGTATCCATTTTTTAATTTTTCCTTTTAATAATATTGAGGGATATTTTAGTCATGTGGAGAGTATCTGTCCTCTGACAGGGTGAAAGTATGGGCAGAGAGGTGATAATAGAGTCAGTTGTTGTTTGGAAGGGGGGGGGGGCCAAAATTTCTCTCTCTAGAGACCCCAAAAGGAGTAAAAAACAAGGAGCCCCCCTGCAATCGCCACCCGAAACGTCTATTTATTGCACTTTCTCTTTCTACACTGCTGTTTCTCTCTCTACCACACAGGCCGTATGTTTTGGGGCATGGGCGACGACAGAGTCATCGGTCCGTAACGACGAGGGTACTTTTGGAGGTTTCGGGTACTTTGGCGCCTTTCCAGTAAAAGGATGAGAGAGAGAGGGGAAAGTTTTTTAGAAAGAGAAAGAGGTTTGGGGTCCCACGTACTGGGTGCGGGTGCGGGTGCAGGTGCAGATGCAGGGGCAACAGTCACAGTCCATATCATGATCCCTCTGTCTCTCTCTCTCTCTATACCCCACCTTTGTCATTTTCTCTCTCTAACCACCGTGTCTTTTATTTCTGTGCAGCTTTTCGTGGGCGAAGCACGTTTTTCTGAGATGTGGGGATTTGACTATTTAGACTTCAACAAGTTAAAGTTTGTGTCATTGATTGATTTTTGTGTGGGGAATCGTGACGGCCTTTACGTTACCAGTTGCTATGCAACGGGTCCACTCTTTCTCTCTCTGCTGCTTTTTTATATGACGGGACGCATTCCTTTCTCTCTCTTCTTTCTCCCTCTATTCATTCCTGTTTTCGTGGCAGCGAGTTGCAAATTTCCAGACGAGACGGGGGTAAAACGTTGGCCCACCTCGTGACCCTCTTTACAATGCCCGCAATATGGCCCGAAATTCCCTTCTTTGACGAGAAGTTTAAAAGATGGCAAGGGGCCCTAATTATTGAGCTTTTGAACATTTGTCAAATTTGGTGAAAAACAAATTTAAATAAAAACTAACTTTTCCAATACAAACACCATGCAATGATCCAAATAGTAATTTTACGCGTAATCCTATCTGACTTAGGATATTGAAATTTACTTAAAACTTTTTCTTTTTTATGTTCATACCTGCCTTTTTGGAATTTTTTAGAACGAACTAAATTGCCAATATGTATGATCCTCAAATTATGAACATAAATACGTTGAGAATTAAATTATTTCATAAATTTTCAGATATTCAAAATATAAATATTTTAAATCAAGGTAATTTTTATTTTTTTAATTTTGAAAATCAAAAACCAAAACACCTAAATATTTATGTGTAATAGACTTTCCTAATTTCTCAAATTTTTAAAATCCAAAATTTATTTAGGCCACCGTCCAAGTTTTAAAATAGGATGAAATTTCTATAAGTCTCGGGCTCTATGACAACTAAATAGAGCCTTACAACCATGAAAATCTTCTTGATGGCTTTAAAATCAATTTCCAATACTGATAATAAAGTTTGAAACTTAAAAATCGTATGGATCTTGTGGATATTTCAACAAATATTTTTAGGACAAAATAGACCATCTAAGATAATTTGTTAATGGGAAAGTTCATATAGAACCTAGGCTCTAACCAATAGACCTTACCTTAAAAATTTCACTATAAGAGGTTGTTTTGATACCCAAATATCCTCAAATTGGTCATCTCAAATAGAGAAAAAAAAAATATTTCAAGTTTTAAAATTAGTGCATATTGTCACTCATTTTTGGACCGTCAATTTTTAAGTTATTCAAGTTTTCATAGATATGCTTGACATACACTATTTTTTACTCTTTAAATTTTATAATTAAAGATAAAAATATATTTTAAGGCTAATAAAAAATTTCTAATATTGAAACTACATTTCTTGACACGATTTGAAGGTGGGCTCTAATTTGACTGTTTAGAGCCTCAGCACTATACAAACCGCACCCTCTGTTAAAGAGCAAAATATATACCATTTTTTTTTGAGTTTCAAGTCTATTTTTTTTTTTGGAAAAGTGTTTCATGGAGCCAGAATGCATGACTACATATGCGGTACAAAAAGTGTAAAGCATCCATCTTAAAGATGGATGCAAGTAGGTGTTCTATCTAAAAACAATAAAAACTAACGGTCCAAACGTTTTCTTGCTAGAATTATTATTTCTAGTTTTTAAAATCTACGTACTCTTTTCATATTCATGATCTCCAACTTAAAGATTATATATCCTTAAAACTTAAGTCCAAAAATCCATCTCAAAAATAAATTTATTAATAGGCCCGTAGAAATACGATCATATATCCTTAAAAATTAAGTCCAAAAATCCATCTCAAAAAGAGATTTATTAATAGGCCCGTAGAAATACAATCATAATGTTCAAGTCTGAGAATCTATGGAAAGGTTTTATTGTGATTGAATTACAAGTTTTGATGAGTCATTAGGTGAGGCTTTACTTATTTTGATATACGATTGTAGCCCAAGCTAACCATTTCCCTTTAAAATATCCGAACAATCTTAATTTCGGATATCAAAAAATTAGGAAAATACTTAGTGTCTAATTTTCAGATTTTGAACATTTGAAGTTTTAAACATAACTTAATAATAGCAAAAAAAAAAAAATTTAGATTTTGAAGATCCGAAGTATGGGCAATTTGATTATTTTTAAAAATTTGCAAACAAAAAAAAGGTGTGACAGTAAAAACAGAGAAATATTAGGAAACTTGGGGGATACGTGCATAAATTTCTATTTTAAAGATAATCATTGGACAGAAAGCCAAAGCCATTTCCGGCGTGATAGAGTATTTTCTGATTGGCTATTAAATTCATTTTAACCATCCAAAAATAATCATTTTAACCTCCCAAAGGGCTCATTGAATCTTCGATTATTGGTCCATTTTTAAACAAAAATTGAACAAAGGTAGGTAAATTTCATATCATAATTGCTGAATTTTATTTTAAATTTGAGAAAGGTGAAGAAACATTGAATCATATATTATTCAATCTTCAAGTATTGGCCTGTTTTTAATTTAAAATTGAGAAAGGTGGGTAATATGATGTCGGTACAAAGTTTAAAAGCCCACATTTGGGTTAGAGTAGGGTTTGGCATCTTTGCATAGAGGAGGTAAAATAAAGTAACAATGGGGAAACCACTATGGTCTAAGATGTGCATATCTACCCCACCACCCCAAATAAAAACAATTTTGGTGAGACCGAATGCTAAATGATTACATGCTCACTCGCGATCATATTGTCCATTTGCTCCTTCAAGTAAATAAGACCGTGTTTTTATGACTCCAAAGTTTCGAAATATAGATTCCTCGGTCTAGTGACTTCCATAAAAAACAAAAAAAAGAAAAGAAATAAATGATAATCTTAAAAATATCATCATGTTTCATTAGTACCTGGAAATATCATCATGTTTCTATTGCCACCGGGAAAAGATAATGTCTCAATATAAAATGGGGAGTGTCCAATTTTCAAATAGTTGGAACTAGTGCTTAAGAACTCACAAACCAAATATTTATTTTTGAAAATACAAGTTTTAAGATTCCAGAGTGGATCTAAAGATTTTAGATCGAGTGATGTCTGATTAGCTCGTGAGCTAAAGGGAATAAATGTATAGTATGTTCCAATAGAGCACACCATATGCACTCCAAATTAGACAAATCCAAGAAGTCTTGTGGCCTAATTTGCTAACATAATGATCACCTTGAACTTACTTCATATGGTTCAAAATTTAGACATCAATTAGGTGGTTTGAGAACAAGAATGGCCCAAATCACAATCAAATCATGAAAGTTCTTTTCCTCTTAACATCTTGTAACTTTTCACACTTTTCCTTTTTTGGTTTGCAGTTTTTCACTCTTTACAAATTTAACCTTCTTCTATTCAAAATTATACATAATTTTCTCAAGATCCTTAAATTTGGTTTTGGTTTGCAGTTTTTCACTCTTTACAAATTTAACCTTCTTCTATTCAAGATTATACATAATTTTCTCAAGATCCTTAAATTTGGTGTATTTCTCCTTGGCAATTTGTTGGTCTTCGTACCCCCAACCAAGTTGGGCCCAGTGGCCAAAATTCAAAGTAGTTGCCCTAAACTTTCTACCATGGTCAAATGGTAATTTAGGGAGTTTCTCTCTCTCTCGCTCTTTTTTTTTTCACTGTGCCTTTTTGGTCAAATGGTAATTTAGGGAATTTTTTTTTCTCTTTTTTTTTGTTTTTTTTTTGTTTTTTTCTCCATGGCGTTTTGGTCAAATGGTAATTTAGGGAGTTTCTTTCTCTTTTTTTAATTTTTTTATTTTTTTTTTAAACTTTACTTTTTTTTATGATGATGGTGATAATGATGTTAGAGAAGAAGAAAAGGGTGATACTCATTTCTAATGAATAATAACAGAGCAACGTGGCCATTTCCTTGCCCTAAAGTAGGACATATCTCTCTCTCTCTCAAGGAGAAGTCCCCCCCCTCCCCCTTACAAAAACCAAATGTGGACAAGTCTCTCTCTCTCTCTCTCTCTCTCTCTCTCTCTCTCTCTAGAGGAGTTCAACTTTCAATGGATGTGTCTCTCTCAAACATTAAAAAAAAGTCTCTCTCTCACTCTCTCTCTCTCTCTGAAAAGGAGGACAAGTTTCAATGGATGGGTGGTCTTATTCATGGTCTAGCATCATTCTCTACTAAGAAACTTTGCAGCCCCACACATTGCACGTGCCACCCATGTCCTATTTACTGGATGATGCATGTTGGCCTTGTTAGGCATGGATTTTTACATTGGATAGTAGCATTCATTTAGTCTTTACCTGAAAAATATCAAACCCCACCCCCACCCCAACCCCCCCAAGCGTGCCAAATAATCTAAGCAAATAAATAAAAAGAAAAGGGATAAACACTTGTCAAACTCTTGAAACCTATCCATGCCTTTAGGCTACCAGGTCTTTGTGGAAAATTATGACAATATTCCCTTACACCTAATTATCCTCTATTCCTAGCCCCATGGTTTTTAAATTATACGAAGTTTTGTTCATTTTTCCTTCTATTCTTGTTGAGTATATTATTTTAAAATTGAGAAATCTATCGAAGGAAAAAGTTTATATAAGGATGAAGCCCTAGACGATCAAATTAGGGCTCACATAAAAAATTCACTAGAAGATGTTGTTTTTTATGCCAAAAAATCCTCGAATCCATCTTCTCGACTTTGATGCAATGACATGAGAAAATGGATTTCAAGCATTGGAAATAGTGAACCTTGCAATGTCTTTTCTGGACCGTTAATTTTTAAGTTTTTCAAGTGTTCATGGATCTGCTCCATCTACACTATTTTTTAAGCTTTGGGTTTTTTATTAAAGATGAAAATAATTTTTCAATCCATCATAAATACTTTCAGTACTGAAACATCTTTCGATATTATTTGTAGGTGCACTTTACTTGGTTTGTTTAGGGCCTAGGCCCTATACAAATCACCTCCCTTTATTAAAACGTACATGAGAGATGAATTATTTAATATTTTACTTATTTTTATTTAATTTCAAAATATCCATCAAAATACACATGATAATGAGTTGAAATAGTTAAAAAAAAGGTCAAATGTAAAATGTTGAAAATTTTATATATTGAAAGCACCTAGAAAGCCAGGAATCTCTCTCTTCAGAATCCTACAGGACTTTTGACAAATTTTGTTTAGAGCATGAAAGTTTACCCAAGATTTTTGCAAAAATCAACTAAATTTAGGTAATAATTCCTTGTGGACCCCTCAAGAAATAGACCCAACTCCCTTCCCCCTTTTGGGTGGACCAATATTAGTTTGTGGGCCATTGACCCTCATGTGTGCTTTAGTTAGTTTATATATAAAAGGAGCACTTAGCAAGAAGCCACTTGGACTTTTGTGAGTTGGGCCTTCTTGTTTAGTGATTTGGGCTTATTGGGCACATAACAATTGTCTTGGTTTCTAATCCAAACTTACCAACCCATAATCCAAAACATCAAAAAGTATAAAATAAAAGATGAGGAAGTTGCATGAACCATCATCACCCATTACCCAACAAACCTAAATAAAATGCAATATGTATGATGGAAAACCACCATCAGCCTAACAACAATGACCTAGAGGAGGTTTGACAAAGTTTAAAATTAGAGCATGGAATTGGTGATGACAAGTAACCCATGACAAGGTCAGGATTCAATAGAACAGGGTCTATTTCTCCAACTTTGTAAGAGATTACAGTTCAGGTCAAAAGATTACATGCTCCCGCGGGACTATTTCCAATATTTACTCATTTGACATAGAAGTATGTTATGGAATTCGATCTTACAGAGGATGTGACACCATCAACCTTGTAACTAACACTACAATAATAAAATAATAATAATAATAAATAAAAACCTTTGTGTGCCTAAAAAAAGATGGTACCCTAGAGCTGATCGTAGACCGTTCAATTTTGTATGGACAGATGTAAGTGATTAGATAACCAAAATCCAACTTTTCCCATTTCTTTCTTTATGAGAATACTCATTGGTGATTTTAGTGTGGATATCCTCAATAAATTTAGGGAAAATTTTCAAAATATCCACTAGAGATGAAATGTTTAATGTTTTTCCCAATTGAAAAATACCATTGTTTTTTTTTTTTATTGGTATTATGAAATTAGATCAAAAGATACAAGTAAAATATTAAATTGTTGATATCTTCTAAGTAATTTGATAAATTTCCAATAAATCTTTTACCTAAGGGAGTAAATGCACATTTTAGCGCGCCATCTGACCCAACATAAATGATATAATGACCACATTTTTTTCAACCTGAGCTTTCTTGGTGTCATCTGGTGTTAAGGAGTATTGTCGTCGTCTCATGCTCCAACATTGGGACCCTAATTTCAAAATACCATCAATCACATTTACATTTAAATACCATCAATCACCTTTGATTGGGGCCCAATTTTAACGTTTTGTAGTTATGGCGCATTGATTTTGCACCAAATTGACTACTCTTCAAGACATACCATGCCAACTTAAAGTTTGGATTGATTTCACTTTCAAGACAAGAATTTGAGGTGAGGTTTTCTTTTGTTTTCATTGAGCCTAAGTCTTATAGGAAACTTCATCCTTAGTTTTATTGCCCCAGTAGGTCAAATAAATTAGGTTATTCCACTAGAAACAATTCCTACATAATAATAATATGCAGCACTCAACGACACTAAAATGAAGTTTAAATTAAATTATGAATTTTCAAAGGGGGACATGTGAATTCCAAATGGGTTTGCTTTTTCAAATAAGCAATCGTGATGTGAAAATGACACAATATATGATAAGGTAGAACATTTATGGCTCGTTTGGATCTTAGGGTCAACAAAACCATATTTTGGATCATAACATGGTTATGCAAATCCTGGTTATGTCAAAATCTGGTTATTGAGAAATGACTATTTGTGTAGCTTGTAGATAATACCAGGTCAGGTAAATCCCTTGTTTGGGTCATCTATTTGCATAACATGGGTTTACACTATTTTGGACACATTTGGTAGGTATGAAAAAAAATATTTTCATGTGAAAATTACGTTACACACATTTGGCATGCGACAAATACATAAGAAAAAATTTCCCATAGTAAAAATTTTATCAAAATTTTAGAGAGAGAATATGTATCAAAATTTAGAGAAAAATAAACTACCTTAAGAGTTTTAGAGAGAGAAACTATCTTCTTCTTCTTTAGGGTTTTTGGGTATCGAAACAACTTCTTCTAGTGAATTTTTGATGTGTGCCTAAATTTGATTGTTCAAGGCATCAACCATGTATAAATTTTTTTTCCTTTAACTAATAGTAACAGGAGAAATGATGTTAAAACTTTAGATGAGAAGAGAAGAGACGAAACATGTTGGAAGTTTTGGGATGAGAGAGAGAGAGAATTCCTCTCGAGCCCCTGATCAGAGTTGGAATTATGGATAAAAGGGAAAGAAACCTAAACAAACCAAATTTCCAAACAATAGGTACATCAACATGATTATAATCGTGGCAGGTACAGTGTACTCCCATGGGATCATACTGTACACTTACTCCGATGGGCAAAAGAAGGACGTCTTTACTGAGCAAAAAAAAATCCACTTGAATCAGATCTAACTGAACAAAAAAAAATTCTTAGATTTCGATTTTTGAAGCATTCGTATCTAACTGTCCTAAAATAGAAAAATCTCTACTTAATTTCTGGATGTTATTTGTTCTAACTCTTCTGTCACATGGATTACCTCTTCTTCACCTTTTTTTTTTTAATTTTTAATTTATATTTTTTGAGGTTGGTTGTCTAGGTGAGGAGCACATCTAAAAAATTTGGGGTCTTAAAAGTTACTTAGATTGGGTTTTACTCGAGGGATTAAATGCTTTATATGCTCTAGTGGGAGCATATAATCTTTTTGAATATAGTACGTGAATGGGAAAGAGTGAGATTATGAACACATGAAAATTGGAGTTGTAGTTGTTCACACAAGCTGAATATTAAAGAATGGACCACCTCAAACCCCTCACATCATTTATGGGGTAGGACCTATGTGCGGTTGCAATAAGAAAGGAATTTGTAGAAAGAAGACAAAGGATGCTTTGAATGGAATAAAAAACTGATGAATCATGCTGGCTAGTTGAGAGAGAAATAGAGAGACTGATGAAAGGCATTTGCCTGCCATTTGAAAAACCAAGAATGGGTCATGAAAAATAATTCAAAATACTCTTCTAGGAAAATTTGGAAATGATGTGACAAAACCATACGGCCAAGACACGCCATATGATCCAACCAACCATCTTGTTTGGCTTTTATCTCACTAAATTTGGATCGGGACTTGAGACATGTTTGGCTTTTCATCTCACTAAATTTGGAGGGCCACAATCGAGATGTGCCCTCATTTTTTTCCAAATGCTATGGTCACGGCCCCAACGAAGTCCATCTAATTGACTACAATACCACTCACCCCAGTTTGCAATTCCAAGAGCCTAAGATTAGAATGACCAAAATAACCCCCTCAACTTTCTCAGGACTTAGGCTCGGACTTGTCGGCGTCTCGAGCCCTAGTTAGTCGGATAATCCACTTATCTAGAAGCCAAGTTCGAGGCCTGTCTCATCCGATTTTTGGAAATAACAAGAAGGATCTTTGGCTGTGGAGAATCTCATGTTTATGGACAACTCCCCCTGGAATCAGTAGGATGCTGAATCCGAATGAAGTTGAGCAATTCTGAGTCGGTTCGAGTCATTCAACTTGAATGAAATGACATTCAAATTCCCTTGAATCCTAGGATCACAATAGCATGCAAACTATAGTGATCTGGATGCATTAGGATGACACACAATTGCCTATATAAGAATCCTTAGTGGCATGCACAATAATGAGATTGGGTGATTGGCTCATTCAAAAGTCCTATCTGTTTCCAAAAATAATCATCAAAGTCTCAAACCCCAAACAAATTGCACTATAAAAATTGGGGCAGATATAAAGAGCTAGTTGCTATTTCTTTACCAATCTTCCATTCTTGTTCAATCTAAGGGGGTGCAAGAAGTCATAAATATTCACTTCTTAATAAAGTTTTAGCTTTTTGCACTCTATTTGTCTGCTTAGTTTTCTCCTAATTGAATGGACTCCCATATGGATGCATTAATAATAATACTAAAATTGTAACAATATGATAGGTTCACCCCACCCGCTTTTTTTTTTTTTCTTTTTTTTAGATGTTACAAGTTGAGGGGTTCCCCTTGAGTAAATGGGATGGCATGGCCATAAAGAAATGTTGAAATTGATACATATGACTAAGGATTCCATGTGAGTAAATGGGGTGGAAAGAGCATAAGGACATAAAGAAATATCAATCCCCAATTAATAAAAAGTTGGAGCTTGAAGCATGACTTTAAAAAAAAATAAGAAGAGTTGCACTAGGAGATTGGGACTTTGTGCATATCCCAATGGGAAAATAATAATTCAAATACAAGGTGGTGGCATAGTTGTTGGGGCAACCAAAACTTGTTGTTTTCTTTATTTCCCTTTTTGTTGGGTAAGAGTTGGAATCAAAGCTTGAAGTAAAGATGACAAAAGCAACTAAGGTCTCCATTAGTGGATGGTTGCTTCATCAAAGGGCGTGGATTCTGGAGAGGTCATTATCTGGTAGCTAGAGTCGGTGTGCATGATGAGGGTTGGAGGCATTTTGGGGGGCACCCCCATCTCCTCTTTCATGGGTGTGTATGTGTGTGAGATACAGAGAGATGGAGCAATGTTTTGAAAAAAGGGCTCGGGCACCAACATCGTAGGGGCCCGAGCTGATCCCCCCAATCCGATCGGTCCTAGACTGATTGGGGCAAGTCTAATCAAGACATGGCGATTCTTTATATGAAAATTTTATAAACCCTGAAAAATAAGAAGACTCTAGCAACCCAAGTCTTGATTGGGGCAAGTCTAATCAAGACATGGCGATTCTTTATATGAAAATTTTATAAACCCTGAAAAATAAGAAGACTCTAGCAACCCAAGTCTTTATGGAGCAAAAGCTGCAGGGTCTTGCTCCCATAAAGATTTCGGTGATTCCGAGTTGTTTCGCCGATTTTTCGATCATTGATTTCAAAATTTATGAAATTTAGGGGCCGGTGGAAGAAGGTATGTAGCACCATGTGATCTAAGAGTTAATGTATGAGAAAAGAAGTTTTAAATGGAAAGGACCCCTTTGAATGATTTGGACGTTTTGAAAACGACCAAAGTAAATATGACCTTATTTCAAATATGTAAAGGGAAACAGCCAAACTACCTTGGCTTTTTGTTTTTATTTTATTTTTTTATATTGTATAAATATTCTAAGCAAAAGGAAAGCGATTTAAGAGGGAAATAGGTAGTATTTGTGGCTCAATTGTCTGGATCATTGAATTCTGGTGGTCTAAGAAATAGCAAATAAGATGGAGATTTTTCAAATTCTTCTAATTGCAAAAGATTCTAATGAAAAATGAGCGGATTTTTCTTCTTTTTTTTTCTTTCTCAATTGATGTTTTACTACTCTTGTAACTTTTCAAAATGTTGTTGTACCATTCTTTTTTCTACACCACATGATGATTTTCATTTCTCCATTTGATGTGTTACTCTTTATTATGCTGCACATGCAACTACTAATGTCCGTAGGATCATATTGTGTATTTACAACCTAGGAAGAAAGAGTTACTTGAAGTGATTTTTTCAATTTAAAATTCTTTAACCCACCATGAGATGGATTTTTTTAGAAAAAAACTTGGATTTGAGTTTGTAAAAACTTAAATATGACTATTAATAAGTTAGACTATACCTAATCATGATGTAGTTATTTTAGAAAATAAAGATTCATAGTGGTTTTTTTTTTTTCTATTTTTTGTTGTTATTGAACTTGGTCACTACTTAAGGTTACACTCCTAAAATTAACGGTTAATGAAAATTATTTATTAATTTAATGAAACTTTGGTTGTTAGTTTAATTAAAAATAATAGCTAACATTCAAAAGGAAGAAAGAATAAGTACTAGACAAGTTTTTGCTCCCGCACAAGCATATAATCTTTTGGCAATATTAATACTTTCAATATATCGTATGATATTCTATTGCAAAAGCAGCAAATAATGAAGTTTCTCCTTCTTTCATTGAGTTTTGAGTACACTTTCAACTTTTCAAATCCCTATTCTACCACTATTTTCCTATATTGCATGATGATTTCCATGTTCACATTTGATGCCTTACTCTTTTTAACTTTCAATTGCTATTTCCAATTCCTTTACCGAACACTTGATAGAACAATAGATGCCTATAAAAAAAGATGGTTTGCATAAGGTTCACGACCAAATTTAAGGTTGCAATTTATATAAACTTTTTCCCATAAGAAAAACAATAGACTATTTTTTTAATCCTTTGAATATCAAATAATAATAATAATAATAATAATAATGAGACAATGTGGAGTTTGGAGGAGAGGGGAGGCAAAGCATGCATTGATATTTTCGAAGCATTGATAAAGAAAGGAGAACAAACATATAAGGAGAAAGTCAAAAAATTAATCAAATAAAAAACACGGTCCAAAAAAAGATTTCCTATTAATTTAATTTATTTTTTCTTTATCCCGGGCGATAAGAAAAACGTTAGCCCATCGATTCCATAGAGTTTGACTAGTCGTACAAATCGGAAAAGAAAACAACAAAATAGAAAAAAGAGAGAAAAGGAAAGGTGGCGAAGCAAAGCCGGCTTTGTTGAAGGGGCGTTTCAGGCCCCAAATCGGAAGAGAGAGAAACTTAAAAAATAAGTTAGTGAGAGGAAGAGAGAGTCTGAGGGGCCGTAATCTCGGGGATTTTTTACTGCCGACCGACAGCGCCACGTCCTCGTCAAAAGGCGACAAAGTTGAGCGTCTCTAGAGAGAGAAAATCGGTTTTAGAGAGAGAAAATCGGTTTTAGAGAGAGAAAATAGATATCATAGTCTCTCTGGTAAAAGGGAAGAGCGGAGAGAGAAAGTCGACAAAGGAAATGTATAGAGAGAAAGTTAGAGAGAGAAAGGCGGGTGAAAGAATTTCACCTGTACCGAGGACACAGCGATTTATGGTGAGAGAGAGAGAGGGAGCGTGTGTCAGCGGCCGTTGGTCATATCTCCCGACATCGCTAAAATACGGAAAGAGAATCCAAACCTTCCACCGCCACGTCACAATCCAGTTCCGTGGTGTCTAAGGCACGCCGGCGATGGGGTCCGGTGATGTGGCCCGGCTCAAGCCGGTGTAACTCCCGAGGGCCGCAATTAGGTATTATCAAAATATGACCGACCCCCACTTTTGAACCGGTGAAGAGTTTGTTGTCGACATAATCAGTTCAACTGTTTAAGTATTCATCCGATCCGCCGGTTTTGGGGCATGGTTCGATCTTGATGTGGTACGACATTTGGATTAAGCATGGCTAAATTCGATCCGATTCAAAAAATTTAAATCCAATTTTATTATTTTTCAAACTTTGATTGCCAGTATTTTATTAAAGGAAAAAGTTTGTTTAGAGCCGATGCTCTAAACAATCAAATTAGATCCTATCTAAAAAAATTTTTACTAGAAGATGTTGTTTTGATGTTCAAATCGATGACCTTCGGATCAAGATACATGGACATGAGAAAAAAATGGATTTCAAGTTTTAGAAATAATGTATCTTGTAATACATTTTTTGAGCATCGATTTTCAACTTTTTATATATATATGCTCGATCTACATTATTTTTGAAGCTTTAAATTATATAATTAAATATAGAAAAATATTTTAATACTGTCACAAAAATTCCAAGTATTTAAACCACATTTCTCGACACTATTTAAAGGTAGGCTCTGATTTGATTGTTTTGAGAGTCGGCTCTATACGAACTGCACCCTTTATTAAAAGAACAAAAAAAATTATAATAGTTTCAAAATATAAAATAAAAAAAATATACATTGAAATCATTTATCTTTGGTACAAAGTGATCATAATTAATCTTGACCATTGGATGTGAAACCAGATGAATGTATTTATTCTATTGACAGGCTCAACCTTCAAAATAAATTTTCTCAAACTTTGTGCCACACCCAAACCATTAGATTTCACATCGGATGGTTGTACATAATTGTGAACATCTTGTATAGAAGGTAAATAATCTCATTGTTTGCAATCCCAATAAAATATATTAAAAATAGCAGAGCGGATTAAAATCGACTTATCTAATTGGCCAAGACATATCAAATATTATAAAAAGAAATATAATAATTTTAAAATATGGAATATATTTAAAACTTGTAGAGCTCATTAAAACTTGATGATCTAACTTGTCAAAATAGATCAAACATTAGTTTCAAGTCTTTAGAGTAGCTTTCGACTAAACTATCAAACTAGTCATGAGAGAAGTAAGCGGGATGTCCAATCTCAACAACTATGCTTTTATTCTCTTTTTTATTTTTATTTTATGTTCTTGCACAATATCACTCTCTACTTTTATTTGAGAGAAGTTTATATAACGCAGAGGCTCTGAACAATCAAATTTGAGCCTCTCTAAAAAATTTCACTAGACGAGGTTGTTTTGATGCTTAAATATTTTCAAATTAATCATCTCGACATCAAGATGTATAGACATGAGAAAAAAAATGATTTTAAGTTTTGGAAGTTGTGTAATTTATAACGTATTTTTGGACGGTCAATTTTCAAGATTTTCAAGTTTTTTATATATCTCTTCGATCTACAATATTTGTAAAGCTTTAAACTTTATAAATAAGTATCAAAATATATTTCAAAGTTATCACAAAGATTTTCAGTATTGAAACTATATTTATCTATAGGATTTAAAAGTAGGTTCTAATTTGATTGATTGTTTAGATCTTAGGCTCTATACAAGCCGCACCCCTTTTATTTTTACTTGCTTTCTCACTCTAATTGTCATTTTGCACTTTATCGTAAGTAATTGCATGGCAAGGCGTCGTCACATCGCAGTTACGTTGCGAGTTCGCACTCTCCTTCCTTTCTCTCTCTAAAACTTTTCTGTCTCATCTTTCATTCTCTCTCTAGCTACTTCCCACTCTCTCTCATCCTTTTTCTATGTATGGCCCACCTCATCAACTTCTCTCACGACGATCCATTGAATGCGGCCTGCAGCGCGCCTACATGGCGCATCACGTGGTCCCCAGTCCACGTGGCGGATTTCACTTAAAGGAACATGACCGTATAGCAGGACCCGCACAACACCCACTTACGAGGTAGGTTTTTGGCCTTTCACTTATGCCCGTGCTCTTTATTTTCTTCCTTTTTAGGTTAAAATCACGGATTTTTTCGGTTACTAATTAATTGGCGAAGTTTCCACAAGGCATCAAACCTTGAACAACGCCTCCACACACCATGGGGGGGGGGGGGTGGCAATCGGGTCGGGTCCAGGCACCAACTTAAGCTGACCCGGGTCTATGTTCAGGTCCGTGATTTGGAAGTGATGGGTCTAGTTTGGTATAAACTATACCAGGTCCGGTCGAGTATGGGGTTAGCGTCGACTTGCCTAAGTATAAATAAATAAAAAGTATATGAACTATTGGATTGTCTACTAAAAGATGGTTTTGTTTTTTTGTAGGTGGACGTCAATATCAATTTTGTCTTTTTAATTTTAAAATAGGGGTTATAAAGTGTCATTGAATAGACACAAAATTTTTTTTAAAAAAATATGGACTTCATAACACACCCTTAGCTACCTAATTAGATATATAATGAATTGGAATGAATGTGACCCCAAGTACAAAAGATAAAGGGTGCAGTTTGTATAGAGCACAGGCTCTAAACAATCAAATTAGAGCCTACCGGTAAATAGTATCGAGAAATGTGGTTTCAATACTAGAACTCTTTTTTATAACCTTAAAATATTTTTTCATCTTCATTTATAAGGTTTAAAGCTTCAAAAATAGTGTAGATCGAGAGATCTATGAAAATTTGAAAATCTTGAAAATTGACGGTCAAAAAATACGTTACAAAAATACACTACTTCCAAAACTTGAAATCCAATTTTTTTTCTCATGTCCATGCATCACGATGTCGAGATGATCAATTTGAGGATATTTGGGCACCAAAACAACCTCTTATAGTGGAATTTTTTTGGTAGGCTCTAATTTGATTGTTTAGAGCCTCGCCTCTATATAAACTTTTCTCAAAGATAAATGGTCTATTTCTTAACTCCATAAAATATATTTAATACAGTATAAAAATTAAATTTCTTATTTTCTTCAATTTCTATACTTGGGTTTAGGTCGGGTCTACGTCCATGCAAAACTTAGTTGGGTTGGGTCCAAGTCGGGGGCAACCTAGACTGGACCCAATAAAGACTGTTGCCACTCTTAACTATACCTCTAAACTATACTGAAAGATGCAACTTTCGTGAAAAAAGGTATCGTAATGATACAAAACTTTATTGTCACCTCTAATTATAAAATTTACGGCCTTTAAAATAGTGCAGATTGAGTAGTTATATAAATAATTAAAAAGGTTGAAAATTAATAGTCCAAATAATTTATGACGAGACGTATAGTTTTTATGACTTGAAATTATTATTTTTTTCCATATCATACATATTGAAATCCAAAGGAACAATTTGAGGGTTTTTCAACATGGGAGCACCTTAGTTTCTATAGATTTATGAAGTTCCCCTTCCTATATGAACTTTTCTATAGATTGGACCACCTTTTTCCCATAGATTTTTGAAGTGGCCCTTGCGATGGCACCTTATATAAACTTTTTGCTTAATTTATTTGGATCAAAATAACGGAGAAGAATATATTACCCCGGATTATGAAAATTTAATGGTCACACTTTTTGTCACGAAAAAGTTGATATAAGATTGCCACCTTAAAAATTCAATGAATAAAGTTGTTTTAATTTTGAAAACATATCTAGTTGATCGTCTCGATATCGAGATCTATGGATAATGACAAAAAAAAAAATTGAAGTCTAAAAAATTGTACATCTTAAAACACATTATCTTGACCTTCAAATTTCAAGGTTCTTTTATCTGTTTGATTTCCACCAATTTTTTTGGCTACAGTAAATTGCTGGTGAGGTGTTAGAGATTTTCTTGGGAGTTTAGAGTATTGTTTCAAAACCTTGAATGATAGGGCCAAGTATTCATTCACGTATCCATGTCAAATTATTGGTGTTTGAGATTTCCTCTGGAGTTTAAACTAGTGTTTCAAAACCTGGATTGATAGGGCCAAATGTTCATTTACATATCCAAGTCAAATTGTTGGATGGAGATTTGGAACGAGTATGGATAAGTGTAAATTGGTGATATATAAAAATATTTAAATAAAATAAATTAATTGAAATTGAGGTTTATGAATGGAAATTTAGAGGGAACATAAGAAAATATTTGATAAGCTTTTAAATAAATAACAAAATAGAAAATAATTTTAAAGATTTTAGAGGAGAAGGATGCTGGACATACCATCTTAGATCTTAGAACTGATAGGGTCCAAACCCATTTTCATCAAAATCGACTCATATAAAATAATTTTAAAGATTTTAGAGGAGAACGATGCTGGACAGACCATCCTAGATCTTAGAACTGATAGGGCCCAAACCCATTTTCATCAAAATCGACTCTCCAAATTAAAACGGGTGTGGTTTGTATATGACGGAGGCTCTAAACAATCAAATCAAAGTACACTGTACCTTAAAATAGTATCAAGAAATATGATTTTAATATCAGAAATTTGTGTGATAGCCTTAAAATATATTTTTATTTCTCATTATATAATTTAAAACTTCAAATATAAGATAGGTCGAGCAAATCTAAAAAAAATTTGAAAGTCTTGAAAATTGACGGTCCAAAACTTGGACATCAAAATAACTTATTTTAGTGAAATCCCACGCACTTATACCAACTTTTGCCGATTGAAAATCACCGGGTTCTAAACTACAATTTAAACTTTGGATGGGGAGACCTTGGAGGGAGAGAGGGAGAGGAGGGTTTAATTCAAGAAAAATGGAGGCCCACTTTTTAATGCTGTGGGGGTGAGAATCTCGGATACAGAGAGGGTCCACCAAAAATAGCGAAGGTTTTGGATGGTTGGTCCGCCAAAACAGCATAGATGGCTCTAATTTTGGGCGTTGCGGGACGTGAGGTGACACGACTTTTTCATTGCGGGCGTGACGTGAATGGTGTTTGCAGTTTAGAGAGAGAAACGGCCGATCTCTCGCGATTGTGGATCAGTAAATGGAAACGGATTGGGATTCTTTTAGAGAGAGAAATAAAGAGTGATTAGAAATTTTAGAGAGAGAAAAGAAGTCCGGGTTTTTTTAGAGAGAGAAAGGAGATGGAAAGGCAATGGATAGGAGAGAGAGCGTACTTTTCGACTCGTTTCCCGTCTGTTTCGTTTGACTGTCTGTTGCAGGAGCAATTTATATCGGGTCGACGCCTTTTTTTATCTTTTCAGTTTTCACAATTCATAGATAGCGAGCGCTCTTTCTCTCTCTTAATTTTTTATTCCTATCTCTTAATTTTGTTTCTCTCTCTTATCCCTCTCCCTTTCATATATATATATTAGGCTATCCTACACTCTTCCCTTGCTTTATCTTTTACTTCGCTCGCGCCTCTCTATTGCTTGCTCCCTCCCTCTTTCCCTTCATTTTTTTCTCCTGAGTTCATTGCGGAGAAGTAGTTCGTTTCCTTTTCGTTTATTTCTCTTACTTGGATTGCAATTCTCTGCAATACGTTTTCTCTCTCTCTAAAGCCGGGACGCGAGGAAGAGAGAGGAACGAGGTTTTGCCATGGCTGTGCAGGCTCAGTACCCCTCGAATGCCTTCACTATAGATTTTCGTAACAGGTGAGCGGAGGCGAACATGCGTTTGGCTTCTTTCTCTTTCTAGGGCATTTGGAGCTCTCATGGCCCGGTTTATCAATTCTTATTGCTTAACTGTTTCTTACTGGTCGTTGATTTCACAGGACAAGGAATACTCCAATGGATGAGCTCCAGTTCCAAAACCAGGAGTATCAGACCACAAACTTGTATAGAAACTTCAATTACAGTGAGTTCAAAGAACCGGATTCAATCTTGCACTTCTTGATTCAATCTTCTTCTTTCCCTGCAATCCTTGGATTGATGAATATGCTTGTTCATCTTCTTCTCTGCAATTTCTTTACCGATAGTCTTTTGCCGTTCTGTAACAGTGGGCCAGGTCATCAATGGAACGGTTTTCAGCGACCCGGAGAGTGAACTGACTTGCAATATCTCAGGATCGAGGAAGCGAACCAGAGAAGAACCAGTGGCCTTGACTCCCTTGCAGCAGCAGCAAATCCTGAATCAGCTTCGATACGGAAATTTCATGAAGTTGCAGGAAAAATCGGGCCAGATATCGACTGGTTTAAACGTCTCTCATGAAGAAACTCGCCTTAATCAATCAATTGGTACTTCAACCAGTGGTCGCCCTCCTACCGGTACAGGGCATCCCTCTTCTCCTTTCACTCAGGAGGTCATGGCGTCTCTTTATCAGCAAAATGAGGAAATCGACGCATTAATCCGGCTCCAGGTAAAGCCAAATCCATAATTACTGTGACCTTCATGAGTAAACGGTGGATGCTTACTTTTTTTTAATCTTTTCTGGAAAGAAAAATGGCCATTGTTGATAGGAGCTTGAAGCTTGAATCTTTTTTCTCTTTTGTGTTTAAGTGATGAATCTCCATTGTTTTTAAGGTTTTTAAGGTTTTTAAGCTTGATTCCGTTCTGTTTCCTTTTGTAAATCAGTGAATCTCCATTGTTTCTATGCTTCTTTGTGGTTGAATTCCCTACTATTCATTATTTAGAAATCGGTGAAGTCTCCAACATTTCCAAGGTTTTGAACCTCTGGTTTTTGCAGAGCGAGAAAATTCGATTGGGATTGGAAGAGAAGAGGCAGAGACATTTCAGAGCTCTCCTCTCTGTTCTGGAGCAACAGATCTGGAAAAGGCTCAAGGAAAAGGAAACAGAGCTCGAAAACGTGAGCAGGAGGAACGCCGAGCTCGAAGAAAAGGTTAGGCAAATGAGCTTAGAGAACCAGATATGGCAGCACGTTGCGCGGAACAATGAATCCATGGTCTCCAACTTAAAGTCCAGTCTCGAGCAAGTCCTCTCTCAGAACATGAACATGGCAGGCCAAACCAAAGAAGGCTATGGAGACAGTGAGGCCAACACGGCCATTGCTGCCGGAGCCGATGATGCGCAGTCGAGCTGCTACAATGGAGGCATGGATTCGGAGGCTAGGGCCTTCAAGGAAAATCAGGAATTAAAGCATCGAAGAACTTGCAAAATTTGCCGGAAAAGCGAGATCTCGATCCTCTTATTGCCATGCAGGCACCTCTGCCTCTGCAAAGATTGTGAGTCCAAGTTTGATGTCTGCCCTCTCTGTAATTCTAGGAAGAACGCGAGCCTACAAATTCACTTGTGAAGACGGTTTTTGTGTCACTGGAAAATTTTGCAAATTCGAATGTGAAGACGGTTTTCAAATCGCCGGAAAATTTTGAAAAGGAGCATCGACGGCGAGGATCTAGCCGGGGAACGGCTTCTTGGTAGTCTGTCTCCGGGAAATGATGGGGTTTTCGGGGTTGGCGGATTTTGGCAGTGGTTGAAAGGGACGGTGATTTGGGTGGGCGTAATGATAGGTAACCGTCTTTTTCTTTTTCTTTTTTTTTGGTATTTCTTTTTAGGCTTTTTTTTGGATGAGTTTATTTGTTTAAGGGGGAAAAGATCATCTCGAAAAGACTTGTTTCATCGCTCAGTAAAAAAACAAGACGGGTGTAAAGATTCAATGGTCCCTTTCTTTTTGGGTGTAAAGATTCAATGGTCTCTTTCTCTGTATATATTTTAGTTTCATCTGTTTTACTCTTGGTTTCAATGCTTTTTCTCTAGGATTAGTTCTCTCTCTCTATTTTCTTCTGCACTCTTATTATCAACGATTTCTTCCCCTCGCTTCAATCTCAATTCTCATTCTCTCTCTTCAGTATCCGTTATTTGCTTTTCTCTCTGTACGTCTCACTTCGACCTACTGTCATCCGCAAGTAGACATTACCTTTTCAGTTTTTTACAGTTCATCTCTCGATCTCTTTTCCCCTTGTGTCTTTTGTTGCTCTTCTGCCCTTTCCCCCTTTCTCTCTCTAAGAAATTTCAAGTTACCTACTCTCTCTCTCTCTGCATCTGTGTAATTTATGTTGTCCAAGTAGTGTGCAAAGCTTTAAATGTACGAGAGGTACGTATGAATCGAGACATGCGGTTTTGGTGGCTTTGTTTCATTTGGTGACTACACTAAACAGCGTGCTGTGCCGTACTTTTTGTTAACTTCCTATAATGCCCCTCGTATCTCGGAAAATATCGGTAGAGCCCCCCACATTGCACGCCCAACTTTTAATTTATTCATGGCACAGAAAAATGGCATGTCCCTTGCCTTAAAGATTTGGGATTGATATCTTTTATAGAAGATATAGAATGCGGTTTATATTTTTAGTGCGTCTACTTTAAACAATCAAAGTAAAGTGAAATTATTTTCATTTGTAATTAAAATATTTAGAGCAAAAATATGAATCCTGCCGATCTAGATGTACTTTTAATCTTTGCAAATAGATGGTCTAAATAATATATTGCAAGTTGTTTAAATGACGTTTAATTTCCTTTTTTTATATTGTAGACCTTAAAGTCCATAAGATCATTTGGAAGATTTTTCAACGTCAAAATTTATGATGTCTTGTTTTCTATATAAATCTATTCCATATCAATTATAATCACAATTACGGTTGCTGATTAGGTGTAATGGGGCATTATTCTCTGGAGATCTTATATAACATCAATAAAGCCACGCCATATTTAGGTTGAGCGGGTTGCATCTTATATGTCCTGTGTGATTTGCGGAACCACTTGTGGGATTACAAATTTTTTTTCATTTTTAGGTTGAGATGATCGATTAGCATATTTTATGAAATTAGAATTGTTTGTTACTAGAATTGAGGAGTGACTTAAAATAGCAGATTCGTAAGTCAGGTGGTTATTGTGGGCCCAAAGGTGCAGATTTGCAAGTCAAATATGGTTAGTTATTGTAGGCCCTCGGCGGAAGCACATTGGGTACCCCAATGCAACACTAACTTCGGAAACTCTTGTGCTGGCTGCAAATTTATTTGCTTCCCTAGGCTATAATAGCATTTCAAGTTTAAAAAGTAGGATCCATGACCACTTTGGATTGGTGTCTGGAAGATGTCGTACACAGGATATGTAAAATTTTGGAACTTTAAAATCTATTTTTCATATTCATGTTTGTCGAAGTTGGGTGTTGGATACTTAGCTTTCTTGACACCAAAATGTATACTTTCCAGCTAAATTTGAGATTCATCTTCAAGGAGTAGGTTCAACAATACAAAAATTGCATTTTCTGGTGAGATTTGAAGTACAGCTTTGAAATGTCTTACCTTGGTTTGAAATGTCTTACCTAGTCATCAATTTATTCATGATGCATACCACCTACATAAAAAATATCAATACTACCCACAAGCAAAATACGGGTGTGGCAATGGACCCGACAAGACCCGTGATCTGAAAGGGATATTCAACCTTAGGTTTAGTCCAAATTTTGGACCCGATATGTCGGGTTTGTTTCCAAAACTTGGACCTGAATACTGTTTAAGTCCAGGACCCAGCTCAAATGATACATATATTTATAAATATTGCCCATACATTTGTTTCTCAAGAATTTTCAGTTATTACGTAAAACAATAAAAAATGTGGCTATATGTAGGTATTCATAAACGTTAAGGGAAAAAAAAAAATTCAGTCATAAGGTGACGATAGACTCGATCAGACACGACAGGTAGACCTGACCTTAGGTCCGGGCATGATTCCAAAAGGTCAGGTCCGGATCCAAAATTTAGATCTGAATTCGGATGGGTCCAGGTCCTGCCAGACCCGACCTACCCGACCCGTTGCCTCCCCTAAAAAGACACTAAAGAGAGAGACATTATTGATGCTTCATTTGCTTGTTCCGTCCTCGTTTAACCCATCAATGAGAAAAGGGAGAAACTCACATTGGGCCTCACGAAAGGTTAAAAGATAGTGCAGATTCCTTAGGAACAAAGGCCAAAATTTGGAGGCGTGTGGAAAAGGAGGCTTAATGCCACCAATTTATGACAAAATTTTCACCAAATTTGGGGGAGAAAACAGTTGAGTCTTCTGCCCTTTTTTTATCTCTTTCCACTAATTTTGGCTACACTTTCGAGGCCTTCTTTATTGGGCCAATCGAGGAGGACGCAACAAGGTTGCGGAGGGAGAACGGTACCGGGGGCACTACTGTTATTTAATGTTTTTCTGGGGCCGGTTTTCGAGGTCCTTTTATATGGGTGAGCTCGAGAAGGTCTCTTTCGTAATAAAGATTCATTACGAGGTCGGTTTCCAATTAAGTGAAACTCTTTGGATTAGGAGGAGTGGATTTTTTTTTCTTGTGGGGTCCGAGATTCATGCAGATACGGAATCACAGTTTTCACTTTATTTTACTTTTACTTCTATTTAAGCCAAAAAGATATTCTACTCCATCGGGAGTATACTGTCTAGTTACTCCTTCAAGTAAAACCCTACATAAGATCATTGGCCCAATTTTTTGGGATTTAACCTGTTTATCATAAAAAAAATATATAAAATGAGACCATTTACTTTTGATACTAAGTGAAACATTAATCTTGATCATTAAATGTAAAATCAGGTGGCTCCAATTATTTTATTGATCAAGCTCAAAGTTTTGAAATTTTTTTTTCGAACTTTGTGATATCCTATCAAACTTCACATGGATGGTTATAAGTAATTCTGACCACTTTATATTAAAAATAAATGATCTCATTATATATGACATATATTGACTTTAATAAAAATAATTTTTCAATTACACCGTTTAAACACTTGAAAAAAAAATAAGGTCTAAAGATTGAATAAAAAATGCCTTAAGATTGAATAAAAACTATTCAATTTTTAGAGGATGAATATACGCGAAAGAGTACTCAAATTTCAATTTGGTTTTTGAGAATAACCATCGGTTCGAAGATGATTAACAAAATTTTAGATTAAAAAAATCCCGATAATGACTTAAGAAGTAGAAGCAAACTATGCTCCCGAAGGAGCATAGTATACGTACTCTTATTTTAATTTGTTATTCTAATTTTTAAAGTATTTTATTTTCATATTTTATTTTTATGTGTAGTCATATTTTATTTTTTTTTGGGTTTCGTTTTTGGCTATTCAATGCTTTGTGGCTTTTGCTGATGGGGGGCAGGCCTTGGGAATTGAAACTATTTGCCGCCGGCATTCTTGGTAGTAAAAGAAAAAAAAAGAAGTAAATTTAGACTCTGTTTCTTGAAAAGATAATTTATAAATTATGAGAATAGGAGATAAGAGGCATTGGAAGACATTACACTTAAAAATAGTGTATCATTTCCCATGATTTGAAAAACCATAAATGCTTTTTACTTTTTTTAAAGATAGATGGGACTTTAAAAACTTGCATTTACAATAAATTTATCATAACTTAAAAAGATCAACTATGTAACATTTTATAGGTCGTAATTTGAAAAAATTCATGACCCCTTTGGATATCTCATTTAATGGTTTGTTTGAAATTCAAGTGAAGGAATGATAAGATAAGGTTAAAAGAACATGAGCCACATGCAAGATAGTTCCAAGTGTAGTTTGATAAATTCCCATTCATTTTTCTTGTGGGGTGGGTTGGGAGTACCCTTTTAATTATCATGAATCGTGATTGAAAAAACCAATAAAAGATTGCTTTTTTAAAATGACTTTGTATTTATCATGAAAATGTTCATTATCAATTTCCTTGTTTGGGGTTGTCGGTTGGGAGATGGGGAATAAATGAGGACACCATCACATGAATGTCAAGTACGACAATTTTCTTCAATTTTCGAGATTGACTGGTGTTTAGAAGTTTGGCGATTTTTTATCCGGATTGCTGATCTAGATGGGTAATCAACTGTGCACAGGTCTTGGACCCGTTCTTCAATAAAACTCTTAATTTATATATTTTTTTTAAAATTTTTTTTTATATATGGTTGCAATCTTAAAGTGTAGAATTAATGTGTTGACTAAAAAATCCACCAGGTTGTTTTTGACAGTGAAAAAGCCTATAATTGATTATACAGACATTGAGATTTATAAATATTTAAAACAAAAAAAGATTTTGAGTTCGAAAAAAGTGTATCTTACCGCGTATTATCTCGACGGTTTTTTTTCAAAGTGTTTGTAGATCTACTTGATTTGAATAATTTTTTAGATTTTTAGATTGTATAGTTAGATATGAAAATATATTCTCAAACTCTCTTAAAAAATTTTGACACTAAAATTATATTTATAATAAAATTTAGAGTTGTGCCTTAATTTGATTATTTAAGGTTGCAACCTTATACAAAACCCTTTTTTTAAGCTCATTAAATTTCTTTTTTAGGTCCTTCCTTAACTCCTATCTCATAAACTCCCATTTTAATTTTTATTTATTTTTACTATTTCTCTGAATGAGACTAATCCAAATTGTTGATCCAACAATTGGATACGTATCTATAAGGGAACACGTCAAAAAAATCCATAAATCATTTTTACATTTTAAATATAACTAGAATTTTACGTTTGAAATATTATCTAAAGATTTATTTTTGGGGTGGTTGGTTGGGATTCGAGGAATAAATAGCGGTATAAATGGAAGTCTCTGTCTCTAAATTTGTGACATGGGGCTGCGGGTTTATAATTGTTTGGGCCTGAGGGTGTTAGAGGCGATGACATGTAATAGCTGACAGGGCGACCGCCACGTGGATAAAATTTCTCTCTCTAGAGTGTATATTTAGATTTTAGAGAGAGAAAGGAAAGGGGTCATTACCTTGGGTTTTGCCACACACGTCTCGTTTTTAAAGGAGTAATCAAAGAGCACGAAGCTTGCTTTGTTGCCCGTCTCTCTGCTTTCACTTGGTTTTGTCGGATGAGAGAGAAACAAGACTGCTTCTTTTGTTTTCTATGCACTTAACTGTTGAGGAGAGAGAGAGGAGGCGTGTTTTGCCCTTTCTCTTTCTACTTTTAATCCACAGAGACAGAGGCCAACGAGTGGTGTTATTTTCTTTTTTCAAGAATCAAGAAAGACAAAGTGGGGTCTGAGTAGTGTTATTTATTTATTTTATTACATGTTTCAGTCGTTTGATAGGAAGCATGTTCCTTCCTCTTTTTTTTTTTTTTTTTAGGGATGTCATTTCTGCTATACCATGCCTCATACGACATACTAAAAAAAAAAAAAAGTAATGAAAATAGTTTGATAGGGCCGCAGGGTTGTAAATAGGTAAATACTCACTTCATAACTCATATAAAATTGTTAGTGAAGCATTGGAAAACCTTTACATCGATCATCTCGACTTGAATATTATTATTGTAAAAAAAAAAAAGATTTTAAGCTCTAAAAATAGTGTATATTGTAACAAATTATCTGGACTATCTATTTTGCTTTAAAAATAAATGTTCACCGATCCGTAAGGTCTGTACTATTTTTTGAATTGTAACTTTTATTTGTTAGTGTTTAAACATTTATTTTGCTTTAAAAACTAAATGTTCATTGATCCGTAAAATCTGTACCATTTTTTGAGTTCCAAATTTTATTGTTAATGTTGAAAATTGATTTTAGAACTATCATAAATATTTCTTACAAAAGTACTTTCTAGGCGAGGATTTGAGGTGAGACTTTTTTATTTTCCTAAAGCTTAGGCATTATAGAAATAAAACTCAAGATGTCACCTCGTGATATGCCACTATCTAACCACCAAGAGGCTGTCAAGGAAATGTTACAATGGCTTCAAACTCTATTTGCAATTCTGATTATGACGATTGAAGATTAAAAAATGATACGGATATTGTGGATACGTGATTACTTAAAAAAAATATAAGGTTTAGATAATTTATTATAATAAACTATTTTTAGATCTTAAACCATGCTTTTCTTTTCACATCCATATTGGATGATCAATTTTAGGGATTTTTAAATGCCAGAACTATAATTTCTACTGAGACATGACGTGCTACTTTACTTTTTAAATCTAGGCCTTATTTTAACCTTTTCCTTGTTTCTAATATGTTTCCTTGTTTCTTCTTCTCTTTAGTGTGAAAAAAGAAAGTGTTATCTTTTAGTGGACAATGAAAGGGATTTGTGGTGCAATGTCTCTCGTGGGTAAGAGATTAAAGCCTTTTGAGCCTTAATGACAAAAATATTGATTATATTAATTATATTCATTTTGGAATGGGTCCGGGCATAGTTGGGAGCAGATGCCTCAACATAACGTCCCATCCTCTATTTTCACCATTAACATATGAAAATAATAATAATAATGTTCATATTTATTAAGGATGAGGTTTTGATAAGATTTTGTTTCAATAATGCGCAAGACTTAGCCTACATAGATGATCTGATAATTCATTTCCTTTCATGGTTATGAAATTTAAAACTCTGAAAACAGTTCAAACTCGGTGAATCAATACAAGACTTAAAATGGATATCATAGAAGAATATTGCAACATGGACTAAATTTTTACTGTTTGAAACCACATTGTAAAAATTAGAGTTGATGCAGAAAGATTTTGTGATAGCATGGAAGCTCATTTCCTCGCTTCTTGGTTCAAAATTTGTAAAATAGAAGCATAAAAAAAAGTGTTGCAAGATGTACTATTTTTTATTGCTTGAAAACCAACTTTATTCTATGCTCATGGTGAAGATAATCCAATTACAAAATTTTGAACATGGAAATTGTGGTTTCTGACGAAATTTAAGATGCAACAAAATAAGCTCCATCTTTATAATTAATATCATTCAAACCCCAAATTTTCAGACTTATTTCGGGGGTTAAATTTTCTAGTTCATAAGGGGTTAAATTTCCCCAAAAATATCTATGTGCCCTCGCATCCCCTCCCTCTTCTCTTTTCTCATTTTTTTTACATGAAATTTGATATCAAAATTTTCGCTTAGGCCACATGAGGTAAAAAGGGAGGGAAAGAGAATGTCTTTATTGTGATATAAAAGAAATTGTTCATGCAAAATTTGATGTAAAAAAAGTGAGAAAACAAGGGAGAGAAGGGATGAGGGGGGACGCTGATAGTTTTATGAGAAATTTAGTATATTACTTGAAAGAGAAAAGTTGGGAGGGGCTATCGTGAAATAAGCTTAAAACTTAGGGATCTGTATGATATTTAGAGTGCATCATTTTTAAATCCTCAGTTCATTAAAGAAATGATTAAACTAATCCTAAAAAGTAATGCTAAATTATGGAGAAATGTTTCACAAAACATGGTACATTATGATTCTGATCAAATCATTAAATAATTTAATTATGTCAATGAGAGCATTAGGCAATGGAACATGGGTATGAAACCACTCAAACAACGTGCAAGGCTATGCACGTACGGAGATCTATTGTTTATTAACTTAGAAAAGATTGAGATTAATTGTTTATTAAGATTAGTTGTTTATTAATGAAATAAATTATTTATGTTGAGCGAAGCACATTGTATATCCAACTTAGGAAGAAGGGACACAAAGAACAAAAAAATAGTAAAGAAATCAAAGAAGACTTAATATCTTATCAAAACCATTTTAAAAAGTAGATAGTTAAATCGAATTTGTTTGTTCAAATTTCTTTTAACACTAGTGAGGCTCATGAGAAATGTAGTGTGGGAGCTGCTCCCATCCATTTCCATAAAATATATGTGAAGACTGAGAATTTTATGCTTGGTGGTGGTTCGTGCAAGCAAGCGCAACGATCCATTGACCAAGCATCATATTCTCTCACGTGTCTCTCTTTTTCTATCTTTTTTTTGAAATGTTTACCGTGAATTGTATTAGATACAAATAGTACACCTTACTTCGAGGGATGATCTGCCTCTACTTCCAGCCATAACATAAACCCTAACTTTGAAGGATCCTATACCTCCAACTACCTAGAACCCCAACTAAACGACACCATGCACTTTCAAAGATGCTACAAAACCTCTACTGTCCAAACTTATCAGAGAGACATCCCATAAAATGTCTTCCTTTCTGCAATCACCTCACAACCTGGGGTTAGGATGGTGCACAACCTATTCTGAATCGGCGGCCAAGTGAACAATAAGAAAGCATTTTCTCTCCCATGCTGCATGATTAACCCCTTTCTCTTTCATGTATTTTGGTTGTTTCTCTCAAGCATCGAGGGCAGGTTTGATTGGAAAATCCCCATCTTCCACTAGATATAGAAGTTGTGGGCTAGCATGAAAGCTGTGGCAGAATCAACATTTTTAATGTCGTTTTCGAATAACTCTCTTTTTTTTTTTTTTCTTTGGGTAAGTCAGTGGGAAGAGGGGCTTTACCCTTGAAAGGTGTTGAGCCTAGAACGTAGCGTTGCAAATCGTCAAACGCTAACCAATTAAGCCTAGGCTCTTTCCCTAAGGAATAACACTCTCTATTACCAAACATAAAAAGTACTACAGTATAAATAACCTGCAATCAAATGGGCCCTTAACGTTATGCAACTTGTGTGTCCCCATGCTGATCATTTGTGCCAAGCATGAAGAATTTTATAGTGTTGTGATAAAACCCTAGCTTAGCCTAGCCTAAGCTTAGGGCAGCCCTACTATTGGGGTCAAGCTAGGACAGACCGATAAAAATTAGACCTTTTCCAGCCCAAACTCGACTAGCCAATCCAGCTATTAGGACTAGCTCTCAAGTCCGAGCTAGGTTGTTGGGCCATATAAGGCCGAGCTGCATGCCCATTGTCACCTTTAATCAAACCCTAAATGACACATCTTTGGAAAATAGCACGTCCGACCAAGTATAAAACATAATATAGATATTAGATGACACGATTGTATGCTACGAGATCATTTATGATTTGTGAAAAGATGTCACAATCAATTTTAGCCAAGTGAAATCTAATAAATGAAATTGTGTTATAATATTCAAAAAAAATTATTTTGACTTTATGCCTAAATAATGAGACAACTACCCAATTTCAAATATCATAGTTAGTAGTGATTGTGACCTTCTTATATGGTCTCGTAATATAAATTTCCTCTCTGCACAGTTGAACCTAATAATACTCTCTCTGCTAAACTTGTATTGTTTCAAAACTCTCTCTCTCGTGAGTGTTCTCTATCTCTTGTGTCCTTTTTTTTTTGTGTTCTCTCTCCATTGAAATCTCCAAGAGAGTCATAATGGGTGATGTCCTGTCCAAATAACCTAACCACTAAGCCGAAAGGTCAGGTCCCTTTTGTTTAATTAGCTGAAAAGCTTATTATGACTGTGATAACATGCAGTTTGAATTGTTTATTTTAATGTTATTTAGAGAGAGAGACGTTAAAAAATATTATTTATAGAGAGAGAGAAGCACGTTGCTTGAGCACGTCTCCTTAGCTGACCAAAAGTTGATATAATGGATTGGCAGCAGTGAGGGGAGGTGACATGATCCACCCTTTGTTAACTAAAAATCAAAACGGTATACATCACCTATAATAAGGGCTTTGGATGTGGCATATATCTTTTAACCAAAAAGTTATATGCTCCCTTGGGAGCAGACAATACATTCGACTCCTTCAAGTAAAATCTTACTAAAAGTATTATTTTAGGAATTAGGACATCAAATGTTGGGATGTAACCTACTCAACTGAGATAGCAAAAAAAAAAAAAAAGAAAAAAAGAAAAGAAAAAGCCTTGCATGTGCATAAAATAAACAATATCCTAAAATTGAACCGATTGTCCAATTTTTGACCATCTGTTTTGGGTGTTTTGGAACTCAAATCAATTATTTTCAAAATCCATAATTGATTTTAATAACTCTGCCATGGACGAACCCAAGCTGATCATGGTGGTCCCAAGTCTAGAGAAATAATAATAAAAAAAAATTGTGTTAGGTTGGTAACCAACATAAAACTTTTGCCACATTTATTATACTTAAGCGATTCTAAAGTGAATTAATTTCAAATTAAGAGGATCCTTCGAGGGAGTAAACATACAGTCTATTAATACGAATGTACGATTTTGGCGCTCTCTTTTTCCTTTCTTTTTTTTCTTTTTTTTTTCTTTTCCGTTTATGTTGATGGGGTGGTTAAGGTGTATGGGATTTGATTGCACGCAACCATTCAACTTTTGTGGGCGGTGGACTTAAAACCTCACAACCGCTCCAATATTCTTCTTTGTTTTGATTAATATTCACAGGCTAACATCATTTGGGGGTTGACATAAGTGGACACAACATAAAACAAACAAAATGAATGAGAAAGATTAGCGTTGGCACCATATCAATTATTAATATTTTTAATTATATGTTTCAGCCAGACGTTCCATTTAGCATGAGAGAGGTCCTACTTTTGACTATTCATTTCACTTGAGTACCTTCTCATAAACTATCTAAAAATGACCTTTAAAAAAAAAAAAAAAAAAATTAAAAAAAAGTCCTGTTTGACTTTGCCGAAGGTTGAGAACCCTAAACAAATATCGGCATTTCAATACTTTGACCCAGCTAAGAGGCTCCATCCATATGCAAAGAGTTCCATGTTTAATCAGAGTGGGTCAAATGATTGAAATAAGAGCTCCTACTTTGGATAAAGGTAATTTTTATTTTTTTGAGATGTATTTTGAGGAAGCATTTGCATTCAATAAAAATCAAAAGTGTATTTCTTTACGTTAATTAGGATCTTTTGATCCATTTTAAGGGTTTTACAGGGGTTGCACCCATTAAATGATGATTTCCCTTCTGGATTACGATAGTTGGAAGAAAGAGAGACATGATAAACCACATAAATCAGACATAAAGGAATTTAAGAAAGAAATCAAAGACGATTGTGTAAGAAAAGTTGATAATAATGCATAAAGGTGTATCTCTTCCCTCTATCTAGCTGAAAATCTTAGATTTGTGTTCTTCAGGCCGTTTGTTAATCTCCTTTGTACATATTTACAGAGAGGGCAATGAGTTAGCGAAAAATCTTGCTAAATTTGGTAGCTTTCTATCCACCATTCTTATTGCTGGGTTGATCTCTACATTATAATTTATTGCTTTATTCACATTATTAATAAAGTACCTTGATCTCGTCAAAAGCATAATGCATAAATGTGTTTTTTGTCATGTGTATAGAAAGTAGTAATTTATTTATTTTTGGGTAATTCAGTGGGGGAAGACATGTCCTTATTCATTTTTTTCAATACACTAGGAGTTATATTTTGAAGGTGTTAATTGGACGTGTCAGCGGTAATGGATACCACGATGTGGTAACTGGGTGTGGGGATACTAACACCACGACCCCATCCCCTTTTCTAAAAGTGGTAAGTCAATGGAGATTTGGGCCCTTAACCTTTGGTAAGATTGGAGTTAGAGACCTCATCATGAGGCTCGTCAATACTACCGCCAAGGCCCCATGCCATTCTCTAGAAAGCAATAAATTACAATGTTCATTATGCATGTTCTGCAAAATATTCAGTTAATTTTATGCATTTTTTTTGACAGGTAATTCGTGCATTTTGTCAAAAACAAAACTCAAAATCCCCTTAAAATATTATCATTAAAAATTCAGTTAATTTTCAAATTTATGTTCACACCTATCTTTTACGGGTTTTTTTTCTCTTTTTTTTTTTCCTTGGACTGTAGGATCTTTAAGATCTAAAGTTTGTGTCCAAATTTGGATTTTGGAAACTATATAGCTCCTATAGCCCCGAGGGCACAACAAATCATTTGCTGGTGTGCGGGGGAAGAAAAGGAATTTCAATTTTTAAAATAAAAAATTATGGAAATTTTTAATTTTGAATATATGTGGACAAAATTTCGGACTTTAAAAATTTGAAACTTAAAAATTAGGATTTTCAAAATTTAGAAATTTTGGATTTTGAAGTTTTGAAACTTCTTCTGAATGGTAGAAATTCAAACTTTTTAAATTATGGACCCTCAATATTTGAAATTTTGATATGAAATTTTAGTAGCTTCTGCCCTACTAAATTTCGGATCTTGAACCAGAATATAGATAATTTGGTCATTGTTTAAGGAAACTACAAAAAGACGGGCATGAACATAATAACAAAGAATTTTAGGCAATTATTAAATAAACGTAATACTGGAGGATATGCACCGAAATTTCTCATGATTTCATTTCCATCAATTTATATCTTTCTTATACAATTTTCTTGCGTATAGATTTATTTTGTCCCTTTTTTTTTTTAATAAATACTAGATAATAGCACGAATGTTCCAAGATCCTCCTATTGAGACATCTGACGAAAAAATCTTTGAAATATTTAATTTTAAATTACAATT